>NC_088783.1:85023894-85742894 GCF_958450345.1 Calliphora vicina
ATATTTACAGACCTAGGCCACAAAATATCGCGGTACTTCCACAACGTGAATTTGTTGCTCCAAAAAACTAATTCCAACTAATGACTTCATGTCTATCGTTTATCAAAATGTTCGTGGTTTGAGAACAAAACTATCATCCCTTTATATAGAAAGCTTTAACATTGATCAACATATTTTAGTATTAACAGAAACATGGCTCAATGAAAATTTTTTAAATACCGAAATACTTTGTAACAAATTTAATATTTTTCGTCGTGATCGTGGCAGCAAGTCCACAGGTGGTGGTGTCCTTATCGCAGTTTCTTCTAATTTTTCATCTGAACTTGTAGATTTCGAATTTCCACAAGACATAGAATTTATATCAGTATCAGTAAAAGTAAATGGATATAAAATATTTATTACATGTTCCTACATTCCGCCATCTTCTCCACAAATAACATACATCAAACATGCTGAAATTATTAGTTCTATTGGCCGCTCCCTTCATAATAACGACGCTATTTTTGTCTTTGGAGACTTTAATCTGCCATCAGTAGCTTGGAATTATTTGCCAGATGATAAATATTTTGTCCAAACAAGGCAAAATTCGAAGTTTGATGAGTTTTTTAATATATTATATGACTCAAGTCTATTTCAAATTAATGGAATTACAAATAAATATTCAAAAATGTTGGACCTAATATTCGTAAACGATGTGACTAATTCATTCATCAATCGCTCATCCCCAATTACAACTCCAGAAGATTGCTACCATCCTACAATTGAGCTAAGAACGCCAATAATATATAAATCGCTCTTGACTTCACCTGATGAAAGTAAAAAGGTTTTTTCGTTCAATCGTACCAATTATAATATGTTGAATGAACTCCTTAACAATACAAACTGGTACAATATATTTTCGTACTATACAGATGTTGAGAAAATGACTTAAGTAAGTCTGATATTAAAAACTATCGAGGTATTGCTAAATTAAGTATAATACCCAAATTATTCGAGAAAATCATAACTGAACAATTATGCTATCAAGTCTCAACTTTAATATCTCCTTATCAACATGGCTTTCAGAAAGGATGCTCAACTACAACAAATCTTCTTCACCTAACATCCGAAATTTATCACGGATTTCTTCAACATCAGCAAATAGATGTGATATATACAGACTTCAGCAAAGCTTTTGACAAAGTCAATCATATGCTTTTGAGAAAGAAACTTTGTTTATTGGGGTTTTCCGACAGTACATTACAGTGGATTTTCTCGTATTTAACAAATAGAATACAAGCTGTACTTTTTAAGAATATTCGTTCTAAAAATATAAAGGTATCATCTGGTGTACCACAGGGCAGTCATCTCGGTCCTCTTCTTTTCTCACTGTTTATAAATGACCTTCCTCAAGTTATTCGTGGTTCCAATGTCTTAATGTATGCAGACGACGTTAAAATATTTTTAAGCTATCGTCAAGTTCTTGATCAGCAACTTCTTCAAGATGATTTAAATTCGTTTTATTCATGGTGTAAAGAAAATCATATGGAATTAAACCTAAAAAAGTGCAAATATATGCGATTTGTTAGAAAGAATCCAATACCGGCACACTATGTTTTTGAACTACATCAGCTTGAAATGGTCGATAAATTTTTAGATCTGGGAATTTTACTGGATTCCAAGCTAAATTTTATTTCACATATAACAATGACAGCAAATAAAGCCAGAGGTGTACTAGGATTTATGAAACGTAGGGCTAGGGAGTTCAATGACCCTTATGCCACTAAATCTCTATACACATCCCTGGTAAGACCTATCCTGGAATACGGATCCGTAATATGGGACCCTATATATAAAAAGCATTCTGACGCTATTGAATCTGTACAAAAACAGTTCCTACTCTTTTGTCTTCGTGGATTAAATTTCAACCCAATAAATCTACCTTCATATTCTGCAAGATTGGCTTTAATTAAACTTCCAACCCTGAAGAGCCGAAGATCAATGTTAAACATTTCATTTATTTGCAACATAATCAATGGTAGTGTAAGTTCCGGTTTTTTAATTCAAAATATCTCATTTAATGTGCCTCAACGACCATCACGTCATTTTGTTCCATTATCAGTGAAATTTATTAGAGCGAACTTTGCCAATGCTGATCCAATAAGGAGAATGTGTATGGAATTTAATAAATTTTACATGTTAATTGATTTTTCATTAAGTAACAATATAATTAAAAACAACATTATTGCTTATTTGAATTCATAATTTTTATAATAAGTTTTTTTAATTACATTTATACAAATAATTGTTAATTGCCTGTAAGGATAATTTTCCATAGGCTAATAAATAAATAAATAATAATACTAATTATAAAAAATAATAATGCATCCACAACAAAGGTGAAGGGTATATAAGATTCGGCATAGCCGAATATAGCACTCTTACTTATTTTTTTTTAATGGGCTCTTTTTTCTCTTAAAACAAAGCTTACATATTTTCCTTGAAGATCTATTTGGTCTCGTATATGGGGGATTTCATGTCAAGTGAACCAACTTTTGAAATCGATGTCTTCCGATCGGGATGAAATTTGCACCAAGGTTAGCTCTATTGGATAGTAACTTAGACACAATTTTTCAACAACATCGGTCGAGAACTCTCTGAGTTATAGGGGGTAAAATTTTGACAATTTGGTCAAACAGGGGTTTTTTCTTATCCATGTAACTTATTACCTATTGTTCTTAGCAAAATGTGTTCCAAATAGTATAGATAGCTATTTCTTCGATCTTTCGAAAAAAAATATTTAAAAAAAAAAATAAAAAATTTTTAATATTTTTTTTCCGAAATCAAAAACTTTTTTGACTTTTTTTTAAAATACGCTATTTTTTTTATTTTTTTTTTTTCTTAAAATAAAGTTTAGATATTTTCCTTGAACACCTACTTGGTCGCTTAGTGGGATGCGAGTGGGATATCTATCAAAATAAATATTTTGTAACTCAAAACATAAAATTTTTGACTTTTTTTGCAAAATCAAAAACTTTGTTGACTTTTTTTTTCAAAATGGACCCTTTTTTAATCTTTTTTTTTAGGTCAAACAAAAGCTTAGATATTATCCTTGAAGACCCTTTTGGTCGCTTAGTGGGATGCGAGTGGGATATCTATCAAAATAAATATTTTTTAACTCAAGACTTACAATTTTTGACTTTTTTTTTTTGCAAATACGATTTTTTTTTCCAAATGGGCCCTTTTTTTAAAATTTTTTTTGTAGTCAAAAGAAAGCTTAGGTCCATTCCTTTAAGATATTTTTAGTCCCTTAGTGGGATGCGAGTGGGATATCTATCAAAATAAATATTTTGTAACGCAAGACATACAATTTTTTAATTTTTTTTTGCAAAATCAAAATTTTTTTCCAATATGGGCCCTTTTTTAATTTTTTTTTTTGCTCAAAAGAAAGCCTAGGTCCATTCCTTTAAGATATTTTTAGTCCCTTAGTGGGATGCGAGTGGGATATCTATCAAAATAAATGTTTTAACACAAAAATTGTATGTCTTGAGTTACAAAACATTTATTTTGATATATATCCCACTCGCATCCCACTAAGCGATCAAAACCATCTTAAAGGAATAGGCCTAAGCTTTCTTTATAGCAAAAAAAAAAATTACAAAAAGGGCCCATTTTAAAAAAAAGTCAAAAAAGTTTTTGATTTTGCCAAAAAATCAAAAATTGTATATCTTGAGTTACAAAATATTTATTTTGATAGATATCCCACTCGTATCCCACTAAGGGACCTAAAATATCTTAAAGGAATGGACCTAAGCTTTCTTTTGACTAAAAAAAAATTTTTAAAAAAGGGCCCATTTTGAAAAAAAATTCGAATTTGCAAAAAAAAAGTCAATAATTGAATGTCTTGAGTTACAACATTTTTATTTTAATAGATATCCTACTCACATCTTCCTAAGTGACAAAATTGGTCTTAAAGGAAAAGACCTAAGCTTTCTTTTGAGCAAAAAAAATTTTTAAAAAAAAGTCCCATATTGGAAAAAAATTTCGATTTTGCAAAAAAAAATTAAAAAATTGTATGTCTTGCGTTACAAAATATTTATTTTGATAGATATCCCACTCGCATCCCACTAAGGGACTAAAAATATCTTAAAGGAATGGACCTAGGCTTTCTTTTGAGCAAAAAAAAAAAATTAAAAAAGGGCCCATATTGGAAAAAAATTTTGATTTTGCAAAAAAAAATTAAAAAATTGTATGTCTTGCGTTACAAAATATTTATTTTGATAGATATCCCACTCGCATCCCACTAAGGGACTAAAAATATCTTAAAGGAATGGACCTAAGCTTTCTTTTGACTACAAAAAAAATTTTAAAAAAAGGGCCCATTTGGAAAAAAAAATCGTATTTGCAAAAAAAAAAGTCAAAAATTGTAAGTCTTGAGTTAAAAAATATTTATTTTGATAGATATCCCACTCGCATCCCACTAAGCGACCAAAAGGGTCTTCAAGGATAATATCTAAGCTTTTGTTTGACCTAAAAAAAAAGATTAAAAAAGGGTCCATTTTGAAAAAAAAAGTCAACAAAGTTTTTGATTTTGCAAAAAAAGTCAAAAATTTTATGTTTTGAGTTACAAAATATTTATTTTGATAGATATCCCACTCGCATCCCACTAAGCGACCAAGTAGGTGTTCAAGGAAAATATCTAAACTTTATTTTAAGAAAAAAAAAAAAATAAAAAAATAGCGTATTTTAAAAAAAAGTCAAAAAAGTTTTTGATTTCGGAAAAAAAATATTAAAAATTTTTTATTTTTTTTTTTAAATATTTTTTTTCGAAAGATCGAAGAAATAGCTATCTATACTATTTGGAACACATTTTGCTAAGAACAATAGGTAATAAGTTACATGGATAAGAAAAAACCCCTGTTTGACCAAATTGTCAAAATTTTACCCCCTATAACTCAGAGAGTTCTCGACCGATGTTGTTGAAAAATTGTGTGTGATTTACTATCCAATAGAGCTAACCTTGGTGCAAATTTCATCCCGATCGGAAGACATCGATTTCAAAAGTTGGTTCACTTGACATGAAATCCCCCATATATAAAAATAAATGTTTTGTAACTCAAATCATGGAATTTTTGACTTTTATTTGCAAAATCTAACTTTTTTTTCCTAAATGGGCCCTTTTTTTTTTTTTGCTCAAAAGAAAGCTTGGGTCTATTCGTTTAAGACCTATTTGGTCGCTTAGTCGGATACGAGTGGGATATATAGCAAAATAAATGTTTTGTAACTCAAGATATACAATTTTTGATATTTTCTAAAAGGGGCCCTTTTTAAATTATTTTTTTTCTCAAAAGAATGGTCTATTCCTTTAGGAGCTTTTTAGTCTCTTAGTGGAATGCGAGTGGGATAGTATCATAAAAATTTAAATACTTACCATCGTCATTAATATCCATAATTAACTGATTTAAAAAGTTTTTTTTATTTTCGTGTAACATGTGACTCAAAGAAAACAAAAAATTACAACACGTGTTTCAGTTTACCACTGCACTTAAAACATTGAACTTTCTCACTTCATAGAATAACGGTTAATTGAAGTTTGCAAAAACAAATTATTTTTTTTGTATATCTGAAGTGTTTGCTACAATATTGCAACAACAAATATAGGAAAAAAGTTTTGAATTTTGGCCAAAAAAATGGGTCTTGGAGACCTATGTGCAATGACTTAATGTATTCAAAATATTTTTAACCACGACAACTTTAATTCTGACATCAAATGTCAAATGACATCAAAGTTGTCGTGGTTAAAAATATTTTGAATACATTAGGTCATTGGTTGAGCCTTGAATATAAACTGATATAAATTTCAAGCCTCTTTCAAGATTTTGTAAAAAACAAACTATAACGATTATATCAGTGACGCAAACTAGGTTTAATTTAAAAACGGTAAAAAAGCTTTAAAAAAACATCTAAAATTTCAAAATCTTTTAAAATTCTAAAAAAAAAAATTATTTAAAAATCAGTAGTTTTTAGACATTATGTTGTATGATAAATGATGGTTTTTTATGCAATTAATATCAAGTATACGAAGTATTGAACTGGAAGAGGCATGTAAATGTCACTTTTTTTAGATATTTATAGAGTTCTTCATGACTGGTTAATATAGATATACTATGTATATAAATTTGTCATTTCGTTTGTAATAGCTATAACATTAATTTGAGATTCTAGACAGTACTTATATTTTATATAAGGTAGTGAAGTAGAGCTAAAGGTGTCTGTTCGGAAGTCACTTTTGAAAATACTTACATGACAATTTTACTATGTTTTTTCTATCACCAAAAGCGGTAAATACATAAATAACTGGCTTATAAGTTATATTTCTTTTTAAAATTCTAGATATGAAGAATATCAAATAAATTAGTAAAATTGACCCACATGTCCGAGTATACTACGATGAAGGGGATATAATACAGTATAAACACATAGATAGAAGGAGAGAGAAATATTAATGGAAAAATTATTCTTTTTTCACACATACGGGCTCTCAGTTACCTATCTAGTTGTCATCTATGGGATTCAAGATTAGGCACTGCCAAATACAGCACTCTCACTTGTGCTAAGCGTCTTTTTTAGATTAGCACGTAAAGCTAGCAAATTAAAAACATATTAAGCCTTACGTAAAGGTAATTTTATTGCGAAATTTCGGTTTTTTGAGTTTTTTAATAAGCTCAGAATATACAACTTTTGATCCCCAATATCTCAAGTAATTTGTAATGATTTTATTCACTTTGTTTAGAATTTTCTTTAATTTTAAAATTTTTGTGTAGACTTTTGCTGGCCTATTATTATTTTGGTTTTGTAATTTTAACCAAATAATACTTCGATAAACACACAATTTCGATTTTATTTAGATGATTTGGTATTATTAATAATCTATATAAATGTCCAGTCACACATGTCAATATTTCTCTCAAAAAAGCGTAAATCGTAAAAAAATTAGTTTGACTCTGTTTCAGGAGGATAAGACTACGTACGACATTATGAAGAGAAAATAAATGTAAAATTTTCATCCGTATTTTCTCACAATGTCAAATGGTTTCATTATATATTACGTTTAGACTCTAAATTACGAAAGAGATAGTCTAAAGTTTAGACTATCTCTTTCGTACTCTTCTACACAAAATTTGTATAGATTCTATTACTTGTGGGACAATGTAAACGGGGCTTTACTCTTACAAGTATTTCGAAAGAGAAACAGCATCAAATAAAATAAAACCAAACATCTGCACTGATTTGACTAGAGTAAAATAAGTTTTTTAAATGAATAAACTAATTTTGTTTTGAGAAATCATTACTTTGGAGAATCACTATTTGTTTTTGAATCTCTAGTGAAGTGGGTATAATGATTTAGGACAATAAATACAAATACATCCAAACTTCATCAATATCCTGTAGTTGGTTACGAAATTCATCTGGCGTAGAGTCCATAAAGTTTTGGATCATTCATTATTCAATATATTTTTTTTTATAACTTTATATTTATTTATTGAATCTGCCTATATCATTAGGCCTTACAATCAGTTGTTAAATCTTATAACTAAAATTAAAACTAATTGCTCTCCGACGAGAGCATTTAATGATAAATGGGCCTCATCTAAGCGGGGTGGTAGATCTCCTCTACGTAGCCTTGATCTGGTTTGGGTCTGGTTGGGTCCGAGCAAGCGGATTCGGATGGTATTGTAGTTTCAGTATATATTTATCACGTACATTCTTAAACCCATCCTTCACTAGTGGCACCACCAAGTCCCTGTGGATGTTTTCATTTCTTATGTACCATGGTGCACCCGTCATGGTCCTAAGAATATTCGATTGCGCCCTCTGTATAAGTTCAATACTGGAATTACTGGCCGTTCCCCACAATTGGATTCCATATGTCCGAATTGGTTTTAAAACACTTTATCAAATAAAGTGTTGGTCCGAGAACTACCCTGTGGAACACCAGCCTTAATTTCATAATTTCCTGTTACATAATCGCAATATTTCACTCCAAAAACTCAGTCTGATATGTACGACTCCAGCAATCCATGCGTAATTGGTGGCAGTAGACACTTAATTTTGTGAATTAACCCCTTATGACATACATTGTCGAATGCCTGGACAATGTCCAAAAAGATAGTACAGCAGTATTTTTTATTTTCAAAAGATTTTCTTATCTCTCCAGTCAATCGATTTACTTGCTCAATGGTTCCATGTTGTTCACGAAAACCAAATTGATGAACTGGGATAACATTTCGGTTATTTAGGTATGTTATAATTTTACATTGTAACAGCCATATGCATAACAATTTAAAAAAGGTTTATAAACCAATTATAGGAAAATTTTCATAAAGTTGTATTTACACAGAAAAAAAAATAATTGGAATGAATTTTGTAATAAATATTATTAATCGAACTTGACTTTTTTTTCCCAAACTTATTTCATTCAAAATAAGAACATGTTCATAAATATTATAAAATTTTACATGACGGAAATTTTTGCTTTTTTTACTTAATTTTTTTAATAAATTGCATTATAATTGTATTATATAATGAATTAGTGCAAGAATATTTGCATGATAGCCGTATTATATTGGCCAATATTTTAAGATAGAAAGGAGAATATCTGAAACTTAAAAATTATCATTAAACATAACAAAACATTCATAAATATAAAAGCATTTCATCCTCTTAAATCAATTTAATCATTTTCGCGCTTTTTATATCATTTTGTAGCTGAAAATCATAAAAAAACTAAAAATATTCCATGAAAAATTTCAAACATTTTTGAACAACATAAAAATAAAAATGAAATTGAAATTATATTTTTCAATCCTTCTGGATTTTATTTCAAAACATAAAATATTAAAAAAATCATACTATTTAAGAAATTATTTATAAATGTTATGAATTGAAATCAATGAATTCGAATCATAATATTTATGTTGAAACTTTTTTCTGTGTATAAACGATTGATAGCTTAAAATACCTTTGATAAACAATTTTTAAATGTACAAATTTTAAAGTAGGTTCGACCCTATTATAAACCTACTTTAAGGAATTATTTTTACTTTTTATCTTAAAAAAGAGGATTTTAAAGATAAATTTGGAATAATATACGATATTAGCGCAATTGCTAAACACAATTTCCACTCCGCTGGCGCATAAGTTCCATTTTAATAGTATATGATTTTGTTTGGTATTCCTCCGGCAGTGAACAACAAGTTAGTTTGATTGGCATTTTTGTTATTTACTTTTAACCTGCAACGCCATATGACAATAAAATGTGTAAACATTGTGGAAGAAGGTCCACACAATCTAATATAACCACTCCGGAATTAAAACTATGTGTTTCCACATAGAAATTCATTAACTTTTGTTAAAATTTAACAAAATGTCAATAGAAATAAATTAATAAAACAAATTATAAGACAGTGATGTTTATTTTATCACAGAATATTCGTCATTCGAATACTTTTAATAATAATTGAAATAAACTATATAAAAAAGTTTGTACAATAATACATTTTAGCTTAATATAAATTTACTAGAATCAGATATACATTTTTTTATCTAAAAATTAGTTGTTATCTTCAAAAGTGTATTATTACTAAAAACAATTAATGAAAAAAATAAAATTAACGAATATTTTATCCTAATTGAAAGCAACACTAACAACAAACAAGTAAGAGTGCTATATTCGGCTATGCCGAATCTTATGTACCCTTCACCTTTGTTGTGGATGCATTATTATTTTTTATAATTAGTATATAGGTATGTATGTACATTGCCCACTTTCAGCGTACAGCATCCTAAATTTATCAAGAACACAAAAAACAACAACAACGCCAAACGAAACAAAACACCAAAAGAAAAAACAAAATACGCAAGGCAATGAAACCAACACACATCCAAACATACGTTTAATTGTATAAAAAACAACAACAACGCCAAAAGAAACAAAATACGCAAAGCATGCACATTCAAACATACGATTTGTTGATTTTTTGTAAAAAAAACCAACACACAACCAAACAAAAGTTTAGTTGTATAAAAAACAACAACAACGCCAAAAGAAACAAAACACAAAAAAAAAAAACAAAATACGCAAAGCTTGCCCATCCAACCATACGTTTTGTTGTTTTTTTGTCAAAGCATGCAATACATTGTGTTTTTTGATGAAATTTTCAGAGGTTGTCTCGGATTTTTGCTCATATCTCCGTTATTTATGGACGGATTTTGCTGATTTTAAATAGCAAAATTCTCGAAAGTATGTCTGACAGAATTGTTGAAGATTTGGATCCCGGAGATATCTGGGGCCTTCAGAAAATTGATTTCAACAGACAGACAGACGGACAGACAGACAGACAGACAGACAGACAGACAGACAGACAGACAGACAGACAGACAGACAGACAGACAGACAGACAGACAGACAGACAGACAGACAGACAGACAGACAGACAGACAGACAGACAGACAGACAGACAGACAGACAGACAGACAGACAGACAGACAGACAGACAGACAGACAGACAGACAGACAGACAGACAGACAGACAGACAGACAGACAGACAGACAGACAGACAGACAGACAGACAGACAGACAGACAGACAGACAGACAGACAGACAGACAGACAGACAGACAGACAGACAGACAGACAGACAGACAGACAGACAGACAGACAGACAGACAGACAGACAGACAGACAGACAGACAGACAGACAGACAGACAGACAGACAGACAGACAGACAGACAGACAGACAGACAGACAGACAGACAGACAGACAGACAGACAGACAGACAGACAGACAGACAGACAGACAGACAGACAGACAGACAGACAGACAGACAGACAGACAGACAGACAGACAGACAGACAGACAGACAGACAGACAGACAGACAGACAGACAGACAGACAGACAGACAGACAGACAGACAGACAGACAGACAGACAGACAGACAGACAGACAGACAGACAGACAGACAGACAGACAGACAGACAGACAGACAGACAGACAGACAGACAGACAGACAGACAGACAGACAGACAGACAGACAGACAGACAGACAGACAGACAGACAGACAGACAGACAGACAGACAGACAGACAGACAGACAGACAGACAGACAGACAGACAGACAGACAGACAGACAGACAGACAGACAGACAGACAGACAGACAGACAGACAGACAGACAGACAGACAGACAGACAGACAGACAGACAGACAGACAGACAGACAGACAGACAGACAGACAGACAGACAGACAGACAGACAGACAGACAGACAGACAGACAGACAGACAGACAGACAGACAGACAGACAGACAGACAGACAGACAGACGGACATGGCTTAATCGACTCCGCTATCTATAAGGATCCAGAATATATATACTTTATAGGGTCGGAAATGAAAAATGTAGAAATTACAAACGGAATGACAAACTTATATATACCCTTCTCACGAAGCTGAAGGGTATAAAAATGGGAAATAAATGAGAAGCATTGCCAGCTTAGACAAAAATCAGTACATTACTTATTGCGCCTTTAACAAACGTTTATGAATACAATACTTTTATAAATGATTTTTAAAGCTAAAGTGTTCGTTAACAAAATTGTGTTTTAAACCTACAATAAGGTTTTTTTATGCATATAGCCGTAATACTTTATCAAATTACTTTGATAAGCAGGGCTTATAGGTCTATATGAAGATGGCACTATTGACTTGATGACTTTTCGAACATCCTCGGGACTCACTCTGATTTGATCATACTCTGTCTGATAAACAGGAGGATCATCCAGTACAAAATCATTGTTGGGTGAGTTTGGCTTAAATACATTACTCACGTGCTAGGCAAAAACTTATGCTTTGTCCTTAGCATTTCTTGCCCAATTACCATCGGCTTTTCTCAATGGAATTTTTCCATCTACCGGTGGTTTGATGTTACGTGTGGCTTTCCAAAGAGAAAAGTTCGTATATTTAGTATTCGTCAAATTCTCAATGTATTATCTATTTCTGCGATCCTCCTCTAAACAAAGGGCTCTCTTCAGTCTTCTAGTAGCGTTGTTGCCACTCTCTTCTAAGCTTTCTCTTTTCGAGAAGTAATCGTTCAATATATTTTAAATAAGCATTTTTGGCTTTATTTTGCCCATAATAACAAAATTATGAAAATCGGTATCTTCAGAATTTGGAAAAACTAAGTTTTTTCGGAAGCTGATAATCTGCTCTCCTCCAATACAAATGGGTTTTTCAATTGGACATTTCTTTTTCTCGACAGAAGCGCCAGAAGTTCAACATATTTTGAATCATATTTTCGTTAATTTGTTTTAATATTTTACTGCTTTCCTAAATTAGATATATCTCAATGGTTTTACCATATAGAAATTCATACTTCAAAACATAGATAAACATTGATATAGGCTTTTATTAAATGTATATCTTATATTTATGGGCCTCTCCATTTTCATGTTATAGTCCTTTAAACTTGGTTCTCAAATACACTGATATTTTTTTTTCTAAGAATGTTATATGGCTTGCCAAAAAAAAACCGTCGAAGCCCGTCCAATGACTATATACATCATTTAAAGAATCTTATGGGGAATGTCTTTGTAAAAAAATTGTATCGCCAGCACCCGCCGAAATACTTTTTTTTTAATTTTTACGGAATGGAATTTTTAGAAATGTTTCTTTATTTATTATTGATTTTTATATATCTAGACTCTACTGTAACTTGAAATATAGTAAATACAGATCTTTTTAAAAATTTAGTTTCAGAAAAACATAAAAACGTATTTTTTTAATTTGTTATTAATGTTTTTTATATGTATGTATATTTTGTTGATCTTTTAAAGATTTTTTTTGAATCGGAGATACCAATTCTATATAAAAAGATCGCCAAATAATTTTGTCCACCTAGATTTTGAACCACAGTGAGTAGGTGACTATTACGGGTGAGTGGTCGGAAGATAAGTCAAAATCTATAAAAAAATATCAGTGTATTTTGTTGTTGTTAACTGCAGAATTCTTGAACAGAAAATGTAGCCTACAATCGTGCACCAAGATGACATTGAGCAATTAATACCGCGGTTTCGGCAGATTGACTGCATTTCACGTTCTCTGCGCATTCATACAGTGTCAGATTTTACTGGTTTCAATCCAAGTGAGGTAAGTTTTTGTGTTTTTAATCAGAGGCCGAAAATAACTCGTCCGTCCACTAATCCTGGGCCGAATTGGAATTCGACATCATGCAAGACATTTAGTACATTTTATTAGAATTTCGATATCGAAATAATTTTTCAATACGATAGCACATTAAATCACGTCTACGGTAATTCAGGTATTCAGGTATTAGAAACTAACATTTATTTTCCAATTGACTGATTCCATTATTTATATGCTTTGAAAAAAGAATGTTCCTATAACGATTCAAATACACTATATTAATCCACAAAATATAAAGTTAATTGTAAATTGTTAATTACAAACCTGCAGGGTAGTTATAAATTTACTTTTATTTACACATTGTGAGAAACTCGATCATGTGTTAAATAAGTTTAATTGACATTTTAATTTGTATTTATTTCTTGAGGCACAACAAAATCAAATAATCAATGTGGAATTATACTCCATTACATTAAAGCAAACACACATAGAATAAATGGAAAAGAAGGGAAGAATATAGCATTTTCAATGCAAAAAAAAAAAAAAATTAACAAAATTACTCACATACATATGTATGTATCACATACATGGGTGATGCAATAACAAAATACATGGTAATTCATTTTCGTGAACATAATTGACAGATGAATTGGGTGCAAAATCATTAAATTTTATGAATATTATCGTCAAAGTGTTTTAAAGTCAATAAATCTTTGCATAATAATTTCTTTCTAACTTCTCGAATGACAATCGAAACATTCGAGAAGTGACTTTGAAAAGATATCTATTAATATTTGTATGAAACTTTTTTTTAAACAAGACTCGACATTCCTTGTAATTACATAAATATTTCTGTTGGCAAACTTAAACTTGGAGACATTGTAATATAGAATCAGGTTTACCTATGTTAGAATGTCGACCTTTTTATCCTTTGAACTATCTCACAAGATACTGAACCCAAGTGAATATTAAGAAACGGTATCTCAGAATGAATTGGACTTTTATTTTGGTGTAGGAATATCCACAACTTTTGGTGGTTGGTGCTGCCCTAATGTACATACATATATGCTGCATTTGTGACCACGAATTCGCGTAAATAAAAGCCCAACCGCACTATACTCTAATGAATACGTGGCTGTAGATTGACTGCCGAACAGTGAGTATCAAAACACATGACAATCAACCTTAACGACGTTTTGGTTTAAGTGTCATTGAGCTAAATAAATAAAATGTTTGATATTTTGGTTGCATGTAATACAAACACAATGCCAGCCATGCAACCACCTGAATAATACATCATATTTATGATGCACTTTTATCGACCTTCTTTAAAGTGCTGTTTTTTGAGGAGGAATAAAAATGTTAAAGTTAAAAATAACAAAGTTTGCTATGAGAAAATATTGTAGTACAAAATATTAAGGAAATTTGAAATGTATGCTCTCAAAAATAAATTTTAAGTATTATCATGGTAGAACCAACCAGGTACAATTATTAGGGACAGTTTTCAATATTTACCCCTAGAACGTCAAACAACGCATTTACTCTCATCACTTTTTATTATGTTTTCGCAATATTTTGCACGTTATATTAAAACTAACACATATTTATTTGGAAAAAAATTAATTTGAATTGAATATTTCACGAAAAAAAGGAAATACACACAAATTTTTTTAATTAATTTATTTTTGTCTTAGACATTTCTTTTTGTTTTTTTCTAATTTTCTTTTGTTTGACGTTATAGGGAATTTATAATTGAGAACATACTTTCTAATAATACTAGTTTACAATGTTTTTGCTCATGAATTGAAACATATGGGGATTTGTGTAATTAGGTATTCTAACTTCGGAAAAAATATTAAAAAAAATCCTGGACGTCAAACTTTTGAGATATTTCTTAAAAACGAAACATATAAAAATTTAAATTAAATTAATACAAAAAAATTAAAAGTGAAGTGTTTTAGTCCTCTTTTTATAATTATTTTCATTTGTCTCCCTCACGACACTCCCACAGTAGTCTCCTAGCATATTCTGATCCCAAAAACCTTGATAATTCCTCTCGAAAATCTTCAAATCTTGATGGAAACGCTCTCCATGTTCGTCACTCATGTGTCCGAGGTTTTCCGGGAAAAAATCCACATGAGAATGTAAGAAGTGAATTTTGAGGGATATATTTACACCCATCAGTTCAAAAGTATGTAATAAATTGGCAACAATATCTCTGTAATTTTGACTTTTCTTATTCCCCAAAAATTCTTGAACAACAAGTTTAAAATAATTCCATGCTGAATTTTCAACGTCGGTTAATACACATTCAAATTTGGTATCAACCAAAATGTTTCTTATTTGACGACCCACAAATATGCCTTCTTTTAGTTTAGCCTCAGTAAGACTCGGGAACACGCTGCATAAATATTGAAATGCTGGTTTTGTCTTATCTAAACCTTTTACGAATTTTTTTAATGTAAATAAGCATTTTGCAGTGTTTGTGTTATAGGAAAACCTTGATTTGACTGAATAATTTTTTCGCAAATAAAACAAAAATGGCCTGGGTTTATTTTACACTTTCTAGAAGACATTTTAAAATAGTTTTTACTTTAGAGTTTTGTATTTAATATCGATTTATTAACGTTTATCTACAGGAAAGATGTACTTTTAAACAGTATTTATTTTTTTCCCGTTAATTTTTTTTTTGGAATTTGTCAAAAGAATACAACTCTGAAAGTATCTAGTAGCTTCGCCAGAGTGTTATGTACCCAAAAACGATGTAAATACCTAATTACCACAATTCGGTACACTACAGTATGCATTAGTAGTACTCAGGTCAGGGCAAAAATAAAAACCCATATATCTCAAAATTTGGACGTATAGAAGGGAAACAAAAAATGGTCAATTAACTAGCGTCCCTAGCTCTTCTTGAAAATATAAGTTTCATTCCATGAGCAAACAAAAATGTTTGATTTGTAAACTAGTGTAATTGTACCTTGCTTGTTCTGCCAAGAGTATTATTATATAATTGGTAAATTCACAAGGTCTCTTATCATGTCATATTGTCATAATGTCCTAATATATTATAATAGTTGTTGTTGTGTTTTAAACAAAAAAAGGATTATTTTATGACAAAACAAAGTTCAAATAGTGTTATTAGTTTCGAAATTTTTTGTTTGAAACACAACAAAAATTTGTTTAAACTATCATAATGTATAAGGACATTATGACAATTTGGCCGATTAGTAAACCGTGTGAATACCCAATATGCAAATATGATTATACTACTTAGTACTAGTGCATAGTGGAATGAGACACAAAATATTCACATAGGCACAGAAGAGGAGTAAACCTGTTGCCCATTTTGGAATCCCTGCTTAAAGATTTTAGAATACTTTCGATAAAAAAATATCGAAATTTTGAATTTTTATTGGTTAAATTTGGATTTATTAAAAATAGGTTAAATTAATTATTTAGGTGTTTTCTATTTTAGTACTATTCTTGTTAAGATACCTTTAAAAATATATATAAAAAGCTTTAGATATTTCCTAAGAAACTCTTTTTCTAAAAAGCAAAGAGTAGTATCAGTTTTTCGGACAAAAAAATTCGAAAATTAAAAATTTTCTCAATTTTAAAATCAATTATTTTCGAACAACTTTGGAACTTTTTTATATAATTTATATTTATTGGTTAACTAACCAAAACAATTTAACTATCAGAGATAAATAGCAAACGCCGTTTTTATAGCTCTAATTGAGGTCTTTAGGAATACAATTAAACTACAATCGTTTTACATGTCTGATGTGTCCTACTTTTAGACTCCGCAGCGCCGCTCCTGAGGAGCGAAATTTTATGCCAATCGGATCAGTCAGCTATAAATGACAGTTTTATTTCCAAATTGTAGTGTACTATGTAGTGTAGTTTTGTTTAAACAAAGTAAACAGTTTTTGCTAATATACAGTCGGTCTGGGCCGACTATACATTCTTACTTGTTGAATATACCCTACACCAACATAGTAGCGAGGGTATATTATGTATAATATCCCATCAGTTTTAATAGTGGCAATGTATAAGAGAATATTATTTATAACTTGTATGGGACATCCTTTACACATTCCAAGAAAGCTAGCGTAGAGTCAGTTGTCACTTTTATGATAGGTAAAATCACTAGTTCTGGATTTTATAAAGTAACTAGTGTGGAGACAGTCACCAGAACTACTGGGATATATTATACATGATGTGATAGTGTTTTCAAACATACATTCATGTATGCTAAGAATTGTCACGTAATTTTGTTGCACTTGGAAAGGCAATTTAATAAGTTGTTTGTGTTCTATTGAATGTTGAAAAGTTTTTCAACATCTTTTTCGAGTTTGTCTACATTTCTATACTTGCAAAATATACTATTGTGAAGCATGGAAAGAAACAATTGTCACATATTTATTTGAAAATGAACAAGTAACACATTTGCTGAGAGCTTCTTTAATAAATATAAAAAATCAAACAAAAAAATATGTAGACAAATAGTTGGCAAAAGTACAGGGTTTGACAACTGAAGTGTAACAATGTTAAGTGGTTGTTAATTTTGTATTTACTATCAGATTTTATTCAAACTTACCAAATAATATTATAAACTAAACACATTGACAAAATCCATATTCATTTGAAATTCAACATGGTGTTATTTGCGTCAACACTATATATTTCAAGGATTGCAAAGGAAGGTATCATGTCTGAGGGTTTTCCAAACTTTTACGAAATTATCATTAATTTAATGCATTTGGGTGGCTTCTATGACCAATTTCCGATGGAGAATTTTAGCCAGGCTTTAGAAAAATTAAAAATGAGTCCTTTCGTGTGTTAGTCTAGAAATGGGTAAAATGCAGAGCACAGAGAGAAAATAACTAGTTTCTAAAGTATGGTACAAAATAAACTTTTAAGGTGACTACACTCTAGATTACTAAAGACACATGGCATATATTTGCTCAAAAAATCGTAACCACTTTTTTGGACCAATTTGTTTGACGTGTTCACTCTTACAAGTGTTTTGTAAGATCAAACAGCATCAAATAAAATAAAACTAAATTTTTTGTTTTGAATCATCCTAAGTAAAAAAAGTTTTTCAAATAAATAAAAGAATTCAAATGTATTTTATTTAGTGGTTACGTCTTTCTCGTCAAATATTTGTCATGTGTGACCCTATCTTAAGAGACACTTAAGAGACAATTGTCACTTATGTACATTAGTGTGTCACAAAAAAAGTATTTTTTCTTATTTTCATAATTTGAAAGCTTATAGGGTAGAGTATTTTTGAAATTTTTTTCAGATTTTTCGGAAGTGGTTTAGAGGTCGCTCAAATCGAGTTTTTGCCAAAAATCGGGTTTGTCGGCCTTTTTTTGAGTTTTATTCATAACTTTGTCAAGATCCGCAATTTTCATTACTTTTGAGGACACAGTTTAAAAGAAAAATGGCCGAGCTTTATTTTTGTGTCCAAAAATGTTTAGTTTTTGTAATGAATTGGCTCATTAAGGTGACCTACATTACAATTTTTCAAAATTTTTCCATAAATTTTGTAAATAAGGCTTTATAACTTTTAAAATTTTTATGAAAATAAAAAACTAGAAATGCTGTTTGAAAGATCAATTAATTGTTAATAATTTAGTGACAACAATTTTTGAATTTGCTTTTCGTTCCTGAGTTATATAAAGCAAACGAAAACTTTTGTGTATACAAAATGATTTTTATAGTGTAATCAAACTACAAGTCGCAATTTTAAACATAAAATTTGATACAAGCTTTTCTATTGCCAATTGGATGAAGCATATTGAATTTGGTTGGAATCGGTTCATTATTTCTACTAGCCCCTATACGATTGACCTATCTAAAAATAGATAAAATCTCATAAATATCTTAGTGATAAAGATATCTAAACCAAATTGAGCACAAATAAGTTCTATATAAGCTAAACTCGCGCCTACCAAATTTTGTGGCGATCGGTCCATAATTAGTCATACCTCTCATATAAGGTCCACTTCCGAAAATCACTTTAAATAGCATAAATCTCTTAAAAATATTCGTATTCAAATAAAATTCAATACAAGTATGTTATATATATACAAAAGTCATGTCACCAAATTTTATAACGATCGGTTCATAATTAGTCATAACTCCCATACAAAGCCCACTTCCGAAAATCATTTTAACGAGCACAAATCTCTAAAAAATTTTGGTACATTTAAAAAAAAAACTGTTAAAAGAAAATTGTTGCCCTAAATTATTAAGAATTAATTGATCTTTCAAACTGCATTGTTAGTTTTTTTTTCATTTTCATAAAAATTTTAAAAGTTATAAAGCCTTATTTCCAAAATTTATGGAAAAATTACGAAAAATTGTAATGTAGGGCACGTTAGTGTCCTTTCATTGCAAAAACTAAAATTGCAAAAACTAAAAGCATGAACATTTTTCTATTAAACTGTGTCCTCAAAAGTAATGAAAATCGTGGGTCTTGACAAAGTTATGAAGAAAACTCAAAAAAAGGCCGACAAACCCGATTTTTGGCAAAAACTCGACTAGAGCGAAAAATACTTTACTCTATAAGCTTTTAAATTATGCTTGAGCGCCAACAAAATTTATTTTTGGGACACGCTAATGTACATATTCATATGTAAGAATTTTTCTTTACTGCTCGTTTTGCATTCGCCCCAATCTAATTTTATAAACACAAATTGATATTTTCTTTCGTGGAGCGAAGAAAACTAAGACAATTTTATAAAGAAAGAAAAAAATGCATTGCGAGCATGAATTTTTCATACCCTGGTAAAATGTATGTATAATATTCTTATTGAGATAGATAAATATTTACTCTCGTATTATGAAGTTAACCTACACAAAACTTTTAACGAAGTAAGAAAGTAAAAAATACTTCGCTATGATGGTGATAATAACGATGAGCTAATGAATATTACATTGAAGCAAAAATATGTTCATTGTTTAGTTTGTTCACTCAATGATTTCAAAATTATGTAATGATATTTAAGAAATGTTGGGCGTCATATTGGATTACAATATTTTATTTCAAATGTTACCTAATTCATCAATTTATGATTGCAATAACTATGGATTCTTAGATTTTAGAGGCTTTTTAAACCACTACACAATTATGATGTATTGTGGTTCCAGTAGTACAAAAATGGTCCAAATTTTAAATTATATGGAATTATAAAATTGCGAATTTTTGTAGATGTTTCTCAGCATAATTTACGAAAAGTTCAAATTTGCATAACCTTTAATATGTTTATATATTGCGTTTCAATCGGCTCAGTAGTTTCGGAGTTATAATAACAAATTTAAGCAAAAAATATATTTTTTACGTGAAAATAGCTAATTTTTTGGATTTATAAAACTCATGAAAAATCGAAAACTGCAGAACTTGTTCAGGTTTATTACTTTATCACAAACCCAAATATAATAGCAACAAAATGAGATATCGATCATAGATATCGATGGATTATTTTCGGATTTATTCACAATTAAGTGAATTGGCTCATTTTCACAAAATTTTACTTTTTTGTTTGATATTCATAAAATTGAGTAGTTAAAAATCTTCTTTCTATTGATTGAATTTTGAAAACATTTTCCCCATACTATTTAAAAATTTTCACGTATATATTGCATTGCAATCGGCGCAGTAGTTTCGGAGTTATAATAACCAATTGAAGCAAAAAATATATTTTTTACGTAAAAATAGCAAATATTTTTGTTTTAAAAAAATCATGAAAAATCGAAAACGGCAGAAATTGTTTAGGTTTATTACTTTATCACAAACCCACATATAATAGCAATAAAATGAGATGTCGATCATAAAAATCGATTGATTCATTTCGACTTTATTCACAATTAAGTGAATTCGCTCATGCTATATATAAACAGATTAAAGGTTATGTAAATTGGAACTTTTTAAGTTAACTTCAATAATAACGGACTAACCCTTTTTGAGTTATCATAAATTATGTAGAGAAACATCTATAAAAAATCGCAATTTTAGAAAAAAAAAATTAAAAAAATCTATCCATAGAATTAAAAAATTTTACCATTTTTGTACTTAGGTAACCATGATGCATTAAATCTATATAGTGGTTAGTAGGGTATTCATTCGGTTAACCGTTAATCGGTTATCCGATTAATTTTGGTCGGTTAACTGTTCGAATAATTCAAAATGTCCAATTTTCAAATAACAAATAAACCCATTAATTTGTGTCGATTAACCGAAATTTTTTTGCCTATTTAACATATTTTTTTTTGTATTTATTTTTTCCATTTTAATTAAAATACAAATGTCAAAAGTAAAATTACATATTTTATATGTATTTGTCGGATGAGAACATGATAACAGACGAAACTGGAGACACTACTGAATTCAATTTTTATCAAAACTTATCGAAATTATTAAAAGTATTTTAAAAAAATCCAAAAAGGACTCAGTTATTTTCTTAGTTTAGAAAAAACTAAGAAAATAACTGAAGTAAGTGTGCCTTACTTTTGATTTCTCAAATATGTACAATCAGCCAGAGAGTTTTTGCAAGTCGAGTTTTTTTAAAACTAAAATAATCAATCGATTAAGCATTAATTGGTTAACCGATTAATTTTGGTCGGTAACTGTTCGAATAATTCAAAATTGATGATTTTCAAATAACAAATATTAACCGAAATTTTTTTTTTGCACTTTAACATATTTTTTTGTAATTCAAATACAAATGTCAAAGTAAAATGACATATTTTTCGAACATCCAAGAAACAACTTTAGTGAGTACATTTACAACTCACATGTATTTGTCGGAGGAGGACATGATAATAGCCCAAACTGAAGACATTACTGAAACGTATTTTATCGAAATTTTTAAAAGTATTCAAAATGTAAAAAACAAATCCAAAAAGGACTCTAATGGAGGACTTAGAAAAAACTAAAAAAAGGATCTGATATATTGGATATTCTTACTTACTTTCGATTTCTCCAACATCTACAATCAGCGAGAGAGTTTTTTCCAATTAAAGTTTTGTTAAAACTATAGAAAATTATTTATATTTTGGTTGAATTCTTATGTTTTGTTTTTTTGTTTAAGTTTTTGCTCTTTTTATTAATAAAATACTTCAATAGGTACACAAAATTCGTGGTTTTATTTTCAGTTTAAAATTAAAATAGAAATTATTGGGTTAATCGAATAATTTAAAATTAGCCGATTAAATCTAAACCCCGATTAATTATTTGCTCGATTAACCGATTAAACCAGAAATCCGATTAATTGAATACCCTACTGAATACACTTAAGGACTTTCATCGTTAAATCGAATGTGATTCTGATTCAATCCGTGCAATATATAATAACAAGTAAGAGTATGTGTTATATTCTTCACATACTATTTAGTTGTAGTAATTTTTGATTAATTTTTGAAAACATGAATTTTTATAACTTATAATTATTTAGAAAATGACTGTAATGATATTTTAGCGATAATCGTCATTGCCTGCCTGGTAAAGGTATTTTACAGGTAACGCTGTTTTAGTTGAAAGACTATTTCATGGATAACGGTAGCTAAAGAGCTACTGTAGACAATCTTGATATACATACATATCGATGGCTTAACATAAAAAGGCGTAACTCAATTTTTTTTCAGAATAGCGCTTTTTGTTTATTCTGGTTGACAAATGTCAGATTCATCTTGCCTCAAAATGTATGGGAGATATAATTGCAAATAACAGATTTATAATGATTTCAAAAAAAGCTCTATGTCAAATCAAAGAATTTTTGAAAGATAAAGCCCTAACTCGTTTTTGTTTTGTTTGATTGGTTTTTCGCCATGGCACAATAATAAAAGGTAAATCTGTCAGCCCAGCTGTAGTTGTTTCAAAATATAAACTATTTTTACACACGAATCAGATAATTATGTTTGGTAAGAATCATATGGATGTCTAGTATCTTCCGTTTTTATGGCGTGTATTATTAAACACTTGAGGAAGATCCAAACTCGATCGCCAGAAATCCATAACGTAATTATTTACTCAGATGGCTGTTTCTACCAAAACTTTAATGTAATATTATCTAATGCATTGTTGGCTTTTAGTATGGAAACACAAATAAATACTGAACAAAAATCTTTAATAAGTGGATATACGCAACTGGAATTTGAATCAAGCCTTATAGAAATAAAAATTAAGAATAAACAAATAAATTTGCCGTCGCAATTTGTGCAATTAACAAAGTAGGCATTAAAGTTCCAGCACCACTAAATAATCACCATTTACACAACAACTATTTGCTCAATTTTGAAAACATGCCTAAACGATACTCTTTAATTCGTTCTGGTAAAAATATAATTTTAGTTAGTCGTATTGTCGATGTTACTATAAATATGCTTTTTTTGTATCTAAAATTTTACGGATTTCATTAAGTTTTTTCCTTCTCTTGTAAAGTAACAAAAAATCGAGTAACGCCTTTTTTATATTAAGCCATCGATATGTTTGTTTATTTCATTTGGATAAACATATTTCGCACATACGTGACACCTATTTTAACAGCAATTGGGAAAATTGTTTCGCAATTTATACACTCTGACGCTGTAAATATATGTTATATGTCAATAATATCAACATTTGTCTCATAACTGTTGTAATGTGTCACCTACAAATAAATATTAACAAGTATATAAGAAATATACATTAGACAGTGTCATACAAAATTTAT
Source organism: Calliphora vicina (assembly GCF_958450345.1). Classification (NCBI taxonomy): domain Eukaryota; kingdom Metazoa; phylum Arthropoda; class Insecta; order Diptera; family Calliphoridae; genus Calliphora; species Calliphora vicina. The sequence continues at coordinate 85,047,802 of NC_088783.1, forward strand.
TTGGTTTTGGTTTTGATGGGTCTTATTGTGTTCATTAGTAGCTAAAACTAACTGTCGAAAATCGGTATGTTAGTGATACTTTTTTTGAATTCCTAACAAAACCTCAATCAGTGACAAAAATTGTTTATTCAATTACTGAGTAGTTTGCAATTATAGAAAAAAGGTCAATAGCATTTAACTGAATTACTATAGTGTTGAACTATGGTAAAAATAATCAATTAATGTGTTAATCAAAAATAGCAAAAACTTAGTTAATAGTGGTTAAAAATCATCCATTATTTTGGTGCCGCCAAAACTAAAACTTATTTTAAGTATATACCTGTTTAAGTATATACCTGTTAATACCTAACGAAAATAAACGATTTTACAACATTTTATTAAATTATTTAACAAATTGTATATGGTTTGGATTCTATTCGGGGTTCAAAGTTAAATTTAAAGTAAGAATAGAGTAAATTTGTTCAGTTGCAATTGTATATAACTTTTTAACCGCTTATAAAATTTTTACAATATTACAATAGTCTCACATTAGAAAGAAAGACTTTCAAGAATTTATATTAGATTCAGATTAAAAAATAAGTTAAAAAATAATACACAGAATTTTTTCAAATCTATCTCTAAATTTTAATTATCTCGAGAGCCCCATGGTCACATTAAAAATTTTGTATGTATTTCGATTTTTTATTTATCGTACAATGGCTCATATTTACGTAAACAATAGAAGATGACTTTTTTTAGGTAACCTTTGAGAAAAAAATTATTTAAACATTAAAAGTATCGATTTATTAGCTGTAATAATTATTATTTTAATGTCTTATTTTACAACACCTACTGAAAATAAAATTTAAATTTTATGTACACATTCACATCAAACTAATATATATTTGGTTTTAGGGTAAAACAGTTGTTGATTGAATTATCAAAGTTATTATTTTTTTTAAATCGATTAATTGAATTAATTCCTTGAGGGAACCTGTAACCTACTTCTGTAAAAACAGAAGGAAAACTATAAACCCTTCAGAAGGCAACGGGAAACTGAAGTAACATCCCTTGCAAATTATACAACATGCTCAATACAACAAACAACATACCGCTCTCAATCTCCGGCAAACAAATCATAAACTTAGGATCGGAACATGGAATGTGAGAAGATTTTATGAAGCTGGAAAGCTGAACAACACCATAAGTGAAATGAACGAACTTAGAATAGACATAATGGGTATAAGTGAAACGTGGAGGATGGAAAGTGGCGAATTCAAGTCGGAAAAAACTAAGGTGTATCACTCAGGAAATGAGAATACCCATAGAAGAGGTGTTGCAATTATTGTAAAGAGCCATATAGCTAATTGCGTACCTGAATACGTTCCAATGTCAGATAGGACAATGCTGATAAAGATTATGGGAAAACCAACTAATTTGAATATAATTCAGATCTACGCCCCTACATGTGATGGAAGTGCCGAAGAAATCGAAAAATTTTACGACGACATTAAGAAGCTATTAAAAATGACGAAACCACATGAAATAACAATCGTACTGGGCGATTTTAATGCGAAAGTCGGACATGAGGAAGTAAGGGGTATCGCCGGAAAGTATGGATTGGGCGAACGAAATGAGAGGGGTGACAGAATCGTCCAATTCAGCCAGGAACACAAAATGACAATAACAAATACCCTTTTTCGACAACATCCCAGAAGACTCTACACTTGGAAATCTCCACAGGACAATAGAGAAAACGTTGTGAGAAACCAAATCGACTTTAATAAACGGACGATATTGTGTGACAAAATGCTCTACGTACCCTGGATCTAACGTACCTTCTGAACACAACCTCCTTCTAGCAAATGTCCGAACCAAACTTGTTATTGTTCGAAGACATAAACTACAACATAAAATTGACATTAGGAAACTTAACGATCCACTAATAAGAAACGAAATTAAGCAAGGCATTAATAATGAACTGGGAGAAATCAATGGATAAGATGATGAGAATTTGTGGGATAACGTCAGGAACATTGTATGCACGACTACCAAGGACATACTAGGAAACATAAATACGAGAACTTCGAGTAGAACGAAGTAAGCATAGGAATGTAAATTTTGAAATGTACTGGGAAAGATATTCGAACTGCAACCCGAGCTGGAAAGAATGCATTACTAAATTGTCAATGTCAGGAAATCGAAGTACTGTAAAACCTACACGACGATTTCAACCTCCACAAGAAACTAAAAGAAGCCGCCGGAGTATACAAAAGATCATCTGCATCAATCTTATATGACGACAATAAAGAGGCCGTACTCGAGATGACCGAAAGGTCGGCTTATGAATGTAGCATAGATATCCGTATGACTGGAAGTCCAATCACCAGATTGGAAGTTGAGTGCGCAATCACCTCGTTAAAGGACAGGAAGGCATCAGGTAAAGAGAAAACAAACAGAATAAAATTTCAAAATGATTGGAGTTGGGAAAAGGGGACAAATATATGTATACATATACATATATCACACTCGTTGCTTTAGACAATTTTAGTTTTTCTCTCGCCTTGTTGTAGAAAGTCAAAAAACAATACGGTTCGATATTAATTTTTTTGCAACTGTCATTTTTTGCATATCTTTAATTATCTGTGACTATTTCATTATTATAGACAGTTCGCTTATGAATTAGTATTTCTTTTAGAAATTTTGATTTTTAGACAATATTTTCTACATACATACACTCTAAAAAATGCATGTAAATCTACTACGACAAAGTAAGTAAATTTTCATGTAAAATTACACAATATGCGTAAATTTAAGCACAATATGTTTATCAAAATCAATTACATACTTTTTTCAGCAAAAATACAAACAAAATGTTTTATTTTCAATTTTTTAATATAATAGGCATTTTATGTTTAAAATTACATATATTGTGCATAAATTGAAGTTGTGCACATAAAGTGTGTAAACTAATTTAAACGTTTAATATACAAATTTTAAAAATTTTATTTCTAAAAAAAACAAAAAACCATTTGTTATCAAACAAAATATTTGAATTTACACACAATATGTATTTTTACCCTAATTATAGAAGGAGAAAAGTTTCCTACTATTAATGTAGGAAATTTACATGAAAATTTATTAGAGTGTATGTATACTATTTTAATCATGTAGATTTACGTTATTTAGACATCTTACCGTTCCATTTAAGTTCTATTAGAGGGATGTTCAAGTATTATATAGTATTAGTACATAAGTTGAGAATAGGTCCCATTATAATGGTCCCTTCAACCATGTAAGATTGAATTACATTCAGTTTTAATATGCAAACATTTATGAAGGCCTTTCCACGCTATAAACTGATAAATGTTTTTGTTGTCATTGATATGCCCAATATTTATACGAGTACGTGTAGAATTTGCAATATTTTTATCCATCATCATCACATCATTCAAACTCGTATTATAATGTAATCAAATATTTCTATTTGTATGATTTTAACATTTGTCTACGTGCAGTGCAGTAGAATAGAATATATTTGTTCTTCTTGTTGACAGGACATTTATACTAATAAAAAATAGATATTGTTTAAATAGAGGCAGAACATGTTTTAAATTTGTAATTTGTTAATGTATATGAAAATCACAATACTATTAAATGTTACATCTCTTTGTTCAATTAAATATTAACTAAATAAATACTCGTATATGAATATGTCCATTTGTGTATATTCGTATTGTAATCATGCCAGTTTATATTTCCGATTTATTATTCATAGAATTTTAAGTGTCTAGTCTAAAAGGGTCATTTTCATATACATACGAGTGCATACATCCATAAATGTGTATTTATGCACGTCCTGTATAGTGTGAGTATGCACTATGGATATTTAGTTTTTTTTTTTTATAATAAATAATAAATATTGAGTATACATACATATATTCAGTTTTATATGCATTTTGAATCTGCATTTTAGGATAACTCGCTTATAAACTAAGAAATCTAAGTATCGCCGATTTTAGTATCCTAATATATTTTGTCATTTTGTTCGCCTGTCTGTTAAAGGTATGGTATAACCTAGAGGGATTTTTTTTTTTTAGTAGGTATATTAAAAAAAAAAATTGCAGATTTAAAATTTTTTAAATATAACCTATCCAAGATAAAATTGTACGCTTAAAAAAATAAAATCGAAAACCTTGAAAATTAACGCGTAAAAAATAGACGAAAAGTCTCCAAAGCCCTAAAAAACATTTTTTGAAAAGTTGACAAAAAGACAAACAATTTTAATTTGGGCGCCTCGAAAATGATTTTTTGATATGTCGTATTGGAACTTTTTTTCCACATGCCAAAAGCTATCGAAAAATCGATGGCACAATATCGATTGCTAAATTGACTTACCCTAATATACATTAACGCTCGAAAATTATAGAATCCATGAATTGGCATTAAATATTTACATTATTTTGTGATCAACTAGATCAAACGCTTTAGTAGATTTGTGTTTCTTGCCTTTGTTGGATATTTTCCCAACGTTTAAGAAGTTAAATTTCTACTATTTTCTCCCTTAGAGAGATAATATTGCAAAAGCTATTCAGCATTTAATAAACCAGCGACAATTTACTCGGACAGCAATAAAGATGTTATAACCTCCAGTAACACGAGGTTATAACTGAGTTAACTAATAGTTATACTATTAGTTAACTCAGTAAGACAATTTTCAGTTCGAAATTTGTTATATATTTTTAGGCATATTTAGCCCTTTAATGCATTTTGTTGCCAATTGTCTACATTCCAGTTCCACTTAATTTTAGACGAAAATAAGCTGATACTAATTCAGATTCTCCTTCAGCAAAATCAAATGGAGTACGAAATCAAACTAAAGCTAAAGGAAATATAATAAATAGAAATCAACTAAATATTTGATACTTTATAGAAAAATAAAAGTAAAAATCATGCATTTAAGGGTTAAACTTTAAAATAATAATTACATATATTTTTATTTGTTAGTTTGTGGGATTCATCGTTCAAGTCAAATCTCTTTCCGTCAAGGCATTTTTTATGTTTCTAAACAAGAAATAGTCACTTGGGAAGAATAGGACGGATGAGGGAGCAATTCGGATACTAATTAATGAAAACTGCACATGTGTCTTTTTTTCAAATCCTCATTAAATCGACCCAATAATAATTGATTAATAAAAGCGTACATCCCAAAAACAAAACATCTTTATTTTAGCGTCAAATAATAGTAAACAAATTTATATTAACCCTCTAACCGGCAAGGCTACCTTTAGACGGGGTATGTTAAATGTATGTAATGCTGCTTTATTTGCTTATTTCTCCCGTTATAACGGTAAATATGTGTAAAGAGACAAACAATTTACTTATTGTGATAAATATGAACGTGCACTTGTCTTTTGTTTTCTTTTATTCCAACGTATTTTTTTATTCAAACAATAACCTGGTATATTTGTTTACCTCAAAATAAAATTGGCCGGTTAGAGGGTTAAGCTACAAAGTGATTTTTGTGAGCTATTTAGAGTGCCTAGATATATTCAGATTGCTTTACTGTAGCTACAACTCTCTGGAAGTTATTCTAAAAAAAGTAAACTAAAAATGTTTCTTCCTATATTTTTTTCAAAAAAGTCCACGAAAGAGCTATTTTTTGGGAAAAAATTTTAACAAAAATTGTTTGGCGGACTCTTAGCTATATTATTGTCATATAGTTAAGCGGTACCACCAAGTCTGAATTAGATGTTGGCCAAAAACTGATGACACCATTTTTTGAGGGCCCACTGATTTTCAGAAACTTTGGGGGCCCATAAAAAAATTTGTCACAAAAATGGACAAACTGAGTATAGGGTTTTATTACCCTTTGGTAGTAGAGTCGACCCTTTGGTAGTAAAGTCTTCATTTGTTATTTGGACAATTGTCTCCAATACTGAATTGAAACTAAAGCGAAAAAAAACAAACAAATTTGAGTTCAGCCATAAAGAGCGTTATTTACAACTTTGGTATCTTTGGTGACCACCACTAAAATTTTCCGGCAAACATTTTCGTAAAATATTTTTATCCTTAAATGTAATTTTTTAAAGGACTTTTTTTGATTTTCTCGAAAAAACGGTCAAATTGACCCCTAAAGAGTGGAGATAGAGGGTTAAGATTTACCCACCCTAATGTATATATATATATAGATATACATATACATACATATGTTCTTGCCTTAGCTTCTATTTTGTTAACAATGCATTGTAATTGTAATGCAATGAATTGTAATATTTTTAAATTAGTCTTTTTTAACTTTTATTATTTTGCATACAAAAATCATACATTCAGGCATTTCACAATTTTTAAATATGTGTCAATTATTTAATTTTTTTTTGTACATATTAGACTTTGTAATTGTGTCTGTTTGTGCATGTATTTGGGTTAAAATATTGACAAATATGTATTTGTGTATGAGTACTTGACATGCCTAGACATGGATGGGCTTTATTTTTTCATTAATAGCTAAAACTAACTATTGCTAAATTTATGTAAAGTAGGATTGTGAAATTTTTGAAATTGGGTAGATAATGGTAATTTTTTTATTTCTAAAATATATATTTTAAATAATATCTTTTAAAAGTTGGAAATATACATATATAATCTTTGAGAGAAAATTCTTTTTTTCTTTTCCTAAATGTACCATTATTTACCCAATTTTGCAACATTCAGTCGATTGCAGGCACGATAATGAACAAAATAAAACCAATCCATAGCAAATCTATTTTTTAGGGTCCGATCTAATGTTTACATTGTACTTACCAAAGTATAACAAGTAGTCCAACTCTTTGACAACAGTACCTAACTCTATACATGTGTTAGTAAAAAAGTACATAACTCTAAACATGTGTGAGTAACAAGATTATACATGTGTTGGTAACTTTTAAATTTTCTACAGGCAACAGAGTTTTATAAATATGTTCTAAATTTGAATTTGTATGAATTTTTAATACCAAAAATTGAAACTCTGTCCTATAGTTAAAATTCTACAATAACAAAAAATTACATGTCAGAATTTCCAAAAATATTTTTTCTTGATTTGTGAAAATATAAACTTTTTAACAATGAAAGTGTGCTAAAAGTGTTTTAAAAAAATATAAAATTATATGTGTTAAAGTAATAATGTGTAATAGAACGTTATTTTATCAAAAATTAAAAGTTAAAATTTCAAGACATTTCATTTGTTTACATTTCTCTGAGCTCACACGGTACCCGTATATGTGAGAGAGTAATTTGAAAAAATTGAGAGTTGGACTACTTGGTATACTTTGGTACTTACTACTGTATGTATTTGCTAATGGAATTGAGCTTTGCATATGTATAGAAAAATTCAAATAGAGCAGAAACTCGAAAAATCACATACATAAATATACAAATATTGTAGTTTTGTTTTTTTCCTAAAACATTTTCAACAGAGTTCCCTCTCTATATCTTACTCTATGGTGTTAAATATTAAAACATTTTAACATTTAATTGTCTCTTACTTTTGGCTTTTTTAAATAATTGATTACATATGCAGATACTATGTATGTATGGATATAAATAGTAAAGTGTTCTGTTTTATTGAGAGTTTACATAAATATTCATATCCACAAATGCAGATAAATGTGTACGTACAAATGTATTTATGTATTATAAATTTTATATAATTAAATGTAGTACATACTTATGTAAATAAATACTTATGTATGAATGTAAGTATAGTATGAAAATAAAAAAAATATACTTAATGTACATTTTATTTGTATGCATGTATATTTGGGTGGCCCTTAATTGGCTATATTTTGAGTATTGGTGCTTCCAAGGTGTAAAAACCAAATGCTGATAATTTTAGCAAAATCTTATAACTTTTAGAGGTTTCATATTCTATTTGAAGTTTCAGCAATATATAAAAAAATTAAAATTTGAAAACATAATTCCAATTAAAAATAGATTTTGTATTACTATGGGGTTTAAATATAATTGGTCAATTCACAAGGTCTCTTATCAGTCATATTGTTATAATGTCCTAATATATCACGACTCGGCGGCTCGGCTTAACCGACTCTTAGGCATTCGACGCAGGTCTCAGCTGGTTGGTTACGATAACACAACAAACATACCATACAGAGTAGTATTATTTTAGGGCATTTTTTGCTTGAAAATTAATAAAACCCATTGTGAAATATTAGGACATTATGACAATATGACATGATAAGAGACCTTGTGAATTGACCAAATAATTTTAATTTTATAAAAAATCATAAAATTTCATGCCTATACATTAGGGCGACAGCCGATTTTTTTTAGATTTCAAAGAGTGTCGTGACACTAGGTCTAAAAGTTAAGTGCAGAAAATTTGAGCCAAACCGGACAACGCTTTCGGGACTTGCATCTAGGACAAAACTCAGATATATGCAAAATTTTACTATTTATAGGAAATAAATTTGTGAAACAACTTAACTCTCTTCATTATTTTACAGAAGTATGTAGATTTATTTATATTTAATGAAATTTACAGTAAAAAAGTCTTCTAAAGATTAACCATATATCTCCTTTTGTAGAACAATTTAACCCGTAAACCGTCAAGGTTAAAGGTAAAATTTTTCAATATTTGGAATATCTAACGGAAATATAACGAAATTTTAATGAAAATTGAGCAAAAGATAACATAAAGTCCAGCATTTGCAATAACAGGAAATTAACCCTTAACAGTTTTGGGGTCCAAATGATCCTCAACTTTTAAAATCACGAAAAATACAGGCAAATTGATTTATTTAACCTCAAGTGTTCTTAAGGGTTAATTTCCGTTTTTGAACTGTTTTACAAATTCTACTTATTTAAAATGAACAACAACAATTTGAAAAGTCACTGTGTTTTTATACACGTTTATAAATTTGCAGAAATACACACACTTTATAATGTACAAGTATACACTGGTAATGCAGCTCATGTCTTCACTTAACGATGTTTCAAATTAGACACATTCTTTACTGCAACCACACTCACTATTTCTACATACTGCCATATGCATCTGAGTAGCCTATATTGTTCTTAATGGTCAAAACTTGTATATTCGAATTCTAGAGCTTTCGAGGTTAACGTCAGCAGCTCAAACATTTAAACTTTTCAAATAGCTGAGGCACGTTAATGGTCTGGTTAATTTTTAATAACTTTAAAATTTTTTAACCAATTTTAGCCATTTGTATCTCATTACAACGAAAATTATGTACACATTTCGATTTTCAATATATTCTTTGAATTATTACATAGTAAAATTGAACATATTAAAAAAAATGGCTACTTAATTTTCTAAATTATTTCATAAAAATATATTTCGTAGCCACTTGCTTAATATTTAATATCAGATTGTTTCTTTGTTTTGCTAATTTAAGTGTTTGTAAATTAAAATTTCTTGGACATTATTAACCCTTTTTATATCTGAGGTCAAAATTGTCCAATTTTCCTTTACACAAAAATTACTAAAAATATAAAATCTATGAAATTTGATCGTTGATATAAATTGTTTTACTCTATTCACTTGAACATTTGTAACCCATATTAACCCGAAGTTATATATACTGTTCAAAGCTAACTTACTTCAGTCGCGTCTCCAGTTCTACCCTATGCTCGAAACGTTATCCGATTTTATTTTTATCAAATGTTAATCATTTGGATTTTAGATAATGAAGAATTTTAGACCTTGGGATAATGAAAAATCTAAAAAAATGTTAAATAAGGTCCACCCTAGTATGCATGTGTGAATGTGAGTAAATTTGTGCATATAAAAATGACCACATTGGACGCATCGACCACCTACTATACAGAAACGGATGGCTATTGAATTTATGTCCATTGAAAGTGTCAAATTTCCATTTTTTAAATTTTTTGTTGTTGTCTGATATTTATTAAAAAAAACGACATTTGGGACATTTTTAACAATTGCAAATTTTACAATTGTAATTTTTTCGAATACATTCACAGAAATATCTTATTTTAAAAACAAAATAAGGTTTGATTACCGTTTTATTACATCCAGAGCCTATATTCATCAGAAACAAAATTGGAGTTGGCATGTTTTGAATATAAGATCTCGCCTGCTAAAATAATGTTTTTATATTAAAAATAAAATGTTTATGAATTTCACTCTAAGCATCAATGTCCTCTAAAGTCAATATAGCAATGTTTTTATCTTAAATTAACAAATTCTGGGAATAGTATATGTAAGTTAATATTATTTTATATTAAACACATTTTCAGTGTATTTAAATTTTAAACAGTTCCTATGACGGCTCATAACAAAATATTTTTCTATTCACATGAAATTAATTTAAGGCCAACAGAAACTGCATCGTTGACAATAAAATATTATTGTCATGTCAATTCTACATAGAACAATATTGCAAAATGCCTACAAATACAGTTCTACATTGATCTGAACACTTACAACGATGCTTAACATTTTATCACCGTTTTTCTGTTTTACTTTTTTGTTTGTTTGTTTCTCAAAGTTAAAATTTATTAAAACATAAATATACGATTTTTTTAACATTTATAGACAATATTACATACAATATGTATGCATGTATTTTGATTAATATCCATATATACTACATACAAAGGTACATAAATACAAATGCATATACATAAATAAATATATACAATGAGTTGTTCGTTTATATCGTATATATCAACAGTCTATGAGAAAAGTAGTCTTGCAAATTATAATTGTGAAATTATTTTGATTTGAATCATATTATTGCGAAATTGTACTTGAATTCAAATATAACGATTGTAACGGCTTATTTAAAGTTGCATAATGCTTTCAAACAGCAGTGCCTCTCAAACTGTAACATATCTGTGGGTTATATTAACATTGAATGAAAGCTTTGAGTTGATCATTGATCGTAAGTATGGCAACGCTGAATGTTTGCTGCGACTCATATAATCGAATTCGAAAACTCTAGAATTCGAATATATGTACGAGTTTTGACAGTTAAAGAACATTGTAGAAAGTTCGAGAGAGATGGCTTATGTATAAATAGTGAGAGGTGGCTTAACTCTTTTTTTTTTTTTAAAAAAAAACTTTCTTTAAGAACATATACAATTCGAAATTTTTCTGTATGGTATCTTTATGGAGAATATTTTTTTATAAAAAATATGTACTATTTTTTCAAATTTATCGCCCCTACGCCCTTCGGAATGTGACCAATTTTTTTTTTATCAAAATTTCAACTTTGAGCCACTTTTGGGCGCTTTCAATAAATATAAAAATCTTTGAAATTGGATAGGAAACAAAAAAATGCCACGTGCTTAAAAATTTTACATGTCGAAGGTACACTATTTTGAGGCCCCAAATCGCCGCCCCTGGATCATTTGTAGGGCCCATTTTAATAACTTGAACTCGAATACTCCTTGGCTATGTCCACTGTATCCCTAGCGGGATTTGCCAGATTTATTGCGAAACAATTTTGATTCTGCCCCACTGTGGAGTGTAAGCTGATCGGTAAGGACACTGACAATTCCCCCAACAAATCTTCACGGAGCAGCACCAATTTTGTCTCAATATATAAGCATAATATTTCACATAGACGTATTCAAATTTTTCAATAATTAATATAAATATTTTGGAAAATTTTTCTAAAAACTAAAAAAAATATCAATATTAAACCAATAAGTAAGAGCTATGCCGAATCAGATAGATGCACGGACATAACATGATCGGCTTAGAATTTATGGGTATAAAAATGTATAAAATCTAAGCTACTGGGCAAATAATTAGTTTTTTAAAACAAATAAACAAAAGATTGTAAAATATAAAAACATTTGATTTTGGAACTGCAAAAATAATTTCAATCAACGAAATACATATATAGTTCGTATAGTGCAAGCATTTCCATAGTGACTTTTGTTTTGTACTGTACTGTATTAGTGCAATTATTAGCTATATCTACTATATGTTAGCAATTCGCGATGATGTCTATGATTACTTATTAAATACATTATATATGTAAATACGTGCAAGGGTATCCAAAGTTTGGTTTTTCTTGCTCAAATGATTGCAGTAAACGTTTTATTCTAAATATATTGTTACGAAATTGTACTTGAATTCAAATGTAACGACTTTAACGGCTGATTTAAAAGTAGTAGTGCTTTCAAATAGCAGTGCTGTAATACCAAACTGTAACATATCTGTGGGCATTTTTAATTCGTGTACATTATAAAGTGTGGCTGTAATTCTGCGAATTTATAAACGTGTATTAAAACCATTAAGTGACTATTTAATTCTGTTGTTGTACATTTTAAATAAATAACGAGTTGTTACAATTTTCAAACTACTAAACGGCTTTTATTTGCAATCAAAAGTATCCGGTTTATTTAAAGGAAATAAACCAAAGTTTTGAAAAGGTTAAAAATTCGAATGGATGCCCTAGTATGTGGTTTACGTTTATTTTGCATTAAATACAATATCTTTCATATAACTCACGTTTTGTTCGTGTTGTAAATATGAAACAAGGACAAATATGTACACAGCAAATAATTAAAACTTACTATTTTGATTTTATTACAAAATGCTTTGAAACAATTATTTACTTATTTATGAATGTTATCATTTAATTGAAAAACTTATTAAATGCCTATAGTTTTTTAAATATTTTTAGTTTTTTGAAACTTTTAGTTAACAAAAATAGCCATATTTTTTCTGTGTAGAATAAATTTAAAATAATTTTTAATGTACGATGATGAGTCGTGGTGACACTTTTACCTTTATAACCACCGCACTGTGGGGCCAATCGCAAGAATAGTGGTAATAAATCTGAATCTTTTAAACTAATTGCAAAATTATGTATAAATGAATAGTGGATGAGGACATAGGCTTTAAGAAAATTAAATTTGTGACCACCTTGTTAGAATACAAGGTCAGATACAGAGTGTCAAAGTTGACTTTGTAGAGCTTGTAAATTGTGCAAATATTAATTATTAGCTCAACCCACACCGGGTTGCTGGCCCTTAGAAAACATCGGTTTTATATTGCATTTCGATCTCGATTTAGATATACAGTATCGGGAAAAACAAAAGGACTTCCCCGACCTGTTTTCGCACCCGAAACACTTATTATCATGGTGGTCATATGCCAAAGTTGTAGCAGATATCTATAAGTATAGTGCCATACTATGCCGTTAAAAAAAATAAATGAATGTATTTAAGGCAAATGGGATATTTATGAAAAGATCGGAAGACATCGATTTCAAAGTTGGTTCACTTGACATGAAATGCCCTATATATAGATAGATAAACATAGAAGTTTTACAAAAATTTGCAATTTTCGACAATTGCCTGAAGTAGGATGCATGTCTATATAGATGTAAAAAAGTCTTATTAGTCATTTCTGAAGCTAGCTATTACTAACGTTTGAGAAAAATTTAAAATAATTAAGCTCCATTTCAAAATTTATCCATTTTTCAAACTCATTTAAAACTTTTGACTTTTTTACGACGGAGAATAGAGATATTGCAAAAAAACTTTTAACGTGTTATTTTGATGTTTATTAGAATTCAGAGCACATCCACTACCGAAGCTATTTGCGGGAAGCCAAATAAAGTCACGTTAAAAAACGATAATGTCAAAATTGAAACTTAAATATATTTTAAACAATAAGAGATAACTTAGTGAAATAAACTGGAATATATTTGCCTTCCTTTCTTTTTGTATCGCAATGTATATTATTCATTGAAATCTGTTCACAAGTTGTACAAGGTTTTCATAACCAGAGGAGGTAAAGTTTGACACCCTGTATCTTACCTTGTATTGAACAAAATGGTCACATTGTCTTAAAGGTCTTAAAGCCTATGTCTTATTCTACAATTCATTCATACATATTTTTGCAATCGGACCAGTATTTTAAAATATTCAACTTTATTACGACTTTTTTTGCGATTGACCCCATTGTGCACCGAGGTGTATGAGTTTTTTTTTATTATGTTACAGTTATTGTTACTCATACGCATAGGGGTACTGGTATCGGAACCGGTATCATATCGTCGCTTACATTACTAACTGACGTAACTATAATTTCCAATTTTTTTTAATTATTTAGCGATTTTTGTGATATTTATACCGAGGTATTGTATTGGACTATTAATTATAATGCTTTAAAATATTTATCAAATACGCTCTTTAAATTATATACATCGACTTAGTATCACTCTCAGCTGTCGGTAAATCTTGTACAGTACACAATTTGGAAGATAATTCAAACAAATTTGACTTCATCTAGCGTCTATACATATGTCGTCTCAGATGATATTAGCCCTGATTATCATATATGGCTATAATTCAATATTCAACTGAAATAAATTTCGATCTCATCCAAAAAATCTCTTATAAACACACAACTGAAATAAGTTTTACTCATATAAAATCATTAAAAATCGAAAGGGCGATACCTATTTATGTGTGTTTAGTAACGTAAAATTCCATACAAGATATAATATAACTAATAAAAGTTTTCTGGTAATTTATTTTTGGAAAAAATTCACCAACATCAGTAAGTCATATTAGCGACGATATGTACATATTTGTGTGAGAACTCTTAATATTTATGTACGTATGTAGGAGTAGAACTATAAAACCATATTTTTAATGTTGGGTGTTAACAGTGATGTCAACTGAGTGTTTGTAAATAAAACGCTTAAAATAATAACATGAAATGTGATAAAAATAGCAATAAATGTTTGGGGTGATCCCGATATGCTTACAATGTTATGTTGCACCATGTTATGTATTTTTACTCACTTTCTATACATTATTTCGACATATTAACGATCTGACATTTATTAACATTTTACCATTTTAATGTGGAAAACAAAAATTGTCATTCCGTTTATAACACTTCGAAATATTTGAACGAATTGAAAATTCCGTGAAATATGTAAGGAAAAAGCTGGCACAAATATTTTGTAGTAATAGGTCGCCAAAAATTAGAAAAATCGGTTGGACAGAAGCTTTTTGCTTTTCTGCATATACACCCAGAGTCTCTGGCATATATGTATTAAGTTACAACTTATTTAGATGACTATAAGGTCAGATAGATCAGTAGCCTGATTCAGAATAGTTTTCCATGCGCGTCGATCTTATGCGTTTCGCCTTCAGTTTCTAGCACCAGGTTTTGCAAGATCTTCCTCAGCTTGATCCTTCCACCGGAGTTTGGATCTTCTCCTTCTACATCTTCCTTCGACACAACCGTTGGAATTTAATACGCTTAACTATGTTGATATCCTCATACAACTCATATAGCTCGTGATTCATTCTATGGCGATACTCTCCGTCTACACAGATATGTCCATATATTTTGCAGAGAATCTTTCACTCAAACAGCCCCAAAAACAGCGCCCGTAAGAACCTACGCTTCAGCGCCATGAAGCCGAATTCATATAAGGTGTTCTCGTTCATACAACAAGTATAGCAATACAAAAACAATATACATTTTGTTTTTGCTTTTTACCCAATCTGTTAAAAAACACAAGTAAGACGAATTCTGTATTAAAGTGGAATTTAACAAAAAACCAGTGTAATATATGTATTTATTGCTTCATTTCATGTGAAGGATGTTAAAATGTTCGATAAAGATTCAAACGCATGGTGAAACAGAAGAAATTGAATATAAAACAACAGGAAAAAAAATAGACGCATTAAAAACACACAAACTTAAACACACACATATACATATATGGCGAGCCCCAACACAAACACAAATTTTGACAGTTTGGGTAAAACAGCTGACGATCAGCTGGGCTAACGAGTACACCTTATATGAATTCGCCTTGAGCGCCATATTGTAAGCATTCTAGAGAGTGTAATGTTTGTACGTCGAGAGAGGACTATGTTTCTAAACGGCTAGCTTAATCTGAAGTAGCATCTATTAGCAAAAATGGTTCTTTGTTTTATCTCCAAACTGATGTTATTTGTTTGGTTTATAGATACAGTTGTTTACTACCTCGAAGTTATAGTCACCAACGATCACATATTGACCCAGTCTTGTTGCTTCCTTGTTCGTTGATACCATTTACTTTGTTTTATCTTCATTTACTACCAGACCAACTTTAGCCGTCTCCTTTTCGATAATAGAGATGGTTATATATGCTTTTTGTTGTAAATTGTGCCTGCTCTATCAAGTAGGATTTTTTCCAACAAAAAGTCATATGAACACATACATATGTATGAACATACTTTTTCTACGCTTTATTTATTTATTCTGTCTTATATAAGTATGTATGTATATTAGAGTGCTCCAAGATTGTATGGGCGAAAAAAAATTTCTAGGTACAGGCCGTCGCCCCCTCTACAATTGTTCTATGTATTGTAGAAACACGTTGTGTAAAATATTAGGATGATAGGATAACGTTAACTGGTGGCGCAACGACGCTGAAGTTTTGAGTTTTTGTAAAAATGTTGCCATTAAATAATGACTTTTACAATTTAATTTAAAAGAATCGAAATGTGTACGTAATTGTCGTTATAATAAGAAATAAAAGACAAAAATTGGTTAACAGTAAGGAAATTGGGCTCATTCGCCAAAATATGGCCAAAAAATTAGTTTTTCTCGAAAATCGCAAAATTTATATCGCAGGTACGGAAAAACTATGTGAAAAAAGTATGTCAATACTTTTTTCACATTTTTATCCCCATGTGATGATCAAAAACTTCTAAAATTTGTTTAACAAAATTTTTAAAAATTTGAAAATTGAGTTTTGAAACTGCCGTTAAAAAAATAATTTTTTTTTGGTCATACCTGCGAATAGGTTAACGAGTTCCTACTAAGACAAAATGTCATATACAAGTGAATATGGATATATTTTAAGTAAAAATAAGTTTTATTTTAATATTTCGCAAAATATGTTAATTTTGTTTGTACATTTCTTGTTCTAGTGGTCTGAGACACGTTAATGGCCTGGCGATTTTTTAATAACTTTAACATTTTTTAACTCGCTGAGTACATTACAAATTGTATCAAAAAATTTCACAAACACCCTCAAATTCAGAAGTTATTCTAAAAAAACCGTTTTCAGTGATGTTCATCAACTAAACGACCTGTAACTCAGTCAGGTTTTGTCCGATTTTAATTTTTTTAACGTGCTGGGAAAGAAAACTGATGGCGCTTAAAAACGACATGTATTTACTGATATATTTGTAAGTTATAAGTATTGTTTTTGTTAAGAATATCTAAATTTGGAAAGCTTATAAAAATGTATATCAATGTATAAAGAAAATTTAGTTCTTAACAAAAAATGGTTTTAAATTCAGATGAAAACTGTAAAAGTTATTCAACTTTTCATTAACACCTTTTCTAGTATTTTCTCCCTAGCGCATATAAATAAAAAAAGCGAAAAACTGTACAAAACAAAAATATTTGTAAAATTTTTAATTTACAAAGTAAATTTTTTGGAACATTTGTCGAAAAAGTTCAATAACTTTTGCAAATATAAACCGATTTTAATAAGTAATATCTCGTTTTGGTATATTTTTGGTTTTGTCTTTAAAACACTGTGCGAAAAAAAATTTGGTTTACATAAAAAAAAATTAAAGTAACTATGATGAATTTGAAAAATTACAAAAAAAAAAACATTTAAATTTTTTATAATAACTTAAACAATTTCTTGGAATATACATTTTATGCAAACACAAGCTTAATTTTTTGCCTATCCATAGTCCTTTACAAGTTTTAAATCGGTCTAAAAATGTGTGAATTAGAATAAGAGGTACTAGAGTACTACGACTTATCCTAAAACAGTTTTTTTCAAAATAACTCAAAATTTTTAGGGTGTTTCAAAATCTTTGAAAACGTTTTTAGTATGTCCTCACCTAGGCCTATAATCCCCATTAGGTCGCTTTTCAAGTTCTGACAAAAAGTGTGATTTTGTAGCAGAGTGTTATTGGCCGATCTTCATAAAGTTAGATATGTCAATTTTTCTTGAAGATAATTAATGTTAAATTTCAAACTTATTATGATATTTATAAGAGATTATGCTTATTTAATGATTTTCGGAAGTGAACCTATTAGGGGGACTATGATCAAATATGGACCCATATTTACAAAATACAGCAATTTGGTTTTAGCATATTACTTATCTGTGTAAAATGTTGGTTACGTGAAAACTGTGGCTGTGACTATTTTTACACAGAGAAAACAAGTTCGTAGTAGCAACCGAATTTGTTGTCAATCGAATGATTCGGTTGCACTCATAGAATTGTTAGGTTATATCAACAGAAATTTAGTTGATAAAGAAGAATTTCGATTGAAGTAATCAAACTTTTGTTACCCATTCTAAAATTTTGAATCATTCAATTGGTAGTAAATTCGGTTGCTATCACGAATCTGTTTTCTCTGTGTATATATTTTATGATTATTTATGTAGAATTTTAACTTGATAGCTTTATTTACAATAGATTTTTGGAAGTGGACTTAATATGGGGGCTATTACCAATTATGTACATATTTTGTGATTTTATCATAGAAATAATGTGGGAAAAATGTTTCGTATTATCTACAATTATAATATATTTAAAGAAAATAGCTAAATATTTTTGAAAAATATCAAAATGTTTGGAGGTTGTCTCCCATTTTGGTCCATAGCTTGACCGATTTTTCCCATTTTCAATACCACACATTTCTGACTAACTTGGAATATTTGGAGACAGACATAGCTAGGTCGTCTTAGAATTTTATAAGCAAACAATACACCTCCCACCTTTTTGATGGTGGGTATAAAAACAATGAAATTTTTACGAATTTTTCAGCTCTATATTTAAGTAGAATTAAATAAAAAATGCTATGACTAAAAAGACAAATTTTTCGTTGCGTTTGGTTATAGAATTCGAAAAGAGCTAATAAGTTGGCAACAGTGGTGTTTATCATATTGTGGTACTGTTTTTCCGTTTTCCTTTTTTCATTTTCCATTTTATATTTGTTTTCTGCTGTTGTTGCTTTAGCTGGCGTTGTTATTGTTTTTATTGCTGTTATTTGCTGATACAGGTTTATTGTTCCCTTCGTTATTTGTACGATTGCTTGTTTATTTGTTCGTTTGAATTCATTTTTATACCCTTCACCATGGTATAAGGGTATATACATATAAGTTTGTCATTCCGTTTGTAATTTTTACATTTTTCATTTGCGACCCCTTAAAGTATATACATATGTATATATAAAGAAATCAGAGTCGATATAGCTTTGTTATTCTTTCTGCCACCAAATAACTTACATACATGATTGATAGATTAATATATCGGATATAGTCCAACTTAGGTTGCTATTTAAAATCGAGCAAATTGGCCCACAAATGGCTGAGATATAAACAAAAAATAGAGACTACCTCTATTTTTTCTACACAATTTTGTTTACCAAACATTTTTTATTATTTTTCTTAAAGTATATTTTGGTGAAGCATATATAAGATTCGCCACAGCCGACTATAGCCCTCTTATTTGTTTTTATTTCTTGTTAATTGTGTGCTTGTATGAGTGGTGTTTGTGCTTCTGTGTTTTTTTTTTGTTGTTTTGCAGTGAGAAATGATGACGGTTTATGTGGGTGTGTGTGTATTAATATTTTATATTATTTCTTAACATTTTTCCTGTCGTTACATTTGAATGTCAATAATGACAATAATACTCTGTATGAACATGGTAATGTAAATGTACATATGAAAAATATATTTGTATTGTTTTTATACATAAATGTATGTGTATTAAGGTGACCCCCAGAAATAAGTCGTGGATGTTCCAAACTAAAGCTAAAGTTAATTCATTATATGATACAATACCTCAAAAATTTTGTAATGGCGTCAATATTTGGTGAGCTGGATCAAAGGATATAAATGTGTTTTTTTATGGTTTTTCTGATTTGTCCATATTTTTCTCAAAGGAAACATATGAAATCTTTGTATCATGAAAAAGGTCCATAAATAGCGTGTAAAGATGCTGACATGACAAATATTATTCGTTTTCAAAAACAATGGAATAAATATCCCTTTTTTATGAATTGTCATTTTAAAAGAATTTAAAAGAACAAATTTAAATAATTTTAATTTTACCTGCTTTAGTGTTCTTATATTTTATGTATAAAATATTGTAGAACAAATTTCTGATAAAAATTTACCAGTAGTTAAAACTCATAAATTAAAATCGCATAAAAAAAATCATAAAATTTATTTAAATATTTTTTTTTCTATTTTGTACCACTGTACATATATCTATTTGTTCTCACCACTCGCTACAAATATGATGCAAATCAACATATGTTAGTAACTAGTTACTTCTTAAGCATTTGTAGTTCGCGCCTGTTTTTATTAAGCAATTTGACTAATGCTTTTGCTAAAAATATATAAGAACCGTATTAGCTTGAACACGTTCTTTATTACAAGTCTTAATTAGATTACGCTAATAACTTAAAATAAAAGTACAGACAGCGTGTTTTTACAAAATTTCACAAATCACATAATTATTACAATTTCAAAATAAAATCAAAGTTGCTAATCCAAATAAATTTGGTTTATATCCTATAAACATAAATATTTTTCAATATAATCCTCGGTGCCACATCCCTACGGGTAAATTCTTTTATACATTAAATTTAATATTTAGCTAATACAATCCAAATATCACTACAGATTTGGCACCAAATTTAGAATTTGAGTATTGTCTATTGGACTCTTTATAACCTCCAGATCAACTATTTTTAAACCTGCCAGATAAAGTTTATTGTTCTAATCTATGGCCTAATCTATTTTGGAACAATCTCAATATTCTTTAACATCAAGTTCATCAACGGTCCATAAGAAAATCCGAACATCGCTCTGAAATTGGCTAACACAGTATCTGAAGACATTTTCCAGTCACCATACCACAAATCCAATAAAAATATTCAATACAACACGAAGATAGTTTAAAATTTAAGGATGTACAACTAGTCTTCATCTAATTTGCCCACAATTATTATTTAACTAAACTACACAAACTACAGCATCAGATTGAGTAATTTTTCTTAACCTCGTTTAATTAATTTGAAGGAGGATTAGTAAAAGCAGTAAAAAAGGGATTCCTACAGGGGACATTACCAAATGTTGCTAACACCCTTTGAAACATGTTGCTAAAATCTTTTTGATAAATTTGTTTTTTTTTGTTTAAGTAATGCAGAATATGTAAAAGAAGAATTACAAAAATTGCGATTCAATCACAACAACAATCAAATTTATAATTGTCTCCCTTCAACATATTATCTAGGCATTGCTGAATGGCCATTCAACGATGGATTCATTACGACAAATGTAAGTGTCATCTCATTTATTTATATATTTTGTAGTTAGTTAATTATCACTACCAACATTGTGAGCATATCAAAAATGAATGGAAACAAATATTTTTAATAAATTAATGTTAACATTGATAAAAATAAATAATTATAAAATGTGCTAAAGTGAAAATTTATATTTTAAATAATAATACCTACCTATAGTTATGAATTTGGAATGTATAAAATAAAATAGATCAATTAT
Source organism: Calliphora vicina (assembly GCF_958450345.1). Taxonomy (NCBI): domain Eukaryota; kingdom Metazoa; phylum Arthropoda; class Insecta; order Diptera; family Calliphoridae; genus Calliphora; species Calliphora vicina. Next base: position 85,069,350 of record NC_088783.1, read on the forward strand.
AAATTTGTGTTTGAAGTGAAGAAGAAGAAAAAAATAAGAAAAATAATAATATAAAAAAAAGAAATTTATCAAAAAATTTATGAAAAAGCAACAAAGAGAAAAATAATAATTAAAATTTATTAAAATTTATAAATATAGTTTTTAAAGTGAGTTTTTTTAAAGTCAATATTTATGGAATATAATTGCCTAATAGCTGCGTTTTATAAAGTTCAGTGAGTTTCTTAAATTTCAATTATTAAATTAATCTAACCCCTTCACATATTTACTTCTTAAATTTCCACGCCTCTGTTCTTTATACCCTACACCACCATAGTGGGGAGGGTATTATGCGTTTGTGCAGATGTTTGTAACGCCCAAAAATATTAGTCTAACACCCACCTTAAAGTATACCGATCGACTTAGAATCACTTTCTGAGTCGATTAAACGATGTCCGTCCGTCCGTCCGTCCGTCCGTCTGGTTGGCTGGCTGGCTGTCCATGTAAACCTTGTGCGCAGAGTACAGGTCGCAATTTTAAAGATATTTCGATGAAATTTGGTACATATTATTTTTTCGGCTCAAGGACAAAGCCTATTGAAACTGGCTGAAATCGGTCCATTATTTCACCTAGCCCCCATACAAATGTCCCCTCGAAATTGGACTTTATCGGTCATAAATGTTTAATTTATCTATGTAACTACACAAATTTCGCTTCAAATAAGTTTTATATATACAAAATTCATGTCACCAAATTTTGTTACGATCGGTCCATAATTAGTCATAGCTCCCATATATACCCGCTTCCGAAAATCACTTTAACGTGCATAAATCGCTTAAAAATGTTGGTATACACACAGAATTCAACATACTTAACATTAATATAGACATAAATCACACCACCTAATTTTATGGTGATCGGTCTATAATTGGTCATAGCTCCCATATAAGGCCCACTTCCGAAAATCACTCACGAATATAAATTATTGATATTTTAAAAGAAAAATATTTTTACTCATTTACTTGGTGTAGGGTATTATATGGTCGGGCTTGACCGACCATACTTTCTTACTTGTTTTTTATTTCTTTTATTCTCAATAACTGACCTACATTAAATTGACATAATTTTGATTCTGCTTTCCTCACATTCGTTCTTTCAATACAATTTTTAGAAAAAGGGACCAAAGTATGGCAAAATTTTTAAATATCAGTTTTCAAATGCCTATAACTTGGAAATTTTAAGAGATAAATATCACACACAAGCATGAAATCGGATGGGAAACAAAAAAATGGCACGTGTATAAAAGTTTTACATGCCGAATGTACCCTACTTTGAGCCGCCATAGCGCCGCCGCTGGAGTATTTGCAGGGTTAATTTTAATAACTTAAACTCGAATACTCCATGTCGACGCCCATGTGAAATTTCCAAAAAATTTCGATTCTGCCCCACTGTGCATTCCTAACTACTAAAAACTACAAATTTTAATTTTAAGCATACATTATTGGATATTTTATGTTTTATTCATATAAAAATGTATTGTTTAAACTTTTAAAATAATTCCTTTCGGAAACCACTAAACCTACAGTTTTGATTTTTTTCTTTGATTGAAATTATTATAACAACTTACACAAAATATTATTTTTATAGTTCTAATCAATAGTGATGAATTTATGAACCTTTTCCGGAAACCCTACCATTAAGGTTTTTATGCTCTTTAATTCTCTTTCAACAAGAGCCAAATATCTCTCCACTGGCCTTAGCTACAGGCAGTTTGGAAGATTGCATCTCTCAAGACCTTGCTTTCCATGGTGCCAGGATGCCAAATCAAGCCAAAAATAAGTGGACGCATTAAAAATCTTATTCTCATTCTCTTTTGTAATCATTTCTTGATGTAAATTTCGGTATTTGTAGAGCCCTTTGTAAGAGGTGTCTGGGTTTTTTTGCTGCAAGAACTTTTTAACTTCAATTTCCGTGCTCTGTATTTGGACTCTGAGAGTTTAGCAGAGTTCCTGTCAGAAACTTTTTGAGCCTTGTATGTTTTTAAACCAGCATTGGCTTTACTTTTCGTACTAAATAGTCCGAGTACTGTTTTAACCGAGCTGCTTTCCAAACGGTTGTGTTGGTAGCTCTTTTGAAAATGCTTTCTATTTGGCTTTAGAAACATCATGTGGACCATTTTTTCTACCTAAACCTGGTTTTCTATCAACGGAAAGTTCTCCCAATACTTTGATTGTTTGGCCAACTTTTTGACCAATATATAGGACCCAACATATTGGTTTAACATATGTATGTATTTAATAATTTTAGTACGCACATTTTTCTCGTCACTCATTTTAATCAGATTAACAACAAATGAACATAGTTGACATTAAACATAATAACTGACATACTTTTCAAAGGTACACCCAGCGAAAAAATGAACACATCCATGTACAATTTGACACTATTCGGTATCAATAGTGTATCAACCCCGTATGTGTACAAATTGTACACAAACGGTGTCAATTTGACAACGAAAAAATGACACCATTCCGTTGCCGAATTGACACCATACGTTGTCGATTTGACAACGTTCGTGTACGATTTTATAACAGACCGTTGACAATTTGTCACCATTCGTGTACGATTTGTCACCAGACCGTTCTCAATTTGACACCATAAGTTGTCGACTTGATACCGTTCATGTACGATTTGACACCTGACAATTTTTCTTTCTATTTTTTTTGGTAATTAATATACATAAATAACAATTTCCTTATTTTTACATTTTTTTTAATGCTATAAGTATTGTATTAAAAAAATTAAAAATACTTAAATATAAAATAATTTTTTAAATATTATATATTAAATATTATATATAAATAATATATTAAATATTAAAATATTTTTTTACTTAAATATAAAATAATTTTAAGTAGAAATTTATAACCGATTATGGCCAATAGGCTAGGTTGTTGAAAATAAATAATAATAAAAAAAAATAAATATAAAAACTATAAGTTTCCATTTGGAGTTGTATGTCGTCACTGGATTCGGTGGTATTCTCTGCCTGGATCTTCACTGACTTCACTGTCTGGATCTTCATCTGCAACAACACAAATTCGCAATCAAACATAATTACACTTCCATTATATATTTTGTTTTTTTTTAACCATTTATCGCTATTACCCTTTATTATTTATTAAAATATTTTAAATTTTTTAATGTAAATAAAATTAAAACACACTTATAAAAAGCAACTCACGTTGAAATGCGTCGCGAATAATTTAACAACATTGCGTTGTCGATTCGTACACGTTTGTTTACAAATTTTAAACGTACGGTGTCGAAAAAAAGTGACACCGTATGGTGTCAAAATGACACCAACCGTTGTAGATTTTGCAACGCCGTTTTTCCCTCAGTGTAAATTGATAAAAAAATCAAATAATACTTGGGTTAAAACTTTTAAGGAAAAACGTGTGTAAAAGTTTTTTTCGATCTCACCCCTTATTTGGTTAGTGCTGATGTTTGTAACGTGCTAAAATATTGTACCAACATCCAATCGGGTTCAGAATCACTTTCTCTGTCTGTTCGTCCATACATGTAAACCTTGTAAAAAATGAACAAATCATAAAAACCTTAAAAGAGCACCATTTTATCCTTTGATTCAATTCACCAAATAATTCCGCCATGACAAACATTTTATGAAATGGTTTCCTCATATAAATTAATCTTTTTTTTTAGTTGGGAACATCGACATCTTATTTTTCCTCTGTACAAACGGGACCAACCTAATGTGTATATGTATGTTGGTTTATTGTGCATGTCGAATTTTTTTCTCTGTAATCCATTTAAATGGGATTAATATTATTTTTGTTTTAATAAATTTATCAAAAAAAATTTAAAAAACACCAGAGATTTTAAAAAACATACATATTTATGAACATTAAATTTCAAAAAGGTAAATTTTATTTGTATTTATGTTTAAAATTCAACATGATTTTCAGTTTCTTTTACGTGATTAATTTTTATGCTATTTAGAATGGGCAAATTTAAAGTTTATGTTAAAAAGCGAATTCCCGCACGTGCATTGTTGGCGATGATAATGACAAATTTATAATTAAAGTAATTTTTAATTACATACTTTAATTTATGAAAGTGTGGTGTAATTATGGATAATATGAGTGCTGTTTTTAATATCAAATAGTAAATATAAGTTTTAATTTCATACTCCAGAGATATGTTCAATTTATTTAATTAAATTTATTTGTTTAATTAGAATTGAATAGGTCCATAATACAACGCAATAATTCCTATAACTATAACAATTTGTTTGGATAAACTAATATAAATTTAATTAAAGTCAGTAGAATACACATATATTTTGTTTGAAACTATTTTTGTGGTAAAATAGTTTTTTTTAGGAACAATACAAATCATAAATAAATAATTTCGTATGGCAGTTAACTGTCAAGGTATTTAGATAACATTTGGTTATGAACCCGATTGTAAATGTTGCATTTTGATATGAATTATGTTCGGAATTGTTGCTTCCTGCTTTGAATTATAGTAATTCAAATTGACTTAAAAATGCGGGATATACAATAGATAACGTATCTTATAAATTATGTCGTTTTGAAGGGTACATGTCTGTTTTTTATTCTCACTTTACAAAAGAGTTTTGGCTTCAAAAATGTCGAATTTTGTGCAAAGAAAGCGTCATAAAAATTTCTGTTTCGAAATCAATTCTAAAATCATTCAGCTTTTTTTTACTAAATAATAAATATTTTATTTCGTACCTTTTATTTTCATTGATTCAAGTCCTAAATTAAATATTTTGAAAGACTTGCTTTTAGAATTGTAACTTCTTGCTGTAATATTTATATATTAATAGAAGGAGATATCGGTCCACTCATCTACAGTGATCGAAAGACTTCCTTTATCTTTAGTTATTTGTCGAATTTCAGAAACAATACAATTTTTGTAAGTCATTATTACTTATTTAAATTTGGAATTATGAAAAATTTAAGCAATTTAATAAATTTAAATATATGGGGCATTTCACGTCAAGTGAACCAACTTTTGAAATCGATGTCTTCCGATGGCGATGAAATTTGCACCAATGTTAGTTCTATTGGATAGTAATTCGGACACCATTTTTCAACAAGATCGGCCAAGAACTCTCTGAGTTATAGGAGGTCAAAATTTGACATTTTGGCCAAACAGGTGTTTTTTTTATCCATATAACTTATTACCTATTGTTCTTAGCAAAATGTGTCCCAAATAGTTTAGATAGCTATTTATGCAATCTTTCGAAAAAAAAAATTTAATAAAATATTTTTGATTTTTTTTTTTAAATCAAAAATATTTTTGACTTTTTTTTTCAAAATGGGCCCTTTTTATTTTTTTTTTTTATTTTTTTTAAGAAAGCTTAGGTCTTTTCCTAAGCGACCTATATGGTCGCTTAGTGGGATGCGAGTGGGATATCTATCAAAAAGAATATTTTGTAACTCAAGATTTAAAATTTTTGAATTTTTTTGCAAAATCAAAAACTTTGTTGACTTTTTTTAAAAAAATGGACCCATTTTTTAATTTTTTTTTTTGCTCAGAAGAAAGCTTATGTGTTTTCCTTTAACACCCTTTTTGTCGCTTAGTGGGATGCGAGTGGGATATCTATAAAAAAATGTTTTGTAACTCAAGACATACAATTTTTTACTTTTTTTTGAAAAATGCAAAAACCTTTTTGACTTTTTTTTTCCAAAATGGACTCTTTTTTTATTAATTTTTTTTTCTCAAAAGAAAGCATAGGTCTTTTCCTTTAAAACCTTTTTGGTCGCTTAGTGGGATGCGAGTGGGATATCTATAAAAATAAATGTTTTGTAACTCAAGACAAATGTTTTTAAATTGATTTTTTTCATATTTGTGTGTAAGTGTTTCTAAAACCTTTAAAATAAAAACCACAACAACTGACCGATAATAGCCACTGGAGGGGTGCAATATGAGGCCGACCGCTATTAATTTTCCACCCCCAAAATTTGTCTGAGTTTTGTATCTTGCGGCTTTTTTAGTCAATCCTAGAGGTAGTTTTCAGCGCACGTGATTTTCATTGTTAAAATATCAGGTGCCCCAGAAACAAATTTTTGGAATCAAGTGGAAATATTTTACGGCCCTTCTCCGAAGTACCAGTTTATTTATTATTTTATGACATTTGACTTTAAGAAGTGGGTGGAGAGGTAGAAGTTGACAGGTAGGTTATTTATATGGTGGTTTATTTTTATTATTATTTGTAACATTTGGTTAAACTAGGTACTTTAGTATGTAAGCCATTCTTGACCCTAATAAAAGATTTTAGACTCATTCATTAAAACGTACTACCTATATGATCTTAAAAAACTATTTATTGTCATTCTGAAGACATACGGAAATCAGTTTTTTAGAAACAGCGTTAAAGTTAAGACGTGTGTTATTTACATAAATACTTACAAAATTCAAAATGTCTACGACTTCTAAAAAGGCTAAGGTTGAAAATGAAATTTATTCGTCTTTTTGTTTTAATCCCTTTAACAAAATGAAGCACAGATCATCAGATATGCGAAATATTTCCGACGGCTTATTAAAAAAATTCCCTACGCTGTCAAAACGATTGAAAATTTGTGGATCATGCAGGAAAGAGCTCGGAAAGTTGAACGAATTACCGAATTTGAATAGTAATGAGCCTTGCGTTGAAGTTATTCCAGATGAAGACAAAAGTAATTCCGAGAATGAAGACAGAACTGTTGATGATGATGGTTATTCTAACTTTTCAAATTCAACGAATGAGTGTCGAAACCAATACCATAAGGATGCAGTAGAAGTTCTTGAACAAATAAAAGAGAAATACAAAACGTCACAGAGTGAAGCTGAAAGAATTCAACTACTCACGCTTGCTCCAAGAACATGGAGTTCTGCAAAAACAATGACTGAGTTTGGAACGTCTCAACGAAAAGCAAGAATTGCTAAACAATTGGTTGCTGAGCATGGGATTCTCACACTCCCAAACAAAAAGAAGGGAAAAACTTTGGAGTGCGATACTAAATCTCTAATAACTCAGTTTTATCAGCGAGATGATATGAGTCGCCTGATGCCAGGGATGAAAGACTGGATGTCTGTACGAATCGATGGCAAGAAAGTTCAAATGCAGAAGAGAATGGTTCTCTGTAACCTGAATGAATTATTCGCAACATTTCAATCTGAATACAAGGATGTCAAAATTGGATTCACAAAATTTACACAACTGAGGCCAAAACATTGCGTTTTGGCAGGAAGCAGCGGAACTCACACAGTATGTGTTTGTATTTACCATGAAAATGTTAAATTGATGTTGAAGGAAATCAACTTAAATTACTTAAAAGATGATTCATCAGAAGATTTACACCATTACCGCGATTGCCTTAAATTGACTATGTGCCCTAATGCTACAACTTCTTGCCACTTAGGTGAATGTTCGAATTGCCCGGAAACCACATCCATCAAAGAAAATTTAATCAACTCTTTTGATCGAGAATGTATTGAGGAGTTAAAATTTGAATCTTGGCTTCAGACTGAAAGATGCACACTGAAAACCATAATTTTAAATGTGGATGATTTTGTGGAAGAACTGTGTAGAGGATTGCAAAATTTGAGAACCCATGACTTTTTAGTCAAAGAGCAGTGGTCATTCTTCAAGGACTTGAAAACACATTTGAAGTCTGGTGAATTCATTATTTCATTTGATTTCGCAGAGAACTATAAATATGTTCTTCAGGATTCCATACAAGCATTCCACTTCAATAACGACCAAGCAACTATATTCACAGTAGTTATTTACTACATGAAAGAAGAAAACCTGGAACACAAAAGTATGGCAATCATACCCGACGATTTAAAACATGACACCGTTGCAGTTTATGAGTACCAGAAGATAATACTAAATTATCTAAAATCAAAATTTACAGTAGAAAACGTATACTACGTTTCGGACGGAGCTCGTCAACATTTTAAAAACAAAAGTAGCTTCGCAAATCTTACAGCTCATGAAAAAGATTTTGGAATGCCAGCTGAGTGGCATTTTCATCCTACTGCTCATGGTAAAGGAGCATGTGATGGTATTGGAGCAAACCTCAAAAGAAATGCAGCGAAGTATAGCCTCCAGTGATATCATCAAGATCGCATCTTAGATGCGACTGCTTTATTCCATTGGGCAAAGAATTATTGTAAAGAAACTAAAATAGTTTTTAGTAGCAAAGAGGATCATGAGGAAACATTGAAAACACTAAAGAGCAGATTCGATGCTGCGGTAACAATCGATGGCACTGCTCAATACCAGCTTTCATACCGCTTGTCGATGGAAGACTCAAATTAAAAAAGTTTTCTGCATCTACTCAATGCGATTTCTTTACAAAGCCAAAAAAGAAGCCAGCAGCGAAATCAGTAGCTGAATCTAATAACGCCAAGAAAGGATTGACAAAAAAAAGCAGCTAATAAAGGTGACAAATAAGGAGGATAAAAGTATGGATATTTGAAAATTTAAAAACTTCATAAATTAAGTGTAAAAATAGTTATTATATAAATTGATCTATTGTGATTAAGATTAAATTTTACTAAATTATTCATCTTTTTATTATTATTATTATTATATATTAAATTAATTATTATTACAAATAAATACATATATGTATATCGTCATATGAAATCAAAAAATTCGAAATCGACTTTTTGATTAATTATGATATTTTAAATTCCAACAACTTAAAACGACGATTTTATTAACAAAATTCTAAAAGACCTAAGTGATATATATTTACTTTGTGTTAATTTACTTGTTTATAAATATAATTTCTTAATCACATTTGCATTGAATTGTACTTTTAATTTTTTATGCAATTTATAAAATATTTGTTGATTTGTTAATAAAATTTGATTAGAAAACATACACAATAATTGGCGACGGGGAAAAATTAAAAAAAAAATGTTTCAAATATGGAGAATCAATTTGCGCAATTGCTTAAGGATCAGCAAACTTGGGCTCAACAATTGCTGGAATAACAACAACAATTTTTAGTACGTTTCACGGACAACGCACAGTGGTATGAGAAAAAAAAGATGGAAATAAATCTGTAACTTCTAAACCCTTAACCCAATGTGAATGAAATTTAACATGCTCAAAGAGTGTTGGAACCGCGGTCATCACAAAACTCGAGTAGGATGGGTAAAAATGTTGAAAATTTAATTTTCAAATGCGAATATCTCCTAAGCTATAAAAGATAAAAAATAAAAGTGCTCGATGAGTAGATTCTATATATGGACATTTCCAGCGAAAATTCCACCCAGGCGGAAAAATTAAAAGTTAACCAACAGTGTTTCCTTTCTTGTATTATTTAAGATAAATATTCAAAATTAACTAAATAATAGAGTTCAAGGCTTTCCTGAGTTGTGATGGCGAGTTACCGGTCCACAAAGTTCAAGTCTTCGTTTTGGTCAGTTGTGTTTTATTTCTAAGGGCATATTCTCTTTACAATTTATATTTCTAGGAGAAATTGTTCCAAAGCACTCTTACCGAAAAACATTTGCTATAACAACAGCTACCGTAATATAAATCCAAAAGAGCAAACAAATAAAAATTAACGGTCAAATTTTGATTTGCTTTTAATGATACTTTAAGATAACGTCACGCCAGACAAAGGTTTATTCTCTTTATCTTTACGCTGACGATCGCAAGTGCGTGAAATTTTGTATTTTTAAGAACGTTTATAAAATAAACTAATTACAGAAAAAAAATCAGTTATTAAAAAAATATTTTATTTTATATTCATTTTCAAAAGTGTGTAACGTCACGCCAACGTTATGAGTAAAAAACCGTAAAAGGCAAGAAAAATTTTGTTTTCAAAATAATAATGAAGACATTCCGCAAGGCACTCAGCAATACAGATGCAAACAAAACTTGGGAATTTAAGGATGAAGCCTAGCCCCCATACAAATGTCCTCCCGAAATATGACTTTATCGGTAATAAATATTTAATTTATATAGGTATCTTAACAAATTTCGCTCCAAATAAGTTTTATATATAGTGAAGTCATATCACACAATTTCATAATTATAGCTCCATAATTAGTCATAGCTCCCATATAAAGCCCACATCCAAAAATCACTTTAACGAACATAAATCTTTTAAAAAATTAGGTATCCACATAGAATTCAACATAAATAAGTTTAATGTAAACATAAATCACTCGACCTAACTTCGTGACGATCGGTTTATATTTGGTCATAGCTCCCATATAAGGCTCACTTCCTAATATCAATTTAACGAGCATCTATATATTAAAAATGTTGTAATCCAAATATAATTTAACTAAAATAAAACATAAAACTATTATATATATATTAAAATAAATATATTTTTTAATTTTCTTATATTTATATCTCTTTCTTATTTATTAACCAAAAAATATATCAAATGAAAATTTAAGTAACGTAACGTCACGCCAGATACTAAAGCTAATAAATATAAAAAACGACGAACGGTTTTTAAATTTTATAATTCGGAAAATAAATTTATATCATTCCAAATCCTACTACAAAAGGTTTTATACAAAAAGTCTTGCCCAATTCGCAGAGTTATGCAATTTTGTAATGCAACTCAAACCGCACTTCTGTTTTTGGTAACGTAACGCCATCGCATATTTTTACTAATATCTTCAAATCCTTATGGTCAATTGTTGTAATATTTTTATTGAATATAGAGGTACTTAATTACTTCGCAAAAGTAAAAAAAACTTTTTACAAATTTGTCTTTATCATTAATTTTTTTTTAAATTTTGTCGTACAAATGTAAAGTCACGCCATAATGGAAATGCCCATATGTAATTTTTTTGAAATCGGAACACAAACGAAAAAATATGATCATTTTTAAAATTGACCATACCCGAGGTGTCCTACTTTGGGGACCCCTGGCCCAGCTCCTGAAAGGCTCATGAGGTCCAGATTCAAACTCGACAACACTTCCCCTTTACGCATGTGAAATTTCATTCAAATCGGACTAAGGGTTTAGAAGTTACAGATTTATTTCCCTCATTTTTTTCTCATACCACCGTGCGGCGGTTGATATCTGAACGTTATTATTTCAAAGCTAAGGCGACACGTATCCAAGTTTACCAGAAAATGTTTATGTCAACTGTTGGAATAACTGAAAAAATGGTAAGAAATTGGGTAGATGAAAAAATTTGGAATAACACTTATAGTACTGACGAAAATAAAAACTTCTATAAATTATAAAAAATACGAGAAGCGACTTAACTTTTTAAAAAAAATTGGTTAAACTATATTCGAAAACTTGAATCCCATTACCGAAGACAATACACGAATAAACATTATTTTCAAACAGAAGGATATGTGTGATATTTGTGTATCATACGAAGCAAAATAACACAACCCAGGATCAATATTACAGTCATAGGTTAGAAATGGACCATATGAAAGAAGAAAAGGAAAACGATATCGAAAATTCCAAGTTTGGGTTGTGGTTATTATTGTGCATGGATATGCATTGATTCCCCGAACAAACGCAAGTGCCACCTATTATAAAATGACCTATAACCATTTTTTTAATACGACTTACGCCTTTTTCGGTTTCAGAAAAAGCTAATCTTCAAAGGCGTAAGTTTCATATCTCTATAAATAGTTGAAAAATTGGCCGCTCGGCCACATGTTGCAATACCTGTTAAAAAGTATTTGAAATTAAGTGGTTGGGATGTTTTTCCTTACCCGTTTTATAGTCCAGACCATGCTGCGTTCGCCTACTATTGGTTTCAATCTATGCAGAACGCTCCCTTTGGGAACAGAGTATCCGAAATTGTATTAGTTCGTTTTTGTCCTCAAAAGATGAGCAGTTCTTTTGGGGCGGAATCAATATGTTGCAAAGAAATTGGGATAAGGTCATAGCTAGAGATGCCAAACGGGGAATCCCATTTCCCGAAAATCCCGGGGTTTTCGGGATTTCTTAAACCCCGAAGCCCGGGATTTTTTAATTTTAAATCCCGGGATTTTCGGGATTTTCCAAATCCCGTTTTTTATAAATAAATAGGGGAAATTGTCATTTTTGTGTGCCTTTTTTATGCATTTTGACATTCTACATGCCCAAATATCGCAAAGTGATGTTCTGCAAAGTTGTTAAGCTCAACTCCTGCTACAATATAGTTAATAAAGTAAAGCGGTATTTTTGGTTTTCCTAGAGTGGGGCTCTGGAAAATCAATTCTTCACATTTTTTTTGTAAGTTATCTAACAAAACTCTATTCAAATCCTCTTCAAACGAAATTGATTTTATCTCAGATGAGGAGCTCGAACAAAAAAAATATTTCGATTGCTCAAAGGCTAAAAGATATTATTAATAAATGTAAAAACCCCAAATAACAATAACGAAACCAAGTAATAATGTAGATTTGTAGCTTGCAAAAGAAATAGATCTCTTTATTTCTGAAAGAACAAGAGGAAAATACTTGCCGATTTGTTATAAGTATTTGCAAACGGTTTTGCCAATATGAAGGATGTTTTTCGGCAGCAGCATTTGTCGGAAACAAAATTCGTTCCAGAAAGGCAGACGAAACCATAGATGCAATAGTATGCTTTTTAGTGTCTAATAAAAATTAATTGCTAAATAAAAAATTTACTTACAATTGTAAAGACATAATTATGCACGTTTCTTTCTTATAATTTTCAGGATTTTAGATTTCCCGAAAATCCCGAAACCCCGGGTCGGGATTTCGGGATTCTTTACCAAATCCCGATCCCCGGGATTTTCAAAAATTAGTCCCGATTAGCATCTCTAGTCATAGCTAACAGTGGCAAATACAAATTTTTCAATATAAAAGCTAAAAATTTTAAAAAATCCCTAATGTTTAAGTCATTCATCCAATAGTTTAGTCTATATCCTTGCTGGTCTAAGTATAGCTTTGTATATAAATTGGCCACATAATGTTTTTCCAATAGTTTATTTTTATAAATTAATTACAACGCCATGAGGAATTCCATTAAACAAACGGTAGCATCCTGTCAATTTAACTTTGTCTTAAACTTACGTTTCAACTTAAATCAAATACATTTTCTGATTTGTAGAGAGTTTAAAATAATTTTTTTTATACTCTATGTGTCATTTATGGAACGATATATATTCCGACAATATTTTTAAATTATAATACTTCGTCATAACAATATTTAACAAAATTGGTATAATTTTTTCCAAATCTTGTTAAACGCAACCCAAAAACTTGATAATAATAATAAAATTAATTGTTTCCATTAACTTTTCACTAATATCACGGAGTTGTTTATTTCATAGATATGGAAATGTTTCATTTTGGTATGAACCATTATATTTGGTATTGAATTACAGAAAAATAAATGGCCTTTGACATTTGGATTTTAATGAGTAGCATTGGATTCATTAAAAAAAACGAAAATCTTAATTTTAATACTCAATTAATTTAATGTGTCCAATATGAATAAAAAACAAGTCAGAGTGATTTATTCTGCTGAGTAGAATATTGTATTCCCTGCAACTTAGTGACACATGAACTTCAGGGAAACATTCATTGCTTTCCACAAAACAAACTATGTTATTTATAAATATAAGAAAACAAATCATCCTAAATATAAACTTTAAATATTTCAAAATCGTTGTTACAAATGTAAATTTCCTACATTTAAGTGAAAGTTTCCAATTTGCGGTCTTCTTATTGGTTTTCTGGATCGATAAAATAAAACAAAAAATAACATAAACAACCAATTAAGTGTAAAACTGTCAAACGCAAATGTTGCAATGTACTAAAGACGAAAAGGTTTCCTAAAATTTCTTCAGCTTCGTCGTTGTAAATGTTGTTGCGTTCTTGTAAAATATTGTTTCAAATATTGTATGTTTTCATGGCAACCCATTCCTTCTGTCGGAAAACTTGCCACAACCGTGACAAAACTATTAATTTTTGTACATCCGTGGGTTGTTTAAAAAAAACCTAAAAACTATAGCTTTCTTAAATATTTCTTCATAAATTATTAAATTAAATTTGTTGACTTGTGAATTTTTAATTTTTTATAAAATTTAAATGTTTGGATGATTTTCAATATTTCTTATAGTGAATTTTATTTAAATCCCTTTTTATAAATACATATCTATTTATGCTAACTTTCTGCACAGTCTACGTATGTTTAAATTTCAATAACAAGTTTTTAACATCCGTTTTAGACATGACAAAAACAAAAATATTCTAAAAGCTGAGGAAGATGACTAGAAAACATAAATGTTATTCCTTATTCCTTATTTATTCTATCATGATGATGATGATCAAGATCATCATCTAACCAGTATTCGAATAAAACAAAATAGAAAAAAAAGGATAGTTTGTTAAAAGATTTTACAAGCATCAATAAGTGGCCATCAGCAGAGGAAAAACAAACTAAATATTTATTTTTATATCTGCTTAATCTTGTTGTCATAATCTGGTATCCTGAAATATGACCCAAAAATTGAAAAAAAGTCTCTGTGGTTGTCACTGTGTTTCATGTTTGTTCATATTTAATAAATGTTTTCTTACAAAAACACATTACGGGCAACTATTTACGACATGAGACATTTTGATCCGGTTTCTTTGCTTCCCAACATTTTGTTGTTGTTGCTGTTGTATTCTATTGTATTGGATGATTTTGGTTTAGATTCTGTGGTTAAATAGTGACAACCGTTTTATGTCCATTCTAAATTATTTTGTTGTTGTTCCTTCTTGCAACAAAATTGACATTTAGTCATACATTTCTATGTACAACATCGATATAGATACTCTATATGTGGTATATAAACATGGACCCGTGACCATTTTTGTGTGTGTCTTTCAGTTATACAAATAATATGTGCTCGTCCTTGTGTATAAAATATAAATTGACAGTTTTGACCATTTGAGGACAATGAAGTAAAATAAGCGACAGGAAGTGTGAGACAACAAGAAAAAAGAAAGAATAAAATGAAAAATGATTTACGACATTGTTGAGCATTTTTATACTTTATTCTAAAGGCACTTATACTATGTACATTAGGGCGATAACGTTTTTACATTTTTTACAAATATCAAAATGGCCCTAGCATAGTCGAATAGACTATTGAAAGTTATTCGAGAAAATGGTATTACTTTTTCGCGGTTATTCACCCTTAAAACGCGGTAAAGTTTGGAAATAATTTTGTATCTAAAAAAACAAATAGTTTTTTTTTTATAAATATATCAACCTGGTTCGAATCTATATTTAAAATTTACGGTAACGGGAAAAAATCCTGTGTTTTACTATAAAAAAATAAAAAAAGTAATAAAAATGTGAGCAAATTTTGACTTTAAAAAATCGTTTTTGTGGGTTAGGTTGTGAGGAAGGTAAATGAGGAGCCGCAGAACAAATGGTACTTTTTTGCATTTTTTGACAAATTAGTATTTTTATAATATTTGGGTTGAATTAATCAAGTTTGCATAATTTTTTTAAAAAAGTGGTTCTTAATAAAACGTACTTTGTAGTATAAAACGTACTATAAAGTGGTTTTATAACAAACATCCTTAACATTTAATGTGACGACTTATGGCAGTTAGATGCATTTATTGATAAGTAAAAAACTTGCTACCATTTCCAGGTTCATGCAGTACAAATAGTAAACTATATCTGAACTTTGACCTCGATGCACGTCCAGAAATCATTGTCCGATTTGGCTCAAATTTTCAGCACGTAACTTTTAGACCTAGTGTCACTATATTCCACCCGGCACTCTTCAAAATGTTAGCAAACATTTTTTTCCATACAACTGATTGTCACTCTAATCTACATAAATCTTCAAATTGAGATCTAATTTCTTCGGCTACTCGATGTAAACTATGTGCTAAACATGTTCCATAAATTAGTTGTGAATAAAATATATTTAGACTATTTGCTGCTATAAAAATATATCCAAAAGAAAATTAAATATGCAATAAAATGAAAAAATATGCATTTAAAAGAAAATTATGCATTTATAACAAAATATGCAAAAATATGCAACAACAAATCGATGCCATTTTGTTGCAAATTCTTCGATTCGGAAAGATAAATTATCAAAAGTGATTTTGAGTTACTGACTGCTTATAACTATGATTTTACCAAAATGAATTACAATACCCGCGGCATAGTGTTACTAGAGACGAGACGTAATTGTCAAAAACCTAAATCTGTTGTCAAAAATCTAACTCTTGAAATAACAAAATACATGCTATTCAATGGATTTTGTTGTTGTATCAAACATATGATTTGCTGTATTTTTGTTTGAGAAATCGGAGTGTCTCGTCTCTATGTGTAGTTCTCTATGCGAAAATATTCGAATCGTGAGAGGCGTTATGTTTTCTTTTAATTTCTTACACTAAACGAAATATTTTTCCTTTACAATCCGTCATATTTAAATAAAAACAATCTTTGGATGATTTTATAACAAATAAAATTTAATACCGTACGTGTCATATTTTTCTCTTATATTAAAACAATATATATTCTGTAAATATATGTATGTATACAAAAACTAAAAAAGTGAATAGAAAATATACATTCGGTTTCAGTAAACAATTTGGCAATAGCAAAAAAACAATCAGAGTCAAATTCATTTCATACTACAAGCTAATTGGGAGCTTAGTTTTCGCCGCAAATTTAGCTTAAAACATAGCTAAAACAATAAAAAATTAAATATAATAAGTTTAAACTATTATTTTTGTCTTTAAAATATTGTAATATGACCTAAATACTTTCACATATTAACATTTTATTATTTTCTTCTATTCAAAACATGTTGAAAAAAAGTTTCAAGGGTTTTTGTGTTTTCAGTCGTGGTAGCGATTCTCGTGGAATTGCCCATATATCAATTGGACTCAGATCTTTAAAGGTGAAATTCCAACAAAATTTGTTAGATTTTTGACCACAAGTTCACAATTATTGAGATGGAGGTGGAACATTTCACTTTAAAGACTTAGCATTGGCCGTTCTTAATATGTTAATTTTACCAACAAGCAACGTTTGCGTAGAAAGGGAATTTCAATATGAACTTTTAGATTCATTGATAAGAATAGTAAGTTATATGAATATTAATAAATTTTGTTGCAATTCATTTCAGCCTACAGATAAAATGTTAAAAAAGTTTAATTCTAATACAGTGTACACTTTTGATGTTAATTTAATATTTTTATTATTCTGTGATATTCTTTGAATTATTACAAATAAATTATAATTAAATGAACTTAAGCCTAATTAAAGCCAAATTATATATATGAAAAGTTCGAATAATTACCGAAAATCTATAAATGAAATAAATTTACTTTATAATACGGCTATGCGGCTATGGTTCACGCGAAAAATACAACCGTAACTGAAAAATTTTAAATTTAAGTTTTAAATATACTGCAAATGGGAATGGATAAATGGTATCCACACCAAAGTTAAAAATAGTCTTACGTTTTAAAATATTCATAACTTTTTTTAATGAGCACAGAAAAAAAATAACTTTCCTCTTCCATTTTAAAAGTTCAGTGCCGATGGGGCACGAGTTAAAGTATCGCCTATTAAAATAATTATAAAATAATAGTAATGTTAATAATGAAACCCCCTAATGTACATACTTACGTATGAACATACAAAATACAACCTCAAACACACACTCTGACATAATTGTACTTTAATATTTGTTAAAGTTGATTTTGCTGTTGTTGTCATTATTATTGCAATTGTATTGAAATGTTTTTATCCTTCTGTGTGTGGGTGTATGTGTATTATATGTACATATGTATGTAGTGAGTGTTTAATAGTTTGCGGTATATGAAATAATATTTTTGTTTTTATATTTTTTCTCGCTGTTAAGTTACATTCATCCGGCATTTATAGAGAATTTCTTTTCACTTATTTTGTCTTCTACTTACGTTCTTTTTTTTCATGACAAACGAGTGTCAAGTGAATTTATCATTTTTAATGAGACTCAATTATACTTTATTGGCATTTATATACACTTTGGGAATTGAAACTGAATGGCTGACTGACTGACTGACTTTAGCTGCATTCATAATAATTGTTCAGTACAGTAAAGACATTGTGAAACTACTCCACATACATACATGGCACACACAATTGTATTTGGAGGAGTATAAATACTTTAAGGTGTATATCAGTATCAGTACAGTGTGACCATCTTACTTAATGTATTGTACATTAAATAAAACCTATTCTAGACCATTCAGACTGAGACAAATTATGTAATATCATGATTTCTGTCCAAATCAACTTGTCATTGAGTAATTTATTTTGGAAAAATATGAGCTTGCCAAACATTTATGTTTTGATGTTAAAATGTCTACATATAAATATTGTTACGAAATTATACTTGAATTCAAATATAGCGATTTTAACGGCTGATTTAATATTTCATAATGCTTTCAAACAGCAGTGCCTCTCAAAGTGTAACATATCTGTGTGTATTATTAACATTGAATAAAAGCTTTGAGTTGATCATTGATCGTAAGTATGGCAACGCTGAATGTTTGCTGCGACCAGTGATGTTAACATTTTAATTTCGATTACCGTACAGCCCTAAAAAATTACCGTTTTTTAAGTAAAATTACCGTATGCAATGTTTTGTACAAAAATAATAATATTTTCTTATTGAAACAGGTTTATTTTTATAATTCAATATATCGAATGCCTATATTCAAAACTCTCTATCTTAAAAAACACAACTTTGCAGGAAAGCCAAAAATGTTTTTTCGCGTATTACTTGAGTTATTAAAATTCGGTATGCTACAATTATTATTTTAAAGCAACTACTGAATCTCACATATAATTAGTTTTTAAAATTTTGCATTATTTATATTTTCTTCTCAAAAGAATGTATATGTATAAAAATGATAAGATAGAGGATTTTGCATTTTAATAGAATTAAATTATTTTGATTTCATTTATGCCATCTGTTAGTTTATAACGTGATTTATTTAGATAACGGCTAATAATACAACATAAGATAAAAAACACTTTAAAAGTAGACACTTTTTAAGCAAACTCCAACTTCAACCATTAATTGTTATGCCATGGAAATTATATTTTCCAAAAACAAAAAAGGTAAAATATTTCCATGGTAATTCATTTTTTTAAATGATTGAAAAATGTAAAATTCATGTTCAGCGTTCAAAAATTAGTAAGAACACATGAATTGCAAGAAGAAATTATTCCAAAAAAAATATTTGAAAATTAATTATTTGAAAAGATAGACTTTTGCATTCGGAAAAAATTAATTGTATAACATAGAGAAATAACAAAAATGCAAATAAAATAGCAAAAAACAATATGCTTGTAAGAAATTCACATCATAGATGATGGCTGTTTTACTGAACATTTTACCATCAAAAACTAATTTTCATGAATATCAAAGATAGAGGGTTTTGAATATAGGACCAAGTTTGTAAAACAGCAGAATGCCATTTTTATCAACATATTATATTTGCCTTATAAGCTAAATTCCTTATCAATTTCATTAAATTCATCCATTTGCACATTTTCTGGGAAATGGAAAAACTAAAGGATATTTTAATATTACAGAAATATTGGTATCGAACAATTGGGGATTTATTACGTCAATGTTTTTAATGATTGCATTTGATTTGATTCAAACAAATTTTTGCAATCAGTTTTTAATACTAATTTGTTTGTATTTGTATCCATACTTGAAAGACTTGCGGTAGGTAGTTGGTTATCATCATCCTCAAAATATGTATATCATATGTAGACACATTATGGAAATATAACTTTTGCGATATAATTCTTAAAAATTTAAACTTTTTAAAATTACCGTACAAATGTAGAAATTACCTGCCTACCGTACGGAGGACTAAATTACCGTACAATACGGTAATTACCGTACGGTTAACATCACTGGCTGCGACTCGTATATTCGAATTCGAAAGCTCTAGACTTCGAATATACGAGTTTTGACAGTTAAATAATAATCTAGAGTGCAGCTGCCAGTGCAGCTGCAGTCGTTTGTGAGTTTATCAGAGACGCTGTTCGAATAATCATCAAAAGTGTGCTGTATTTTCTCGTGTACCTTATAAAGTGTGCCTGAGCAACAGTGTTTCCAGGTGTTAGGACTTTTAAATTAAACCAAGAATTAAATAGTTAAAGTTTAAAAATTATAATTGTTCTTCTGAGAGAAGGATGGATATATTAATTATAACATCTAGGTATGAATACTTGTTTAAAGCCACAATCTTTATCTTGCAAATTGCTTTTTAAAATCGTCAATATTTTGATCGTGCTGTAAAGTAGCATCCAACCATAATTTTCATCTCCTAATAACCCAGCAAGCAAGTAGTAAATGTATATATTATGTCTGATCACTTGGCTGACACGTATCTGCTATTTGTAATGCAAACAGAAGGCTAGTGGTTACTTTATTGTCACTTAAGAGCAGTGTTGCCAATTCATGGTGAACAAAAAGGGCTAAATACTTAGCAAAAAAGTCTAAAAAAGGGCTAAAATTTTTAATTAAAAAAATACATACATTCGACACAAAAAAACTACTTAGAATGTTACATTTGGCTATTCCGAATAGACAAACAAAAATGTATGAATATAAGACACGTTCAAATGCAAGAAAATAAGAATATTTATTCCTGTATGTTGATCCTTAACTTTAAAATAACGTAATATGGGGCCACACGTACATATATCATATGCCGATGATTTAAAAGCCTCGTATTTATCACCTGGCCTGCAAAATGCTACTAGGAAAATTTTTTTATATGAAAGACAAATTATGTATAAAGTAATCCTTTGTGATAACTTCGATGGAGAATATTTTGATAAGTGAATATATGGCAAATATGCATCTCATGTAATGCAGAAAAAAAATATTCTAAAAATTATACACGTCGCCGGACAGAATTGATTTTCATTGGCAAAAATATAAATTTTGCCATTATTTAGTAAACATATCCAAAACTAAGATAGCCAAAATATGTAAACATAAATATTTAATTTAAATTTGGAAAAAAATTTAATTTTCTATATTTGATCAGATAAAAATGATCACAGCTAAATTATTATCAATAAAGAACTGAATTTTTCATTCTAAAGTGGTTGGATGTAGTCTTTGAAAACGGTATACTACATGGCATGTATTATAAAATATTTGTGAAAGTACTATATTTACGTCAATACATCGCCCAGATAAAATTAAAAGTATTCTCTTTGACCCTATATATGATTTTAAAAACGCCCGGACCCGCGCGTAAAACATTAACATATTTATTAACAATTTTTATTCAAATAACGTCCATTTTCTTTAGTTATTGCCTTTTTTTAATGTATGGAAGGTCCAACAATTTGTATGTGCTTAAATTGTTTACTGGTTCAACATTTTTAATTAATTTTTGTCTAATATCCCTGCCAATTTTTTTGAACTGAATTTACTAATTTTCAATAGCATGAATTTCAGATCATTAGAGTAAATATATAATTTTCATTAGAGTAACTATATATATATGGCTAAATGAAAATAAAAAGGCTAAAAAATGGCTAAAGGCTAAATAAATTTTTTTGTGGCTAAACAAGATTGAAAAGGGCTAAATTTAGCCCAAAAAGGGCTAAATTGGCAGCACTGCTTAAGAGTATCTAAGTACTCTATAGTGTAGTAACTTTAAACGTTAATTGTGTAGTGCATTTGTCTCTAAGTAATCTAAAAGGGTTTACTTTAAAATAACTACTCACGTAGCTTGTTAGTTGTCACCCTAAATGGTAGGTAAAATCATTAGTCCAGGGCAGTCTCCTAGAACTGCTGGGAAAATACTGTCAGGAGTGGTAACTGTGTATGTTAAGTTACAAAATCTTTCGATAACGAAATCTCTAATATATCGAAATTGAAATGAAAACAAATATGAATGTTTTCGATACAGTTAATGAATTTTTGATACATAAAAAACTCTGAACTTTTTTGAAGTAAAATGTATTTTAATTATATGAAATGAAGAAAACTTAGGCCCTGGCTCACTAAATAAGAACGACAACATTTAATGCTATGTCTATAACAAATTAAACAAAAACTTTTTGTCAAGACAATATGTTGCCCATTGACGACAAAAATATTAAAAACGTGAATAATATGCATGTAAATATGCATTTTGAAGTTAAATATAACAAAATATGTATTATCAATAAAATATGCATAAATATGCCCTAACAAATCGATGCCATTTTACAGCAAAATGCGCGATTCGGATAGATAATTAGTCTACATTGTATTTAGACGTTCGAAAAAAAATATAAATTTGCATATAAATCCGCCCCCTCTTGATTAGCAAACTTACATTAGCTATTTTGCACCAATAACTAAATAAAATATGATCAAACTAAAGCAAGTTTTGAAATTTTAAGAGTCTTACATCCATTTAAGTTATATATATTTTTAAAACACTCTTGAGTGAAAATCGTCTTAGGCTATGTTATGTTCCTTAACATTTATCAATTTATTCCACTGTATCATTATTTCAACAACGATTTCTTTTTCAATTTCATTCTCAATTTTTGTTTGCCTTTATTAGTGTCTTATTAACTTTTAGTTTGCCATTAACTTTAGTTTATTGTACAATATTATATGCTGTACTGTGTTATAAAAATGGATTTTTATTTTCGCAAGTACCAGTTACCAGTTACAATAAATAAATAGCAGTTATTGTGATGATGTTCTTTTGCAGCTGTCAATTAGTTTTTGAAATGTTACCAGCAGATACAAGCAAACAGTAAGTCAGACACGACAAACAGACATCCGATCAATTTATTACATATATTTATATAAAACGTATAAAGTGATTCTTATAACCGTCGTATGCTCATTTAATATTTTCTATTACACGTATAAACTTATATAAAGTTTGACTTTGAGCTCAATTTTACACTGTGTCCATGGCCTTATGAACAAAATAAAGAAAGAATTAAACTAAATAGAATAAACTTAGAACAATTAGAGTTTGGGCTATAAAATAAAATGATTTGCAATGACTTTTTTGTGATTGACTGTTATCAGTCATAAAACGTGCAATCATTTGTTAATTTCGTGACTTAAATGAACGTAAATACATATTTTATTTTCTGCAATATATACAATAACTAGTACGAAACTAAACATTTGATGTAATTTTCAGACTGAAAGACTTCAATTTAATTACGATTTGTAGAGATAATGATATTATTATAGTTTTTTATATTAATTGCGATAAAATAAACCATTTATTGTCACATTTCAAATAACTGGATTTAGTCCAATGTGTATTTCTATCATCGGCTTTGTATATTTTAACTTTCTCTCGAGATTGTGACTAATTGCAAACACAGGAACATTGAACGTTGTGACACTCCACCTGACGCCGTAGTTTAGTTTACCAGTAATATTCTATGCAAAAAAGAAAAAAACTGGTTAAATTGATATTTTTTCATTAATGTAACAAATTTTCAGCAAAAAAATTAATTTATATTTTGAAAATCTTAATAAAAAGGGACAACAAATAAAATTTAATTTTAAAAATGCCGCTAAGTGTAGCGTGGAGTAAAACTATAATCTACAATTTGCAAATGCTGTGATGCAAGACCATTTGCACAATATTGTGAATATTGCTTTTAAATTTAAAATTTTTGGACAAGAGTTGTTTTCTATGTCATGCAATATATCGATCGCACTTTTAAACTTTCAAATTTTTGTCGATTTTTCATGATTTTTTTTTAAAACAAAAAAAATGGATATTTTTACATAAAAAAAATATATTTTATGCTTCAATTTGTTATTATAACTCCGAAACTACTGAGCCGATTAAGTAGCAATATATATGAGAAAATTTGTAAATAGCGTGGGTATAATGTTTTCAAAATTCAATGAATCGAAAGAAGAACATTAACTACTCAATTTTATGTATATCAAACAAAAAAGTAAAATTTTGTGAAAATGAGCGAATTCACTTAATTGTGAATAAATTCGAAAATAATCAATCGATTTTTATGATCGATATCTCATTTAGTTGCTATTATATTTGGGTTTGCGATAAAGCAATAAACCTGATTTTATTGCCGTTTTCCGTTTTCGATTTTTCATGAGTTTTTTAAAACAAAAAAATTAGCTATTTTCACGTAAAAAATATACACTGTCTCAAACAATTGTCCGTACCCCATACAACTGAAAATATATTTGATTATAATTCGAAAAATACTTACCCGATTCAAATAAAGTAAACTTTTTTAAAAGTTCAACAAATGATTATAAAAATTGCCAATTAATAGTAAAATAAAAAAAGGTTCACATTTATTTTTAACAACAAAATTAAAACTAGTTCTAAAAATTGTCCGTACCCCATAAATAAATTTACATACCTATTTATAAAATGCATATTATGTTGATGTTCTTAATATTGAATGTGGTGTCCTTTAGCAGAAATTACGCCTCTTAAGTAATTTTTCATCGATAAAGCCAGTTTTTCTGTAGTTTCTGCATCAATATTCCACCATTCTTGAACGATAACATCTTTCAGCATTTGCTTATTAGTTATTTTATGCTGGCGAATTTGTATCTCCAAAATAGCTCATAGATGTTCTATGGGTTTTAAATCTGTGCTCTGGAGGAGTTGTAGAGGAGCAATTCTCGCAGAACCATAGAAGTGGGTCGTTGTCGTGCAAGAACTGATAGTCGTCTTGTATGCCCAAATTAGTGGCGCTTTTAAAATATTCAAATAACTAAATTTGTCCATCGTCCTTTCCCCAAACATGAGATTTCCCACACCTCCAAGTGCCATTGCACTCCACACCATTTTTTAAGTTTACTTCAATAATATCGGACTAACCCTTTTTGAGTTATCATAAATTATGTGGAGAAACATCTACAAAAATTCGCAATTTTAGAAAAAAAATTTATATAACTATATAGTGGTTAGTGAAGCATTTTTTTGTTGTTGACTTGTATAATTCATAACTGTTATTGGATTTAGAATAAATATTGCCAATGAAAAATATTAATTCTGCGAAATTTATTTTAAGTATATTTAATAAATTTTAGCTCTAAGTTGTCACGTAATTTATAAGAGCACAAAGTACGAACATACATTTACTGTTCCAAAATAAATTAATATTTAAATTACATTAAATGCTTGATCAAGTTTACTTCCATGTTCTTGCTACAGGTAAGTAATCTTATCATACTCATAAAGGAATTATGTACATTTGGAAGATTTTGAAGATTTTTCATAAAATGTTTTAAATCTTTTTTTTTTTATAACCTGTTGAAACGTCATCTGCGAGAGTGTTTGTTATCTTGAGTGCGTGTGTGGTGGTTGTGTGCATTGTTGCTGTTGTTGTGTTCCTTTGTTTGTGTATTTGTATGTATGCGTGTTTTTGGTTGTTCTGTTGTTCTACTTTAACCAAAAACTCTTTGTACAGAAATACAACATTAATTTTGCTTATGCCCTCGAACCCCAGTATTCCGTAACACGTATACGCCACAGCGTATTAAAGTAAACATTCTTAACTTAAACGAGCTTCCGGTTGCTTGTGTTCTATAAATATTTACAGGAACTTTGCACATGTACATTAGAGCAGCCCTTAAAAAATAGAGTAGTTTGTTATTTAGTAACAAAAATTTACTAAAGCAAAATTGGAGGCCAATCGGATAATGAGAACCCACGAGGGAAGTTAACTACACAATGGTACTTTTTTTATTTATCTTTTCAACAAGGTATAAAACATTACAATCAAATGAAGAATTTCCAAAAAATTTGCATTTTCCATGTCACAGAAATCGCATTCCTTTACATTGTTTACCCAATTTTTTGCATACAAAAATTATTTGGACGACTTTATATATTCACTGTGAACATCACATATTTTCAAGTACCACAAGCCATTTTCATAACTATCTTAAATTCCAGTCTGATCGAAAACATCTGGAGTCCTCCACTTATTGGTTATTTAGATCTTGGCCATAAATCTACATAAATCAAAAGATATGGAAAATCGAAGAAAACCCTATTTTCTCCGGTGAAACTGGAAAAAATTGGCACCGATACGCTCGCAAAATGATATTGCACTTGCTTCATCAGGAATTGCAGCTACGTTTTTGGAAGCCAGTCCAACTACACATTCAGCACTTGAATTTGCCATTGAATATGCAAACAATGAAAATCCAACATTTCCAAGAAGAGTGCGATGGCCAAAGTTTTGCTCATTTGGGATGAGTGTAAAATGGCATATTAAAAAGCCTCTGGGAGTATTGGATAAAATGTTACAAGATTTACGAAACAATCAAGCCGGTTTTATTCTGTTGTCAGGTGATTTTTGGCAAACATTGCCAATGATTCCACGGTCAACGGCAGTCGCTTAACTTAATGCATATTTGAAGTCGGCAAATTGAATGGGAACATGCGTGTCGAGCTGCAGAACCAACAATCTGGTGAAGTATTTTCCAAACAATTACTGAACATTGGCAACGGCCAAATCCCGGTTGACATTTCGACCAGCTGCATTCAATTTCCTGTCGCTTTGTGCTAGTTTATCGATTCAAAATCTGAACTCATCCGAAGGATGAGCGAACGTTGATGCGAAAAACATTGATGTTGACGAATTGAATTTTAAGATTCATATTGAAATTGCTGTCGAATTGATGACATACTTTCCAGGATAATGTCGTCAACTATCCAACCGACTTTTTAAACTCGTTGGAATTCAACTGAAAAATTATCATTCAAAAATATGTTTTATTTTTAATTTTTTTAAACTATTTTTACACATTTCAAACCGCTTCTCACAAATTCACAAATCGAACACAAAAATGTTTGCTAATTTGGAGAGGGCAACGTCTGTCGGGTCAAAGCTAGTTTTAAATAATTTATGTTAAGATGTTAAAACCTAAAATTTTTTTTAAAAAAAAGTTCAAAAGTTAGAATATTTATGGACTATTTATGCTTATTTTCGAAAAATATGAAAAAAAATCATAAAAACCTAAAAAAATCTAATTTTTAACAATTAATCCACTGAAAATACTGAACTCAGGACTAATATTTTGAGAAATGGTATCTTAGAATGAATTTTACTTTTATTTTAGTTGGGAGCATTCACACAATGTTTTTTGGGGCCACCCTAATGTACATAACCAGCTGGGAAAAAAGCTAGGTCTTCACTTTGTAGGCCTTCTAATAGAACTTTTTACACATTCTAAAAGATGCGGTAATAATTCGCACTCGTTCAACAATACTGTATTAACTCATAATTTTTAAAAATTCACTTTTTGCAAGAAATCAACTAACAACATCAATATCTATCTACTGTAAAAATTTCAACGTATTCCGATTACTCTTTCATCTCGAAAACCACATTTGAGTCCATAATTTTGAGTTAGTACAAAAATTTAAATAGAAATACATCGTATATTTTCATTGATACTGTTGATAATAATACAAAAAAATATCGAGAAGTTTCAGAAAAATGGTATTAACTCAAAAAATAGATTTATTTTGCAATAATTGCAAAAATTTTAAAGAAAAACATTGTAAATATATTTTCAAATGGAATTTGCTTAATATGATGTGTTCGGATTTTCAAATTCTCTTAAAATGTAATCACAAACAGTTTTTGGCCTTTACTGAACATTTCAAAATTTTGAGTTAATACAGTATTGTTGAACGAGTGCGAATTCTACTCTGCAGTAGATATTCTAGATGTCCTTCTAAAAAATTCATAAGCATTCGAAAATGCATTACAAAATACTCTAACATATATTTAAAATTCAAACCGTTACATGAAACCAGATGAATATACAAATTCTTCTATAAAATTTAGTTTTTTTTATAAAATTTGATGTTGCTAAGTTCGCGGGAAGTAGTTATTTATATATAAAACTACCCTTGTGATTCTTTAAAGTCCATTCTTTAGGTTTGAGGTTGAATTCATTAAAAATATTAACACAACTGCAGTATGAAGCATTACTGCAGTATGAAGCATCAGTGTTGCCAGGAGCTGGCGAAAAAAGAAGCTATATTGGCTTCAAAAAAAGGCCAGAAAAAACTTTAGAAAAAAGCCAAAAAAAAGCTAAAATATTATAAATTAAGAATTTTGGTTTATATTTATTTTTAAATAAAAAATTAGAAAATATGTTCATAAAATTCATCAGCTTTACTTAAAAGAAGTACTAAAAAGTTAAATACTAGATTAACCATGTCAGAAAATGGACATTGTTGGTTCTATATTTGTCCATTTGTAGTTTAATATATTCTGCCCCTGAGCCTTAAGCTTCGTAATTTTATTAGCACTTTAATTTTTCACTATCAATATGACATAATATATTTTTTTTGGTTTTACTACTTTATTATCAACGGGAAAAAAATTGATTTTGCGTAGAGTTTTCATATGGTAATCTTTGTCGCAATTGCTCAATTAGTTTAATTTGTCGTATTATTTTTGTCATAATCTTCACTAATTAAAACGTTCTTTATTTTATCTCTCATTCATCAAACTAGTATGAAAAATGTGTCAAAAACATTAAACAATTTTCAATTGGCGACGATAATGGATCAAATTCTTTGAATTTTAAATCAGAAACCAGCAAATGATTTATTTACTTTTTGTACTTTGTGCAATACTGGTTTTAAAAAAAGATGGTACGCCAAATTATAATCAGTGTATTAATTACTTAAAAGTTTGGCTTTTTAGAATTGCTGGTTTGACGAAATTAAAACAAAATGGGTTTTAACTCGAAGCATAGATCCACAAGACGTTTAACGGCTATTGATCGCCATCGAGTATCACAAGCCTTCAAGAGTTTGTGGGGCTCTTGTCCATTATATAATGATGAATATAATGTGTAATAACAATTTTGTCTTGAAAGAGAATTTGCTAGACATTTAAGCTTTCAGATATAAAATACTCTATTTCATTTTGAACCACTTGATATTGGCAATAGTTATTTGTTCTTTTAATACTGCACAATTCTTGAGTATGTTGAAAAGCTAAATGAAAATCAGTAATGAATTAAAATGAAAATGGTTCACAAATATAAATTTAGCCTTTTTATTTACTCTTTAGTCTCGAAATTTTTAGCCTTTTTTAATTTCAAAAAAGGCTATTTTGAAATTAAGAAAAGGCTAGAAAAAAGCTACGAAGCTAAACCCAAAATTTCGAGGCTAAGAGTAAATAAAAAGGCTAAATTTAGCCTCAAAAAGGCTAAACTGGCAACACTGGTCCCCATACAGGCCTTCTACGAAAGACATTTTAATATGCCTTCTATCAGCAATGCAATGACACAACGTGTAACATTTAAACGATTTTGCTATGAGGCTGGGTGTCCTTGTTTCTGCAAAATAAGGCCTTTAGAGAGGCCTCTTTACTGCCATTTCCCGCTGAATATGTTCACTTTTATATATGCAATCATTCTCTGGAATCTTGAACAAACACACACATGCAAACTATTCACGAGTTTCCCTCTTACGATTATGGGAAAGGAAAGCGAAGCAAAAACAAAGTTAAATGAAGAAAAAAAATTGTGTAAAGGAGGAACTGTTTTCATAAATTTCACTTATGCAAGTTTATTGCACTCTTAGACAATTATTTTTATTAACAAACAAAAAAAAAGAAATGAACAAGAAATTAAAAGAAAACAACAAACTTAGAAGCAACAAACACAAACAACAACATAAAAATGCAATTATGAGAATATGCTTCATTACATAAAATTTAGGAACTACAACTGTGACGATGATGGTGATGACGATGGCGATGACTGCGATAACGACTCCGTTATTAAATACAAGCAATACGTTTCAGCAAACATAAGGTATAACAAAATTTTTGTAAAGAAATCCAGTTACACTGATGATGATGTGTCAGTGAAAGAGCCGCCTGCTGTTTATTATTCCTGAACGAGAATCTAGGTAATGTCATACAAAAATGTAAAAACACCACTAATACACATTCGAATTTTTTAAATACATACATACTATGACTATGGATGTGCAAATATCTAGGCAAATGCAACAGAAGTATTTCAATTATGTGTGCTTGAACAGTGTGACAAATATTTTATAGATACATGTTATTATCCTAGCATCCCACACTGGGGCAGAATCAAAATTTTTTGGAAATAAATTTGGCATTTCTAAATTTCTGAATAAATTCAAAAAGAACCAATCGATTTTTATGTTCGATATCTCATTTTGTTGCTATTATATATAAAATAAATTTGGACCATATTGGTACTACGAATAGATCAAAACTGTGTAGTGGTTTAAAAAGCTTCTTTCTTGCCCTGTGTAATCAATCAAGAATTTGTGAACTCACACAATATAAAAGTAAAGATTTTTTTTTTTTTTTAACGCTTTATTGATTTATTGAATCTGTCTATTTTGACATTACAATAAGTATTTAAATCTTATAACTAAAATTAAAACTATTTGCTCTTCAGCAAGAGAGCCATAGTGGTAAACTGTCACTCATCTTAGCGGGGTGGTAGATCTGCTCTACGGAGCCTGGATCGCGTTTGGGTCTGCACAAGTAGTCTTGCAAGCGTATTTTGATGGTTTCGCAGCTTCACAATATATTTCTCACGGACTTTCTTGAACTCTTCCTTTACCAATGTCACTTCTAAGTCTCTGTGGATGTTTTCATTTCTTATGTACCATGGTGCTCCCGTCATGGTCCTAAGAATTTTAGATTGGGCCCTCTGTATAAGATCAATACTGGTGTTGCTAGCCATTCCCCATAATTGAATTCCATATGTCCAAATTGGTTTTAAAACGGTCTTATACAGGATGACTTTATATTCAAGGCTTAATTTTGATTGGTCACTGATTATCCAATGAAAGCTAGAGGCTTTTAACTTCATGTGAAGTCTCTTGGTTTCTATGTGTCGGCGCCAAGTAAGCCGTCTATCTAGATGAATACCTAATGTTGATGGTGCGCTTATCTGATTGAATTGAATGTACATACTTAATTCTTTTTTAATAGAATATAGTATTACAGAAGAATTAAGTAAAAGTTAAATAAATTAGATATATTTATGTATATATTTATGCACATTGTGAAACTATTGAAGAAATACTGATAATAAAGACTCTTAGAACTAAAATAAACCATTTTAAAAACAATAATAGTTATCCTTTTTGCCTTTTTGCTTCAGAATGCATTTGGCGTATTTTTCACACCAAGTTATTTTCGTTGAACATACGACAAAAAGCCCACTGGAAACAGAGTTGGCGGTAGTGCACTATATTTGCAGTTTCCACTAAAAGTTTGTGATAGTGCAATATTTTTCACTATCACTAATAGTGAATTGAAAAATAACAGCCTCACTAAGCAATAGTAGTAGTGGTACAAGAAAGTTTTTCACTAAAATTAATTTACTGGTAGTGAAAACCCTTTTTTTTACAGCTTACTGGAAATTTTTTTCTCCACTAACAGTATAGTTGAAAAATATAATCATTCACTAATCCCTGCAGTTCATTGCACTAGTTCCGCTACGTCGAATTAGTTAGCCACTGAGAACTACTACTAGTGAATTTTCAACCCACTCGCAATGTTATTGACTGGTGAATTTAACACGGGGATGTCATTGCGGGTGGCCGATTGGCACACTCTGCATAATACTTCACTATTAAATTCAATAGTGAAAATACTCCAGCATTTGAGAAAAAAAGAAAAAATAAATTTTTCTGAGAGCGGGGTTGAACACATAACCTCTCGTTTTCTAGTCAAATGCTCTAACCCAGGGAAAGGCTACCTATACTAAGTATTGCATTTTACGACTGTATTAGTTATAAACTCTCTCCGCTCTCACCACGTATCGGTGTTGCCAGTAAACTTTCGTCTCTTTTCCCCAATTAAAAATGTTAAATCTCATATTGTTCATCATATATCTTCAAAAGTTGGGACATTTTTTTTTTCACTGGCAACGCTGATTCTTAAATTGTGCGATAAAAAAACGATACACAACCTACTTGTTTGAGTTCTCAAGCTAGACTGATTAAAAGTTGTTTATTTCTCTACAATGCGTGTGCACACGTACGTAAGAGAAGAGTAAATGAAAAACGCGGCGCCCATGTTTTGCCTTTCCCTGCTCTAACCACTAAACCACTGAGCACTTATTTGTACTGCTCTCTAATTGTTATTAAGAATAACATGTGAGTCTACTCCAGACTCTGGAGTCCAGAGGTTCGCAAAAATAAATCCTCTCACCAATACACTTACTCTCACCAACACATTCAATTCTTTATTTTATTCAGTGCACCTACAAACACACAAATACAAAAACTGAAAAAATAAAGAAAAAGTCATACACCAGTGCTCATGCGTATTCCTAGTTGTCTCGTTGAGTGGACAACGACTACTAAAATGTAAGAGCATAAGAATACGTGTGATTTTATTCAGCACAATTGTGCTATGGGCTGCGTATTACTGGTCTACTCTCTATTTTTGCATTTTCTACATCATAACACAAACGGCCACATTTAGCATTACATGTGGCCCAGGGATGTTAAATGAAGTTTTCAATTTTGTACCACCCTCCAAAAAAAATTGTACTTTTTGGACCTTCGCGGTACCATTTTTTTAGTTTATTAAAAAGTATCTACATAAAAATTCAATTGTACACAAAAAACTAAACTTAACATTAACATGGATTAAATTAGCTACTACCGACCAAAAACTACAAATGCTTTAATTTTTTACTGACTTCAGCTGAAGCTCTAAATTGATTACACAAGGCAACAAAATCGGAAAAAAATTTACAGGATTTTTAAACCACTACAAAATTTTGATGTATTGTGGTCCAGTACTACAAATATGGTCCAAATTGTAAATTCTATGTAGAGGATTTTTTAAAAAAAATGTTTAAGTAAAATTGAGCTTTTTTATACGTTTCTCCACATAAGTAATGATAACTCAAAAACGGTTACTCCGATATTATTAAAATAAACTTAAAAAAATGTAAATATACATAACCTATATTCCGTTTAATCGGCTTAGTAGTTTCGGATTTATAATAACAAATTAGGAAAAATATATTTTTTACGTGAAAATAGCTAATAGTTTTGTATTCAAAAACTCATGAAAAATCAAAACGGCAGAAATTGTTCAGGTTTAATGCTTTATCACAAAGCCACGTATAATAGAAACAACATGAGAAATATATCATAAAAACCATTATTTTCGAATTTATTAACAATTAAGTGAATTCGCCCATATTCGCAAGATTTTAGTTTTTTGTTTGATATACATAAAATTGAGCAGTTAATGTACTTCATTCGATTGATTGAATTTTGAAATAATTTTCCCCATGCTATGTACAAATTTTAACATACATATCGTCACCTAAAATGCAAAATGACGTAACATCACTTTTCATAAGTTTATAGGAGAAGCAAAAAACGATATAATATGAAAACTACTTGAGATATTGAAACAAAATTTTCAAATTTGAATTACATTACTCTAGAAATATATTTTATGAAAAAAAAATAATTTTTTCAAAGCACACTTTAAGATACGTGGCTTACGTTTTTTTGAATTGTTATTTTCTGAAACAAAAAAACGTATCATCAATATAAATTTTTATGAAAAAATAAAAACTTAAATAAAAATATTTTTTTTATTTTAAATAAAAGCAGTTTATATATGGGGCATTTCACGTCAAGTGAACCAACTTTTGAAATCGATGTCTTCCGATAGCGATGAAATTTGCACCAATATTAGTTCTATTGGATAGTAATTCGGACACCATTAAGAAAGCTTAGGTCTTTTCCTAAGCGACCTATATTGTCGCTTAGTGGGATGCGAGTGGGATATCTATCAAAAAAAATATTTTGTAACTCAAGATTTAAAATTTTTGAATTTTTTTGCAAAATCAAAAACTTTGTTGACTTTTTTTAAAAAATGGACCATTTTGGCCCATTTTGAAAAAAAGTCAAAAATATTTTTGATTTAAAAAAAAAAAATCAAAAATATTTTATTAAATTTTTTTAATTTTTTTTTCGAAAGATTGCATAAATAGCTATCTAAACTATTTGGGACACATTTTGCTAAGAACAATAGGTAATAAGTTATATGGATAAAAAAAAACACCTGTTTGGCCAAAATGTCAAATTTTGACCTCCTATAACTCAGAGAGTTCTTGACCGATCTTGTTGAAAAATGGTGTCCGAATTACTATCCAATAGAACTAACATTTCATCGCGATCGGAAGACATCGATTTCAAAAGTTGGTTCACTTGACGTGAAATGCCCCATATACATTTTTAATTTTATTATGTTTATTTTAATTACTAACAACTACTTTTTTAAACTAAAAAAGGTTTTTCATGAAATTTTCATTAAGACTGCAAAAAATATTCAATTGCAACAAATTTATTAAAAACAAATTAGGATACTACCTAAAATAAGGTAAAAACGATTTATTAATTAATTACTCAAAGCGTATACGTTATTTTGTTTAAGAAAATCATATATGTATTTGATGATACTTTAGTTTCAATTTTGGTTATAACTTGGTTATTTTTGATAGTAAAAGTTTAAAATTTTGTACACATATGTATGTAATATGATGTAGTGAATCGTAATCAATAATAAAATCAATTTCGAATTTTTTGATGATACGTTGTTTTGCATATCAGGTGACGATATATATTGCATTTCAATCGGCTCAGTACTTTCGGAGTTATAATACCAAATTGAAACAAAAATATTGTTACGTTTTAACCTTTTCAAAACGTTTGGTTTATTTCCTTTAAATAAACCGGATACTTTTGATTGCAAATAAAAGCCGTTTAGTAGTTTGAAAATTGTAACAACTCTTTATTTATTCAAATGTACAACAACAGCAGAATTAAATAGTCACTCAATGTTTTTTATACACGTTTGTAAATTCGCAGAAATACAGACACAATTTATAATGTACACGAATTTACTTGAAAAACACAACACCCTTTAAGACACTCAGTTGATGTTTATTCGAAAAGCGTCTCTGATAAACTCACTCACGACTGCAACCTCTGCCACTATTTATAACACTGCCATCGTTATATTTTTAATTCAAGTACAATTTCGTAACAATATATTTATTACGTGAAAATAATAAAACAAATGTAAAATTTCGACTCAAAGTTTCGATTTTTCATGAGTTTTATAAAACAAAAAAATTTGCTATTTTCACGTAAAAATATATTGTTTGCTTCAATTTGTCATTATAACTCCGTTATAAAATCTCAAATTTTCTAATTTATTTTAATAAAATCGGACTAACCGTTTTTGAGTTGTCATTAATTATGTGAGGAAACGTGTAATGACTCCATAGAATTGAAAAATTTTACCATTTTTGTACTTAAGCTTAGTACTCTGTTCATATTTGCGAAAAACTATGGTTTTTCATGCGAACAATTTTACATGCTGTTTGACAGCTAGCTGTTCGTGCGAAAGAAGTGCTGCGTATGTTATTTCGTGTGGAACAATAAGGTTGCCAGATGTATTTCACGTGTTTTCCACAATAAAAACAGAGTACTGCTTTTGCTAAATTATTTCGCATATATTTCATTCCAAATATTTTATATGTAGTTTGACAGCATTTCGCACGAAATTTTGAACAGAGTACCTAGCTTTAGGTAGCAATGGTGCATCAAATCTATATAGTGGTTATTCACGCCTTTTTTGCTGTTTACCTGTGTTATTGATTGAATCAAAATTTGCAATTTCCATTCGGGAACATTTTTACTAGTAGACGTACAATACTACTTGAATTGTGGAGTAAATTTATGGAACCAATTGCACTTCGTTATTAAGGTTGACTTTAATAATCTTTAATTTCTAACAATTTAATTAATTTTATTTAATTTCTTTAACAATATCAATATTGATATTATGTTTACAAATTGCTTGTGGTTTTTGTAAAAGTTGTTTATATAAAATATTTTAAATTGTACCAAATGAGACGCGGTAGTACCACGGTACTTTAGAAGGTCAAAATGTACCAAAAAAAGTACAATTGTACCAACTTTAACATCCCTGATGTGGCCATCGAAGTGGTATATTTTAGAAGATTTTATTTTTCTTGAATTTATTTTCAAAAACGTAGGTCAAATAGCTGACTATTGCTTATTACTGAATATGCTGGTGAAATGTAGTGCAAATGATAACCACTTAACTACCACTTTAGCAGCCACATCGAACTAGTTAGTTGTACAAGTAGTAATATAGCTAGTGCAAGGTTTCCAATTGGCACTTTTCAAACTGCTGGGATGTTAATGGAACTCAAATACATTCAAATACATATTTTTATTATTTATTAAATTAATTAATACTAATATTTACTACTTTAAATAGGAAATAGTAATACAAAAAAAATAAGGAAGTTTCATCAAAATATTAATATAAGAAATCAAATTAAATTAAATACATATTGGTACATAATAACCTTAGCAATTATTTGCCTTCAACAAAACTAATTTTTCAAAATTATAGTCACTTAATTTATTTCTGCGAGGAGCGTCTACCATTCCACCAAAAGAAAAGAGTCGCTATACTGGAGCAGAAGATGAAAATGGGACATTGATATACGTTGTTAAACTATATTAATACAAATTAAAATTGCTAGGATTTTAATTCTTAAAATTTACTTTACTTAAAAAAAGATTTTATTTTATTTTTTTATACAATAAAAAATAATAAAATGGAAATATTTTCACTAAATTTTAAATTTTATTTGGAATATTTCTATAAACACTATTTTTTGAGATTTTAGTGCATATAGTATAATTAAAGCATTCATGTAGTGACTGTTAAAAATTTGCACTATTTTATTGTAGTGTAAAATTTCACTACCACTAATTTGTTTAGTGGTAGTTAAAATATTTTTCATTACCACTATTTTCTTCTGTCTGAACATGAATTGCTCCCTCCCAGACAATGGAGCTTGCCGCCGAAGCTGTAGGATTTGACAAACGTCTGTGACCTCCTGGGAGACTTATCCTCTGTATTGACGCTCCTTGTTTGACTAAGCACAGGCGTAGGCTTCCTGAAAGCTTATGGGCGCTACCGTTGACCTTTAAAGGTTCATCCGCTACCATCCCTTTTGCACTATCCTGCCATAATAGCGCAATAATCGGATTGACCCTATTCCCCGAATAAGTCAGGTTGGCTCAAACACTATAGTGATGAAAAATAGTGGAAAATCAAATTGTTGTCACTATAGTGGGACTTAGTGAAAACCTTAGTGAACTAAATATTTAATGCACTGCCCCCAACTCTGACTGGAAATATGTACATAATTTTGATAGAGTAAAATTGTCAAATTTCATGATAACATCTAAAGAAAAATCTTAATGAAAACCAATGAACAGCTGCTAAAAAAATTAAATAAAACAGAACGTCAAAAATTCTTTCATAAAATATATGCGAATAATATTATCTATGTATCATTGAATAACCTTTCAAAATTATTTCGATATAGCACATCATGTTTTTCAAATCATTTACTTTGTTGACATCAAGTTTTTTGGGTTTTAATATTGGTAATTTTTTTTCAAAGAAGTTATCTGGTATCTCTCCCTCTATGCTTCGCAAATTTTCTTTTTCAGTTTTGTAAATCAATTCATCCTTACCATGCATCAGTCTATAGCCGATTTGATAAATGGTTGGATTATTATAATCAATACTGAAAGGAATGCATTTAAAATTCAGTGTGTCTGCTTTTAATGAACATGTTTGAAAGAATTCTATCCACTTCTAAAATTCCAAGCATAGTTTTTTTGTATTCATCATTCCTTAACGTACGTGCCTATGCCGTTTGACTTTTGATTTCTAAATCTATTAAAGGAATAATCCAAGATTTCATTATTTGGAGAAAAATCGTTTTCTGTTACATCTGGCAAAGTCCCATTTAGCTAAAACTTTTACAATCGTACTTTTACACTAAAAGGAACAATTCTAGATGAAAAAAATTTTGACCTTTCACAAACACGCATTATCCCCCTAATCATCCCTCCAA
This sequence comes from Calliphora vicina, assembly GCF_958450345.1. Lineage (NCBI taxonomy): Eukaryota > Metazoa > Arthropoda > Insecta > Diptera > Calliphoridae > Calliphora > Calliphora vicina. The sequence goes on from NC_088783.1 coordinate 85,107,390, forward strand.
ACTTTGTGATAATCGGTCCATAATGTTCATAGTTCTCATGTAAGGTCCACTTCCGAAAATCACTTTATCGACCATAAATACCTAAATAATTTTGGTATTTAAATGAGATTCAATACAAATAGGTTTCATATCAATTTTAATAATTTTCGGTAAACTCATACTCTTTAAAGTTATTTAGACATTTGCATTTTTTTATTTTAATTTCGAAAAATTTCGATTTAATTCGCGATTTGAATTTTTTGGAAAAAAATAGGTATTGTGTATCTTTATCTATTCGTATCTTATGAAGATGATGTCAGATTTAATTGAAAGTGCATCCGAAATTTGCATTTGCATCATGATTGGATTTTTTGACAACAAATATTTTTAAAATTATGCACTCTAAAGTGGAAATGTTGAAAGGATCCCAAATAAAAGTCATCGAACCAATTCGTATCAAGATCGGCCCATAACATGTCATAGTTCCCATATAAGGACCAATTTCGAAAACACATTAATCTTCATATTGTTAATCTATATATATAAAAATGAAATGGTCCATGTATGTAATGTCATCACGTGAGAACGGCAGGAGCGATTTATTCGATTCAAAATTTTTTGAGCCCAGTCAACTGTAATAAAAACGCCCCCTAAAGTATGCAATACAAATTTAGATATTTTATTTGCATATAAATAAATAGTATGTGGGTTTTGATACATCTTATTCTATGTCTATCTTCTATATATATAAAATGAATTGGTCCATGTATGTGATGGCATCATGTGAAAACGGCTGGAGCGATTTGGCTGATTTGTTTTTATTCGATTCGAAATTTTCAGGAGATGTTTTGTAAAGAAAAAAAAAATTAAAAGTTCGGTATAAAACTCTGAAATTTTTTTTCAGTCAGGTCAATTGTAATAAAAAAGCTACCTAAAGTATGCAGAGCAAATTTAGATATTTTATTTGCAAATAAATAAGAACAGGCAGGTGTATGTGGGTTGGAGAAACTTGAGGAACTAACATTAGTAAATGCCACCGGGTGAAGTGGTCAACTAGTATTTTATAAATATCGATCTCAAAACAAAATTTTATACAAATAAGTTATATGTGTACAAAAAACAAACTATTGGATTTTCTGAACATTGGTCCATAATTGAATATAACTCATATATAAGACCCACTTCCGAAAAATATATTATTGAAAATAAATATCGTAAAAATCCGATATATGGTCCTCTTTGGAGATATCGTTATTGAGATGAAATTAAGCCTCGGATGTCAGTGAAATTTTTTATTCACTCTCATTTCCCACACCGAAAAATACAATACCTCGCATAAATATCAATATCGACAAAAAAAAATATTTAATATTCGGTACAGACGAATATAGCACTCTAACTTGTTTTTATACGAAGTTTGCACAATTTAAAATGCATAATGAAAATATATTTTATTTTCATTGCAATTTCTTAAAAGATCCGATATTTTCACTTTCTCTTTCTCAGTAAGAGTGGCTATGGAATAAAAGCCATATTTCTAACATTTCTTTGTCTTTCATTTAACTAGCATTTTCTCATGAAAACAAAAAATTGCGAATCGTTACTTATGGACCGTTTGTATACTTTTCACACTGTAAACATTTTTTGTACTTATAATGCAGAACATTCAAAAAGGTTGAAGAAGTATCTGCAGTGTGTGCGTTTGGGTTTGTATTTCAACTTGATTATGCCTTTGGAAAATAAGCGTATAACCATGTTGTTTTTGTGTGTTTCTTTAGTTGAAAAATCCATCATTCCAGCTACACATATTTAGTTGACAGACTTTAGCTGAGCGTTCGAGCAACATGACTTTTGTTTTAATACAACTTCTTCCTTTCAAATTCAACAATTAGAACGATGAGTTCAACATTAAATAATCATAATGATGATGATGATTAAGATTATGTTCATAATGTTAATATTAATGACAACAAGAACATCAACAACAACAGCAATATTACTAACTATTTATACATAGTTGTTAGTTTATTTGAAAACATGAACAAAAAAAAAAACTACAGGAGAATATGCATTTAAATAGAAAACATTGAGATATTTTTCACATAATTATAATGAAACTCTATCATCATTATCGGGAAAATAGTACAAACTGTCTGCGATAGAATTTGTTCAACCTTTGGGGCATTTTACATGAAACATAACATAAGCATAGGGACTCTTTCATACTTTTGCAACCCGACTCGTAAAACAAGCAGACACAAATCCACAGGCACAAATGAATGTTTTTAACAATCTTGTTGTCTCAACGAAACCGGGAAACGGCAACGGAAAGCAACCATTTTTCAAAACTATTCTAAACGCAGTTGGAAAATACTTTTCTTATGCTGCATTTCATAATAATTCCTTTTGTTTGTTGTATTGAAATTTCCAACAGGAAACTTAAGTAGTTTAACTTTACAAACGGAATGAACTTACAAAATAAAATACAAAAAAAAAACACAACCTCCAACTCCATCCAACCTCGCTCAGCGAACCGTTTCAAATGACAGCACAATAATGCTGCACAAAACAATAAGTTGTTGGTTGTAGTTGTTGTGATGTCATTAATTTATTGAAACCAGATCTGGTTGAATTCATTTTAGAAATTCTATTAAATGTTGAAGAAAATTGTCTATAAATGACGCAGAGCATTGTTTTCGGTGTTTTAATTTGCTTTAGTAACTTGTAATTGATTAAAATTAAACTTAATTTAACGATGAGATTGCTTCTACTGAAAATGAATGGATAGCAATCAGGAAATGTTTCATACACAGTGGCTAGAAGGATAAGTATAAGAATAATAGACATTTTAAAAAAGCAGTTGCATTTTTGAAAATTCAGAAAACTCCAGGTTGTATATTTGTAATAATTTGTAAGAATTTTGTATCCTTCACCATGAGTAGAGTTCCTAATTGGGAACATTTCTTCTTAAAGTTACAGATTTATGCACAGATAAAACAGCTTCGTTGTAATCTGTTGCACACTTGCAACAGAAAATCAGTTGACACAGAAGAATTACGATTTAAGCCGAATTTTTGTCACAATAAATAAAATTATACAAAATAAAATGATCAAAATAAACAGAAAAGTGTTTATTTAAAACAGGAAAATAAACTTTTCTATTATTGAAAAATTAAAATGTTTAATTCTTAAAGTAAATATTAAGATTCTTAAATTAAAGCTTTTTTGGATCTTCGGCTAGTGAATTCCGAACTTTGGCAGTTGATAGCGGCCATATTGTTTTGCCAAATCACCATGGGCAAATGATAAAACTGTTTTCTCAAAATGGTGGATCTGTTTAACGTTGCGCTATCTTTATAATCTTCAGCGATAATGCCCATTTGTGGATGGATAGATTAGTCAGAAAATAAAATTGTCGAATTCGGAACGATAGCCAGGCCATCACTAAAGGTCTATGATTACCAACTACTTTTGGACTGAATGGAATAATATGTACACCAGCAGGACATTCATGGTAATTTTATGTTGAGTGAAGTAAACTGGCCACCAACATGACCCATGTCATCGGTTAAATTCAGCCTGAATTATGCGCCAGAGTCATGAAAAATTTGATAAATTCTGTTTTATTTAAATTGTATTTCCTATCATAATGATACCCCATTACTTTCTGAGTTGAAACATTTCTCTTTCTAATCTAATTACGCATTTTTTCCATATTTTACTCAGTCAGAAATCTTTTAATCCTTACCCCACGCCTGTTTACAAAACCACACAAAATTAATATTTTTATGCATTTCTAAACATTTTTAAATTACTTTCAATTGTTTAATGTTATTTTAAAGTGACATTGCTTGCCCTCTTGTGTGGTTTTCCACACATATGTAATTTCTGTATATTTTACACTAGGAACAGCATTTAAAAAATTATATTATATAACAGTACTCATAACCGAAATTTGTAAATGTGTGGAAGATAAACTAATTTGTTCGCAAACCGCTGGTTTTCAAGGCCTAAAACCGCTGGTTTTCAAGGCCTCTTCGGTTTTCACTTTTAATTTATTTTCATTAAAAAAATTCAAAATTTAGAAATGACAAACAAACTTTTTTATTCAATGATTCATCTAAGTTCTATAAAAACAAATCAGTTCAAATATCTTAAGATTTCTTAAAAATGTTTAAATTGTATTACAATAATTTCTTCAGATGTTGTTGCAGGCAACCCTTCGCAGGCTAGGCAAGAAAACCTGTTAAAAAAGAATGACTCAAACTCATTTAAAAATATTGATCATACGAGTATTTCCTGAAAGAGTACCAATTTTCCTTTATCCTCTTGAATTTTAAATTTGTATAGCATTTCCTATATTACTAACTGATTTTGTTTCTATAACATTAATATTTAACAAATTATCTCAAAACCGAAACCGATTGATTTTCAATTTTTTAAAACCGAAACCGAGGTTTTTAATTTCTTCGGTTTTTTGGAAACTCTAATTTTGAGTACACCAAAAATATGTTAGTAGTGTAAAGTTTCTCAAAAACAGATTTAAAGTTGAAATTTTATATAATAATGATGTAATATCGTTCAATTTGTAATGTACTTGAGTCTTCATTACATATCACATCATGAAATATTTGAGTATTACATTTTGTCATCAACTACTATTCATTATATACGATCGCCCTCACTATATATCAGTTTCATGATATAATAACAAATACCGTACAAGAATGTCTAAGCGAATAATAATTCAATGCAAAATATATTTAGTACCACTTTTAACTTATTTATGTGACCATGACATTTTTTCGTTGACATTTACAAACTTTAATTTGTCTAATGACATCAGACTAGGTACATGTTCCAATTAACTTTAATAACATGTCTAGGTTCATAAACCATAAATAATAATTTAACCTATTATAATACTTGTTAAATTTTGTTTGTAAAAATTACTTAATTTAACAACTTATGAGTCTGGATGTACTTAATGCCGTCAAATATTACTACTTTACTTATTTTCTGTGTGAACTGCGTATTTTAAGCTAGCAACGTAATGAGTGTTAAAAAATAAACACTGTCCGTTTGTTTATCTCTTGTAAATATAAAAGAGAATTAAATCAAAAAGAGGAATATTTTTTTTATTTTCACAAGAATTACTCGTTCACAGCCCTAGAAAGTGGAGATAAACACAGGTGTTAATTTCTCACTCTCGTTTTAAAGTGTACTTCTGATGTCTTAAACATGCTGTAGACCAAAATACATCCTTTTTTAGTTGTATTTAAAATACACAGTACGAATTGAAAGCAACTCTCCATTTGTAAATTTGCAGACTCAACTGTTTCATTACATAAGACACAAAATTTCAGCAAATGCAGTGAATTAAAGTCGACATTTTATTCGCCTACTGAGTGGATGACCATCGCAATAGTAAGGTTATTTCAATTGCTTTTACGAACCAAGTAGCCACATAAATTCTACATCGTGCTTAAGTCCGCACAGTGGGGCAGAATCGAAATTTTTTGGAAATAAATCTGGCATTTCTAAACGTCTGGTTCGATCAGAATAAAATTTGACGTGGGCATAGCCCAATGTTGAAATTTTGATAAAAATAGGTCAATTTCCGATGGGCGTAAGGCCGATATATTTGAAAATTAGAACATGTTTTTTATACCGAAATATTTTCCGTAAGAATACCTTACAGAAAAACATAACATTGTTATATGTTCTAAAAGAAAGTTTTTTTTTAATAAAAAAAGTTAAGTCACCTTTGCGCCCAAAAAACAGCAAAAATTTACTATTTTTTATATTTTTAAATTGAAAATCCTTTATTTTAGGATTTATAATTGATATTGCTCTGAAGTCTTTTGTATTATTATTTGCCTAACTAAAAAAATTCGACTTCATTTGGTCCAAAAGTACGCCCTATGTTTTTAAAAAGCTGACCACGGTATGACAAAATTTTAAAATTTAAATTTCGAATTCTCCTTGGCTACGCCCAAGCAAAATTTTATTCCGATCGGACCAGCCGTTTAGAAATGCCAGATTTATATTAAAAAATTTCGATTCTGCCCCACTGTGGTCCGGTCTGCAATGCGAATGTTATGTTCAGTGACCCATGATTTAGACTTTTTGAAACGTAAATTCGAGCATTGTCTTGTTAAAATATGCAATTTTTATTAATAAGATCAATACTGGTGTTGCTAGCCATTCCAAGCTCCATAATTGAACTCCATACTTCCAAATTTATTTTAGGACGAGTTTATATTCAAAACATAATTTCGACTGATCACTGATTAACCAATGAAAGCTACAGGCTTTTGGCTTTATGTGAAGTCTTTTGGTTTATATTACTACGTTATACGTAGCCTATTCGCAAATAAAAATAATTTGCAATTAACTAACTCTCTGTTTATATGTCACTTTGGTTACGGAAAATTATTAATTTTTTAAATGCAAAAATGAAAGAATTAAAAATTCTTGATTGTCTTGCAATCCAATTAATGCAAAAACGCAATGAAATATTTAAAAAACGAAAGAAAAACTAAAAATATTAAAAAAAATAATGGCAATGTTTAAAATCTTATTTGCAAATAGTGTCATTAATCAGGAATTGTTTTCGTGAGTTACCTATTTGCAAATAAAAAATTAATTCACTGTTTATGCGGCTAATTTTTCAACTTTCAATATATTTATTTGCGAATAAGTCGGTCGTATAAACGTAGTTTATGTGACGGCGCCAAACTGGGATAAATTAAAAATGCCGAAGGGTTTTACACGTCTATTCTCTTTAAGGTGAACGTTTACACACACACACACACATTCATATATACATTAATACTTTAGCAAAATTGTGTGGATTAAATATTATTGTTCAGAAGAAGAGTCCTTTTGATTATACACAATATGAAGGAAATATCTGCCCAATAGTTCTGAAGGACTGTGCCAAACTATTGATTTTACCTATCGTTTAAGGTCATCACTATTGCCCAAAATATATAAATCGGCTTTAGGCAAATGATCAGAAATTAGTGAAAATTACTGTATGTAAGGGATAAATTGACTAATTGTTAAACTACTGGGTGCTTAAGCAAAAATACAGAGACACATATAAATATTCAAAAACAGAACGAAAAAATATTCTTCCGTTTTTGTATCACATGATGCACAATGAAAGAATAAAAAGCACTTAAATTTTAACACATTTAACACAAACTGAGCAAATTAGATGGTTTTATAGAGGGCTTTATATAACTTCAACTTATTTATGAACAAAATGCAAGTTGCTAATATAAGCTCGTGTACATTAGGGCGGCTCGGTTTCTATGGTCGATGTTCCCAAGTAAAATGAAAATTTAATTTGTTTGAAGAGACCATTTCGTAAAATGTTTATTTTTTTATGATTATTCTCATAATTCTATCAAAGGGAACATATAAAATATAGGTATAATTTGTTCCAACTCTCCATGTACAGAACACGGGACAAACATTTTGAGCAACAGTATCATAGAATGATTTAAACTTGAACTTCAGACGGGAACATCCACAAGCATTTTTTTGTCACACCCCAATGTATGAAATTTCATTAGAAATTTCTGTTTTATATTTAGTTTGTAGGATAATTTTCTCTAGAAGATAAGACTTAATATATTATTTAAATAATAAAATTTGTGTGAGAATTCAAAAAAATGTATCATTGTTTTCCCGATTTCATAAGTTATGTTCATCGACTTAAGAATTGCTTTGGATGGGTCTTAGGTTTTTCACGGGAATTCCGCAAAATATTCAATCCCGAAATCCTTGGAAAGTGTGCGAGAATTCCCGGGTTTTGGGTTTTTTCAAGTTTTAATTAACATCTTTACTTAATTTTTGTTTTGATAAGCAAAACATTGCCAATTCAAAATTAAAAAAAACAAGTAAGAGTGCTATATTCGGCCGTGCCGAATCTTATATACCCTTCACCAAATTATACTTCAAAATTTTAAATATTTTTAGGTAAACAAAATTTAACTTTTTTTCTAGTTGTTTTTTGAATTTTTTGGAAAAAAAAAATTTTTCGATTGTTATTTTAAATTTTTTTTTTTTAAATTTTAAATTTTTTTTTTTTTTTAAATTTAAAAAATTTTTTTTAAATTTTAAAATTTTTTTTTTAAATTTTAAAATTTTTTTTTTTTAAATTTTAAAAAATTTTTTTTTTTAAAATTTTAAATTTTTTTTTTAAAATTTTTTAAATTTTAAAAATTTTTTTTTTGTTTTTTAAATTTTTTTTTTTAAAAAAAAATTCGGGTTCAAAATTTTTTTCCCGATTTTGACCCATTGTAGGTCCAACTTACTATGGTCTTATATACGTCGTTGCAAATGTCTTTGAAATATCTATCATTAGATATCCATATTGTCTATATTAATGTCTTAGTAATCCAGATATAGGTAAAAAAATAGGTCAAAAATCGAGGTTGTCTTGGTTTTTTCCTCATATCTCAGCCATTTGTGGACCGATTTTGCTGATTTTAAATAGCAAAATTCTCGAAAGCATGTCTGACAGAATTATTGAAGATTTGGATCCCGAAGATATCTGGGGTCTTCAGAAAACTGATTTCAACAGACAGACAGACAGACGGACAGACAGACAGACAGACAGACAGACAGACAGACAGACAGACAGACAGACAGACAGACAGACAGACAGACAGACAGACAGACAGACAGACAGACAGACAGACAGACAGACGGACATGGCTTAATCGACTCCGCTATCTATAAGGATCCAGAATATATATACTTTATAGGGTCGGAAATGAAAAATGTAGAAATTACAAACGGAATGACAAACTTATATATACCCTTCTCACGAAGGTGAAGGGTATAAAAATTAAATATTTATTTTTTTGCGTATTAATATAATTAATTGGAATCTAACGAAGGTAGAGCAAAATCTAATGGAAACAAATGGTGACAAGTTTATATATAAACAAAATTAGAAATCGAGTCTGTTTATCTCTTTATATTAAATTTTTATTGGATTTTTTTCTTTTGTATTTTTAACGAAGTCTACTTTCTTAAAATTGAATAATTTGTTCTAGACGGGAATTTCCGGGATCCCGGTAAATTTCAAAATTAATCACGATTTCCCGGGAAATGAAAAAGTGCGTGAAAAGAAAAACTCTAGTAACTATATATCTCAACCTAAACCCAAACGTTCCCACGACAATTGGATCTCCGTTCCGGAACGACCCGAATCATATTCGGCCAAAGATTGTCAACTCAGCGACAGCTGTACAAACCGAAAGTTTTTCCCCAGGAAAGAACAATCGGTCACAGTCGAACTGTTACAACAACAACAACCTAAACCCAATTTATCTATATACTCTTACATTCTAACTTACGTACACTGCGTGTCACAACTACAAACGCAACTTATTTTTCTTTTTATCTGAACTTAAGGACATGTTATAATACAATGTTTTTTAAGTCTGTTCCAAAGTAAAGCGTATCCCAGAGATGGCATTCTGCATCGATACAAATAGTAGTCGAACGGGGCACGGTCTATACTACAAAGCGGGTGAGGAAAAACTTTTAAATACTTTTTAACAGGTATTACAATATGTGGCCGAGATTTGTCTTTCCGCATATTCTTGGCGTATTTCACCAATGCTCGCTTCAAACGAATCAGTTGCGTTCGGTACAGGTTCCCTGTGATGGTCTGGTCAGATTTCAGCAGCTCATAATATAGAGAATTAACTTAGCGCCACAGATATTTTGCTATCGTGTCGATTTGGCTAGTTGGCCGACCTTCAAGTATGATATCTTACGCTTCGGTGCAAAAATGATTTTCATTTATAGCGTTCAAGCATTATTTCGGACATGCAAAATCGTCTCTCGTCTTTATGGTACCCAATTTCATTGCTTTTGGATGAATTCTGCTGCGCGCAAACGTTTTTAAATTGCTGCTTAAGTAGCTCCCAATGATTTCACAAGCTCTTATTGAGTTTTACAATAGTCTTCATATACACAGATAAAATATATTCGTGATAGCAACCGAATTTGTTGCCAATAGAATGATTCGGTTGCACACATAGAATTTTTCGGTTCTATTAACAGAAATTCAATTGATAAAGAAGAATTTCGGTTGAAGCAACCAAACTTTTGTTTCCCTTTCCCAAATTCGGTTGCTATCACGAATCTGTTTTCTCTGTGTGGTAATGCCTTCAATTCATGGTCTTCAAACTTTTTTGGCTGGCCTGGGCGATCTTTGTCTTCCGTGTCAAAATCACCTCTTCTGAACCGAACAAACCATCTCTCGCACAGTTTCACCATAAGCTTTGAGCAATCGGTGTGCTTCAGCGGAACTTTTTTCAAATTATTGAAGTAAAGCAAAACTTCCCGCGTATGACGATTCGTTGGTACAAAATTCGAGTAAAGAAATAATCCAGAACAAGGTTCTTAATTGTAAAAAGCAACCAAAAAGAGAAAACTAATGATACTTTTTCGTTATTCTAATTTATAAAGGTCTTAAAAATTTAGAGGATTTTTAAACCACTACTTAATTTTGATGTATTGTGGTTCCAGTAGTACAAATATGGTAAAATTTTTGAATTATATAGATTTTTTTTAAATTTTTTTTTCTAAAATTGAGAATTGTTTTAGAAATTTCTCCATATAATTTATGATAACTCAAAAAGGATTAGTCCGATATTATTGATATTATATATTTTGTTTTATTGTTAAAATGTTTGTTACAATAGCAAAACACATGTAAAATTTACACTCAAAGTACACGTTTGTAAGTACATACAATTTTCTGAAAATAAGCGAATAAATTCGAAAATAATCAATCGATTTTTATGATCGATATCTTAGTTTTTTTCTATTACACGTGGCTTTGCGATAAAGTATCAAATCCAAACAATTTCCGCCATTTTCGATTTTTCATGATTTTTTTAAATTGGATATTTTTACATAAAAAATATATTTTTTTGCTTCAATTTGTTAGTATATAAACTACTGAGCCGATTAAAAAGCAATATATATGTGAAAATTTGTACAAAGCACACTGTGGTTCCAAATCAAAATCTAGGTGAACAAAATTATTTGGCGATCTTTTTATATAGAATTGATATCTCCGATTCCAAAAAAAATCTTTAAAAGATCAATATAAACTTTTTTTCAAGTTACAATAGGGTCTAGATCAGTGAAATGCAAACTCACACCACTACAGTTTTTAGATATTGTAGTTGTATGAGTTGAGAATTATTCTCTGGCAAAAACAAAAACAACTAGCTGAAATAATGAAATAAACAAGCATAAAAGCGTAACACAACCTGCTTCTATCAATGCTCATGCGAGACTGACTGTTTTTATACAATGTGTGTGCTTGCGTACATGTGAAAATAAAAACAAGAGAGCTCATTTGAGAGCTCACTGCAGCTCCTTGATCTAGACCAGTGATGTTCAAAAATAAAAATGAAGATGTATTGGTGAGAGAGCTACCCAGCAAACATAATGTCAAACATTTAAAATAAGAACAAAATAATGAAAGTTTAGATTTAGAATTTTTGTCACATATAACCAATTTATTTAATGAATGTAATTTAAATTTTAAGGAAAAAAAAAAAATATGCATTATACGGCCTAAATTCTATTTAATTTTGTATTTATTTTTGACTTTGTTATTTTGTGTTCAATTGCAATTGAAACGCTTGTGTTTGCTATGCTTCGTCCAAAAACAACCAACAACAATGCTTAGTAAATGTCTGAAAAAAATGACGATAGTCCGTCGCATGTGTTTTCATCGAGAGCTAAACGATGAATGAACAAAAGTTTTTAAAAGAGCGTAACAAATGTGTGTAAATTTTTCAAACAATTGTTGTATGGCGTGAACATTACTGATCTAGACCAGTGATGTTCAAAAATAAAAATGAAGATATTTGGTGAGAGAGCTACCCAGCAAACATAATGTCAAACACTTAAAATAATAACAAAATGAAGAAAGTTTAAATTTAGAATTTTTGTCAAATAAAACCAATTTATTAAATGAATATAATTTAAATTTTAAGGAAATGAAAGAATGTACATTATACGGCCGAAATACTCTCAAATTTTTTATTTATTTTTAACTTTGTTTTTTTGTGTTCAATTGTAATTGAAACGTGTGTGTTTGCTATGCTTCATCCAAAAACCAACCAACAACAATGCTTATTGAATTTCTGAAAAAATGAGACATTTATTACGCTCTTTAAAAGAGCGTAACAAATGTGTTTAAATTTTTTAAACAATTGTTGTATGGGATGAACATCACTGATCTAGACCAGTAATGCGCAGCCCATAGCACAATTGTGCAGAATCAAATCACACGTATTCTTATGCTCTTACATTTTAGTAGTCGTTGTCCACTCAACGAGACAACTAGGAATACGCATGAGCATTGGTGTATGACTTTTTATTTATTTTTTCAGTTTTTGTATTTGTGTGTTTGTAGGTGCACTGAATAAAATAAAGAATTGAATGTGTTGGTGAGAGTAAGTGTATTGGTGAGAGGATTTATTTTTGCGAACCTCTGATCTAGAGTCTAGATATACATACATATAAAAAACATTAATAAAAAATAAAAAAAAATACGTTTTCATGTCTTTCTGAAACTAAATTTTTAAAAAGATCTATATTTACTATATTTCAAGTTACAGTATAAAAATCAATAATAAATAAAGAAATATTTCTAAAAATGCCATTCCGTAAAAATTAAAAAAAAAGTATTTCGGCGCGTGCTGGCGGCTACAGTTTTTTTACAAAGACATTCCCCAGAAGTTTCTTTAAATGAAGTATATAGTCATTGGATGGGCTTCGACGATCTTTTTTTTGGCAAGCTGTATAACATTCTTAGAAAAAAAAACATCAGTATTTTTGAGAACCAAGTTTAAAGGACTATAACAGGAAAATGGAGAGGCCCATACATATAAGATATACATTTAATAAAAGCCCATATCAATGTTTATCTATGTTTTGAAGTATGAATTTCTATATGGTAAAACCATGGAGATATATCTAATTTAGTAAAGCAGTAAAATATTAAAAAAAATTAACGAAAATATGATTCAAAATTTGTTGAACTTCTGGCGCTTCTGTCGAGAAAACGAAATGAAAACCCCATTTGTAGTGGAGGAGAGCAGATTGTCAGCTTCCGAAAAAACTTAGTTTTTCCAAATTCTGAAGATACCGATTTTCATAATTTTGTCCACCTAGATTTTGATTTGGAACCACAGTGTAGCATGGGGCAAATGCTTTCAAAATTCAATCAATCGAAAGAAGAACATTAATTACTCAATTTTATGTATATCAAACAAAAAAGTTAAATTTTGTGAAAATGAGCGAATTCACTTAATTGTGAATAAATTCGAAAAGAATCAATAGATTTTTATCTTCGGTATCTCATTTTGTTGCTATTATATGCGGCTTTGCGACAAAGTAATAAAACTGAAAATGTTCTGCCGTTTTCGATTTTTCATGAGTTTTTTAAAACACAAAAATTTGTTATTTTCACGTCCTACATTGGAGCCTTGGTTCCCGCCTCCGTTGGTCTCTGAGGTCAGATTAACTACTCTTCCTAGTAATCGGACTATCCGCTTAAAAATTAGAGAATTATTTAAATTTTTCTTTAATTCCCCAACTGTATATTTGCAGGCATATGTCCGTACTAAGTGTATATGAATGAAAGTGTGTGTTTTGTGTAGGTGTACTAAGCACGTTGTACTTGAGTGCACCTTTAATGCAAACGAATGCGAATAAATGTTTAAGTCTGAATGCTAAATTCGCAAACAAAAAGAAAATACCGGAATAATAAAGATGGCTGAAAATAAATGCAAAGTGCTTCTATTTCCGCTACAAATTTAAATGCCACTTAAAAGAAAAGTAACACACACACTTATTGTGTAACAAATAGAAATTCAACAAACATCAGAAATCCACAAACAAACTGCCAGCTGAAAACATCATGTTTAAGTAATTTTAATGTTTACATTTGTTGAAAGAGCCACTTATTTGTTTGTTGTTGCTGATGGCCAGTATTGCCATTTTACCCTTTAAGGGGCTAGTTTTTTAATACCCACAATAAACAAATTGGGGCTATATTAATTTTGTCTTTCCGTTTGTAACACATCGAAATATTGGTCGTATTTGTATTTATATTTTGTAAATCTGTGGTCCGATTCGATTGATTGTGGAACCGTGTGAAAGGTCCTCTTTAAATTATATTTTAATGTAAAGTGCATTCACCCGATATTAAAGAATTATGTCTTCCCATAGACTTTCGCCCAGTTTGGATTTTCACAACTTCGACTTCTTTGAAAATTCAGAGTATACATTTTAAGAACGTGCGCAATATATGACACGTATAAAACAGGTTCATGACTTCTACAGTTTATATTTTATAGTATTACTAGTTTAAAAGTAGTAAAATAAAAAATGTGAAAGGATATTATAAAAAACTAGCTGATCCGGCAAACGTTGTTCTGCCATACAAATTATTTCTAGTGAATATTTTGGTTGTTAAATAAAAAATAGCGAATGTATTCTAAGTGAAGTTGGCATTATAGGTATTTTTGATGCCAAATGAAGAGAAATACAAACAAAATTTCATGTCCTAGCGGTATGATATATAATATTCTCGTATCTACCAAAAATATATACAAAATTTCATAAAAATAGTTAAATATTTATATTTGGATATTGCTCATACACAATACTAAAATCTCGGCTAAAAAACGGGTGGGTGAGGGTCGGTTGATGAAAATTTGGGGTTATAGGTAATTTTTAATGCCAAATAAATAAAATGCGAAAAAAAAGCTTTTGGCCAAAAAGTGGTAAAAATAAGTTCTGGATAGGGTCACCCTAATGACCTAGCGGTATGAAATATACTTTACGACCTATTCTCATACCTACCAAACATACATACAAAATTTCATAAAAATCGGTGGAGCCGTTTCGGAGGAGTTCAAAAACTAACATTGTGACACGAGATTTTTATTATAAAAAATTAAATGAATATCATAAATAACGGAATTTTTTGTTAGTTTTTAATTTTATACTCTGCTTTTGCATTTTAAAGTTCTCAAGATATTTATAAATAACTACGTTCTTGTATGGTAGGTATCTCACCCTCTTTTCCGATCCCTCAAATTTTTTGTTAAATCTCATGCAGTGATAATAAATTGATAATGAGCGAATTCACTTAATTGTAAATAAATTCGAAAGAATCCATCGATTTTTATGATCGATATTCATTTTGTTTCTATTACATGTGGCTTTCAATTTTTCATTATGTTTTTAAAACAAAAAAATTCTATTTTCACGTAAAAAATGTATTCTGCATCAATTTGTTATTATTATAGGTTAGGTTAGGTTGATAGGTGGATGTATACTACATCAAATCCGAAGAAATATACCTGGGCCACTATCGGGCCTTTTGTTTGCTACTTTTCATGGAAAATGTTTGTTGATCCAAATTATAGTCGGTTGTTCAGAAGCTCAGTTTCCTGGACGTAATTCCTAAGAATTTTCCAATCAGTGTTCGTGAGGGATGTTATATCTGGAATAATAATGCTCCCAAGATATTTGGATCTAATTTCGACGAAAACCTGACAATGACAAAGAAAGTGCTCAAGAGTTTCGCTGTCCTCTCCACATGCTTTACATTTGTCTGAATCCGCACGTCCAATTTTATATAGTTAGGGTTACCCCATTGGATTTTTGTGGTTCTACTAGAGATGCTAATCGGGACTGATTTTTAAAAATCCCAGGGTTCGGGATTTGGTAAAGAATGCCGAAATCCCGACCCGGGGTTTCGGGAAATCTAAAATCCCGGAAATTATAAGAAAGAAACGTACATAATTACGTCTTTACAATTTAAAGTAAAATTTTTATTTAGCACTAAATGGCATAAAATACTTGTATGAGTACATTATATAAGAAAAAATAACAATAAAGTATGTACATTAGGGTGGGTCGATTTTTTTTCACCAAAAATCGTATAGCAGAAACGCATTCTATGGAAAATTCTAAGAAATTTTTTCCAAGAAACCATAGGTCTAAAATCAAATCCTATCTTCGTCTTTTATCCAATGATATTTCAATATAAATTTTTTTTAATAGTTTTTTTATTGGATAAAAGACGAAATGCGCAAGATAGGATTTGATTTTAGACCTATGTTTTCTTGAGGAAACTTTCTTAGAATTTGCAGTAGATTGCGTTTTTGCTATACGATTATTTACTTTTTGATCCTCCATACAAATCGGCCCGGCCTAATGTACATACTGGTAAAAAACAGTACCTTAGTAAAAAAAAGAGTGTTTATTTTAAATAGCTTCTTAAGAATACTATTGCATCTATGGTTTCGTCTGCCATTCTGGAACGAATTTTGTTTCCGACATATGCTGCTGCCGAAAAACATCTTTCACATTGGCAAACCTGTTTGCAAATACTTATAACAAATCTGCAAGTATTTTCCTCTTGTTTCTTCAGAAATAAAATGATCTATTTCTTTTGCAAGTTTCAAATCTACATTATAATTTGGTTTCGTTATTGTTATTTGGGGGTTTTACATTTATTAATAATATTTTTTAGCCTTTTAGCAATCGCAATATTTTAATTTTGTTCGAGTTCCTCATCTAGGATAAAATCAATTTCATTTGAAGAGGATTTAAATTGAGTTTTGATATACTTACAAAAAATAACTTACAAAAAAAGTTGAAGAATTGATTTTCTAGAACCCCACTCAAGGAAAACCAAAATACCGTTTTCCTTTATTAACTATATTGTAGAAGGAGTTGAGTTTAACAACTTTGCTGAACATCACTTTGCGATATTCGGGCATGTAGAATGTCAATATGAATGAAAAAGGCACACAAACATGACAATTTCCCTGTTTGGCATCTCTAGGTTCTACCCACCGTTTCATTATGGGATTCCCTTCCCTTAAAAGCTAATGCATTCGCTCTTTCGCTTGGTACCCATATGATGCAAAGCTTACCTCTTGGAGAATATTCGGTCAAAGCTCTCTTACAATACGGTCTTAGATTTAACCATATCATCTGATATCATCCCAATTGCCTTCTGGGTGTCGGTAAATATGTTACACACTCCGTTATTGCACGGAATTCTGCCTGGATGCTATTGTTGTGATTAGGTAGACGGTAGTATATTTCTGTTTCTGGGTTTTCAATGTAGAACCCCAGGCCTGTTTTGTCCCCCAGTTTAGAGCCATCAGTATAGCTTCGGATTCCTACGGGTATTTGCTCTAATGTTCCGTTTGACCATGATATTCTATCTGGGATCAGTGTTTCAAAGTTCCCGATTATGTTTATGTATAGCCTTCCAATGTGTCCAGTATACATTGATGACGTGTCCTATAACCGCCTTTGGTCAGTTCGCCTAAAGTTAAGAGCCATTCGACTGTAAGTGCCGCCTCATATCTTATGTATGTTTCAATAGGAGGAATATCTAGCAACGTTTCCAGAGCCTTGATAGACGTAGTGCTCATGTCCCCAATTATACCCAAGCAGCATGTACGCTGAACTCCCTGTAGTGGTTTTATATTCCACTTTTTGACCAAAGAAGTCTACCAGATTATTGAAGCATAAGCTAGAATGGGTCTAATCACGCTTTTATAAAGATAGTGTGTCATAGTAGGACTAAGGCAACATTTCGTGCCTATGGTTCTCCAACATAATGCCTAGCACTGATGTGCTTTGTTGATTCTATCATCTATGTGGTGTTTCCTAAGTACTTAACTCTGTCGGTCACTGGTTTATTCTTGCCCAGGAAAGAGGGTTCAGTATACTTAGGAATTTTCGTCTTTCTTGTGAAAAGACATATTTCAGTTTTCGCCGGGTTAACATTCAGCCCTCTCGGTTGAGACCAGCTTAAAGCCGTGTTCAGGGTCTTTTTAGCCCTTCTACACAAGTAATAAATTTAAGACATCGTCTGCATAGCAGACAGGTCTAAATCCATTCTCGGTTAGGGTCCTTAGGAGGCTATTAATCATGGTTACCCAGAGTAAAATTTTACCCTGTAGTGTACCGCGCAATACCTTTTTCCTCATAGTTATAGAGTACATCTCGCAGCTTATCCATCCGTTCCTTATCATATAGTTGATCCAGCTATATATGAATTTGTTATTATAACTGAGACGATTTTGAGTTAAATTTTGCTTAAAAAGTTTTTAAAAAAATCTCTACATAAAATTTAAAATTTGGACCATATTTGTACTACTGGAACCACAATACATCAAAATTGTGTAGTGGTTTAAAAAGCCTCTAAAATTTTTTCGATTCTTCGTGAGAAGGGTATATATAAGTTAGTCATTCCGTTTGTAATTTCTACATTTTTCATTTCCGACCCTATAAAGTATATATATTCTGGATCCTTATAGATAGCGGAGTCGATTGTCTGTCTGTTGAAATAAATTTTCTGAAGACCCCAGATATCTTCGGGATCCAAATCTTCAATAATTCTGTCAGACATGCTTTCGAGAAGTTTGCTATTTAAAATCAGCAAAATCGGTCCATAAATAACGGAGATATGAGCAAAAAACCGGGACAACCTCGATTTTTGACCTATTTTTGATCTATATCTGGATTACTAAGTCAATATGGATATCTAATGATAGATATTTCAAAGTCCATTGCAACGATGTAGATAAGGCTAAGTTGGACCTACAATGGGTCAAAATCGGGAAAAATATTTTTTAACCCGAATTTTTTTTTCATCAAAAATTTTTTTTGTCATACATTTTTTTTACAAAAAAAAATTTAAAAAAATTTGAAAAACAATTAAAAAAAAAATTAAATTTTGTTTACCTAAAAATATTTAAAGAAATTTATTTTAAAGTATAATTTGGTGAAGGGTATATAAGATTCGGCATAGCCGAATATTACTTGTTTTTATTGAGAGCGGAGAGTTGTTCCTAATGAATATTATTCATTGTCAATTAGAGATGGCTACTGAACTTTTCCAAAATCTTAAGATACCTTCATTTTTTTTTGTTGGCACTGGCAACACTAATTATGACGATAAGGCAGATTATGGTGGTGATGATGATTGTGATTATGAAATGATGACATGAATTAAGGATGTAGTTTTATGTACAAAATAAACTTTTCATAAAATTCAGCCATTTAAGTTCAAAATGCACTTTAGTATGCAGCCGCATAAGAGTAATTTTAATAATATGTCTCTGCAAACTAACTCGTAATGAACGAGTAAATAGGTATGTTTATCTCTTTGTATCTGTGTGTGAAGCCTCTCACTGTCTGCCTGTAGCATCAGCTAATAGTAAAATTTAGATGACGGCATTTAGATGAACGACGTAACGAGAACAAGTGCACATTAAACATTTCAAGGGAACGTAAACAAGCAGTTTGCTAATGTGTTAATATTAACACGATGTCCATGAATTAACCAGACTCATGCTGCGATGCGGTGAATTCAACCTCTGGTGATGCCATTCATCCATTTGTAAGCATCATTAATATGTAATTTTAATGAAAGCATCAACAGGATATTATGGCTTCGAGCCAGTCGGTCAGCCGACCAACCAACTAAGCAACTAACCGACCTGTCAGTGAGTCACTCAATCAGCTAAGCAACCTACTGTATTATATTTAATAAGTACAGGCATCATCCATCTATGTTTTCGTTCATTCATCTCTCCATTAATATGCCCATTCTTTTATCTACTCGTAAATAGCCATTTTTGCATGTGCATTTGAAAGTGCTGTTTTAGGTGAGTGGGTTTATTTACCATTTTATTTTGACAATTTTGGCTGCCATTGTTGTTTTAGTGCAACAAAATGTTTAATGGATATTTTTTTTTTGGGAACAGTTTTGTATTGTTTCATATTTGCAGTGTTTCATCAATCGATGCACTGTTAGTATGGTCTGACCGAAAACGGATTTTTGAGGCCGAAAAAAAAACTTAATATTTTGCCAACAAAATTATTATTCAGCCTAATTTTAACTAACCGAAACATGTTAATGTACTTCCAATTTTTGAAATAATTGAATGCTCTAAATGTTATAGTATTATTAATCACATTTACATAGTGGGCTTTTGGTCAGTATGGTCTTATTTCTACATCTTGGGCAGAACATTGCACTTTTTAGGAAATTATTTTTTCTGAACTTTTATTTAAAATTGATTGGTTTGTTTAGATTTTATATTGTGATTTTCTTTACATGTTTCTCTTAAAAGTTTTGGTATCTGTGTTCCTCCTAATGTTGCCCAAATAGTGGCCGAAACCGATTTTAAGTCTAGTCAGAAGACAAATATATATTCGGTCGAATTTTAACAATTAGTGATTTTTCTATTATATTGGAAATAATAAAGAACGAAAAGTTTTTAGCTAAAACAAATGATTGTGATGATAGTCATATTTACAGCCATACTAATTAGAGTATTCTCGTCTCGGAATACCCCATCGAATTTTGACAAATTTGTACAAAATTCAACTTACTTAGGAGCTCAAACCAGCAGAACATGAAAAGCGCCGGCAATGGGTAAAGGAGCGAATTAGGGGCTCTGAAAATCCTCATGCAATCCACGAAAAACAAATACACAACGAGCAACAGTCTGGTGCGAATTTTGGTCAGGCGACATGATTGGGCCTTACTTTTTTGAAGATTAGGCCGAAATTGTGAACGGCAGTCTATTGCAGGTCCCATGCAGGTCCTCCACAAAGTTGAAATTTTGTAAATAACTTTCTGAAGTACTTATTTTCAATATTTCATAAAAAAAAAATTTTTTTACGATTTAAAGCCTAAATCCGAGATCCAACGCGTCATCGGTGAGATACAGTCACATCTTTCTGAAAAAGTCATGGAAAATTTCATGAAAAGATTAGTGGCCTGTCATTAAAGCCGTGGGGGCCATTTGACGGATATATATATTATTTCATACTTAATCGGAACATGTTTTTATATAATCCAATAAAATAAATACAACTATTTCAAAAATACGTGTTTTTATTTTAAAATGAAAATGAGCATTCTTACTGAGACACCCTTTGTAAATATTAATGACTTAGGAACCCACTAAAATGGCTTTAAAGAAAATTTGTTTTCTTCTTATTGCTTTTTTTGAATTTTATAAATTAAGAATTCTGAATGAGAATCAACAATATCTATTAAAAACAAGTAAGAGTGCTATATTCGGCTGTGCCGAATCTTATATACCCTTCACCAAATTATACTTCAAAATTTTAAATATTTTTAGGTAACAAAATTTAATTTTTTTCCAGTTGTTTTTTGTAATTTTTTAGAAAAAAAATTTTTTGGATTGTTATTTTAAATTTTTTTTTTTTAAATTTAAAAAAATTTTTTTTTTTAAATTTTAAATTTTTTTTTAAAATTTTAAAATTTTTTTTTTTTTTTTTTTAAAAAATTCGGGTTAAAATTTTTTTCCGATTTTGACCCATTGTAGGTCCAACTTACTATGGTCTTATATACGTCGTTGCAAATGTCTTTGAAATATCTATCATTAGATATCCATATTGTCTATATTAATGTCTTAGTAATCCAGATATAGGTAAAAAAATAGGTCAAAAATCGAGGTTGTCTTGGTTTTTTCCTCATATCTCAGCCATTTGTGGACCGATTTTGCTGATTTTAAATAGCAAAATTCTCGAAAGCATGTCTGACAGAATTATTGAAGATTTGGATCCCGAAGATATCTGCGGTCTTCAGAAAACTGATTTCAACAGACAGACAGACAGACAGACAGACAGGCAGGCAGGCAGGCAGGCAGGCAGGCAGGCAGGCAGGCAGGCAGGCAGGCAGGCAGACAGACAGACAGACAGACAGACAGACAGACAGACAGACAGACAGACAGACAGACAGACAGACAGACAGACAGACAGACAGACAGACAGACAGACAGACAGACAGACAGACAGACAGACAGACAGACAGACAGACAGACAGACAGACAGACAGACAGACAGACAGACAGACAGACAGACAGACAGACAGACAGACAGACAGACAGACAGACAGACAGACAGACAGACAGACAGACAGACAGACAGACAGACAGACAGACAGACAGACAGACAGACAGACAGACAGACAGACAGACAGACAGACAGACAGACAGACAGACAGACAGACAGACAGACAGACAGACAGACAGACAGACAGACAGACAGACAGACAGACAGACAGACAGACAGACAGACAGACAGACAGACAGACAGACAGACAGACAGACAGACAGACAGACAGACAGACAGACAGACAGACAGACAGACAGACAGACAGACAGACAGACAGACAGACAGACAGACAGACAGACAGACAGACAGACAGACAGACAGACAGACAGACAGACAGACAGACAGACAGACAGACAGACAGACAGACAGACAGACAGACAGACAGACAGACAGACAGACAGACAGACAGACAGACAGACAGACAGACAGACAGACAGACAGACAGACAGACAGACAGACAGACAGACAGACAGACAGACAGACAGACAGACAGACAGACAGACAGACAGACAGACAGACAGACAGACAGACAGACAGACAGACAGACAGACAGACAGACAGACAGACAGACAGACAGACAGACAGACAGACAGACAGACAGACAGACAGACAGACAGACAGACAGACAGACAGACAGACAGACAGACAGACAGACAGACAGACAGACAGACAGACAGACAGACAGACAGACAGACAGACAGACAGACAGACAGACAGACAGACAGACAGACAGACAGACAGACAGACAGACAGACAGACAGACAGACAGACAGACAGACAGACGTCTTAATCGACTCCGCTATCTATAAGGATCCAGAATATATATACTTTATAGGGTCGGAAATGAAAAATGTAGAAATAACAAACGGAATGACAAACTTATATATACCATTCTCACGAAGGTGAAGGGTATGAATTAATTTTCAGTTATGACGCTCTTGTCGCATACATATAGGTGAAATACATGTATTAGAAAGGGGGACCTTGTATGGGGACTAGGGACAAATGTTGCCCGATTTCGCCATACTTTACAGTATAATTTCAGAGCACTTAGAACTAATTTGTGCCAAATTGTATCAGGATTGCTGCACAATCAACATATTTACGTCTGCTCAAACAGTATATCGGGGGAACATTTATAAGGGGTCTAGGTGAAATCATGTACCGATATTGGCAATTTTCAATACCAAACAAACCTTATCAACAGAAAGTATCAGCCAGCTAGCTCCTTTCTTCTTTTGGGCCTTATCGTGTTTTCAACAGACAGGCAGACGGAAGGATATTGCTAGATCGTCTTAAAATCTAATGAGAACCAATATACGACCAATATCTTGATGTGTTACAAACGGATTGACAAAATCAATATAGCCCTCATCTTTTTTTGATGGTGGGTATCATAAAAATAGTTGCTCAAAAACTGCTAATTTCTTGTAAAACAAATTTTAAGTTATGTTTTAGTTGAATATTTCTTGTCAAAAAACATAATTATTTTATTATTGCTTGTGCTTTTAAAACATTCTCTGTAGTTAGTAAAATCCAACTTATTGTTGATTTAAAAAGCAAAAAAACTGTAAAATTGCTGATTTTATGCCAAATAATTTTAAAGTATCCCGTTTTCATGGGAAAAAGTTAAAAATTGTCCGGGAAATGCCGACAAATATATTCCGGTAAATCGCTAAGCCCTACTTGCAACCCATTTATGTAGATTATTTGAAGGGTTCGTTTTAGATACCCCAATTTGGATACCCTATAAGGACCCAATGGAAAACTTATCCATATCTGTAGCTCTTGAAAAGCTATGAGTTTATTAAGATCGGACTATTCTTTAGTAATTACAGATTTATTTCCACTTATTTTTTTTTTTAAGCAAGAGTGTTATATTCAGATTTGTCAAACCTTATATACCCACAAACATCAAGATATATTGTAGGTGAATGTGTTATTCGGTAGAGGTCCTTTTATTTTTGTTTGTGGGTATCAAATATCATTGTTTATAAATATCTTATAGACGATAATAAAATATGTTTAATGCGGCATTCACTCGGGGGCAAATATTCTACTGTGGTTATCTGCATTCCCTAATACTAATGAAAACAATTCATTCATTCGTTGTTTCATTTTTGTTATAATTTTATTCTTTTGTAGTTTTTCGTCTATTGACAAATTGTTATTGATTACGATAATGGTGGTCATTAAATATATAAAACAAAAGAGCATTTATAATTTTGAAAATTGTGTTGTTAAGTGAAACACAATTATTATAAATGTTACACAATGTTTATACAACACAGATTATATGTAGTACACGCAAAGAAAAGACATCATAATCGAAGTATGATCCAAATACTATGACTCCATGAAATCGTATCGCTCATTTGCTGCAACAACGTCAAAATTCAAAAAAAGTCGTTTCGAGAATAACGGCTTTGAATATTTTATGTCATTTTACTATTTCTTAAATAAATGTTCAACAAATCATGCGATTTCAGAAATAAAACCTGACTTAAATAGAAGATATTAATATCTTTCTAATCTGTATTTAACCCAAATTTTTACTAGTCAAATATACGAGAAAACATGAATTTTAATTTTGACGGCGCATATTTTGTATTACTCAGTTCAAAACACCCGGATTTTGAGTTATGACGTTGTAGCAGCAAATGAGCGATATTATGATCCAAAGTCATCACATTGTTATTAAAAATTTATTTTTTGAAACACAGAATTTAATATTTATAGGTTTTCGTTTTAATGAGCTAAATTTCCAATTTAGCACGCTTTAGAAAAGCTAAATTTGTTATTAAGAATTTGCATTAGCGATTTGAATTTAATGGTCGGTAACGACTGTTAGAAATTTTTTTTTTTGGAAATAATTCGGTATCTTGTGAATTATTGGATATATTGTTACGAAATTTCACATGGTTTGAGCTGAGGTGTTTTCTAGTTGATTTACGTTTGTTCAGCTTCCTAGCGATAATGGGGGCTAGTGCGTAGCCCCCCAAAGTTGATCACCTCGGGTCTAAATTTTTTTAAAAAAATCACCAAAAATTCATTTATGATCCGAATGATCTGAAATTAAATTTGACTTAATGTAAAATTTTAACAGTTAAAGATATCATATCAAAATTTGGAATCAATATAGACTAAGCTGTCCTTAAATCAATAGCATTAGAATATTTGACATTTTTTATTTTCAAATAACGAAATTCCTAAAACGGGGAAAATGTGTTCCTAAAACTGAGTTTTTCAGAAAAGTGCATACTGTGGCGTTATTTACCATGTGATAGTAAAAACACTTAGTAAGTATATAAGAAACATATGGGGTTATACAAATATGGAGCTTTTTCATGAATCAGTGCTTTGCCTTTTTAGAATTTTCTACTCAAATCGATTTTTTTTTTTTAAAATTGGCCAAGTTTGTATCGGCCTGCGGCGTGATATGTCCGATTAACTGAGCCAAACACGCTTTTGCATTAAGTTGTATTTCCGGATCATATAAAAATTCTATATAGTCCCGAAGAAAATTTTTTTCTACAAATGAAAAAATATATGGGCTTTTTTGGAAAAAAACGTAAACAATACGGCCCTTTTTACATGTTCCAAATTTTGATGCGTATAACTTTTTATAGGGAACAGATAACTGTTAGCAAGTTGTTTTTATTTTATTTAGAATTTTATCGTCAATTTAGCTTATATTTTAAAAATATCTAAAAAACCATAAAAAGATCGAGCAAAATTAAAAAAACTAAATCAATAAACCTGAATATCTCTTCAACTAATAGAGATAACCTACACTTGTCCTTCTCAAGGACTATTTACATTTAAAATTTCAGCTCATTCGGATCATAAATGGATTTTTGGCGATATTTTAAGAAATTTGAAACACGAGGTGAAATTCCGTAACAATATATCCAATAATTCACAAGATATCGAATTATTTCCAAAAAAAAAGTTTCTAAACCACTGTGTGCTGCCACTATAAATATTGGCAGAGGTTGCAGTCTTTAGTCAGTTTATCATAGACGCAGCGCGCTATTAGAGTAAACATCAACTGCATTACCAGTATATACTTGTACATTATAAAGTGTGTAATTTAAGTGTGTGTATTTCTGCGAATTAAAAACGTGTATAAAAACAGTAAGTGACTATTTAAACTGTTGTTGTATAAATTGAAAAAAGGAAAGGGTAAACCACTGTTTTTAAAAGGTAAAAACGTAACAATATTTTACATTTCTTTTCATTATTTGCTTAGCAGTAAATAAAACTGTGCGTAATTGAAAAAAATGAAAAAAAAACTTTTTTTGTATAATTAAGTATGTATATTTTTCACTTTGACCAAACAAATAATTTTTTTTTCACAAATTTGTTTTTGAAAATGAAATGTCAAATAAGTAAAAATTATGAAGTAAAAGAAAAAATCGTTGAATAAGATTTCTGTGTGTAGCAACAAAAATTTATGAGCGTGATCCATTAAATAAATATACATACATATCGTCACCTTAAATGCAAACGGACTACACAAAAATTCAAAATAAAGTGTTTGATTGATTTGATTAATGGTTATGTTTATCAAACTATATGGTTATATATAACCAATCGAATTTTGTGATAGTACGTGCAACCGACCAAATTCGATTGGCGACAAATTTAATTGTGAACACGGATCTGTTTTCTCTGTGTACTAACCTATACAGTTTTCTCTGTATGGCATAATGTGCAGGTCGACATAATACAAATGAAATTGTATGTTCTTAATGGATTTATTAAGATGTTTGACATTAAAACTGGCAAGAATATTAATACTTTTATTAAGAGAAAATAATTGAAATAATTGTGTTATAAATTTGTTTAATTAATTATTTTTTTGGAAAAGTTATTTTTCAAATTTAACTTAGTTATTGAATTTTTATTAATTTCAAGTGTGACAAATCCGCTCAATTACGATAATTAGTATTCACAGGCCAAACAAAAATATTGTATACGTACTTATATTCTTATTCTACATTATTAGAAACCTTGATTTATATGTTAAGACGTTGGAATTCATCAGACCGCCGTCAGATGGCATTTTAAATAGCGGTCAACTTGTGCGCGAAAATAAGATCTCGTTTAGGTAACATCATTTGGTTTATTTTTGAAAAATATAATATAAATGGATTATGTGACTATCGATCCATAATTGTACATAGCTCCTCTATAAGGCCTATATATCCGTCTGTATGTCTGTTAAATTTGCAATAAGACCTAGAGAGACGGATTTAATAGGTGAAAATTTCCCGAAAATAGCCAAACCGGTCAACCAACACAGTTCTGGAACCTTTGTTTGGACTATAACGCGCTTTAGTGCCTTGTAAATTTTGTATACAAAAAAATGTATATCCGTTATCAATATTTATGTTCATGTATTTGCATTTAAACGTGTATGTTTCATATTTTTGGTATTTATGCAATGTTTGTTTTAAATTTTGTTCACTGATGACTCAGTTTCCCTTCCTTTCACATATGTCCAGATGAGTTTACCTGAGTTTATTCTTTTACGAATAGTTGTCATATGTAGTAGTAGTTATTGCATAGATTTATTTTTATTTATTTTTTGTTAGTTTAACCGCACATACAAATTTATTTAATTGAATTGAATAATTGATTCAATGATTAGCTAACAACAAAATTCCCACTGTGTAAATAGCATTTTTAAATACAATGAACAAATAACGAAAAACTATAAATGAAACTAATTGAGATTGCTTTAAACATCCGTGCTGAAACTCATGTGCCCTACACTCTAAAATAAAAGTTTATTTTAAAACAATGAGTTTTACTACTTAAAATCTGTATGTATTCAGCTTCATGTTTCATGGTCTTTCAGATATCGGAAATTCATCATATTTTAAGACATGGATATAACCAAGTTCTCATAAAGCCGAGTTACATCAATATATAACTACGAGTCTGAAGTAGGGTATTGAAAAAAAATGTAATTTTATAAATATGCGTAAATTTAGTATGACTAACAGAATGTACAAGTATGTTCAATGGCCTAAAAACAAAATGTAAAAAAACAATTTAATTATGATTTTAACATTTTGAAATGTGATTTTAATTTATAAATAGTTGTAGGTCAACACAAAAAAATTTAAACGATTTAAAAAAAAAAACTAAATAAATCGATATACCCATTTAAATTGTTTGTACAATGCATTAATTAAAGTGTATTAGGTCGCCTGAGCTAAACGGAAGATGCAATAGCTTCAATGTATGAACAGAAAATATTTAACTGGCTATACCACTATGATTCTTCTAATGATAGGAGGAGTTAGTTATTGTACAATAACCAGGAAAACGGAAATATGTTCTAAAAAAGCGTTTTAAGCGCTTTAAATATGCAGTAAAAACTTTAAAGTATGCTCTTAAAATTTAAAAAAATATGCTCTTAAAAAACAAACTTTTATATAAATTTTAATCAAAAAATATACTTTTATTTAAAAAAATCAATACAATTCATTTCTAAAAAGGTAAAGTAACATAAAATAAACAAAAATAACATGAACTAAAACAAGTATAATAAAAAATAAATACAATATAAAAACAATAGGAACTTAAGCTATGAAAAGGCCTCGAGAGGTATTTTTTGATATATAAAAATATATAAATATAAAGTCACTTCTTAAATTAAGCTTATTATTGCAATAAATTACAAAATATTGACTTAAATTTTCAAATAAAAATCGTTGTCTATAGGATCTGAAAACATTTTTATACATATAAATGTTTTTGTTTAACACTTAGAACGGTTAAGTTTGAATTAGAACCAAAATTTGATATTTGGATGGCGCTATTATTAAAATAGTGTTAATTTTTTATATTAAAAAAAGCCATCTATTTTTCAATTTTGAATTTTATACAAAGGAAGTAAAAACCTGTAACACAACAGCGAAAAATAAGTAAGACAAAATTTGTTTTTGATAAAGTCAAAATATGCTATTAAACAGTAAAATATGCTCTAAAATCGGAAAAATATGACATAAATATGCTCTTGAAACAAATATATGCAAAAATATGCATTTAAGGGTAAAATATGCAAAAATATGCACTAAAAAAACGATGGCAAAATTCTTAAATAGTTCTGAAACGTGTAAATATCTTATCCATGTGCTCATTAGACTCACCAGAAAAAACACGCATTTGCATATTTTGGTTTCCCTTATAATAACTGTACATGCGATTGGTCTCCGATAAAGTCGACTAAATAAACTTAACCCAAAATGAGAGATAACTACTCTCTATAAGTAAAAATTAATTTGGAACAATATCAAAATTTGTTCTTTTAATTAACTTCCCTTTATTGATGAAATTCGGATATTAATGCAGTTGTGAAAATCGAAGAAGGACTCTTGCAGAACACAAACATTCAAGATATTTTTATTCATAATGCGATTTGAATGATTTATATATATGTATGTGGAATCTCCAAGAACAGATTTTACATCTTATAATTTACGAGCTATTCACATAAGAAAATTAAAATTTCAGATTTTTTACCTACCATAGCCTGGTTATTTGCATAGGACACACTTTATGTAATTCAAATTTGAATGGCGAGTAATGCAGACCATGCTCTGTTCAAAAGACCACAATTTATAATTTATAGGATTCAGACCTGGGCTACCAGGCCAATATCAGTATTTTTTAACCAGGTTTGTGTTATGCTTGCCTTATATTCTGAGACAGAGTCTTGCTAAAAAGCCATGCACAACTCGTTTCTCCAAAATGTCGGATTGACACACAGTGGCTGATGTTTTTCTAATTTTTCGGAGAAATGAAACTTTGTTTTCCATAAGCATGATGTATAACTTCCTATAACTTCACAGACTCCGTCATTTTGTTTGTTGAAAAACTCGTCCACTTAAATGTTCTCATTTGTAAACAAAACATCTCATTGAAAAATGAGTATGAGATACAATCCGCTGTCGATATATTTACAGACATTTTAACAAACGCCGTTAAAGTGTCCACGCCCCCAGTCACCCTGGGGAATTACAGACATTCAAAATGTCCTAAAAACATTGATTCTCTTATCAAAGAAAAGAGAACCCTCAGACGTCAATGGCAACAATCGCGATCTCCGAACGTAAAGGCTAAACTTAATCAGTGCCAAAGAAGACTTCACGTCGCCTTAAAGATTAATAAAGAATCTAACCTGAGAAATTATCTTAGAAACTTAGACCCTACTAAGAACACAGAATATAGTCTCTGGAAAGCTGTGAAAAATATGCAATGCCCTATTGTATATGAGTCGCCCATACGCCTTCAGAACGGAGAATGGGCAAAAAATACTTCAGAAAAAATCGAAGCATTTGCCAATCACTTGGAGAATGTATTTACCCCAAATGATACAAATTCATATATTAGAGATAATGTCATAAATAATGTAGTGCCAGCCTCACTAAAATTCCGGTTCTCTGCCGTGAGGACGACGGTCAAAGGTCTTAAGGCTGGAAAATCACCTGGTGTAGATAAAATTACTACCACGATGATAAGTAATCTGCCCAACTCAGCACTGACCCCATACCATTACGTTGCATCCTCCATGTTTCAGTGTCTTTTTACAGTATCGTGCTTGAAGCCGCGTGTTAAGTGGTCGTCTTACGTAACACATGAAATCACTTCCGATGATATTAAATTCGGATTCGTCGCTAAATAGGACAGTCGTCCATTTGTTTTCTGGCCAATTTAAATACTCCATAGCAAACTTCAAACGTTTCTTTTGATTACGTTTTGATATAAGCGATTTTTTGCGCGTAGGGAAAACGTCGGTGAAGCATGCAGGATGCAACGTAATGGTATGGGGGTTGTTTTTCTGCTGCTGGAGTTGTCCCATCGCTCTAAATTAATGAAATAATGGATGGATTTATCTATAGAGACATCTTGGAAAGAGTAATGCTTCCAAATTCTGAGGATAATATGCCTCTTCGATGAGTTATTCAGCACGATAACGACCCCAAGCACTCTTCACATGTTGTTAAATCGTGGTTAGCACAAGAAAGAGTTTCGGTAATGGAATGGCCACCACAATTACTAGATTTAAATCCCATTGAGAATATTTGGGAAATCGTTAATCAAAGAATCGACCCCGAAAATTGCACTAATTCAGATATTATGTTTCAAGGATTCGTAGATGCTTGGAACGCTATTCCTGCAAATTTTATTACCAATTTGATAGCTTCACTGCCTTGCCGATGTAAGGCCGTCATTGAAAATATAGGATTTGCCACGAAATATTAAGTTTTATAGACAGAAATGTTTTAAAAGCAATTAGTTGCATATGTTTTGACCAATGAAATATCAACCCATACGTAGTTTTTTAATTTTTTTTTCTTTTCAATGCAAACAATTCTGAATTAAATTTCATATTCTTATTTTTAAAGCATTAATTAAAAAATATTATAAGCAAATGAATATTTTTGTTTACATCTTAAACTAGTTTAAACCACTTTTGTAAAATTCTGTTTCTGGTTGCATATGTTTTGACCACCACTGTAGTTATGATACCGAAACCGGGAAAAGATGTCACTCAAGTGACATCATACCGTCCCATTAGCCTATTGTCAATATTCTCAAAACTTTTTGAAAAGTTGTTACTTGAGAGACTTATAGTGCACCTTGACGAAAATTGCATTATTCCTGACCATCAATTTGGTTTCAGAAGGAAACATAGTACTATCGAACAGGTACATCGGATAACTACACTTATTCGGAAAACCTTCGAGAGCAAGCAGTATTGTTCCGCATTATTTATTGACATATCTCAAGCCTTCGATAAAGTCTGGCACGATGGACTAATACACAAAATTACTAGATTACTACCTGCGAACGTACATAAACTGCTTAAAAATTACATACAAGAAAGATCTTTCCAAATCAGTTCAAAGGATGTGATCTCAACACGTCGAAAAATATCCGCTGGTGTACCACAGGGAAGTATTCTAGGGCCGTTCCTATATATTTTATATACTGCAGATATGCCCACGAGCGCACTGACTCACACATCTACATTTGCGGATGATACCGCTTTTTTAAGTACACATGAAAACCCCGTAATAGCTTCTGAACAACTCCAGTCTCACATCGGCGATTTGGAAAAATGGCTGGACAAATGGAAAATTAAGGTCAATGCAACAAAATGTATTCACGTTACATTTACTTTAAGACGAGAAAGTTGCCCTTCCATACAGATAAATAATATCAAAATCCCAGAACAGAGCCATGTGCGATATCTCGGTATCCATCTTGATCGCCGTTTAACATGGTCCCACCATATTGAAGCCAAGGTTACGCAAATAAAATTAAAGTCAGTCCAACTGTACTGGTTAATTGGCCCACGGTCTGCTCTAGACTTGGAATACAAAGTGCTTTTGTACAAAACAATTATAAAACCGATATGGCTATACGGCATTCAGCTATGGGGAACAGCCTCCTCATCTAACGTTGAAAAATTGCAAAGAAAGCAGTCAGCACTGTTAAGGACAATAACAGGTGCCCCATGGTACATTCGCAATAGTAATATCCATAGGGATCTCAATGTCCCCATAATACGCGAGGAGATCAAACTCTCCAGTCTAAAATACATTTCAAAACTAATGGATCATCCAAACCCCCTCGCCAGGGAGTTGCTGTCATTTGAGGGTCATAGACGACTGAGGCGATTGGAAACACTGGATCTGGCCAGATAATCATCGAGCACTCATGTTGGATATTGCAGCGGCAATAACAACTTTAGTTTTAGTTTAGGTTAAGATTTGAATACTTATTTGTAAATTTCTAAAAAGAAAGATTCAATAAAGAAAAAAGATACTGAAAAAAAAAAAAAAATTTGTAAACGGAAAACTCCTATGTCCGTTACTTGCTTACTGATTTTTCCATGTGTTCCCGCTTCAGTGCAAGTGCAAGTAGGTGTCCTGAAAGCCCGAAGTCACAAGTCATATTTGGTGATGTGAGATATGGAAACCTTTCAGGAGTGGATTTTACCGCACACATTTTTGTAGACTAGAAATTTCCATACGGTCTTGAATATCTAATTATTCCATGATTATAAATAACAGAAGCCAAAAACGTTTAATGCGTAAATGAAGTATAAATATCATTTATAACAGTGGAACTTGTGTAATATGACAATTGGTCACAAGTTGAGCATTTATTTTACAATGGTCTTTTTAAGTCAGCGCAAAATCACCTACTATTTTATGTTGGAATAGTGCCGTAGATTCATCTTTAAGACAGATTATCGTTTAAAGCGATTTGATGACAAAATACGCGAGAGAAGTTGAATGCCGAGAGTACGTAGGTTAGGTTATCAGGCAGCTGTCTAGTAGAGAAAGAGAACAGCTCCCTTGGGTTTATTTGTATTACCTGAAAAAGAAATAAAAGAGGGCCAGATAGAGATGAAAAGAGAAGTGGAAAAACAGATAGAGTAAGGGAGTAGAAGAAATAAGGAGAATAGTGTGCACCAGTTATTTGACGGATACTAGGTCTCCCCGTGTATATTCCCGTGTCTGGTCTGATTCTCTTCTTCATTCTGACAGCTTCTACAGAAATCGTTATAGGTTAGGCCAAGTCTCCTCATATTGTTGCCAAATATGCTGGCCCAGAAGATATGTTGTCCGCCCTCGGTTTAGTCGGGTAAATATCATTCTGGTAATCATGCACCCCCATTTTGTCCGAGCGAGGTCATAGTAAAAGTTATTTATTTGCTGATTGTGTTTAGATAACGGAATCCCGCATAGGAAGTCTATGTCTCCGTCAAGCATCATGGCGCCTTTTTTCTACAAATCGTCTCAGTGTCTACGTACCTACGTAAGACTGTTGAATGTCTCGCCATCGTATTTAAAGATAACCGGCATTCCTGGACTATGTACATTCAATTGGAATTCTAAACCTTATTCCCTATTCCTAAATGTAGACACCTCCTCATTGTATCAAGTGGAGGTCCATCCATTAATACCATGTTGTATGGAATTGAGAAACCGAAGTTTCTCGATATGAAGGCCCTGGAAGATTCTGTGTACTTCCGATTATACAGGCGAGGCCGTATGATCCATGTTTCCATGTACCAATCGCATTTTGCCTGAAGGCCGTAGTGAATGTCATTTTTATGGCAACTACACGCAGAGAAAAAATATAGTTGTGCATGTTTACTGTAACCATTTCGATATTGTTATAAATTTTTTAACAATATTATAATTACAGTAACTATTTACATAATTGGGGTAACCATAATATGATTAATTTACGATTCACATGATTGTATCAACCATATATATTGGGATAACCATAATATGGTTAATTTACCATTCACATGATTGTATCAACCATATATATGGTTACAGTAAACAAGTATATGTTTGTGACAATTTTATTTATATGATGAAGGACATACCATATCATGTTGCTCTCGACTTTTGGGTATCATAATCTGAGAGCAACATATTATGATAAAATTATTCAACATATAAATGGTTGTCACAAACAATACTTGTTTACTTTAACCATATATATGGTTGATACAATCATGTGAATGGTAAATTAACCATATTATTGTTACGCTAATCATGTAAATAGTTACTGTGACTATAATATTGTCAAAAAACTTGTAACGCTATTTAAATGGTTACCGTAAACATGCACAACCATATTTCTTCTCTGCGTGTAGATATTAAACAGGGATCCAGTTTAATATTATAATGAGCGACTTTGTTGCAGTCGTTCTTAGGGCTCATGTTATCAGGATTGCCATTCTCTTAATAACTTAATATAACCTCGTATGATAATAAATAAAAAGCTTAAAGTGTTAATTTCTTCAAAATGATAGCTGTGATAATGTCTTAGAAATTAAATCAAATTTGTTTGTAACACACAGAAATTAGATTTAAAATTGATTATACAGCTGCATTTAGTAGAGCATGTATAACTTGATAAAACATGGTTGTTTTATGGAATTATGTAAATTGTGTTTGAAAATTTATGAGAATTTATAGGTAGTTATGTCGCAATATGCAGTACTAATGTCAGTGGATGCATGTTTAGCTGGGTGTGTGTTTGTCTTAGGATAATGAACTTATATTTTAGTGCTGCAAATGTATTCACTATAAGTAGAAAGATGTAGACAGCCACACACATTTTCTTATAACCAGGTAACCATAATATTTATATTGATGTTAACCTAGAATCAACAACAACAATATTTGTATATCCAACATGACAGGGCACCGAGATGAATGAATCCTTAAGATAAAGTTTAAGAAGATAGTAGTATTAAGAATAACAAGAATAACAATATTAACAACTGCCACATTAACGTCGTCGCACAGTGTTTTGTCCTATAGACAAAAATCAAAAATAAGACAATGTCTCCGATATTTACGAAATTGAAATTTTTTAATAGACAACACATAAACACAAATACTTTCTTTGGTACTCTAGTGGTTCACTATTTAGTACATTTGCAACAAAAATTTTATTGAGAAAAATATATATTTTTGTATTTCAGTTTGTGCCATTCGCATTTAAACAGGACAAAGAAGTTATTAGCTCTTTACACATTTTCCATCCGGGAGCCGTTTTCTCATTACATGTAGATTTGGTGAAGAGTCAACCCATGCTCATCAAATGACTGGCTTTTGATTGTTAAATCGCTGCTGATATTGGAACATTTGTTTACCCTTTGTTTTACAAACCATTTATAACGCATCTTTTCCATTCTTGGGTACTTAGCTTTCCTTAAAGGAGCAACTTTTGCCAGGGTCACTTTCTGTTGTACGTACCAACATTTTTAATGAATTTTCTTGCTTTATAATGCGGTAAACCGAAAGCTTATTCAACTTGTAAATCACGCAAATTGAATTTATGAAATCTCCACTTTAATTTTTTTTAAAATCTTTAATTTTTGAGAAATCATTAGCTTTAAAATATGTTGAGCTTTTCTCATATTAAGAGGTGTATTTACACAACAAATGACACAAATAAACTGACAAAATTGAAGAAAAAAATTGTAAAAATTAAGCCGTCGCGAATAAACCGTTTTCTTTTAATTGCAAATAAAAGCGATCAGTAGGTTAACTTTTGTACAGCTCCATATTTATTTAAATTTACACTACAATTTCAATAGCCACTCTCTTTTAATACACACACCATAAAAACACACATTATAATTTACAAAGAATATACATACATATCCAGTACAGCACCTGTGTTAAACTGCATGACTGAAACTTGCTGTTACTATTTATATACACATTGCCATCTTCTAGAAGTTTCATTAATTATCTGACAGACAAAATTTTAATTTTCTATTTCTAGAGCTTTCATCAGTTAATGTTGGCAGATTTAACATTTAACGTTGGCAGCACTGTGCTGATAAGTAAAGGGAGTCTCAGTAAGAGTGCAATTTTTAAATTAAGTGTCATTTTTGCTTATTAAAAAAATTTGGAAAGTTTAACTGAGACCGCTAACTTTAAAGAATTATAAGTCGAGAAAGTACACCTGTCAACAATTCGAAGTGTGGTCAAAAAACTGGTTCAGTTACGAACAATAAGGCTCCTTCCTGTACGTCAACGTACCAGTCGGTTTCTTGAAAAAATTGCTGCTGAAAACGAGTGTTGACGAAAACTCGAAAACATCAATTCATCGTTCTCAACAACTTAAAATTTCACGAAGCACTACGCAGCGAATTCTGACATAAGACCTTTACATTCATGCATTCAAAATTCAGCTTACTTAGGAGCTCAAATCATGAAAAGCGCCGGCAATTCGCTCAATGGGTAATGTAGCAAAGTGAAGACAATGCCAATTTTTTCAAAAAAAGTCATCTTCCCGATGAAGAGCATTTCCATCTGAATAGCTTTGTGCATACATAAAAATTTCGAATTAGGGTCTCTGAAAATCTTCATGCAATCCATGAAAAACAAATGCACCCACAACGAGCAACAGTCTAGTGCGGATTTCGGTCAGGCAGCGTGATTGTTCCTATTTTTTTTTTGAAGATCGGGCCAAAATTGTGATTGGTATTCGTTAATGGAACATGATAACGGAGTTCTAGTGGCCTCAACTGGACGGCATGGATCAGGACGACATATGGTTTCAGCAAGACGGCGCACAGTGGTATAGAAAAAAGATGGAAAAAAACTTCTAAACTCTTAGTCCGATTTGAATGAAATTTGACATGCGCAAAAAAGAAGTGTTATCGAGTTTAAGTTTTGAATTTTTAGCGCATTGACCTACCACGGGTGCGTTCAGGGTTCCCAAAATAAGGACACATCGCAAATGAAAAAATCGATTTCCAGAACAAATTATCACAAAAAATTCTGATGTCAACTGTCCACCAAGATCATGCGATTTAACCCCTTTGGATTTTTTCATGGAAAATTTCGGAATATGTCTTTCTACAATTCAATAAAATAATCACAACTCTCTCAAAAAATGTTGGTTTTTATTTCAAAACGAAAAAGTGCATTCTTACTGAGACACCCATTAAAAGTATCCACGGGCAATTTGGAAACCAAACCTTAAAACCTATAAATTCACTTGCTTTACCTTTATTTATCTATTCTGGCACCTGTAAATACTCAGATTTAGAATCTATTGTGCAGTTTCAAATATGTATAACAATTACCCCAAAGTCAACAACTTTAAAATTAAATGTTGAATTTTTTCTCGGAATTAAGACTTTTGAATTGGACAAACTAAGAGAAACATTATTACGTAAACCTTTCATAAAAGACTTAAGATTTATGAAAAAGTACATATGGAAGATAATCGAGTCATTGCAAAAATTAAAATGATTACTGGTATGTTAATGCTTGTATTCCAAACTAATAACTGATTTTTGGGAATTTGTAAGGAATATTTTAGTTTTTATTCAGGATCTTGTAATATGGATTTCCATCTAATATTTTTGGCAGAACAATAATTTCAGAAAAAAAATAATTTTATAAGGGGTTTTAATTTGTTTAAGAAAAAAGATGTATGACATCTAATCGAATCCTTGCTGTGATTCTTGCTGTGACACAAACATTAATAACTTTATTATAATGATAATAACCCAATTTTTTTAATATTCCGACTACAACTGTATATTTTATTTAAAATTATATGTTCAGGATATATGGGAGCTATACGTGTCCTTGCACAGATTGTTTTTTAAACTATGTTTTTTCTTCATCTTACCAAAATGTGATAGTAACTCAATATTTATTTGTCTACGATAACTCCGTCTATTTTTGTCCATTGCTTATATGACAACAAAGCACTGTGCGTTGTTTTCTCCTCTGCATTCACCAAATATATACGTACGTACGGACGTGGCAGCGAGTATAGGAAAAGGAACAGTAGTTACCGGTAAAACCAACAAGTTTTTCAGGAAACAAACGAACCGACTAACACATGAAACAACAACATCGTAAACAAGTTTAGTCTAAACTTAAAATCTCTTTAACATGACAGCGACGACATAAATTGCTTAAAAAAGTCTCGTGGTCATGGAATGTCATGCAGTCAGAAATTTATTGCATCTTATAAACAATAGAGCAGCAGTTGGTTATTTGGCTGGCTGGCTGACTGGTTGGTTGGTTGGATTCGCTTGCACTTCCACTTACATTCGAGCTCGTATCCGTGTACCCTTTGATCATACTCTCCCTATCAGTGCTGTTGTCTTTGGTGCTATTGCTGTTTAACATATCGCATAAGGGAAAGTGGAGAAGAAAGTAGCGACAAGTAGTGCATTTGCTTGTTTTTCCCCATCATCAGTTTTATTGTCTACTTGTGTTTTTATTACATTTTCTAAGAAAAAGTGACACGAAATTATGTTTAAAGTCAAAACAATTTCCATTTAAAGTTAAGACAACACAAAAACAACAAGTTTCCGTCAGGATATTAGAATCCTTAGAGACATGATAATAAAACACTTTAATACACAAGTACTGAACTAAACTTAAGCATATACTCCTACACATTCACCCTGCTACATACTACATCGTATATACACAATTTTAATAGATTTAATAGAAAAATTCTTTTAAGAAAAACAAACATAAACACACAATTATTTTTATTAAATTTTCCCTTAAAGTAAAACACATTATTAAATATATTTGCAACCTACTGAAAAACAACGACAACAATAATAAAAACAAAACAAACAACGAAATATCCAGAGCATATAAATCATCTGAAATGAAAATGAATGAAAAAAAAACTTTATAAAAGAAAATTTAATTTTATGCATACAAACCATTGAAAATAAAAAGGAAACATTTCCAAGACTCACAAATGCCTTTAAGCAGTGCTAGCAGTAGCAGCAATAACAAATAAAAACAACAACAACAACAAATAAATGTTTAAATACATTTACGAAATAATAAACAATCACATTCACAACAACATACATACATACACATACTATATTTGCGACATTCGAGATTCCAGTTGAAACTAGAAACAATTATATACTTACATATATACAGTCGAACTGCGAGCAATATCAAGAACAACATATTGCTTGGAAGACAGCAACAACTATTTTGAACTCATACTGTTCCATTTAATGCTCTACGTACAAATTGTTTTATTTGAGTCTTTAAATATAAAACAATAGACATTAGAAATTTGGTCAATTCACAAGGTCTCTTATCATGCTATAATGTCCTAATATTTCACGACTCGGCGTAACCAACTCTTGGCGTTCGGTGCAGGTCTGTGCTGGTTGGTTACGATAACACAATGAACATAGCATACAGAGTACTATATTTTTAGCTTGAAAGGCAATAACAACATTTTCAAACCATTGAGAAATGTTATGACAATAGGACATGATAGGAGACCTTGTGAATTGACGATTTTAACGGCTGATTTAAAAGTTGCATAATGCTTTCAAATAGCAGTGCCTCTCAAACTGTAATATATCTGTGGGCATTATTAACATTGCATAAAAGCTTTCAGTTGACCATTGATCGTAAGTATGGCAATGCTGTTTGCTGCGACCGTATATTCGAATTCGAATATTCAGTTAAAGAACATTGTAGAAAGTACACCACAGATGGCGTATGTATTAGAAAGCTCTAGAATATACGAGCTTTGACAGTTAAAGAGCAATCTAGACTGCAGATGGCATTGTTATAAATAGTGGCAGAGGTTGCAGTCGTTAGTGAGTTTATCAGAGACGCTTTTCGAATTAACATCAACGGAGTGCCTTAAAGTGTGCTGTGTTTTTCAAGTAAATTCGTGTACATTATAAAGTAAACGTGTATAAAAAACATTGAGTGACTATTTAATTCTGTTGTTGTACATTTTAAATAAATAAAGAGTTATTACAATTTTTAAACTACTAAACGGCTTTTATTTGCAATCAAAAGTATCCGGTTTATTTAAAGGAAATAAACCAGCGTTTTAAAAAGGTTAAAACGTAACAATATACTACAATTTGAACCAGTCAAAATCCAGATAAGCTTAATTAAACTTAAACCCATTTTTTTACTATATTAATTATTTTTAATATTAATTCTTTGATATTTATATTAAACTAGCCACATTTTCACTCGGTAGCTAATGAGATAGTAAATTTGTGAGGACCTAAATTCTTGGAATTTAGACCATAAATTATACAAAACCTAGGAAGCCAAATAAAGCAACTATTATTGTTTTATTGGGTAGATGATGGATGACATCCATCAACGTGGGGCGGATAACATTCGCCAATATTTGGGTTTATTCTTATTTTAGATATCCGGAGGACGATGGGGTGCAGGAGGTCATACGAGCCGTACAGTCAGGGGCAGGTGGTGGGTACAATACTGGATGCGAAAATAAACAACAGAATGTCTACAGCAGAATATCAACAGCAGAGAGTGTCAGCAGAGGAGTTTACGTACGCAGAGAAACAATAATATATAAGCTAATGTAACAGAGCAATCGATCTCTTTTGTGTTGTACAAGTAAAAATCGGCCCAAAAATATATAACATTTCGCTATTTTTCCATGAGAAATTCCAAATATTGAATAATTTGACCTTTGACTTTATCGATTTAAGGGTTGACGTATTCCGATTTTAGTAAAACTCTCAGACAATATTTAAAATTGCATGGACTATTATATTCTGAATAGCTTTTACTTAAAGTTTATAACAGTAAGGACCTTCGGCTCATTCGCCTAAATATGGCCAAAAAAATAGTTTTTCTCGAAAATCGTAAAATTTAAATCGCAGGTACGGAAAAACTTTAGGAGGTACTGACATACTTTTTTCACATTTTTATTCCCTATTATGTTGTCAATAAATCCCCAAGTTATGATCAAAAATTCTGAGATTTGTTTAACAAAATTTTTACAAATACAATAGGTTAACGATATCCTACGAAGACAAAAACTCATCTACAAGTAAATATGTATATATTTTAAGTAAAAATAAGCTCTTATTTTAATATTTCTCAAAATATGTTAATTTTGTTCCTACATTTCTTGTTCTAGTGGCCTGAGACACGTTAATGGCCTGGCGATTTATTAATAACTTTAACATTTTTTAACCAATTTGTGTGTTTTATATATAGATTAGAACGACAATTACGGACACATTTCGATTCTTTCAAATTAAATTGCAAAAGTAATTATTTAATGGCAAAATTTCTACAAAAAGTGAAAAAATTAAATTTTTTTCCCCTTGTAAATGCACCTCAAAACTAAATCGCAATCATGATAGAAAGGCAAATACATATAAAAATTCCAAAAAAATAAAAAATGTTGGGACACTTTAATGTACAATATACATTAGATAAATAATTGTCGAATAACACAGGTCAATAGCAAAAATAGGCTTGACTAACAAAAATGGTACAAGTACAAAAATGTTAAAATTTTCCAATTCTATAGCTAATTTTTTTTTATTATTTAACTAAAATTATAAATGTTGTTAGACATTTCTCAACATAATTAATAATAACTCAAAAAGGGTTAGTCCGATGTTATTAAAAAATTAATTCCGAAACTACTCAGTTTTCCTAAGTTAACTTTTAAAACGTTTATGTAGAAACGTTTTAAAAAAATCACATTTTTACTTAAACATTTTTTTTTAAAAAAAAAACCTCTCCATAGAATTTAAAATTTATACCATATTTTGGAACCACCATATATCTATATTGTGAAGTGGTTTAAAAATGGATTTTAACCTTTAAGAGCACTTGGGGTCAAAATGGCTGTGTTTTTCGAGATTTAAAAATTTGTGGGTCATTTGGACCCCAAGTGCGGCTAAGGGTTAATTTCCATTTTTGTACTGTTATTTTAAATTCTGGACTTTATGTTATATTTTCCTCAAGTTTCATTAAAATCGGCTCAAAATATATAACATTTTGCTATATTTTCATTAGAAATTCCAAATATTGAAAAATTTGACATTTGACCTTCACGATTTAAAGGCCAACGTTATATGCTTTTAGTAAAACTTTCAGACTATATTTAAAATTACCAGGGCTATAATATTATGAATAGATTTTACTTAAAATGTATAACAGTAAAAAAATTGGCCTCATTCGCCAAAATATGGACAAAAAATAGTTTTTCTTGAAAATCGCAAAATTTAAACCGCGGAAAAACTGTAACAGGTATTGACATAATTTTTTCATATTTTTGTTCCCAATT
The DNA here is from genome assembly GCF_958450345.1 of Calliphora vicina. Taxonomy (NCBI): domain Eukaryota; kingdom Metazoa; phylum Arthropoda; class Insecta; order Diptera; family Calliphoridae; genus Calliphora; species Calliphora vicina. The sequence goes on from NC_088783.1 coordinate 85,150,077, forward strand.
ATGATCTCAATAAATCCCAATGTGATGAACGAAAAATTCTGAAATTTGTTTAACAAAATTTTTAAAAATTTGAAATTGGAGATTCGAAAGAGCCGTTAAAAAAAATATTTTTTTTGGTTATACCTGCGAATAGGTTATATATAGCAAATACGGATATATTTTAAATACAAATTAGCTTTATTTTAATTTTTCTCGAAATATTTTAATTTTTTTCCTAAATTTCTTGTTCAAGTGGCTTGAGACATGTTAATGGTCTGGCGAATTTATATCTCATTACATCTCATTACAACGATAATTACGTACACATTTCGATTATTTTGCATTCAATTGCAAAAGTATTTATTTAGTAGCAAAATTTTTACAAAAACTGAAAAATTTGCATTTTTCCCGAATTTTGGCGATAATACAGTTTTTGGGTCATTTTGACCCAAAGGAGATACAGGGTCAATTTCCAAAAAAAAAATTTTAATGTAATATTCATTAATATAAACAAATCTACATATTTCTAGAAAACAATGCAGAAAGTTAACGAGTTTCACCTGTTTATTCCATATAAATAGTAAAATTTAGCATATATCTGAACTTTGACTTCGATGCGCGTCCAGAAATCGTTGTCCGATTTGGCTAAAATTTTCAGCACTTAACATATAGGCCTAGTGTCACAATAATCCACCCGGCACTCTTCAAAGTTTTAACAAAATTTTTTTTCCATACAACTGATTGTCACTCTAATATACATATATATATTTTGTATCCTTACGAAGTTCTAAGATGACTTTCTATGTCCGTCAGTCTGCCTGTCTGTGGAAAACATGATAGGGCCTCAAATATTATCTTTCGTATTGAAAATAGGCAATACTGGTGCATGATTTCACCTAGACCCCATACAAATATCAGTTTGAGCTATCATAAATATGTTGTTTATGCGGCAATCATGATAAAGGCAGAATTAGTCTTTACTTTCTGTTACGTTCGGTATCAGCTGTTTCTCTTTTGTACATGAAAAACATGTATAAATATGCATGTATAATTTATAAATAGTATAAACAGTATACCCTTTACATACATATATTATATTCTGACCTTTGGCATAATTTTTGACGTTAAAGCGAGAAATTTGAAAAGTGAATTATTTCATTTTGTTATGTATCTCAATTATAATAAGTAGTTTTCCCTTTATGGCCTAATTTACATATATATTTTTTCTAAAACTTGATTTTTCCGAAGAACATATAAAAACCGAAATGCGGTTATGTTAGTTTCGATAAGTACTTCGAGAAATTACACACGAGAAGGAGTTTGCACTTGATGAGTTCAAAAATGTTGCTCTATGTAATCAGTGCCTCTATGACCAACGTATGATCAAAACTTCTGAAAAAATATGCCTGGTAATTTATAGGCTATTTACATAAACATTCATTCACATAAAATCGGTCAAGAAGAAATAGAGTTATGGAACAAAATGTGAGACAACCTCCGAAAAGTCTATATTTCTTTGCTATATATTGCAAACAATATCATGAAACATTGCATATCTAGGGACTACATTCAAAACCCTCTATCTTTGATTTTCACGAAAATTACTTTTTGATGGTAAAATGTTCAGTAAAACAGCCCTCATCTATTGTGTGAATTTCATAATAAACATTTTTGTTTTTGTTGTTTTATTTGCATTTTTGTTATTTCTCTATCTTATACAATTAATTTCTTCCGAATACACAACCCTCTATAGTTTCAAATAATTAATTTTCAAATATTTTTTTGGAATAATTGCTTCTTGCAATTCATGTTTTCTTACTAATTTTTGCAGGCTGAACATGGATTTTATATATTTGTTTATTGCTAATTTTTTTTATCTTATGTTGTATTATTAGCCGGTATCTTAAATAAATCACGTTGGATCCTTATCTTATCATTTCCATACATACACATTGAATATTTTGCGAAGAAAAACCCTCTATCTATCATAAAGTCCCCAATAATACAAAATCTTAAAAACCAAGTATATATGAGGTTTAGAAGTTACTTTAAAAAAATATTGTAGAAAACCGAATTTTAAAACCAATTTTAATTGTAATACGCGAAAAAAGCTGTTTTTTGGCTCTCCTGAAAAGTTGTGTTTTCTAAGATAGAGTGTTTTAAATATATGCCCTCGATACATTTTTCTTGTGATACAAACTTTTGTCCAGGAATATGGCTGAAATTCGACAAAACAAATTCAATTATATATAGAAAACGACATTCCATATTTTATGAAGATAATTTGTCATAAGTCTCATATAATAACCACATCTGAAAAACAAGTTAACCTAAATAAAAACCTATAAATATCGATATCGAAAAACAGATCAGCTGTATTCAAAAATCATAACATAGTTTGTGTACATATCAGTTCGTAATTGTCCATAGCTTTATTACAATCGCCCCTTAATATTAGGCCCACATACGCAAAATACATTGTATTCTTAAAAATCGATATTTAATTTGAAACAAATAGTATGCATTTATCTTACTACTGGGTTTTGTAGTTTCCTATATAAGGCCCACATCCGGAAAATACATTATCCTCTAGCAATGTGCAATATACCAAAACTTGTTTCTGTAAATGTAGTTAACATAAATCCAATAACAGGTTATTTCATAAATAATATTAATTTCATAATAGATTAAATTGAGTATGAATAAATTATAATCGATATCTCATCAACATTCATTATCTAAAAACGTTTAATTCATTTCATGCGTCAGTTACTTGATAAGTTACTTCTTTCATTATACAAGTTTAATTAAATGGAATAGAATAATTCAAAGGTAAAACATTGGCATTAAATATTCAAAGCTGAATAAAGGAGTTAAATGAATGAATCAATTCTGTTCTAATTGAAACTTTTACGAAAATGTTGTTTCCACAATAGTCGGGAAAAGGTAGCGAAAAGTGTGAATAGAAACAACAAGGCGAATAGAATATTTCTTTATGGCCATTAAACAAAAACTAAGGAAGCTATAAATGTTGAAGTTGTTGCTGTTTTTACATTTACGACTGTTGTCGACATCATCATCATCATCATCTTGATGTTATTTATACTTAAATAATGAAAACATTCTTAAATTAGTTGTATAAATAGACACATACAAACAACAAATGTGTGTGTAAAACAGAAATATTTACAAATCCATAGACATCCGTGCACATTAGGATGGCGCTTCTAAAATTGTTCTTCGTCATCTAAAAACATAAGTGTGCGATTCGGCTGTGCCGAATCTTATATACCCACCACCAATAAAATGCTAACACCGATTTTATACCATACTAATGAGGTTATCAAAAATATCCCGCGATTTTTAAAAATCTTGATACTTTCCTTATGACATTCGCTCTGCTATAATATTGATTTTACAGTGGTCAAGATTCAATCCAGCCTATTTTAAGTGAAACTAATTACAATGGTAATTATAACGGTTCTTTAGATTTTCGAAAATGCATAATATTGAGAATCACATTATTATATATTTGTAGATATCCATTAACAACAATTAAACAAATGTGGGATGGTTTACCCAACAAGTTTCGATGTCCCTCACTTTTAGACAATCAGCGGATACTGGCAACAAAGCAATTTAAACTCTGTCTATAGTAGTTCCCAAAATATTCGATAAAGAATATTATCTTTGAATGGTAAGGAACATCCAAAGTTTAAAGACTCTCTCAATTACAGTTCACTTGATATTCGAAAATAATGGAGATAAAGCATTGTTCACTTAAAATCCGGTCGCACTTAAGCTTTAATATCTACATAAAGAAAAATGCGGTTTACTAATGTTCAACCATGAATATTATCTTATTTATTAATAGTTATGAATACGCAAAAGACTAGTTAAATATCTTTATTTTCAATAAAAATTGTAGTTTTTGACTTGATGGTACCCATTAACTTTTGCACAAATTTTCGTTCTACCGTTGCTGCATATTTTAAATTTTTTAATTGTCGATAATAGCGCTTCTATTTTTCTTTAATTTAGCTCAATATTTTTCAATTGGCCGAAGTTGGGGACAATTGGGTGGGTTTATATGTTTTGGTATTATATCGACCTTTTTGCTTCGATACCAATCCATGGCAGCTTTGGAATAGTGGCATGAGCCCAAATCGGTCCGAAACTTTACTGAAGAATGGTGTTGTCTAATAAAGAGTAGCAAACGTTTTTGAAGACATTCTTTGATGTAAATATCCGAAGTCATAGTTGTAGAGGTTACAAACGGAACACTCTTAAGACCGCAACTGCAAATAGCTTGCCACAACATTGACTTCTTACCAAATTTATCCATTTTTGTATATTTATATTTTTGATTGACATTCCCTCGGCACTCTGTAACATAAAATTTTAGTCCTTTTAGCTGTTGAAGGCACATTTTCATATATTTTATCAAATTTTGTTCTTAAAGTAAACAGACCCTTTTACAGCAGTAACATTTTGCTTCGCTGTACGATTTGGATATTTAATGTTATGATATGACTGTAAGCCAGCATCCATGGGTATTCTTCGTGCAATATTACGACTGGTTTATATTTTTTGGCGCGATCATTATCAAATAAATCAGGATTTTGTTTAATACAACGCAATATTTTCATTGTAAGGTCTTGGTATCGTTTGCTAACTTTTTTTGGTTTCTTTTTTCTTACGATCTGTGCTTAAGGTTCCTCTGTAACGTTTTATAACATCATTCACAGTAGTACTTTTTGGAAGCTTCAGTTTTTTTGCTATAATTGCACCTGAGCATGTGGGATTTTTTAGAAAATTGTGCACAATTTTTTTCTGTTTTGATTTTCCATTGCTCGCCATGTGTTCAAAAATTAATATACTAATTTGAAATCTTAACAGAATAACGTTCGGTTTGTTTGGAAAGTCAAGCCAAAAGAAAACTAAAATGTTGCCACTGGTTTTTTTAAATATTTAAATTTAAAAAAAAAAAAAAAATTGTATAAATGTTTCCGATTTTGACCCATTATAGGTCCAACCTACTATGGTCTTATATACGTCGTTGCATAGGTTATCGACACCGCTATCTATAAGGATCCAGAATATATATACTTATATATACCCTTCTCACGAAGGTGAAGGGTATAAAAACGGGCCCATTTTGAAAAAAAAGTCTCAAAATAAAAAGCTATCTAAACTATTTGGGACACATTTTGCTAAGAACAATATGTAATAAATATTAGATAAAACACCTGTTTGGCCAAAATGTCAAACTTTGACCCACTCTAACTCATAGAGTCCGCGACCGATCTTGCTGAAAAATTGTGTCTGAAATACTATCTAATATGACTAACTTATATGGGGGTTTGTAGAAATCATTGACCATTTTCAACTTGCTTGGCCTTTTAGTATATGAACAATGTGTGCAAAATATTTTTGAAAACATTTTTGGGCGTTGTCTTACATTTTCCTTTGCAATTCTGCTTGTACTTGAGCGATTTTGCCCATTTCTGATCAACAGAGAAATATTGGGGGAAAAGTTATCCCCTATGTCTATCCCTAGAGAGGTAAAATTTTATTTAAAAAAATACACCTGTTGTGTGATGTCTGATAAAAATTATGTAGTGGCAGACTTTTAGCAACTTCTGGGTCAAGATTTTTATGTGGCTGATGGACTAAGTAGTATTCAAGTATAATACCGGACAAATAAAAAACAAAATTCCGCCCAAAGTTTCTTGTGTGGCAAGCCAAAAGAAGCCAATCATATGTGACATCAGACACGATAAACACATAAATACATATATATTACGGAGTGCCTACAAAAACTTGATTGGTAGTTGGCAAACAATAATGAAAATCTTGTACCACGGGAGATATATACACCCAACTATCCAGAACTCCTGCCTGTAGAAAGGTATTGGGCTCTAGTTAAATGAAAATTAAAGAACCCACGAAATGTATACCAGGCATATCCGATTTTAAGCACAAGTGGACCACCTCGTCCAAAAAGGTAACGGAAGCAACTATAAAATCTTTAAACGGAGGATATCCGGATGCCAATATTTTAATATTTATTGAATTTTTACATATTTGAATAAATTTATGTATTTTTGAGAATATTTATATTGAACGGTTTAAGTCCTTTTTAACTTTATACAAGTATAAGTTTTTTTTGGCACACTCTTTTATCATTACAAATAAATTTGTTTAAATCTCAGAATTCTTTGTTAAAAATCAGAAAGATACCCATTCGTTGAGTTTTTTAAAAAACCATTATAATGAAAAATTAGAAATTCTTGCAAAAATATTTTAGAAATTTACCCCCATATGCATAAGCAGTTTATAAATTTATCAAAGGTTTATAAAATAAATTTTGTATGGAAATTTTGTTTGATAAACCTTTGATAAATTTATAAACTGCTTATGCATATGGGGGTTAACCTTTAAAAACAACTAACAAGACTTTAAATGCAGTTGAACATAGCGACAGTTTGTGTTGGCTTCGTACGAACCGAACCGTCCTAATAAACAATAGGTGGTTTATTGCTGGCAACAACAAACCAACAAAATTCATTCATCCAAAAATGGGCTGTAAACGCAAGCTGACACCAAACAAATACAGATGAACAACAAACAGAGCACAGATACAAAAAGTGTGGCAAATAGATAAAGAAGAAGAAGCAAAAATATTTGATTAAAATTTAACGGAAAACGTTGGTAAAAATTTTGTTGTTGCACGTTATTTGTTTAACCAGCTTTACAAACATTTGGTTAACTTACAAATTATTTGATTGTGTGTGTGGCGGCGGCGTAAATCTCTTTACGTCTTTATGTAGGTATGTGTGTGTGTTCGTTGGATGAGGGATGTTGATGGAGAAGTGATATATTGGTCAGAAGTTACTCTGTCAACGACCCCAACATGCAACGTGTGCTGCTAAATACAGTTACCATGCCACTGAGTGAAAACACACACCCTCGCGTACATTCAAACATTCATTCTTCATTCACGTCTGTTTATAAGAAACTGTGCGAAAAAAACACAATAACAAGTATAACAAACTGTCATGTTCAGTTAAAAAAGAAAGACAAATAGAAATAAAAATGAAAGAATGGTGGGTAAAAAAAACAAACTAAACGAAAAACATTAATAACAAGTAAAAGACACAGGAAGTATGAGTATCATGTACTACTCTTTACATGTCTCAAACACACACACATGTAAAATTTTACATACACAAATACATACTTCCCTGCATACAGTATCGGTCAAAATATATTGGACAAAATTCACGTTATAAATTCGGCATGGATCTGGTCGACGTATAGTTTCAGCAAGACGACACCACCTGCTGCACTGCACATGTAACAGTTGATTTATTGCAGCAACGATTTCCAGAGATATCTCAAGAGATTCTTCCGATCGGGTTAGTTCTATTTGATAGTAATTCAGGCACAATTTTTCAACAAGATCGGTGGAGAACGCTCTTAGTTAGAGGGGGTGACATTTTGGCCAAACAGGTCCATGAAACTTATGTGTCGATTATGGATGGCAACAGAACTTCAGTTCCGTTGCCAGAGGGCAACCTCAAATTTGTAGTTGCCATTTGACAATAGAAATGATGCTGCCAGTTGCCATCTGTAATACCATTAAGGCAACTGCCAACGCAACTGAAGTTCGGTTGCCATCCTTAATCGACGCATTATTACCTATTGTTCTTAGCAAAATGTGTCCTTAATAGTTTAGATAGCTATTTCTTCAATCTTTCTTTTTTCCCGAAATCAAAAATCTGTTTGACTTTTCTTTCAAAATGGCCCCTTTTTTCTCGAAAGAAAACTTAGATATTTTCCTGGAAGACATATTTGGTCGCTTAGTGCGATGCGAGTGGGATATCTATCAAAATAAATAATTTTGCAACTCATTAAATTTTTTACTTTTTTTTTTTGGCAAAATCAAAAGCTTTTTGACTTTTTCTTAAAATTTTAATTTAAAAATTTAATTTTTTTGCTCTAAATAAAGCTTAGGTCTAGTCATTGAAGAAGTTTTTGGTCGCTTGATGTTAAGCGAGTGGGATATATATCAAAATAAATGTTTTGTAACCCAAGATATACAATTTTTGATTTTCATTTCATACCGATCGGAAGACATCGAAAAGTTGGTTCACTTGACATGAAATCCCCCATATATTTATTATGAATCAGACCCTAGAATTTGCAATACAAATATCCTTTCGGCTCAGTCCTCCTCTTTTTTACTGTTTACATACAAAAATATTTATCACTAGCTGAACCCGGTCCGCGTTGCTGACCTTTATAAAACATCTGTTTTATATTGCATCTCGGTCTAGATTTTAATATACAGTGTCGGAAAAAGTCGGTAATCCATCCTTCAATGTTAATACATGTGGTGGCATTTCGGCTGGTTCCAATGAATTCAAAAATTCAGTAGGATAATTGACGACTTGTTCTTCGTTCAATGTTGTGTCAATCGATTTGTATTTTATCGTTTCGCCAGGCACTTTCAATTGTATTTGGTAATCGAGCTTATTAACATCATAATTTTTTGATTAAAAGTAGATTTCATATAGCAATGCACCTAATATGCAAGAAAAAACAAAATTGTTTATCACAGACCGAAAATCAAAAATCTGACTTTACACTATTACCCAAAAAGCTTTTCTGAAGATTCCGTGAAAATTTCATCAAAATCGGTCCAGCCATTTTTGAGTCCATCCGGAACAGACATGCACACATCCATTTTTATGAAATATATGGCATTAGCGGTAAAATGTAAAAATTGGATTTTACATGCACCTCCGCCCACAGACCGAATATCAAAAATCTGGCTATACAGTTTTACCCGCTGGGCTATTCTGAAGATTTCCTGACAAATTCATCAAAATCGGTCCAGCGTATTTTATATATGTATATAGGTGGCATTAGCGGTAAAATGTAAAAATTGGATTTTGTCACACCCCTCCGCCCACAGACCGAAAATCAAAAATCTGACTTACGGTGTTACCCGCTAGGCTATTCTGAAAATTCCTGAAAATTATATTAAAATCGGTCTAGCCGTTTTTGAGTTCATTCGGAACATACATCCATTTATATATATATGGGGCATTTCATGTCAAGTGAACCAACTTTTGAAATCGATGTCTTCCGATCGGGATGAAATTTGCACCAAGGTTAGCTCTATTGGATAGTAACTCAGACACAATTTTTCAACAACATCGGTCGAGAACTCTCTGAGTTATAGGGGGTAAAATTTTGACAATTTGGTCAAACAGGGGTTTTTTCTTATCCATGTAACTTATTACCTATTGTTCTTAGCAAAATGTGTCCCAAATAGTATAGATAGCTATTTCTTCGATCTTTCGAAAAAAAATATTTTAAAAAAAAATAAAAAATTTTTAATATTTTTTTTCCGAAATCAAAAACTTTTTTGACTTTTTTTTAAAATTTTTTCTCTTTTTTTTTTTTTTTTTTTTTCTTAAAATAAAGTTTAGATATTTTCCTTGAACACCTACTTGGTCGCTTAGTGGGATGCGAGTGGGATATCTATCAAAATAAATATTTTGTAACTCAAAACATAAAATTTTTGACTTTTTTTGCAAAATCAAAAACTTTGTTGACTTTTTTTTTCAAAATGGACCCTTTTTTAATCTTTTTTTTTAGGTCAAACAAAAGCTTAGATATTATCCTTGAAGACCCTTTTGGTCGCTTAGTGGGATGCGAGTGGGATATCTATCAAAATAAATATTTTTTAACTCAAGACTTACAATTTTTGACTTTTTTTTTTGCAAATACGATTTTTTTTCCAAATGGGCCCTCTTTTTAAAATTTTTTTTTGTAGTCAAAAGAAAGCTTAGGTCCATTCCTTTAAGATATTTTTAGTCCCTTAGTGGGATGCGAGTGGGATATCTATCAAAATAAATATTTTGTAACGCAAGACATACAATTTTTTAATTTTTTTTTGCAAAATCAAAATTTTTTTCCAATATGGGCCCTTTTTTAATTTTTTTTTTGCTCAAAAGAAAGCCTAGGTCCATTCCTTTAAGATATTTTTAGTCCCTTAGTGGGATGCGAGTGGGATATCTATCAAAATAATAATAGATAGCTCTTTCTTCAATCTTTCGAAAAAAAATATTTAAAAAATAAAAAAGTTTTAATATTTTTTTTCGAAATCAAAAACTTTTTTTAACACTTATTTGGTCGCTTAGTGGGATACGAGTGGGATATCTATCAAAAAAAATGTTGTAACTCAAGACATTCAATTATTGACTTTTTTTTTCAAATTCGAATTTTTTTTCAAAATGGACCCTTTTTAATTTTTTTTTTTAGCTCAAACAAAAGCTTAGATATTATCCTTGAAGATCCTTTTGGTCGCTTAGTGGGATGCGAGTGGGATATCTATCAAAATAAATATTTTATAACTCAAGAAATACAATTGTTGTCTTTTTTTTTGCGAAATCGATTTTTTCTCCAATATTGACTTTTTTTTTGCAAATTCGAATTTTTTTTCAAAATGGGCCCTTTTTTTAAAAAATTTTTTTAGTGAAAAGAAAGCTTAGGTCCATTCCTTTAAGATATTTTTAGTCCCTTAGTAGGATGCGAGTGGGATATCTATCAAAATAAATATTTTGTAACGCAAGACATACAATTTTTTTAATTTTTTTTGCAAAATCGAAATTTTTGTCCAATATGGGACCTTTTTTAAAATTTTTGTTTGCTCAAAAGAAAGCTTAGGTCTTGAGTTACAACATTCTTGAGTTAAAAAATATTTATTTTGATAGATATCCCACTCGCATCGCACTAAGCGACCAAAAGGGTCTTCAAGGATAATATCTAAGCTTTTGTTTGAGCTAAAAAAAAAATTAAAAAAGTGTCCATTTTGAAAAAAAAAGTCAACAAAGTTTTTGATTTTGCAAAAAAGGTCAAAAATTTTATGTTTTGAGTTACAAAATATTTATTTTGATAGATATCCCACTCGCATCCCACTAAGCGACCAAATAGGTGTTCAAGGAAAATATCTAAGCTTTATTTAAAAAAAGGGCCCATTTTAAAAAAAAGTCAAAAAAGTTTTTGATTTCGGAAAAAAAATATTAAAAATTTTTTATTTTTTTTTTAAATATTTTTTTTTCGAAAGATTGAAGAAAGAGCTATCTAAACTATTTGGGACACATTTTGGGACACACGTCGATCTTGTTGAAAAATTGTGTCTGAGTTACTATACAATAGAACTAACAAATTTCATCCCGATCGGAAGACATCGATTTCAAAAGTTGGTTCACTTGACATGAAATGCCCCATAGATGAAAAATGTTTGTATGAGAAAATTCGAAAATCTTCTTTACGAAAGCACCGAATGGACCTAATGTAGTATTTTAGGTGTCTAAAACCATATTCAAATTTCCTTTCCAGTGATACCAGTTTGGAGCTAATCGGTTGGATGACATAGGTAGAAACATTTTTTGTATTTTATATAGATTTTGTGTTGTTTAGTTAAATCAGGATTAGAACCTTTCGTATCATATATTTGTTTCCCCTATAGAAATAGTATCGAATCAGTTTTTGTGCATTGTTTTTTGACCGACACTATACATGTGTACAAATACAGGCACGCATTCCACCCACATCCAGACAGAAATAGACACTCTGACAGATACTGGTGCTGCTGCAAACCAACAAACAACAAACATATGGAGGGAAATTTAAACCTTCATAAATCATTATTTCTCGTTTTTTGTTGTTGCTTTTATATACAACTGTTTTTTTGTTCATATTGTTGTTGTTGCTGCTTTTGTTTTTATTCTTCATCATTTATTTGTTTTTTTATTTATTTATTTTGTATGTTTGAATGATCTTTATTTATTTTAGTGGAATATTTTTTGTCACTGTATTTTGTTTTCTATTCTGTATGACTGAAATAAAAAATTAGAAAAATATTGCAGATACAACAGCAATGAACTAAAACACACACTTCCACACACAAACTAAATACACAGATGAACGACCGCCATGACACGTCAACAAAAACTGTTTGAGTGTAAGTGTATGCGTGTGTGAGTCCGTGTGTGTGTATGCAAATTACAGTTATGTCATTTTTTAACGTTCCGTATCATTGATGTGTTGGTTTTTTTGTGTGAGTCTTCCGGTTGTGTTGTGTTATTTCAGTTTAAATTTGTATTTTTGTTTTTGTTTTCTCTCTCTCTTTTGCTTTTTCTGTCCATTTTCCACTTTTTGACATGTTTTTGTTTTATTGAAATGCTAATCATGTGTGATGATGTGATGGCTCAGAAGTAAATTGTTATAACATGATATTTAAAATACATACACCAGAAAAATGTGTATAAATGAAATGTTTCCACATGTGATGTATCACAATTTGTTTATTTGTTATAACAGAGTAAAGTGTGTGGACATACAGTGTGGTGTAAAAAAATGAGCAATAAATGCACAGTAAGGTTAAGGGATTTACCCAAAATGTGAGGATTTCCAAAAAAATAAAACGTTCAAAAATGTTTCATAATTCATCAATAAAAATCATGAATATACAAAGTATTTAAATACAAGGAATACACAATGTCATTAATAACAATTGTCTAAATAGTTTAGAGTTGGAGAAATTTGTTGAAAAATTATTCATGCTAGTTATTTTAATATTTTTATAAGTTAAATTTTATAGTCTAGAGACTTTAAATCTAATCGATATTCGAATGATATTGTACTTACAACGTACAGTGTGACAGAATCAAAATATTTAGGAAATAAATCCGTAATTTCTAACTGCCTTATCGCATGATAGGAGTAGCAGATGAATACTCGAGTTTCTTTTTGCAAGACGGAGCCCTAAGGAGCGGGGAAGTGGGGTCTCTAAGTAGGGCAAGGGTATGGTGAAAAAAAAGGGGCATTAGTGATTTAATATAAATTTAAGCTTGTTGGAGGAAGGTCTTTAAAGCTGCTTGATTCACTAAAATATTTGGTAGAGCCAAATTGAGATAAGTCCGTCTGTATATATGTGTAAAACACTCTCACGTCCAAAATAAACACCCAAAATCGACTGACTATACACTACAAAAAGGAGTTGAATACTTTGTCGATTAATACTCAAGGGTTAAGATGGATTTTTAACTACCATACCAAAGTCCTTTAGATTTTTTACGGTACTATTAAAGACTTTAATAAAAAATAAAAATGAAATTTCGGTTTAAGTTTATGCTGCTTAGGATTTCACAAAATTTATAAAATCGTATTTCGTGCAACATGTTGTGACCTAGACTGTACAATATATGCGATGGTTTTAACATTTAACTGTCATGAGTCTTGGCATTTTGTACATGTTTGATTATTAAGCACAAAATAAAAACTATTTATAGAGTAAGAATTATATAAGCACACACTCGTGTTCAATCAATCATATAATTCATGCCTTAAGACCACTTCATGTATTCAGTGAAAATCATTATGCAAACTCTCTCTCTCTCGGCTGATATCATTATTTAATAATTACATAACAGAATTATCCTTAAGATGTTTAAACAACACTTTTGTCGTCACACGAATAATGATGCTTAAGTGATGTCACATAAATCTCCCTTAGATACTCGTAATTTACACATTTCTGGTTGTCATCACCTTTGATGTCATTTGTATGTGTTTAAGATATTTACATACGACAATATCGTGTATTAATACTTTTCAAATTTAAAATATTATTAAATTCATACGGTTTGTCAAGAAATCATTTTGAAAAATACATTTCTTGTGTACACGATATTATACAAACTATTTTATTTGTTAATTATTTATGTTTTTCTGCAAATTTTTCTATTGTTAAGTTTATCATGAACCTTTTGCACTACATGATCAACAAAGGATCTGCAAAGGGAACGGCCATGCGGATGACGTAGCAGTGGCAGTCTTTGGGATTCACCTGGGTATGATATCACAGCGGTTGGAAAATGCACTCAGTAAACTAATTTGATGGAGTACTGACAGTGGACTAAGTGTGAACCCAAGCAAAACAGAACTTGAATTGTTCACAAGGAAGTACAAGATTCCTTTCTCGCTATCCCGATTAAATGGTGTTGAACTAACACTATCGGACAGCACAAAATAATTGTGTGGTATTCAGGATAGTAAACTATCCTGGAAACTCAATACCGTAGCAAGCCTTGACGACAATGTATTAGACCCCATTGAGATATTAGACCCCAGAGGTTCAATTTGCATGCTATTCGAGAAGTTTTAAGGAGAAAGGCAATCCTGACAACAGGAACACTAAGAAGGACTGCAACAAAGTCGCTCTTTACAATATTAAAATGGATCCCTGTGTATGTAATGGCCAGGAAATTGCATTCAGGCTAAATGCGATTGGTGCATTGAAACATGTACCATTATGGTGGCCCTTAATAAACGAAAGTTGGATTTTTGCCAGTCTCACCCCCAGTTTGATGAACATTGGTAAAAAAATTAACCTGAAAAATTTTAGGTAAATCGGTTGGGGTTAAGACGCAAGCCCTCTGATGCATTTACAAGGGGGAAAAATGCAATTTTTTCAATATTTGTAAAAATTTTGACATTAAAAAATTACCCATAGTGGGGAGGGTATTATGCGTTTGTGCAGATATTTGTAACGCCCAAAAATATTAGTCTAACACCCACCTTAAAGTATACCGATCGACTTAGAATCACGATTAAGCGATGTCCGTCCGTACGTCCGTCTGGTCGGCTTGCTGTCCATGTAAACCTTGTGCGCAGAGTACAGGTCGCAATTTTGAAGATATTTCGATCAAATTTGGTACATATTATTTTTTCGGCCCAAGGACCAAGCCTATTGAAACTGGCCGAAATCGGTCCATTATTTCACCTAGCCCCCATACAAATGCCCTCACGAAATTGGACTTCATCGGTCATAAATGTTTAATTTATATATGTATCTCCACAAATTCCGCTTTATATACCTGCGAATAGGTAAACGGTATCCTACGAATACAAAAACTCATATACAAGTAAATATGGATATATTTTAAGTAAAAATAAGCTTTTATTGTAATATATCTCAAAATATGTTAATTTTGTTCCTACATTTCTTGTTCTAGTGGCCTGAGACACGTTAATGGCCTGGCGATTTTTTAATAACTTTAACATATTTTAACCAATTTTTGGTTTTTTATATCTTATTAGAAGGACAATTACGTACACATTTCGATTATTTTAAATTAAAGTGCAAAAGTAATTATTTAATGGCAAAATTTTTACAAAAACTGAAAAAAATGTATTTTTTCCCTTGTAAATGCACCTCAAAACTAAATCGCAAGTCAGCAATCATGATAGAAAGACAAAATTTCACAACTATAGTTTTATATATATAAAAAATAGAGGGTATGCGTTCCAAAATTCCAAAAAAAAAATGTTTGGGACACTCTAATATACATATAACTAGAAAAATTAATATAAAGGATTCATGTTTAATTAAAATATATGAAAATGTGCTGCATTTCTTCAAAAGTTAAATGTTTTTTGGGTAGAAAAATAAATTAAAATGATTTTATAAAATAATTAAATAGAAATTAGGAAAATCTTTTACTTAACACCTTCTGCAAAATCAAATGTTTCTTAATCCATGTTCGTGAAGCAAGAAATTTCGTTAATTGTCAATAATTTAGACTCAAAAGTACCAAAACAGATGTGTTGCCTTTTTTGGATTCATGTAGTTTGCAACTTATTTAGATGGCTCGACCAAATAATTACATTAGCAAACCAACGAAATAAAACAGAAATCCTTTTTTTCTACTTTATTTTATGTCACGGACACAAAACGCTTACACTGGCACATTCACACACATTCACACATATATATAAAGCATGTAATAACTCTAACAGAAAAACAACTTTACAAATTTAAACCTAAAAGGACAAACAAAAAAAAAAGGAATTTTTTACACTTTATTTACACTTAAATACAAATTAATGAGAGAGAATGGGCCGGGCATTAAAAATTCTAAACGACCGTCTACAGCAAAAACTAGAACGATAAAACAAACTCCGAAACAGCAATGGCACAGTACAGCAGAGAACAACATGAGGGACGGACGGACAGGCAGACATAAGCACTGTTTTGAGTTACTTGTTCTTACTGGAAATGATAAAATCCGCGCATAAAAATTTAAATAAAACCGACAAAAAAAGAGTAAACCCTTATTTTTTGTAGTTGCTACTTATTTTGTTTAAATTAAACAGAACACCGAACAGAATGAAATCCATTGCGTTTAATGGATTTTATTTATAATAAAATTTAAAAAGTTGATGTTTAAAAAGAATTTTAAGGTCTCCCTAGAACAGTGATGTTCAAAAATAAAAATGAAGATATTTGGTGAGAGAGCTACCCAGCAAACATAATGTCAAACACTTAAAATAATAACAAAATGAAGAAAGTTTAAATTTAGAATTTTTGTCAAATAAAACCAATTTATTAAATGAATATAATTTAAATTTTAAGGAAATGAAAGAATGTACATTATACGGCCGAAATACTCTCAAATTTTTTATTTATTTTTAACTTTGTTTTTTTGTGTTCAATTGTAATTGAAACGTGTGTGTTTGCTATGCTTCATCCAAAAACCAACCAACAACAATGCTTATTGAATTTCTGAAAAAATGAGACATTTATTACGCTCTTTAAAAGAGCGTAACAAATGTGTTTAAATTTTTTAAACAATTGTTGTATGGGATGAACATCACTGCCCTAGAAAATGTAGTTAGCGAAATTATTAAGCATTTATTAGAACAGACAAACGATAGAAGATTTTTTTATTTTTGTTTATTGCTCAAAGCAGCTGCAAAGCTGTAAAGAAATTTTGAGAGGAAAATGTTTGATAATTTTTTAAATATCTTTGTTAACCCTTTGACGAGCACAGGTTTTTATACCCTACACTACCAGTCTAACACCCAGCTTAAAGTATACAAATCGATTCAGAATCACTCTGAGTCGATTAAACGACTGGCTGGCTGTCCATATCCAATTTTATTAAAGTCAACGAGCAAAAAAAAAAAATGTACACACATTACATTTACATTGTGTAGAGAATCATGCCCCCCTATTCATATCAATAACCAAACAATAATTCAACAATCGGAAGTGAAATACCTCGGAATACATCTCGATCGTCGCCTTACATGTAAAAGTCATACAGATGCAAAGTTGACTCAAATGAAATTGAAATCAATTCAAATTAATTGGCTTATTGGCAGAAACTTCACGCTTAGTTTAGATTGTAAACTTCTACTTTATAACATGATCATAAAACCGATATGGTGTTATGGCATACAGTTATGGGGCACGGCCTCAGCGTCAAATGTAGAAAAGATCCAAAGACGCCAAAACAAGTTTCTAAGAATGATCACAGTTGCCCCCTGGTATATCAAAAACGCGAATATACACAAAGATCTAAACGTGACCATTGTAAAAACTGAAATCTCGAAAAACGTACAAAAATATTTAAAAAAAACTTGAAGTTCACCCAAACCCGCTGGCCCGCAACATATTAGATAACCGTGGCCACACTCGATTAAGAAGGAGGGACACAGCAGACCTAATCTAGAAGGAAGAATGGCAATTTAACCAAAACAACCATGAACACAAAATTTTTTCGTCCGGCACTGGCTGGACTAATTAAATAATAATATTAGATATAAGATTTGAACCACTTATTGTTAGTTCATTAAATAATGAAGATACAATAAATAAATGATGAAAAAAAAAGTATCCAATTTTGTAGATATTACGATCAAATTTTGTAAATCTATTTGTTTTATATTTGTTCAATTCACAACTGACGTTGTACAGTCGTATGCATTGTAAGTCGTCTGAATGTACAATAGTTGTACAAATGTTGTTGATAATTTCTATATAAATATTTTGTACAACACCTACAACATTTTTACATATGTTTTTCGAATGTTGTATGAAAATTTAAGTGTTACCAAGAGTTCATATTTATACATAAACAAAAAAATTTGTTAATGTTAGTGTAAAATAACAGCCAAACGGTAACACTGAAATCAGTAAATTTATTTAATTTATGAAAAACGATAATTTTTTTTAAATATTTGTCAATTGTTTGCATTTTTTACACAATGCACACATTAGTTTTATTATTAATTTTCCATATATAATAGATTTTGGAATGTTTTTTGTTATCATCTTCGTTTGGAATTGTCCAGGCTTGGCAGGGTAAGCTTACGACTTGGCGAAATTTGTGTTCACAACCACAATAGTTGTAACATACAACATACAACTAGGTTGTGAATTGGTCAATTATATTTTTTATTTATTGTATTTTCATTACTTAATGAACTAACAACAAGTATTTCAAACCTAATAACTATTATTTAATTAGTCCAGCCACCCAGTGTCGGACGAAAATATTTTATTCATTATTGCCTTGATTAAATTGGCATTCTTCTTTCTAGTGTTTGGATCTTTGTGTATATTCGCGTTTTTGATATACCAGGGGGCAACTGTGATTATTCTTAAAAACTTGTTTGGCGTCTTTGGATCTTTTCTACATTTGACGATGAGGTCGTGCCCGTAGTTGTATGCCATAACACCATATCGGTTTTATGATCATGTTATAAAGTAGAAGTTTACAATCTAAACTAAGTGTAGAGTTTCTTCCAATAAGCCAATTAATTTGAATTGATTTCAATTTCATTTGCATATACATGACTTTTACATGCAGTATAGCAGTATCGTCAGCAAATGTTGATGTATGAGTGCGATTGTTAGTTGGCATATCAGACCAAGACAGGCGAACGGAAATACCTAGATCGTGAATATATTGCTACATTTTTACCTCTTAAAAACGGTGCTTTATTTCCATTAAATAAACCTGATACTTTTGATTGAAAATAAAAGCAATTTAAAGTACACATTATAATGTACAATAATGAAGTTGATGTTAACTCTAACAGCGCCTATGATAAAATGACTACCGACTGCAACCTCTGCCAATATTTACACATAGCGTCATCTTTCTTCCAGTAGCTTCATGTATGAGATTAACGGACAAAACTAGAATGTTCGAATTTTAGAGCTTTTAGCAGCTTCAATCTTAATGTTAGCAGCTTAAATATTTAGTGTTGCCATACTTGCAGACAATGCTAATAACTGCATGCTATCAACATGTTTATAAATATGATGAATGTTGCAGGCAATCGTTACAGACCGTTAAATTCAAATCGCTAATGCAAATTCGTAACAATATGCATATACGGGTAATCAAATCAATATCTTATCTTTTTGGTGGTGAGTATAAAAACGTGAAAATATAGGACAACTTCAGGAGGTATATGTTTTGAAATTCTATCGATATCAGTTAGTATTTAAATATTAAAGTGCCTGCTGTAGTTTTGACTTGTTTGTTATTACCAACAATTTGAATCTTATAAAGCACTGAACAAAACCAATTAAATAAACATTTGTAATACTAATGTTGAATTGTTATTATTTTTTCTCCTTTAAATATTTTCTTTGATGTTTTTTTAGCCAGTCAGTCAGTCATCTATTCAGTTTTTACCATTGGGTTTTTTACACTCGTACATATGTTTTGGTTGATGTTTTACTCAGTTTCACAGTTTTGATTCAGCATTTGCATGTTGTTCGCACATTCGCAATGAAAAGGTAAAAGTCTGACTGAAAACAACAAAAGGACGCATCAAGGTCGTTTGTTGGATGGAGTTACTGAGATGTTTATATTTGGTTTATACTTTTTTCTTGGTTTTGCCAAGCGCAACCATTAGTTGATAAAGAAATGTTTGTACTTTAAAAACAAATTTAAAGTACATCGTCAAGTTTGTAACGCTAATGTTGTACGTATTTGTAACAAAAAGTTTTGAATAAAGGTAAAATTTTATAATAAAATATGTATGTATTTATATTCGGTTCGTTAAATTGATTTAGTTTGTGTATATTTTATGTAGAGTATGTAGTAGTTCGAACACTATTAATCTGGTATGGTACTTTATATTTGATAAATTCAATTTTGTATTTTGTACATTTCTCTGTCATTACTAACCGACTCTTGGAGTAATTATAATTGTAATGAACTTGTTATTTCTCTTAATTCTGTTCTTATTTGTTTCCTTTTCAAATGAATTTTTTATGAAAATTAAATTGTTCCTTTAATTAGTGCATGTGTAAGAAAAACCTCAATGAAGTATATAAATAAATACATTCGTACACATGTAGAGATACATTTGTATTCATTTGTATAATTCTACACTTTTTTTCTCAGAATTTTTAGACTTATATTGTAGTAATGAGATAAAAAATAAATAAAAAATGTTATGTCATTTGTTTACTTTTTTCTATTTGATTTTTGTACAAAATATAGAGTTTTAAAAACCTTAAAACATATAATTTGTTTAAAAATAACACTGTCCAACAAATTGAGACTTTTTGATTGGAACAGAACAGCGATCCTTATAGTCCAGCTGGTCTGATTTTTTTTACAGTGGGTCAAAGTTTTAATTTTTTGATCGAAGGTAGCATTATACTAACTGACAAAAATGTTGTAACTTAATATCTGAGAGAATTCTTATTATCAGGGTTATATTGTGGAATTTTATGGGGATAATTTTTGTGGAAGATCTTAACCCCCTATCTCCTATCTTTAGGGGTCAAATTGACCCCTTTTTCGAGAAAATCGAAAAAAGTCCTTTCAAAAAGGACATTTCAGGATTAAAAAATTCTACGAAACATTTTGCGTAAAATTTCATTGGGGTTACTAAAGACACAAAAGTTGTAAATAGAGCCCTTTACGCTTAATTATCAAAATTACACGCCATATCGGGTATCACATTTTTTTAAAATATCTTCAAAAATCCAAGTATGATCCGAATGAGCTGAAATTTAAAATATAAATAGTCCATAAGGAGATTTATGTAAATATATATGAGTTATCTCTTTTAGTTCAAGAGATATTTAGGATAATTTATTTATTTTTTTAAATCTGCTCGATATTTTTTTGTTTTTTTAGATATGACGGGCATACGAAGGTTCAAAATTTTTTTTTTAAATATTACCTACATTTGCTATAAAATTTCGAAAACAATAAAAATAACATGCTAACAGTTATCTCATCCCTATAAAAAGTTACAGGCATCCAAAGTTTTCCCAAAAAAGTCCTTATATTTTTTCTTTTGTAGAAAAAAAATTTCTTCGGGACTATACAAAATTTGTATATGACCCGAAAAGAGAACCTCATGTAAAAGCGTGTAAAGTTAAACTTGGCTCACTTAAGTGGACCTAGTCGCCTCCAATAAGTGCAAAGTTATTTTCCTATCACACGTTAAATAACATGGCAGTAGGGTATTTTCTATAAAACTCATTTTTTGGAATACATTTTCCCCGTTTTAGGAATTTTGGTATTTTAATATAAAAAGTGTCATAAATTGTAACGCCATTGATTTAAGGATATTTTGATCTACACTATTTCCAATTTTTGATGTATTTTCTTTAACCGTTGAAATTTTAAATTAATTCAAACTTTATACTTTTGTTCATGAAAAATCCCTATATTATAATTTTTTAGTTTCTAAGGTTAAATGACGTCCGAAAAATTCATAAAATTATTTTTAATTTCACCAAACTATTAAGCTTCAAGTCCTAAGGTTTTTAACAATATTAACCACTTATACAAAAAGCTTCTATTTATTCACCAGGAGCTCCACAAACCTTGCTCTCTTTTGAAACATTTTAAAAGTTTTTTATACATTCCATGCAAAATGTGTTTTTGAAAAAACGTAAAAAATATGCCCATTTTTTCATGTTCCATGTTTCATGTTTTATGGGGATGAGATAACTGTTAGCATGTTATTTTTATTGTTTTCGAAATTTCATAGCAACTATAGATAATATTTAAAAAAAAAAACTAACCTTCGTAGGCCCGCCATATCTAAAAAACCAAAAAAAGATCGAGCAGAATTAAAACAAGTAAGAGTGCTATATTCGGCTATGCCGAATCTTATATACCCTTCACCTTTGTTGTGGATGCATTATTATTTTTTATAATTAGTATATAGGTATGTATGTACATTGCCCACTTTCAGCGTACAGCATCCTAAATTTATCAAGAACACAAAAAACAACAACAACGCCAAACGAAACAAAACACCAAAAGAAAAAACAAAAACAAAATACGCAAGGCAATGAAACCAACACACATCCAAACATACGTTTAATTGTATAAAAAACAACAACAACGCCAGAAGAAACAAAACACAAAAGAAATAAAAAAAACGCAAAGCATGCACATCCAAACATACGATTTGTTGTTTTTTTGTCAAAAAAACCAACACACAACCAAACTAAACTTTAGTTGTATAAAAAACAACAACAACGCCAAAAGAAACAAAACACAAAAAAAAAACAAAATACACAAAGCTTGCACATCCAAACATACGTTTTGTTGTTTTTTTGTCAAAGCATGCAATACATTGTGTTTTTTGATGAAATTTTCAGAGGTTGTCTCGGATTTTTGCTCATATTTCCGTTATTTATGGACGGATTTTGCTGATTTTAAATAGCAAAATTCTCGAAAGTATGTCTGACAGAATTGTTGAAGATTTGGATCCCGGAGATATCTGGGGCCTTCAGAAAATTGATTTCAACAGACAGACAGACAGACAGACGGACATGGCTTAATAGTCTCCGCTATCTATA
Organism: Calliphora vicina; assembly: GCF_958450345.1. Taxonomy (NCBI): domain Eukaryota; kingdom Metazoa; phylum Arthropoda; class Insecta; order Diptera; family Calliphoridae; genus Calliphora; species Calliphora vicina. The sequence continues at coordinate 85,172,779 of NC_088783.1, forward strand.
AGGATCCAGAATATATATACTTTATAGGGTCGGAAATGAAAAATGTAGAAATTCCAAACGGAATGACAAACTTATATATACCCTTCTCAAGAAGCTGAAGGGTATAAAAATAAATAAATAAACCTAAATATCTCTTGAACTAAAAGAGATAACTTACATATATTTACATATATTTTGTAGATCTTCTTATGGACTATTTTCATTTTAAATTTTAGCTCATTCGGATCATCTTGGATTTTTGGAGATACAGGCAAATCCCGGTATAACGAACGATATGTTGTCAGGCACATTCGTTAAATTGAAAAATTTGTAATATCGAGATGTTTTTTTTTTAATTTTGTACAACTTTTTCTGTATTGGAATTTAACTAAATGTATGGCGTTTTGATCCCTAGGTTCGATGAGCTGTGTGACATTAGGAGGAATGAATATAGTCCAAATCGAGGAATGAATATCGTATTAATCGTGGATAATGGCTTGGTGCATTATCCACGATTATTAAAGCCTTCATTGTAAGGGATTTCGATTCTGAAAATGATTCAACCTGTAGAAAATTAAACTGAGGGATACTTTTTCATTCAATGAAATTCTTCTAAGGTTTCCCATATTTAATTCACATGAACACTTGCACAATTATTGCCTGTTTCACAATATTGAATGAAAGATTTCGTTCGTATTCTAAGCGAAAGAAAGCTGATTTTGAATTCCGTACCTTCATGTTTATGTGAACGAATCAGTTTTCTTTCGCTTAGAATGCGAACGAAATCTTTCATTCAATATTGTGAAACAAGCAATTAAATCCACTATAGAAAAAATTACAGCACCTATTTTTAAAGATAGTAACCATTGAAAACGGTACTGTAACGACTAATTTTCTTATTTTTACATTCTTTATACTTTCTGTTCGTTATATATGAGCGTACAATATTCGAAAAGTTCGCTATGTAAGATTATCAATGTTAAAAATTTGGTTGTTTGTTTGTTTTTTCTCACCATTCGTTATATCGAGCATACAATTTTTGAAACATTCGTTATATAAGGTAGTCAATGTTACGAATTTGACCGTGCGTTAAATCGGATTTTCGTTAAAGTGAGATTCGTTATACCGGGATTTGCCTGTATTTATAAAAAAAGTGAGATCCGATATGGCGTGTAATTTTGCTAATTAAGAGTAAAGGGCTCTATTTACAACTTTTGTGTCTTTGGTGACCCCCAATGAAATTTTACGGAAAAAATTTAGTAGAATATTTTAATCCTTAAAAAATCCTTAAAAAAAAACCTTTAATCAAAAAAATCGAGATAGTGGGTTAAGATTTTCTACAAAAATTTCAGTTAGTATAATGCTACCTTCGATCATAAAATTAAAACTTTGAGCCACTGTAAAAAAAATTCAGACCAGCTTATTCTACAAAAATGATCTACTCAACATGCCTTTTCAGAATTATAGGGTCGCTAGTCTGTTCCAAAAATGCTGCTGGACAGTGTAATTTAACTCCCGTCAATCAGTATGTAACTATTAGAAATATTGGTCGTAGACCAAAAAAGAATATAATTATATTCAAGGTCGTAGGCGATCTAGATAGGTCCATTCATCTGTTGAAGTTTAAATTTGTTTCAAAAGTACAGATATTCATCTAGGGAATAATTTTTTGTACAAGCCAAAAAAATCAAAAGCAGGCACAGGGTCCGCTATGAATTTATGGTATCTTAAAATTTATTTATCGCATACATGCGATTTAAGATTTCAAACTTAACATAAACCATCTAGGTCCCAATACCTATCTTGTGTAAAAGTTTGGTTGAAATGCGGCCACATACGAAAGGTCAACATTGCCTCCTTTTTATACCCTACACCACCATACGCAGTGGTTTAGAAACTTTTTTTGGAAATAATTCGGTATCTTGGGAACTATTGGAGATATTGTTACGAAATTTCACATGGTTTGAGCTGAGGTGGTTCTGAGTTGACTTACGTTTGCTGAGCTTCCTAGCGCTAATTGGGGCCAGTTTGTATGATCCGAATGAGCTGAAATATGCTTAACAAATATGCTTACAAGTGTAGGTTATCTCTATTAGTTGAAGAGATATTCAGGTTTATTGATTTATTTTTTTAATTTTGCGGGCCTACTGAGGGTCGAAATTTATTTTTAAAATATTTATTATAAAAATCGAATGAAACGATTTTTTGATTTCCTCCCGGGAATGAAAAAAGTTCGGGAAATTAGGAACCCTACCTCCATCCCACATTCCAATTGAAATCATATAAAAAAACATAATTATACACTGTCAATTTAAAAAATTTAATTATTATTTTTTCATGTGAATATTTATGATTTTGACCTACAATGTTATTTTAGAAGAAAATCCCTGATATTCCTAAAAGTTATATCCTTAATTTCACATACATACACACATATGTAAATATACTCACCATTTTTAAGGCGAATTGAAAGGCATTCAATTTACAGACATCGTGCTTGGCAGACAAACTGAGTTGTTACGAGTCTTAGTGAAATTTGAATGTATGAATTTGCAATTGAACTCTGATTGTAAATAAAAGATCAAAATGAAAGACAAAAATGTGAATGTAAGGAAGCATGTGGTTGTACGGTTGATTAGTTGGGTTGGTCGGAAGATTTTGCATGGTTGGGTTACGTACGAAAACACATCTTTAAAAAATCATTTGATATGTCCTTTTTTAACCGAATAAATGTGTGTGTGTAGCCGTGTAGTCGTAAGTGAGTTTGTGACCGAAATGAATAGAAAAACAAAGTTTTCACAGAAAAATAGAGAATCAAAAAGAATTTTGGTAATTTGACTGTCGTTTCATTTGTATTAAAATGTAACATTTGTCCTTGTTAAACAAACACTCACACACAGCCGCACACACACATATAAATGAAAAATTGAAATCATACAGAATTGAAGACAAAACATCCACACCATATACAGTGATGGGAAATCAATAAATGCATTAGTAGTTGTGTTCTAACATCCTTACACCCACATATACATACATATGTTTGCATCTATGTACAGTGTCGGAGAAAACACATTGGAAAATATTGCTTCTATACTATTTCTATAGGGAAAACAAATTTGTTTCAATTGTATCAAGCTATAAATGTGGTATGGTCATCCATTCCAATGACAACAATAGATAATCTTATTAGTTCTATGATTAAAATATGTGCGGTAGTTTTGAAGAATTGCGGTTATGCAACAAAATATTAGTGCCCTTCACTATGAGTGATAAGAGTATTTTGCCTCTGCAACCCCATAAAGTAAATATATATAGACAGTGAAGTCGATATAGCCATATCCCTCTGTATGTTTAAATCAACTTTCCGAAGCATAATAACTTACTTCATAATTTATACATCAGTATATCCGCAAAGATTGAGATATAAGCAAACAAACGGCTACTACCTCGTTTTTTTCACCCAAATTGTTTTCATCAAAATACTGTGGTAACATACTTTTGTTAAATTTTTTAATAATATCATAAGAAATCCTGAAATCAAATTTCGTTGTTAATAATACTGAGGATGTATTTTAAATGTAGTCTAATTTGTCGTTTATAAAATCATTACTTTTTTTTGGAATTGGAAACAAATTTATAACGGCCATTTTGTCCAATATGTTTTGACCGATAGTGTACGTACTTTTAGAAATATATGTATGTAGATTATAATATTAAATAAATTTAGAATCTCAAATACTGCTTCAGAGTAATTTTCATTTAATTTACACACAAATCTAAATGTCACATTTTTTTTAGAGTTTTAATGGTTTGACGGAATAACTTTTGTAGCCAAAGTAGTCAAGGAGCATATTAAATTTGCACTTCGATATCCTGTTGTAATTCGATGACACTTTTTTAAATGGGAACCAAGTAATTTAAATTTAAAATGTTTGTATTTTACTTTTAAAATGAAAATAAATTTTTACTGAGAGTAACTTAAAACAAAATGAATTTTGCTCTGCTCTTCTAGATACTAATAGTATTAGTTAATATATATGTTCATGATCTTTCTTGGTCATTGGTTCTTAACAAGTTATATAATAATGAACTTAGTTTTTGTACAATATATCTTATAGCTATTTATAAAAATTTACATATAGAGTTTGTCGAAGTCCGGTCAGGCCACATCGAAGACGATTAATCGATCTTCATGACGAGCTCATGGACTTCGATGACGGCCTTATCGACCTCGACTGAAGGTCCCCGAACACTTCCTTAAGGAGGTTCGGAACACTTCCAAGGAAGTGTTTGGAGGAAGCCGAGCTTGGCGCCGAAGTTTATAGGTAAAAAACCCGAACGACCCACGGTCAGAGTTTTTTAAATAATTAAATAAAAAAAAACCCAATATAAAACGTACTCCCGTGCTCTTTTTAAATATTAAAATAAACAAGTAAGAGTGCTATATTCGGCTATGCCGAATCTTATATACCCTTCACCTTTGTTGTGGATGCATTATTATTTTTTATAATTAGTATATAGGTATGTATGTACATTGCCCACTTTCAGCGTACAGCATCCTAAATTTATCAAGAACACAAAAAACAACAACAACGCCAAACGAAACAGAACACCGAAAGAAAAAACAAAAACAAAATACGCAAGCCAATGAAACCAACACACATCCAAACATACGTTTAATTGTATAAAAAACAACAACAACGCCAAAAGAAACAAAACGCAACAGAAAACAAGTAAGAAAGTATGGTCGGTCAAGCCCGACCATATAATACCCTACACTAAGTAAAAGAGCAAACAAAATTTTCTTTTAAAATTTCAATAATTTATATTTTTGAGTGATTTTCGGAAGTGGGCCTTATATGGGGGCTATGACCAATTATGGACCGATCACCATGAAATTAGGTCGTGTGATTTATGTGTATATTGAAGTTAACTATGTTGAATTTTGTGTGTTTACCAACATTTTTAAGCGATTTATGCACGTTAAAGTGATTTTCGGAAGCGGGTCTATATGGGAGCTATGACTAATTATGGACCGATCGTAACAAAATTTGGTGACATGAATTTTGTGTATATAAAACTTATTTGGAGCGGAATTTGTGGAGATACATATATAAATTAAACATTTATGACCGATAAAGTCCAATTTCGGGAGGACATTTGTATGGGGGCTAGGTGAAATAATGGACCGATTTCAGCCAGTTTCAATAGGCTTGGTCCTTGAGCCGAAAAAATAATATGTATCAAATTTCATCGAAATATCTTCAAAATTGCGACCTGTACTCTGCGCACAAGGTTTACATGGACAGCCAGCCAGCCAGCCAGCCAGCCAACCAGACGGACGGACGGACGGACGGACATCGCTTAATCGACTCAGAAAGTGATTCTAAGTCGATCGGTATACTTTAAGGTGGGTGTTAGACTAATATTTTTGGGCGTTACAAACATCTGCACAAACGCATAATACCCTCCCCACTATGGTGGTGTAGGGTATAAAAAAATACGCAAAGCATGCACATTCAAACATACGATTTGTTGATTTTTTGTCAAAAAAACCAACACACAACCAAACAAAAGTTTAGTTGTATAAAAAACAACAACAACGCCAAAAGAAACAAAACACAAAAAAAAAATACGAAAAGCTGCACATCCAACCATACGTTTTGTTGCTTTTTTGTCAAAGCATGCAATACATTGTGTTTTTTGATGAAATTTTCAGAGGTTGTCTCGGATTTTTGCTCATATCTCCGTTATTTATGGACGGATTTTGCTGATTTTAAATAGCAAAATTCTCGAAAGTATGTCTGACAGAATTGTTGAAGATTTGGATCCCGGAGATATCTGGGGCCTTCAGAAAATTGATTTCAACAGACAGACAGACAGACAGACAGACATACAGACAGACAGACAGACAGACAGACAGACAGACAGACAGACAGACAGACAGACAGACAGACAGACAGACAGACAGACAGACAGACAGACAGACAGACAGACAGACAGACAGACAGACAGACAGACAGACAGACAGACAGACAGACAGACAGACAGACAGACAGACAGACAGACAGACAGACAGACAGACAGACAGACAGACAGACAGACAGACAGACAGACAGACAGACAGACAGACAGACAGACAGACAGACAGACAGACAGACAGACAGACAGACAGACAGACAGACAGACAGACAGACAGACAGACAGACAGACAGACAGACAGACAGACAGACAGACAGACAGACAGACAGACAGACAGACAGACAGACAGACAGACAGACAGACAGACAGACAGACAGACAGACAGACAGACAGACAGACAGACAGACAGACAGACAGACAGACAGACAGACAGACAGACAGACAGACAGACAGACAGACAGACAGACAGACAGACAGACAGACAGACAGACAGACAGACAGACAGACAGACAGACAGACAGACAGACAGACAGACAGACAGACAGACAGACAGACAGACAGACAGACAGACAGACAGACAGACAGACAGACAGACAGACAGACAGACAGACAGACAGACAGACAGACAGACAGACAGACAGACAGACAGACAGACAGACAGACAGACAGACAGACAGACAGACAGACAGACAGACAGACAGACAGACAGACAGACAGACAGACAGACAGACAGACAGACAGACAGACAGACAGACAGACAGACAGACAGACAGACAGACAGACAGACATGGCTTAATCGACTCCGCTATCTCTAAGGATCCAGAATATATATACTTTATAGGGTCGGAAATGAAAAATGTAGAAATTACAAACGGAATGACAAACTTATATATACCCTTCTCACGAAGCTGAAGGGTATAAAAATTAACAAAGTGTTTGTGTCACCAAAGGCTAAAGCAAGTGAGTAATAAATAAAATTCCCAATTTTATTAGTGCTACGTTCAACGCTGTTGTTGAATCTTTGTTAACTATTATAAAGATAAAATTAAAACAAGAACAAAGAACAAATTTCAAAAATAAGAGTTGGAAATTGTTTAGAGTTGTTGATTAACTTCTAATTGGAAGGTCTAGTACATGATATATTTTATGTAGTTTATAAAAAACCGACTTTTTAAAAAACCGGTTTGTCGGTTAACCGAAAATTGGCCTTTTTTAGAAAACCGGTTTTTCGGTTAACCGACTTCGAAAAAACCGGTTAACAGACATATATGTAAAGAAAATATAAAATGTCCAATAAAGTATATACAGCTTTAAAATTTTTGGTTTTTAGTGGTCAGGAATAACTATAAATATGCAAAAGTGTCCATTTTATTTTGTAAAAATTTCAAAATTATTATCTCAGTCAAATTGAATTAAGTATAAACATGTTACTAAATATATAATACTTGTTTTCATTATTGTTTTTTTTATTAAATTTCAATCAAAATGTGTAAATCACAATTTTTTTAATTAAATGCATATTCATTCAATAATTTTAATAATTTATTATCACCTCGAATTTCTGATATGAAACAGAAAATGTTCCAAGTGCCAAAAAAGGACATATAAGATGCAAACGCACTTCTTCTTAACTTATAATTACCAAATAATTGTAAAACTCCATTATCAGATTTCAAAAATATTTCAAATCATGAATTTTAGATCGTTTATTTTTGAAAAGGAACTTTGTACCCTAAGCTAACGAAGTGATTAATAAAATTAAATTTTAAGAACAAAACACACTAATGAAGTGAAATTTATTTGATATAATGTGTATATAATGTTTATATTCATTAAATGCACCAAAACATGAGATTTATTAAATTTTGTTCCAAATTTTATAACCCGGTTAACCGAGTGATAACTAAGTCGTTTGAGATAGTTTGAGCTGCATCTAGTCTTCGTGAATTTTGTCATTGTTGAAAAACCAGGGAGCGTTTACTATCATTCGAAGTGTTTTCGATTGATAATTTTGTAAAATTTCAACATTCTAATCCATATGTCCATACAGGTTTCAATATAGTTTTATAAAGTAAAACTTTGTTCTCCAAACATAATTCCGAGTAACCGCCCTGCAATCAGTTAATTCGTTTTGTTTTAATATTATATTTCGATTTTATGTGGCCTTTCCATGTTAGTCGTCTATCTTAGTGCATTCCAAGATATTTTATACAAATGGGGAGGTTATTATATAAAATATTAGTCTAACAAACATACCTAGCGACACAGAATCAGTTATTGAGTCGATTAAACGATGTCCGTCCGTCTGGCTGTCCATGTAAACCTTGTGCGCAGAGTACAGGTCGCAATTTTGAAGATATTTTGATAAAATTTGGCACATATAATTTTTTCGGCCCAAGGACGGCGCCTATTGAAACTGGCAGAAATCGGGTCCATTATTTCACCTAGTCCCCATACAAATGTCTTCCCAAAATTAGACTTTATCCGTCATAAATGTTTAAATCATATAGGTATCTAAATTTCGCTCCAAATAAATTTAGTATACATATATGGCAATCATGTCACCTAATTTTATGGTGATCGATCCATAAGTAGTCGTAGCTCCCATATAAGTCCCGCTGCCGAAAATCAACAATAATAAATCTCTTAAAAATGTTGGTATACACATAATATTCCACACAAACAACTTTCATATAAACATAAATCACATAACCTAATTTCATGGTGATCAGTCCATAATTGGTCATAGCTCCCATATAACAACACTTCCGAAAATCACTCACGAATATAAATTATTGAAATTTTAAAAGAAAAATGTTTTTGCTCATTTACTTAGTGTAGGATATTATTCTTACTTGTTTTTGTATTATTCAAGGCTCGTTAAATATTTAAAATTTCCTCGATTTTTCTAACGAGTAAAAATGAGTAAAATTTTATTTAATAAAATATATTTAAAACCAGAAATTTTTTAATAAATTGTTTGTTAACAAAGAAGAAAAACACAAAAGTAATAAAACAGGGGAACAATAATGACATTTTGGTATGGTGAAGCGAAAAATTATAAAATTGGTAAAACATATATGGGATTTTTCATTTTAAAAACTATCTTTAATTTTTTTAAATATCGCGGTTTTAATTTTTTTTGGTTATTCTGTATTTTTTATGATTCACATAATTTTATCAACCATATAATACATACATATAATGATTCATCATAAAAATGGTTGTCACAAACATATACTTGTTTACTATAACCATCATGTGAATCATAAATTAACCATATGTTAAAAAACTTGTTGCAGTAAACGTGCACAACTATATTTTTTCTCTATTTTATACTTAAACTAAAGATTTGTTTTTGAAGATTAGCATGATCATAGAATATCTCCGATTGTTATGTAAATTATAAGAAAAACAATCAATATTTCTATTAGGTAAGGGTATGTTTTCTGCAATTGACAGCGAACGCATCAAATATAAAAATTAGCTTTAATTTCCTGCTTTCTTTTAAACAAAACAAAATGTTCATCATTTCTATAGACATGAGAATTGTAACACGTTGCAAATTATAGATATGTATATATGTATCCAAAATCATATAAATATCAATTTATATATTGGAATAATAACTATTCTTAGTGTTTATGTATCCACTTGAAATGTTATGGCCATAACAATTTCCTTTAATATTCTTCACTATTTAACTATTTCAACAACTTTATCTTCCTGTTTGAATTTCAATTTCAAATTCGTTTACCTGATACGTTTTTATGAAGGGATATTCTAGAATAAAACATAAAAACGAAGAAAAAAAATGTAAATTTAAACTGAAAATGAAAATGTAGGGCACATCAAATGTAAAAAAGATAATCATAAAACGGAATAAAATAAAGTAAAATTATGTTAACGGTTCATACGAATTCATATCTCAACTCTCACTAACAAACTACCACGTTTGTAGAAGAAGCGAATGTGCATTTAAATGCCTACCGAAACACACCGGCACTATAGTTGGAAATAGCTAATGGTTTGGTTGTTGGAGTTAAAGTATTCCAAAATTATAACCCAATAAACATTATCTTCGAATTTTCTTTTGTTGAAATTTCCAAAATATATTAAATAGGCAAATAACGTTGAATCCCAACATTTGATTATGATCAAATTGACTTTATTCAAAGGGTAATTGAAAAATATGTAGCTAAGTATGTAATAAGAAATGTTTAGAGCTTTTACCAAGTTCTCGTTTATTAAATAGTTTGAGTTTGAAATTCCTTCCACTTAAAGGGATTTTGTTTATTGTGATTTAAGTTATTTAAAAACAAAAATAGGCTAAAGTTCTTTCTATTCATGGCACGTTTGGGTATACAAACATCAAATACATTGTATCTTGTCTACATGCAGGCATACGTACAAACAAACATTCTTAAAAAAACACTGAGATATTCTTGCATATATTTTCAATTTTGTAGAATTACTGAATTTGAATTTAAATAGAATTTATATGTTTTCATAAATTTAACAAATGATATTCGATTTCATATACACACATATAATGATGCAATAATGTCGCAATAAAAATATTAACAAGAAAATATATCTAAAGGCAATTTACTAGTTATTGATTTTTTATATAGACCATGAAGTTTTATTCTAATTTGAAGTTTGCCAATACGTTTGAAGCATTAAGTAATATAATATTCAGATGAATTATCGATCCAAATACAAATCTAGCTGGACAAAACGATAAGAGTTTCCGTCTCCAGAATAAAGCGAAATGTATTTGATAAAACGGGTTTTTAATTGGTCGTGAACTCACCTTGCACGGTACAATGGTAACAAAATAACTCACGTAAATTTTTGCGAATCGCATTATTTTTGTTATTTAGATACTCGGTAATAAATATTTACTTAGTTTGGGAGGGACTAACCACACTGTTCCGGTCCCCTTTATTTTTGGCGCAGCATCCGACACTGACATCAAAGAAACCTGATGGCAAAACAATTGGCCATAAATTCGGCGGTTAGGTTAAGTACTGTTGGAGCATGGAGGTCTAGTTGTACTGGCCATGCGTCTATTTTTGGCAGTATATCTTATCTCCCTGTTAATATTGACTACTACTCTTTATTGACAGACGCTTCTGTGTGTCATTGACGGGCGGGTCTCATTCTTCCATGGACACGTTTGTCATATACACAGATGGCTCTAAGTCTGCGGATGGGGTGGGTGGAGGCTTCTATATTCCCCATCTTCAGAAGAGGGTGTGTTTCAGGCTACATGATCAATGTAGTGTAATTCAAGCTGAGATTTCAGCGATCAAAAGGGCGGTACACTGGATGAAGTACTATAGGCTATTTGGTGTGAATATCCGAATCTGTACCGACAGTAAGCCTGCTATCAAATCCCTATCTGGCGTCTACTCGACATCCAGATTGGTACATGAATGCCGGGTATCTCTTAATGAGATGGCGAGACATTCTAACCTGGAGTTATTCTGGGTGCCTGGTCACTCTGGTGTACCTGGCAATGCTATTGCGGATGAACTGGCCAAAAGAGGCTCTCGTCTACAAATTGACGAGATCGATAACTTGGTCGGTTCACCGCTGTCTTGCTGTAAGTCAATCATACAGCGTAAATTATTTGAGTCTGCTCAACTCAGATGGTCTAACTTGACAAACTGCACGATATCGAGACTCACCTGGCCCGTTTATGACCATCATAGGTCAATGTCCCTCACGGGGCTACCTCGGGCTAGGCTTCGAGCTCTGATGTCAGTGCTCACGGGGCATTGCTTGATAGGTGAGCATGCTAGGAGAATGAATACTCCATATAATGACTTCTGTAGAAGTTGCCATGATGAAGACGAGAATGAGACGATTGAATATCTCCTCTGTCTTTGCTCTGCCTTAGCAGGGGTGCGGACTGCGACAATAGGTAGTCCATTTTTGCACGGCCTAGCGGATCTATCTACTCTGGATATCAGGAGGATGGATTCGTTCATTCGTGCGTCAGGTTGGTTCGGCATTGAACCCAGTTCTGACATGTGAAGGATCTCTTGAGGTCCTGAGCATGATCTTTAGGGTAACACAAAGGGACCAATTTCATGGACCCAAGTGAGCTGGTGGATAACTAGCTGCCTTCATAACCTAACCTAACGCCATTATTACAACTTGACTTTATGTTCGTAGTAGTAAAAGATAACATTAAGTGTACCTTTTTCTATTACTTAAAATTTCCTTTTACTATTACGAACATAAAGGCAAGTTGTACAACCAACATTGTACAACTATATATAGTTATTTTATATATCTTTTAAAACGCTTGTAAAAGTATAATACTATTTATTTTTAAAACAAATGTAATGGTTTTTGGTTTAATTTAGTTTTAGAAAATTTCCGGGTATGAAGACAGTTTTTAATTTCCTCCCGGGAAAAGGATAAAGTGCGGTAAATTAGGAAACCTAATCATAAATTGATTTCGTGTACTTTAGAAACAACTAGACAACTAATAATTTCTCAAACGATTTTTAAATTATTTATTAAATAGTAGGGTATTCAATTAATCGCGTTTAAAATTATGAAATTATTCGATTAACCGAATAATTTCTATTTTAATTTTAAATTGAACAAAATAATAAAAAACATAAAAATAATAAAAAATTTAATAGTTTCGTTAAATTCTGATAAAAGACTCGTTTCAGTTATGTCTTCAATTTCAATTACTATACATACTTAAAAAACTATTGCTATAAGGGAATATTCACGAGTTAAGAAATAAAATGTGTGTGTTTAAAACTATATTTCTATAAATTTCGGTTAATCGGTTAATCAATTCACCAATTATTCGGTTTATTTGTTATTTGAAAATCATCAATTTGAAATTATTTGAACAGTTAACCAACCAAAATTAATCGGTTAACCGATTAACGGTTAATTAATTGAATATCCTAGTAAACAGGTGTATCTTTCCTGTGTTGAAAGAATTTATATAGATATAAAATAAATTTTTCTACGATCTATACGATTATATTTCCAGCGAAAAGTCCACCCAGACCGAAAAATTAAAAGTTAACCAACAGTATTTCCTTTCTTGTATTATTTAAGATAAATATTCAAAATTAACTAAATAAAAGAGTTCAAGGCTTTCCTGAGTTGCGATGGCGAGATACCGGTCCACAAAGTTCAAGTCTTCGTTTTGGTCAGTTGTGTTTTATTTCTAAGGGCATATTCTCTTTACAATTTTTATTTCTAGGAGAAATTGTTCTAAAGCACTCTTACCGAAAAACATTTACTATAACAACAGCTACCGTAATATAAATTCAAAAGAGCAAACAAATAAAAATTAACGGTAAAATTTTGATTTGCTTTTAATGATATTTTAATATAACGTCACGCCAAACAGAGGTTTATTCTCTTTATCTCTACGCTGATGATCGCAAGTGCGTGAAATTTTGTATTTTAACAAAGATTTATAAAATAAACTAATTACAGAAAAAGAATCAGTTATTTAACAAATAGTTAATTTTATATTCATTTTCAAAAGTGTGTAACGTCACGCCAGATTATGTGTAAAAAACCGTAAAAGGCAAGAAAAATTTTGTTTTCAAAATAATAATGAAGACATTCCGCAAGGCACTCAGCAATACAGATGCAAACAAAACTTGGGAATTTAGGGATGAAGCCTAGCCCCCATACAAATGTCCTCCCGAAATATGACTTTATTTGAATTTATACAAATTACAAAGTGGGAACAATTGGCAATAATAAATTCCTTATTCATATTTTGAGTAATTATTTATTTTTTTTTAAATTTTTGTATGTGTTTTATAATTACAATATTTTTTTTTTAATTTGGTGAAAACCACAACAATTTTGAAAATGTATTTCGGGACTCTTTTGTTCCTAGGATACAAAAAGTTTCATTAAAAGTTATTCTTCAATAGGTTTTAGGCACTGAATTATTTTTTAATTTATTCCTTTTTTAACAAATGCAAATTATTAGAACAAAAAAATTACTGACTGGAAAAAAGACGGTTTACTTTTTTTTTTATTTTCAATGACTACTCTTAAAACTACAATTTAATTTTCCGCAATTAGACATACTATTTATACCAACGAATACAGTATTTTATTAAATCAATAGCGGTATTCACGATCTTGTGAATTTGTGTTGTAAATTCGTGCAATGGTGTTTTTCTGTATATTTTGTTAGTGTAAAGTAAAAATGCAATGCATATACTTACAATGATGCTGGAGCATTTGTAGATGATTGTGATTTTGGCTAATAACTTTTCCTGTTTTGAAAATTTAAAACTTCAAAATATACAGTGTCAGGGTATCAGAACATTAAAAACAGAGTTTAAAAAACAGGCTTACTGTTTATCGGAATAATTACATATTCTTGGATTTTATAATTGTCAAAAGTTATATGTATTTTTGAAAAATAGACAAAATCCCCTATCCATTGATATATATATATTCTTTATGTTTTTACGTGGCAAATTAGTTAGGGAAAACTTAACAACTTGCAGAGAATATACCTGTTTTCAAAAAAAAAACAGACCAAGAAATAGGAACGTTTTAAAAATTGAATATACACGAGTTTCCTATTTTGGGGACCCCTGCCGCGCCCGTGGTGGTCCCATGGGGTCTGATTTGAAAACTTAAACTCGACAATACTTTTTAATTGCTTATATTAAATTTCATTCAAATCGAACTAAGGGTTTAGAAGTTACAGATTTATTTCCTTCTTTTTTTTTGTTCTATATCACTGTGCATCGTTATGGAACATTTTTCTTAAATATAATACCAGGTCACAACTACGTATACTTAATATTTAATTTGCTTTAAACACATTTATCATACTGCTAGATATCCAATCCTGAGAAATGTACAATCACTTTGAATACGTTATTAAAAGCTGGAACAATATTCGAAATAAAATACAATTAAGTTATCTTTGGTACTTCACCAAACGCAGAAAAGAATACCTTTTAACTAATTAATAATTACATTGAAGCTCAAGCTAAATTACGAATTGCATACACTTGAATGGTAATTGTATAAACCAATCACAAGATTTAATATTCGCAATGTCCGTCATGAAATTACCCAAAAAATCTTTTATTTGGAATTTTGGAACGCATACCCTCTATTTTTTTATATATATAAAACTATAGTTAAATATGAAATTTTGCCTTTCTATCACGATAGCAACACGTGCCGACTTGCGATTTAGTTTTGAGGTGCATTTACAAGGGGAAAAAAATTAAATTTTTTCAGTTTTTGTAAACATTTAAAACATCTAATTTTAACATTGCCATTAAATAATTACTTTTGCAATTTAATTTAAAAGAATCGAAATGTGTACGTAATTGTCGTTGTAATAAGATATAAAACACAAAAATTGGTTAAAATGTTAAAGTTATTACAAAATCGCCAGGCTATTAACGTGTCTCAGGCCACTAGAACAAGAAACGTAGGAACAAAATTAACATATTTTGAGAAATATTAAAATAAGAGCTTATTTTTACTTAAAATATATACATATTTACTTGTATATAAGTTTTTGTCTTCGTAGGATACCATTAACCTATTCGCAGGTATGACCAAAAAAAATTATTTTTTTTAACGGCAGTTTCAAAACTCCAATTTCAAATTTTTAAAAATTTTGTTAAACAAATTTCAGAATTTGTTGATCATCACTTGGGGATTTATTGCCAACATAATAGGGAATAAGAATGTGAAAAAATTATGTCAATACCTCCTATAGTTTTTCCGTACCTGCGATTTAAATTTTGCGATTTTCGAGAAAAACTAATTTTTTGGCCATATTTTGGCGAATGAGCCGAATTTCCTTACTGTTACGATTTTTAAGTAAAGGCTATTCAGAATATTATAGTCCATGTAATTTTAAATTTAGTCTGAAAGTTTTACTAAAATCGGAAAACGTTAACCCTTAAATTGAGAAGGTCAAAGGTCAAATTTTTCAATATTTGGAATTTCTCATGGGAAAAATAGCGAAATGTTATATATGTGATTAATATTATTAATTATTATTTAGGCTCAAGTTCATTAAATTGATTTCCTTAGAAATACAATTTATTCTATTAAATTTTCATAATTCTAAAGAATACTGAAAAAGTTATATTTAGACACACGGCAGAATGGATTGCATTTTCGGGGTTCATTGTTAGCTGACAGCTGACTAAAGCAAAACAAAACAAGTAATAATACTAAAGAATACAACACTGAAAAAGCTAGTAAATTTCGTCTAACTCAAACAAAGTAGAAACAGAAATAAGATTAACCTTCGCTTTACCAAAGGTTTTTTATGTACATGGTTTACCAATACCCACCCGGGTGACACTACACTTCTATAAATATATGGGACGAACGAAATTTTAAAAAATTTAAAAAACCTTATAAAAAGTTTAAAATGGTTTTATTAAATTCTATAGAACTCTAGAATTTGTTCAGTGAGTACAAATTTCATTTAAATCGAAACAAAATTAAAAAAAAAATATTAAACCAATAAAATTGATGTGGTCACCCGGGTGGGTATTGGTAAAGCGAAGGTTAAAAGAAAGCTTTGATATAAGTCCTTTATTCTATTTCTGTAAAAACTGGTGAGTTAAATAGATTTTTTTTTTTTTTCAGTATCTTTTTTCTTTATTGAATCTTTCTTTTTAGAAATTTACAAATAAGTATTCAAATCTTAATCTAAACTAAAACTAAAGTTGTTATTGCCGCTGCAATATCCAACATGAGTGCTCGATGATTATCTGGCCAGATCCAGTGTTTCCAATCGTCTCAGTCGTCTATGACCCTCAAATGACAGCAACTCCCTGGCGAGGGGGTTTGGATGATCCATTAGTTTTGAAATGTATTTTAGACTGGAGAGTTTGATCTCCTCGCGTATTATGGGGACATTGAGATCCCTATGGATATTACTATTGCGAATGTACCATGGGGCACGTTAGATGAGGAGGCTGTTCCCCATAGCTGAATGCCGTATAGCCATATCGGTTTTATAATTGTTTTGTACAAAAGCACTTTGTATTCCAAGTCTAGAGCAGACCGTGGGCCAATTAACCAGTACAGTTGGACTGACTTTAATTTTATTTGCGTAACCTTGGCTTCAATATGGTGGGACCATGTTAAACGGCGATCAAGATGGATACCGAGATATCGCACATGGCTCTGTTCTGGGATTTTGATATTATTTATCTGTATGGAAGGGCAACTTTCTCGTCTTAAAGTAAATGTAACGTGAATACATTTTGTTGCATTGACCTTAATTTTCCATTTGTCCAGCCATTTTTCCAAATCGCCGATGTGAGACTGGAGTTGTTCAGAAGCTATTACGGGATTTTCATGTGTACTTAAAAAAGCGGTATCATCCGCAAATGTAGATGTGTAAGTCAGTGCGCTCGTGGGCATATCTGCAGTATATAAAATATATAGGAACGGCCCTAGAATACTTCCCTGTGGTACACCAGCGGATATTTTTCGACGTGTTGAGATCACATCCTTTGAACTGATTTGGAAAGATCTTTCTTGTATGTAATTTTTAAGCAGTTTATGTACGTTCGCAGGTAGTAATCTAGTAATTTTGTGTATTAGTCCATCGTGCCAGACTTTATCGAAGGCTTGAGATATGTCAATAAATAATGCGGAACAATACTGCTTGCTCTCGAAGGTTTTCCGAATAAGTGTAGTTATCCGATGTACCTGTTCGATAGTACTATGTTTCCTTCTGAAACCAAATTGATGGTCAGGAATAATGCAATTTTCATCAAGGTGCACTATAAGTCTCTCAAGTAACAACTTTTCAAAAAGTTTTGAGAGTATTGACAATAGGCTAATGGGACGGTATGATGTCACTTGAGTGACATCTTTTCCCGGTTTCGGTATCATAACTATATCAGATATTTTCCATGAGGATGGGAAATATCCAATACGTAGTATTGAGTTAAATATGAACAAAATAATTCTCAGTGCTGAGTTGGGCAGATTACTTATCATCGTGGTAGTAATTTTATCTATACCAGGTGATTTTCCAGCCTTAAGACCTTTGACCGTCGTCCTCACGGCAGAGAACCGGAATTTTAGTGGGGCTGGCACCACATTATTTATGACATTATCTCTAATATATGAATTTGTATCATTTAGGGTAAATACATTCTCCAAGTGATTGGCAAATGCTTCGATTTTTTCTGAAGTATTTTTTGCCCATTCTCCGTTCTGAAGGCGTATGGGCGACTCATATACAATAGGGCATTGCATATTTTTCACAGCTTTCCAGAGACTATATTCTGTGTTCTTAGTAGGGTCTAAGTTTCTAAGATAATTTCTCAGGTTAGATTCTTTATTAATCTTTAAGGCGACGTGAAGTCTTCTTTGGCACTGATTAAGTTTAGCCTTTACGTTCGGAGATCGCGATTGTTGCCATTGACGTCTGAGGGTTCTCTTTTCTTTGATAAGAGAATCAATGTTTTTAGGACATTTTGAATGTCTGTAATTCCCCAGGGTGACTGGGGGCGTGGACACTTTAACGGCGTTTGTTAAAATGTCTGTAAATATATCGACAGCGGATTGTATCTCATACTCATTTTTCAATGAGATGTTTTGTGGCAAGTGTGAGCTAACATACATTTTATACTTTAACCAGTTCGTTTTCTTGTTAGGGAAACAAGAGTAAGAGTTTTCCAATTTACTTGGAACTGCTAATAACGTTAAAACTGTAGGCGAGTGGTCTGACGAGAGGTCCAGCGAAGGGATCACTGAAATAAATTCTCTTTTTATATTCTTGATTACAGCGAAGTCAATTAGATCGGGAATCTTATTGAGGTCTGTAGGCCAATAAGTAGGTTGGCCACTAGATATGGCATCTAGTCTGTTAGACGATATTGCTTCTAACAGTTGCCTCCCTCTAGGAGTAATAAGGCGTGAGCCCCAAAATGTATGTTTTGCATTGTAATCACCAGCTGCTATAAATCTTGGACCTAGAGTCCTAAAATATTCGAGAAACTGCTCTCGATTAATATTATACCTAGGAGGACAATATATTGAAGATATTGTAACTCTACCATCAGGTATATTTATAGATGTGGCCTGGATGTGATCCGTTTTATATTCTGGCATTGGGAAATGCCTAATATCCTTTCTCACTAATATAGCTGTTCCACCACAAGCTCTACCACTTGGATGTTTTGTGTCATAAGTATAGTATCCGTTAATTCTGAAACAGTTCTTTATGGTAAAGTGTGTTTCAGAAACGAGTAGTACATCAATTTCCTGAATGTGGAGAAATTGTTGTACATCATTCTTATGTTGGCTAAGGCCGTTAGCATTCCAAAAACAAATTCTTAGAGAATTCATTTTTTATTTAGCAGGATCTGCATGAGCATGCTTTGATTCTGCATCAATTGTTGAAACATATTTTGCATGTTCGTCATGAAACTGTTCATGGTTTGAATTAGATTCTCAATAGAGCTTTGAGAGTTATTGTCGGGTACTGGTACACCCTCTTTTAATGCATGTGCATATGAAAATAATGGGGAATTATTTCCATTGCTTCTTTTCATTTGGGTAACTGAACCCTCATTTGTCGTATTGGCATATGATTTGTTTTGATAATTATCATTTATGATGCCCCTATATTGAGCACTAGAAGCACCTGTGTTTGTTTTCATTTGGGTAACTGAACCCTCATTTGTCGTATGGGCATACGATTTGTTTTGATTATTGTTTTTTATGATACTTCTATATTGAGCACTAGAAGCATCAGGAAGGCTTGGAAAGTTAGAAGCCGTATATTGAGCATATAAAGGTCTTCTTGCCTTCGTTGATTCCTGTATGCGTAGGAATACTTGGCATCCACGGTAGTTTGCGGTGTGATTTTGACCACAGTTACTACATTTTCTTATATTATCTGTTTTTGAGTGGGAGCATTCTTGACTTTTATGAATATCTCCACATCTTACACATACAGAAGGTAATTTGCAGAATGTTCGGGTGTGACCGAACTCTTGGCAATTAAGGCACTGAGGTGGACCTTTGCGCTTAATTGGTTCTTCTACAATTATTTTACGATTTAGAAGATATCTTAAACCGTATATTGGATGAGTGTCACCCTTTTTCTTTAATTGAGAAGAGTTGAAAGTGATTTCAACTCTAAAAATTGGTTGAGGAATTTTATTTTTATTTATTATATTGTGAATGGACTTCACTTCAAAGCCTTCAGACTCTAGCGCCTTTTTAATATCATCAGTTGGCTCAGAACTATCTATACCTTTGATGACTACTGTCAAACCTTTTGCACTTTTCAGTTGATATGTATAATAGTTTCTTTTCTCGGAATCGAAATTATGAACAATCATTCTGAAATTTTTTTCCGAATAAGTTTGTACCTTTGTCTCTTGAATATTTCCTTTACGTAGAGAGACCACGTGGAAATTCTCCTTACCTACAAGTTGGGACAATTTGTTCACCAAAACATTTGTAGTAGGTTCGCGCAAATAAAGAGGAGGTGGCTTATAGTCTTTTACAGGCTTTGCGGGTTTTTCTTTACTTTCATGATTGTCAAGAATTGCAAAACGATTTTGACTTACCGGATTTTTCTTCGCCTGTTTTGGATTTGGTTCCAATTTTGATGTCCTAGGACTGGACTTGCGTTTAGTTATAGTGATGTAACGGTCCATTCCTGTTAGGATTTTTCCCGTATTTTTCACTATACTATTTTTTGGTATGGCACCAGTATTTTTTAATGTAAAACTCGATTGATTTTGCTTATCATCACCGGTTTTTATAGAGTTAATATTTTCATTACTACTATTTGTGACATTGATCACAGTAGCATTACTTTTTTCAGCAACCATTTGAGTTGTTGTTTGTTTTTCTATAATTTCTTTTATGTTGTCTTCTACACAATTGTTTTGTTTTGGCGCACTAGAGAGTGGAGATCTCTCGTTTGTTGTTGTTCTTACACTTAAATAATTTTTGTGATCTTTTGGATCATATGTATTATTATTGTTGTATGGAGAGCTCACAACAATGTATGCATTATTTCCATAGCTGCTGAGCCTCCTTTCACTTGTTGGAGAGTAAGAGAAACTCATACACAAACACACAAACACTACACTCTTTATTTAGGGTTTTATTTATGTTGTTGTTTTTTTTATTACTTTTGCTTTGTTTTTTTTCTGATTGTTAATATTTGCATTAACAAACAGTTTTTTTTTTAATTTTATTTTGGCTGTTTAAATCAATATTTAAATATATTTATAAGTATTTAATAAGCGTCCATTCGCTGTTACTTATCTTTGTATATATTTTTTTTTTTGTATTTATCTTCACAATTATTTTATTTATTTATTTGTGAGAGCGATGTAAAACACGTCTATCCACTGTAAACGGCAGTTGAATGTATGAGTTAAATAGATGATATTTACAAGCGACACTTACATCGACACAAAAGAGTGCCGATGAGGGGGTGGTGGCTAACCCGGAAATGCATTCCATTCCAGGGTTTCGATATTCAGCTCTAGCAACATATTTCTTACATTTGACTATGCAATAAATATGAAATTATCTCATTTCATCACAATCAGCTAATATAAATATTCATACTGTTCGTTCGTATTACTATTAAAATTGCAATGCTAGTCTGCAATTTTTAGTAGCAAACACAATCCATTGCATATCCACCAAAATATATGTTCGTGCTTTAGTACCACACACAGTTTTTCTGTCGTGCTAATATTGCACTCCATTCGTTTTATTTTGTTGTGCTGGCAAACTTTTCTAGCAAAAATACACACTTCTGTAGTTGTGCTATAGCACAATTGACATTTCTGCAATTGATGCTATCAGTTGCTGTTCTTGATAAGTGCATAACAACATTTCAGTAAACACACCCAATGTACAGTTGGGCAGAATCAAAATTTTTTTGAAATATATCTGGCATTTCTAAACGGCTGATCTGATCAGGATAAAATTTGACGCGGGCATAGCCAAGGAGTATTCGAGTTTAAATTATTGAAATGGGACCTACAAATGCCTCAGGGGCGGCGCTATGGGGGCCCAGAATAGGGTACCTTCGTCATGCAAAATTTTTAAACACGTGCCATTTTTTTGTTTCCCATTCGATTTCAAAGAGTTTTATATGTTTAGAAAGCGCTCGCCTATGTCTTGAAAAAATATGCTTGTGTGTGCTATTTATCTCTTATACTTTTCGAGTTATAGGCATTTCAAAATTGAAATTTTAAAATTTTGCCATACCTTGGTCCGCTTTTTTAAAAATATAGGTCGTACTTTTGTACCGAACGGGCTCGATTTTTTTTTGTTAGTTAGACAACTAAATTATCAGTAATATACAAAATATTTCAGAGTAATATCGATTATAGATCCAAAAATAAACGATTTTCAATTTAAGAATTCAAAAAATAGTAGATTTTTGCTGTTTTTTGGATGAAAAGGTGACTTAAATCTTTTTTATTAAAAAAAAACTTTCTTTAAGAACATATAACAATTTTATGTTTTTCTGTAAGGTAGCTTTACAGAGAACATTTTGATATAAAAAACATGTCCTATTTTTTGAACATGTTACCCTTTCGTCCTTCCGAATTTGACCTATTTTTTGATAAAAATTTCAACTTTGGGCCACATGTTCTAAAATCCCAAAGTTGGGATCAAAAAACGGAAAGCAGCTTTAGAAACCTTGATTTGTTCCCTATTTATCCCCAAAGTATTTTCCTAGCCCCGAAGGAAATGTAGACCATATGGTTAAAATTGTAAAAAATACCATTTTCGGGATTTTCGCTTAAATTTTTAGGAATTGTGGGATTCCTTTTAACCTTTTGAAAAGTTTTTTTACACTTTGTAATTTGGAATGACAAATTTAAAAAACGTTGAAAATTTCATTGAGTTTTGCTAATAAATAAAGATTTTATTACAGATTACATATTTATTGAGTTTCTAAAACTAAAATTTTTATCAAAATTTTAATAGGATTGCAAATACATATTAGGAACAATTTGATCCACATTTATTCCGAACATATTTTTTCTTGTTTAGATATTTTAATTTTTGGTCTTACAAAAAAAATGCAAGTCAATATCTCAGTTAGATTCAAAAATATTTACACTAATGAATAATCGTTATTTCGTATTACATACTTGACAATAAAATAACTAGCAGCATCCAAATAGCCAAAAAACAAGAAATATCAATGCAACCATAGCAAAGCAACCAAAGAAATGTAAATTGCTGCCAGAGAAAATTGATAGCACAACAAAACAAAAACGAATGCTGACGCGCAATATTAGTTCGGCAAAAAAGTGTGTATGCTGCTATAGCACGAACATATATTTTGGTTGTTGTGCTACAATAACGAGTTGACAACTGGTTGTATCTGCTACTAGAAATTGCAAACTAACTTTGCAATTTGTATAGTAATATATGAATAGTAACAGCAATTTATATTAGCAGAGTTATACAAAATTATAATAGTAACTATATTTTTAGTATGCAGATTGATAAAAATGTATATTTACTGCAATTGACGGCTAATATAGTAGCAATTGTAAACCCTGTTCCATTCTGCCGTGTGTTATGAAAATTTAATAAAATAAATTGTATTTCAAAGGAAATCAATTTAATGAACTTGAGCCTAAATAATAATTAATAATATTAATCACATATATAACATTTCGCTATTTTTCCATGAGAAATTCCAAATATTGAAAAATTTGACATTTGACCTTCTCGATTTAAGGGTTAACGTTTTCCGATTTTAGTAAAACTTTCAGACTAAATTTAAAATTACATGGACTATAATATCCTGAATAGCTTTTACTTAAAAATCGTAACAGTAAGGAAATTCGGCTCATTCGCCAAAATATGGCCAAAAAATTAGTTTTTCTCGAAAATCGCAAGATTTAAATCGCAGGTACGGAAAAACTATAGGAGGTATTGACATAATTTTTTCACATTCTTATTCCCTATTAATTGGCAATAATAAATTCCTTATTCATATTTTGAGTAATGTTTTATAATTACCATATTTTTTTTTAAATTTGGTAAAAACCACAACAATTTTGAAAATGTATTTCGGGACTCGTTTGTTCCTAAAATACAAAAAGTTTCATTAAAAGTTATTATTCAATAGGGTTTAGGCACTGAATTAATTTTTAATTTATTCCATTTTTAACAAATGGAAATTATTAGAACAAAAATATTACTGACTGGAAAAAGACGGTACTATACCTGGTTTACTTTTTCTTATATTTTTCAATGACTACTGTTAAAACTACAATTTAATTTTCCGCAAGTTGATATACATATACATATGTATATACCAGTGGTGCCCGAACACATACCATCAAAGCTTTGGTTGTGTTGGTAAAACAGCGGAGAATTTGATTTGATTTTGTTCTCTGAGATGAAAACAAAGCAACAAACACATGATCATTATAAGAACAGCGGAGAATTTGATTTGATTTTGTTCTCTGAGATGAAAACAAAGCAACAAACAAATGATCTATATAAGAAAACGCACAAGTAAGCTGTATGTGTATCAAAGTAACGTCAGCAGAATTTTCTTGCCCTATTACGCGTGCTAGGGAATTGTGATTTCGGGCACCACTGGTATATACCAACGAATACAGTATTGTATTAAATCAATAGCGGTATTCACGATCTTGTGCATTTGTATTGCAAATTCGTGCAATGGTGTTTTTCTGTATATTTTGTTAGTGTAAAGTAAAAATGCAATGCGTATACTTACAATGATGCTGGAGCATTTGCACAAGATTGTGAATTGGGCTAATAAATTTTCCTGTCTTGAAAATTGAAAACTTACAGTGTCAGGGTATCAAAATGTTAAAAACAGATTTTAAAAAAACAGGCTTTCTGTTTATCCGAATAATTGCATTTGCTTGGATTTTATAATTGTCAAAAATTATACGTATAATTTTTTGAAAAATAGACAAAATCCCCTATCCGTTGATATACAGTAGCCCAATAAAGTCTACATACAGGAATTCAAATTAAATTTCTTTCGTTGAAAGCTGTATTTGTATGTTAAAAGTAGTGAAATATATTTGTTAAAAAAATAAATTCACACTAAAAAAAATTAAAACAACATCACTTAAGTCGGGTTTAGCAACATTTTCTATCACTTCCAAAATTTCACCGTTATTAAATTTTTTGATCCTGAGTCAAATAACGAAATTTTTTTTTGGTTTTTTGGGCTTTAATGTTCAAGATATTATGGAACTTAGTAGTCCCGCTCACCCAAAAGTAGGCATAACCAAGAATAAATTATTCGTTATTTTACTCAGAATCAATAACTCTAATAACTGTGAACTTTTGGGCGTTATTTGATTTTTTTTGCTAAAATCGACATAAGACATTTATTATTATATATCTCATAAAAAAAAAACTAAAAAAACTGCTTTAAATTAAAGTAACATAATAATTTTTCCTGTATGTAGACTTTCTTGGGCTACTGTATATACTTTATGTTTTTACGTGGCAAATTAATTAGAACTTAACAACTCTCAGAGAATTTACCTGTTATCAAAAAACACAGCCCAAGAAATAGGAACGTTTTAAAAATTGAAAATACCCAAGGTTTCCTATTTTGGGGACCTCTGACCGCGCCCATGGTGGTCCCATGGGGTCTGATTTGAAAACTTAAACTCGACAATACTTTTTAATTACTCATATATATAAAACTATAGTTAAATATGAAATTTTGCCTTTCTATCACGATAGCAACACGTGCCGACTTGCGATTTAGTTGTGAGGTGCATTTACACGGCGAAAAATGAAATTGTTTCAGTTTTTTTTTAACATTTTGCAATTAAATAATTACTTTTGCAATTTTATTTAAAAGAATGTGTACGTAATTGTCGTTCAAATAAGGCATAAAACACAAAAATTGGTTAAAAAATGTTAAAGTTATTACAAAACGTGTCTCAGGCCACTATAACAAGAAATGTAGGCACAAAATTAACATATTTTGAGAAATATTAAATTAAAGGCTTATTTTTACTTAAAATATATCCATATTTACTTGTGTATGAGTTATTGTATTCGTAGGATACCATTAACCTATTCGCAGGTATGAATAGGTTAACGGCATTTTCAAAACTCCATTTTCAATTTTTAAAAATTTTGTTAAACAAATTTCAGAATTTTTGAATCATCACATTGGGATTTATTGAGAACATAATAGGGAATAAAAATATGGAAAAAGTATGACAATACCTCCTATAGTTTTTCTGTACCTGCTATTTAAATTTAGAGATTTTCGAGAAAAACTAATTTTCTGGCCATATTTTGGCGAATGTGCCGAATTTCCCAACTGTTATAAACTTTAAGTAAAACCTATTCAGAATATTATAGTCCATGCATTTTTAAATATAATCTGAAAGTTTTACTAAAATCGGAAATCGTTAACCCTTAAATCGTGAAGGTCAAATGTAAATTTTTTCAATATTTGGAATTTCTAATGGAAAGATACTGAAATGTTATATATTTTTGGGCCGATTTTCATGAAACTTAAGAACAATATAACATGATGTCTATTATTTATAACAACAGCACACAAATTTAAATTAACCCTTAATAGCACTTGGGGTTTGGTAATGAAATTGCATTTTCACTAAAAAATAAATTTTATGCATTCTCACTAAACAATTTCCATTATTGCTTATTTTGTTTTTGCAGATATTGTTATTGTTTGCTGTAACGCCTTTTATTTTATATTTTATTTTATAATCGAATTAATATTTTTATTAAAAATAATGCGTTTTTATAATAAAGGTCCACTTTATATAAAGTGTTAGGCTAGAATCGATATTTATCACCTTGTAACTAGTAACAAGTTTTGGGATAGTTCCCTTCCCCTAGGGTGGTACCTATTGTTGAATTTCCGATCTATGTGTATTTATTACGGTATTCTTTCGACACATGCTCGTTCGATTAATCGAATAATTTCTTGCGAATAATTATTCGAACAATTTAAAAATTACCATTTTCAAATAACGAATAATTCGAACAATATTATGTAGAATAGTCGAATAAATCGAATAAATGTTCATATATATTTAAATTTATTAAATTGCTTAAAATTTTTCATAATCAATAATGACTCACAAAAATTGTATTGTTTCTGAAATTCGACAAATAACTAAAGACAAAGGGACTTTCGATCACTGTAGATGAGTGATCCGATAGCTCATTCTATAAATATATAAATATTATTGCAAGTTAAACAAATCTTTCAAAATGTTTAATTTAGGACCTGAACCAATGAAAATAAAAGGTATTTAGCTGGCGAAATATTAGAAGAATAGCAATTAATAATCAAAATATTAACTTAGATTAAAGTGGAGTTGAATGTGATGGAGAATGTGATTTTGAAACGGCCGTCGAAAGTGAAATTGAGGATGACATTTATATTGATTACATTGAAATAGATGAAGGCCATGATCTTAAAATATATATAAGTGATGTTATTAACCGCGTACGTAAGTGTTGCAAAATATTTCATAAATCGAATGATAAACACAAATATTGCAAACTAACGTTTTGTTGCAAGAAAAGCATGCAGTTCGTCTTATACATGATTTTGAACATCGTTGAAGATCTTTGTCTAACATGGTAATAAACTTTTTGCGTATTTTTAGTTGCATCAATCATGCACTGCCTGACTTCAAATTAGCCACGTTCACTGACAATGATATCAAACTTTGTTCCGATTCCCATTCTTGTGTAATTCCCCAAGACCACTTTATTAAGCAATGATTCGGCAACGTTGATAGAGCTTGATGTATAATACAATTTGTTATAAATAATTTAGAAATAGTGAATAATTAAGTTACTAAAGAATTAGTTACTCAATTTAAAACCCGAATTAATGAACGACATAAAAGTTCTTAATACGTTTATATTGTATTTGAATTCAGGATCATGTCCAACTAGCTCAAATTTTTTAAAGCATTGTTCGGGAGTTAATCTTATCAGAATATTTCTGATTAAAATTTAATGATTTAATTCGAATGTTTTTTAACATTATCAATACTTGAATTGTTAACTTTAACGTTAAAAAAAACTAGATTCTTTACTTTTTTAAAAAAATTAAAATTATTTGAATATTTCGATTAATTTTAAACGTGTGATCGAATTATTCGAACAAGTTAAAATCTCTTATTCGAATTATTCGTTTTATTCGAACAAGAGAAAAATCGAATAATTCGATTACTCTAGTATTTATCTATGGTTTCAGTGATATATATGGGGGATTTCATGTCAAGTGAACCAACTTTTAAAAACGATGTCTTCCGAACCTTATACCAAGGTTAGACCTATTGGATTGTAATTCAGTCACAATTTTTCAACAAGATCAGTCAAGAACTCCTTGAATTAGAGGGGGCCAAACAGAGAGTTCTTGACCGAGAGATAAGAAAATCTTTTGAAAATAAAAAATAAGGCTGGTGTTCCACAGGGAAGTGTTCTCGGACCATTACTTTATTTGATATATACTTCTGATTTGCCGGTGAGTGATAGACTTACCATATCGACATTCGCTAATGAGAGGGTAATACTTAGCTCCCATGCAGGTAGCTTCTACGGAATTGGCCAATTATCTCAGGCTCGTGTAGATATGGTTGATTATCTGGAGAATATGAGTGAATGAACTCTAAAGTAAAAACATCACATTTACTCTCAGAAGGGGTGACTGTCCATATATCACACTTAATAACATAAACTTTCCACAGACAGAAACTGTTACCTTGGTATTCACTCGGATAGACGACTTACTTGGCGTCAGCACTTAGAATCCAAGAGTCTTCACATGAAGAGCCTTCACTTGTTACTGAATGACCAATCAAAATTAAGCCTTGACTATAAAGTCATCCTGTATAAATGTGTTTTAAAACCAATCTGGACTATGGCTTCCAATTGTGGGGAACGGCCAGTAATTCCAGTATTGAGCTTATACAGAAGGCCCAATCTAAAATTTTAAGGACAATGACGGGTGCACCATGGTACATAAGAATTGAGAACATCCATAGTGACCTACAAATACCGTTAGTTAAAGACGAGTTCAAGAATTTCCGTGATAAATGCATCATGAATTTACGGAACCACCCGAACCCACTTGCAAGAGTTCTCACACACACCCACACACGATCCAGGCTTCATGGAGCCAATGTCCATCAACGCTCCTGTCAGAGAGATTTAGTTTTAATTTCAGTTATAAGATTTTAATACTTATTGTCAGTCCTAAGTAAGGCAAATTCGATAAATAAATAAACGTTATAAAAAAAGTCTCTATAATTCAATATTCATAATTTAAAACTATTTATAGAAGAGTGGTAACCGTATTTAGAGGTAATGGCAATTGCAATTTCGGAAACGGTAGCTTAGCGATAAATCTGTGATTTTTATATTTCCTAAAATCCACTAATACAACAGGTCGGATTTTTTTCAACTCGAAATGTAGTTTGTAAGCATGTGCTATATTTTTGTGTAATCCCTTCATATTTTTAATTAGTTATTGCTATTTCAATAATCCATTACGAAGAAAATATAAAGTCTGATTTATTCCTTTCAGTACGCGAATAATCGTTAATCGCCAATGTTTTGTTACAATAACATTTTCAGAGCACAATATCATTTTTGTACAATAAATTTATTGTGCTGAAATGATTTTTTTTGGTTGCTTGTCTCTTATTTAAACGAATTTAATGCGTCTAATAATCCAATCGACAATTCTTTTCGTTTTTTTGTTTGTTTAGCTCTTTGTTAAAGCTAATAATGTGTAAATATTCCTCTACGCAAGTAAAAAAGTCCTCCTTATTTTTATTGTGAAAATAAATCAAGCTATTTAAAGTTGAAACAGTTTTAAATAAATTCGACAATGCCAACAATATTGGAAAATGGAAATTGAAAACATTTGCCCCATAAACCTAAATAATAAAATCAACATGTGTATGAGTGAATTCAACTTGAAAACATTTTCTTTATGTCTTTAAAACTTTTTTGATTTGAATTGTATATTAGAAAATTCGCTCTTAACCTGGAGGGAAATCAAGAGTCATTTGTAACAAGTACAAGCAGAAGAAGAAAAAAAAACTGTTTTAGAAGAAGACGATAAACGAAAAAGTAAGACACCCTTTTGTTTGTAACAATAACACAAATTTACATAAAAGAAGGTAAAAAATGAAGAATCATTCACACATGTGTATGTAAGACGGCCTACAAAATAACAAACTCCCCAGCAGTTTTACCAGTAGTCAATGTATCCCTTAGAGACAGTAATTGTCACTGGCTGACTCCAATTTATATATTTTGTGTCAATTGACACGTATATGCCCTTTACACATCTCAGGTAATCTAACGTCAAGTCAATTGTCACTTAAGTGTATCTAAGTAATCTAGAGTGTAGTCACTTTAAAAGTTTATTTTGTACTGCGCTTTTGTGAGTGACATGAACTCAGTTGTCACTTTAGTGTCTCTAGTTAATCAAGAGTGTCTCTTTAAACTAGGTATTTTACCCACCAGAATATGTTAGAGAGTAGCCGGAGGAATATTTGTTTACACGCATTGGTGTTGGACTGTCTAAGAGACGTCTTTTTAATTGACTATTTGAGGTCAATTAGCTATCACTTAGCACATGTATATTTATGTTGAAATAACCAGTGACTAAATCCAATGCGGTGACCACTTTGGACCACCTATTAGTCATTCTATTTGTATAGTCATGTAGTCACGTAGCTATTTATGTAACTAAATAGGTAAAATCACTAGTTCGGGACAGACTCCCATAACTGCTGGGTCTTATACATAAAAGTACAAGTAACTCACACAAGTAAAAACATCAATACACGAATAAAAAAACATCTTCAAATACATATACACATACAAATGAACATATGTACACAGTTATAATACAAAGCCATATAAACTGTTGCAGTTAGAACAATAAAACCAACAAAAGGAATCGAAACCAGAACCAAAGAGTCACTGAGTTTAGAAGAGTTTACAGTGATAGACGAAACTCAAACTGTCAAAGTGAATTTTAAATTCACTATCTTCATTTTTGGGAATTAATCCTTACCCTAATATCCTTGGTCTTATTCACAAAAACGGCTTACAGCTAAATGATCCTAAGCAAAAATCGCCTAAAAATATAAACGAAAAAAAACCAAAACTGTCTAATCAATAAATCGTTAATAATTCAAACCGACTTTAGACATATGTACGGGCGGAATAAATATGTTTTTTTTAAACCCTCCCATGAATGAGTCAACCGTTGCTCTTATACGTTTTTTGTTATGGTTTATCATTATTTACTAATTATATATGTATGTATAATGAATTTTAGAAAAAACATATTTTATTAACAACGTTATTAATATTTTATGAGTTTTATATGTAACAAAAAGTAGGAGTAAATTCAAAGAACTCGTTTCAAATGTGTTCAAAAATAAAGCAGATAACAAAAATCCAAAAATTGACGGAACGTTTATTATGTTTTCAAGAAAATGTACAATAAAATAATCCAAAAAGTAACTAAAATTCAAAGAACACGTTTGTGATGTGTTCAAGCAATAAAATATGACAAAAGAAAGTGCATTTATTAATGTTTTCTTGAAATTTCAGTACAAGATCCCACTGGACCTTTTCAAACGCTCACGTACTAAATAGCTTTAAATCTCAATAGAAACTAAACTATTGATCGGATCGCCTTGATCCGACCAAACGATTCTAGATAAAATTTCTTTGGAATACTTGCGGGAGCCGAGTATACTTCCCATGGACCAACAAGGACCTCTCATCCTCTCAAGACTACAGGGTCATATATTTAAATGGCTAGGAAACAGATTTCTGGGTGAACTCGGCAGTTTTGCTGGTTGTAAACTGAGTAACATACTAGGTATTACTTATAAGGGGAATATGTTGGTTATTTAAAGCAAGTTCTACAGTGATTTCAAATCTGTAATAAGTTTTTTTCTCTATGGATTTTGATTCTTCTTATTTACATTGTTTCTTCATTATAAATTACTCTTAAAAGGAATCGCAATTAACCTTATGGTCTCCGAGTGGAAGTGCACATAGACTAAAGTTTCCCTCCAATCATAGATCCATATTCCGCGAAGATATTAGTATGGATGCAAACTGTTGTTTATATTAGAAATAACGTGTGCAAAATTTCAATGTATTACACCGTACTACAAAAAGAGAAAAAAATCGTTAGACACGAACCGGATGATATACGTATGAAACTATAAACTAAATGGAGTAAAACTGCGTTTTCAGTTTATCATTTCGTGATCCTCTGTCCTTTTGAAAGTATTTAAATATACTAATGCTGATCCAAAAATAACAAAATTTTTGTCAAAAGAACAAGAAGAGTTGTAAAATATTTTGTATTATCTTTATTTTATCCTTTATAGATCAAAAGATGTCAAAAATGTCCATTAAAATATTCTGTACTAAATGTCAAAATTTCATCCTTTATATATAAAGTTCAAATTAAAATTTGCTAAGAGCAATAGGTAAAAGGTTACATGGATGAGAAAAATCACATGTTTGGTCAAAATGTCAAATTTTGACCCCCTCTAACTCCGAGAGTTCTTGACCGATCTTGTTGAAAAATTGTGTCTGAATTACTATCCAATAGGTCTAACCTAGTTTTGCATCTCGATCGGAAGACATCGATTTTAAAAGTTGGTTCACTTGACGTGAAATCCCCCATATATATAAAAATGAAATGCTCCATGTATGTAATGGCATAACGTGAAAATGGCTAGAGCGATTTGGCTGATTTTTTTTTTATATTTGATTCGAAATTTCTAGAAGATGGTTTGTAAAGAAAAAAAATCAAAAATTTAAATTTTTAATATATTTCCTCCTTTTCACTTCTCATTTTTCTTAATAAGAGACATTTTTTAGAGAAACTTGAAGAACTAACATTAGTAAATAAGTACCGGGCGAAGTCGGGGAGGTCAGCTAGTTTTATATAAAATGGTTTATCGCAAGTAATATAATTTATAAGTTCCAAAAGGTTCCAACTGTTGGCAGTAGTATACGCCATGAACTTTTTAATTCGTGTAGTTTCTACCACAATATTGATACTCACTGTTATTTATATATGCCAATTCATACAAAGGCAAACATATGAACTGATAGCCATGTATGTAAGTGCGATAATATTAAGGTAAAAAAGTTTGTGTTTTTGAAATTATTGTTACCACAGGGAATCTTTTACATGAACACACATTGATACATTTGTATAATAATAGATACTCTAATGCTAGTGTTGCTTAACAAAAAGTCACAAATGATACACAGCGAACACCCAGCAAACAATTTCTATCGATATAGTGTTACTGTTCGGGAAAAAGCGTTCCACGCATATGATACATACAAGGAGAAACTATTTCTTTTATTCTTAGTGTCAAATCTACATATTTATAAATTAATGTTTTTTTCGTATATTTTGAGAACAATAATTGTGAGCGTTAGTACGGATGTATTCCTTACCGCTGTACGAAGTTTTACTAAAAATGGGAGAGATCTAAATTATCATAAAGAAATAAACACAGACATGGCTCTCTTAAAAAAATTCTCTTAAGCTCAGTGACGTCAACAGTGACCCAAACTGATTGTATTATATGAAAATTGTATGTGATTTAGAATGGAAAAGTCAATAGTTATGTTTAAAAGTTATTTATGTTTAATAAAATAAAATGTAGTTTAGGTTTTATGTTATTAGACATATTTTACTTTATTAATTTTCAATATTTTTGCTATATTTTAGTTCACGATTTTGATTTTTTATTATTATATAAATAGGCCACACGTTTTTTTGTGGTACACTTTTAAGTATGTTA
Organism: Calliphora vicina; assembly: GCF_958450345.1. Lineage (NCBI taxonomy): Eukaryota > Metazoa > Arthropoda > Insecta > Diptera > Calliphoridae > Calliphora > Calliphora vicina. Next base: position 85,206,597 of record NC_088783.1, read on the forward strand.
TTGTCCACCAATATTGATGAAACATCTATGGTTTTAAAGGTTATTTTCTCTAGATTTGCAGAATATAATTTTTTTTAAAATTCTTTCCATAAAAGTGGTAAAAAGCTTGAATGAAATTTCACATGAGCAAAGAGGAAGTATAGTCGAGTTTAAGTTTTGAATTTGGACCTCATGACCCCACCAGGAGCGAGACCAGGGGTTCCCAAAGTAGGACACCTCGGGTATGTTCAATTTTTAAAATGATCCTATTTCTTCGTTATATACAAAGTAAGTATTTATTATCGAATTATCTGGAGAGCTATAATAATGAGATTCCCAAAACTTTGGGTGTTATTATTAGTTATTTTGCTGCGTTTATACGTAGTTACACAAAGGGACCTAACATTAACACAAAGGGTCCTAATGTTTGGACCCAAGTGAGCTGCTCTCTTTCCTGTTTCTACCATGCGGCTTCTTGTCAACCTAACCTGCGTAGTTGAGAACAATGACAAAAAATGAACGTAGTTCGGAACAAGGGATATCTTCCCTCCCCATCAATATTCATTATCAACTATTTTGGGAAATACTATAGATATGGTTTTCATACTTTGTTTAAATTGCATTATGGGAGGATAGAAATATTTTGGATAACCCATTTCATATTCAGTTAATTGTTATTTATGGATATCTGAAGATATATAATAGTGCGATTCTCCATACATTCCATTTGTTATTTTGGTAGCATTGTAGGTAGGTGATATCATAACAAAGTAAATAGTAATTTTCGAATATCTACAGAACTGTTATAACTAGAGTCTTTTAACTTTTTATAAATTACAATACTTTCCTATCATGGTACGTCGCACAGAGGGATTTTTTTGTCAAAACCCAAATTTTTCGACCACTCAAAGCCAGTTTTGCAAAGAATTTTTAGTATGCGAAGCCGGTTTTTATTCATTTTGGTTTGGGGGTTTAGTTCCTTTTGTTGCGGATTTAATTCATTTATTCGTAACGAATTAAGCCCCCAATTTTGGGGTTCATTTGCTGGTTTGGGGACATTGTTCATTGGCGACTTTATTCGTAGCGCCTTTCCATTCATATTTCATAGCATTTTTTCGTAACGAAGTAGACACATTTTAGTGTATGTACCGAAAATATAACATTATATTGCTGGCAGGGCATATACAGTGGCGGCCAGCTATTTAGGGACAAATATTTGAATTATGTTTAATTTTAAGTGCGATGGCGCCACAGTAAAGGAAACTGGGGGTATGAAATCGAACATCCGATGTTAATAACATGATATGGCGGAAAAAAATATTTGTGGAAATATTTGAAAAATTAATTGAGAATCACGTGGAATTTAGCAAATAATTTTGTCCCTAATTAGCTGGCTATCACTGTATATGTATGTGTATTAAAGGCCTGCACAAGACAACATTTTGTAGAAAAATGCCTTACTTCAAAATTTGATGCTTTGTTTTGTTGTGTCGACGCGCACATCATGTTGTTCAATGTCATCGCGCCGCAAAAACCATGTTGTACCATGTCTTCGCGCCGCGAAAACCGTGTTGTGCCATGTCATGTCTATAGCTATTGATGATGCTGTTGTTATGTGTGGTAGCTTGAGTTGAATTGATGTTAACAAGTGTCGCATTGTTAGGCAGAATAAAATTGCATAGCAGAATGAAACTGTACACAACTCCTGAACTGTGAAAATTTGAGAACTATTATTATTTAGCATTATATATTTTTTTTTAAATATTTAGAGCAAATAATATAAGGATTTTTAAAAAAATATATGTAAATAATAAAGTGTAACACAGGAAAAAGAAATTCATAATTGGAATGAATTTTTTAATAAATATTATTAATCGAATATGAATTTTTTCCAAACTTTTTTCATTCAGAATAAGAACATCTTCATAAATATTACAAAATTGTACATGAAGGAAATTTTTGCTTTTTTTTACACAAATTTGTTGCTATTTTATAATAAATTGCATTATGTATTTCAAATATTTTTGTATAATATCCCAATATTGTCCAATATTTCTAAATGTATCGAAAAGGCTGAAACGTAAATAATATAATTAAATTTCAAAAATGAAGTAAATTTAGCCCATATTTTCTCATTGTATGGCTGAAAATCATAAAAAAATAAAATATTTTCCAAGAAAAATTTCAAACATTTTTGAATAACATAAAAATATACTAGAAAATTTAAATAATTTTGTTCAAGCCTCCTAGATTTTATTTGAAAACAAAAAATAGGAAAAAAAATTCTGTGAAGTTACGCAAGAAATGCCCTACACTTTTTCTTCAAATCGTTGGGCAGTTGCATTTGTTCCACTGGAACATTTTCGTAGATTTAAATTTTTGTAGCAATTATGCCTCGAAAGATTCAGAGACATTTCATTAAATTTAAACACGTTTTTACAACGAGTATAATAAACACGTTTGTCTTTAATATCATTAAATATATTATAAACTTCACCGTTAAGGATTTATACATTAATTTAATTTTCTTTAATTAAACACCGTCTAATAGGCCAATTGGCTTTGTTCATGGAGTTTTATTTTATTTTGCAATGTAATTATTAAATGTCCCGTTAATAATATTCGAGCGGTCGTACCTAAGTCAGGTAGTATTTAAAATATATATGTGAAAAACATTAAATTTTTAATTCCATGAAAATTATTGGCATTTTATGGCTTAAGCGTGGAATACGCATTCCTTTTTAAGTAATAATATAACAGGTAATATTACTAAATATTGTAAAATTTTCCAAAACAACATTGAAAAACCCATTGGTGTACTTTCGTATTTTTATTTTGACCTACTATATAATATAAATATAAATTTCAGTTGTATTTTTATAGTAAATTTTTTCTTATTGCACACAATAAATACTACAAATGAATTGAAATCATCTCATACAAAAATGCATCATACATGATTTAAATGACTTGAAATTATTTTCCATGTCATCCATGCATCTGTTAATTTTTTTAATGTTGTGTGTGTTATGATGTTGTTAAAATGATGCTGCATTTGTTTTTTGTTTTGATATACATTGCCTTTGCGTGTTGCTGTTAAGTAGGTAAAAGAACATAACATGACATGACAAAAGCATCATGTGGCAATTGTCTTCATGTTAAACAATGCAGCTTGTGCAGGTCTTTAATGTGTATAGACATTTTCAAATACAAACACGCATTGCTATTATTTTCTACATATGTATATATTTATTTATACTTTTTATATATACACAAACACATGTACTGTATATCGCTTATTGTGTGGTATGAAAAAAGAAGATACAATACTAAGAAATTTGAATTCCAATGATGAACAATTCAAATCATAGCTAATGTCCTTGGGGTTCATTTATAGAAGAAAGGGTTATGAATACTGGTACAAAAAGGGAATACAAAGGCAGTTGCATATAAGATGTTTACGATCTGAATTGAAAATGTTAACAAATAAAGGTAATTTGACTTAAACGAGAAAACGTATACATATATACACAATATTTACACAAATAAATACATATAAATATATATGTATACACAGTTAGTAAGTACGAGTATGTATGTAGAGAAATCCAAAGGAAATTTAAATAATATATATTCGTCTTCATTTTATTAGATATTCTTACATACATATCGTCACCTAAAATGCAAAATAACGTTTTATCAAATAAATCGAAACTGATTATTTTATATATTACTTCAAGTAATCAAGTTATCACCAAAATGTATTATCACTCATTGTTTATACGGATTTTGGGGTACTTTCAATATTGGCGAATTAACAACACGATTATTTAATTTTTTCAATTAACAACACAAAATGTTATAAAACGTAGGTATATGAATTTATTTATTTGTAAGGATTTTTAATTATATAGTTTTAATAAACTTTAGTGTTTTTAATAAGTTTTAATGTTTTTAAATAGATTTATTATTATTTATATTTGTTGGGGTGAGTGCGATCGCGGCCTTAAACTTTTATTCTTCACTTAGAATGATGTTTTTAGTTGTTTTGTTTTCTTTTTCTTCAACTCTCCTTTCAACTATAATCTTCAGTTGAAGTTAGCTGCAGTTGACATCTGTGATGATGCTGGGGGCGTCGATGCAGCCAGTGTTGGTACATTTTAGTACTTATTGTTCACCGTGTGAACACTCATTTTAAATATTTTTTTTTAAAATAAATTATTTTTTTACAAGAACACAGACTTTTATAATTTACATTTTATTTACTGTTTTTAACACATGAACGGCACCTTATACATATGAAAGGTAGAACTGCATACTCAGTTTTTCATATCCTGATCCTTAAGGAACTTTAAAATTTATTATAATATTTTCACATATCACAAAAATTATAAGGAGTGGTCGTAGAGTGCTGAAATTTGGCACCGAAAATAATATGCTAAAAAAAAAATAAAATTTTATCAAAATCGACCACGCCCAAAGCCCACTGCACATACAATCCAAATAGATTTTTTCGCATAAAATTGTTTATATCCAAGCAAAGGTCTAGAAATTTGGAAAATCGGTCGCCCAAGAAACCCATACATAGATAAGAATTTTTTTTTGATATTTCGTTTATTATTCGACAAAATTTTTTTATCCTGTTCCGAAAACTATTTATTTTAATCGAAACAAGACACTCCCACCTTTCATTTTATTACAAAAACAGCTTGGGGGAAAGTGGGGCTACATTTTTTTCCATGGAAAATCAAAAATAAAATAATTTTTAGAGACTTATAGATATATGATGTGGCGGTATGGTGTAGTGGTTAAAGTGCTTGCCTACAAAACCAAGCACCCCAGGTAAAATCCCTGGCTGAGGACGAACAATTTAAATCATGGTTTTCGAGTTTTTAAAATTAACCTCCCTCTAAAAAGAAGCCCCCTGACCACTCCTCCAATTGGAAAATGGAATAACATCATGAAAAATGTCAGGCAGCCCGCCACCACCTGGGAGAAAAAGGTAGGATTCAAAGATCAGCAAGGTTCCACACCACTACACCAAATACACAGAGCACCATTATCCTAGACCAGCTACAGCAGACTAATCATCTACTTAGCTGGATCAACAACCGATTAACGAAAATGACACAAGGCAATAATAACAATCGATTGAATCCTTATGGCAACATCATACATGTATCCGAAGACCCGCTAAAGCAGACCAATCATCTACTTGGTCTGGCTAAAACAACAACCGTTTAAACTGACACAAGCAATAACAATGGATTTCATGGCAACATCGTACATGGAGACGCATGATACTCCAATAATTAGGAAAGACATTGCAATCTACATGGGAAATACGCCAAATGCCCCCAAGTGGGGTAATGGAGAAAAAAAAATAGATATATGTATGATATCCCCATAATCTTTTTTTATTTATGGAGAAATGTCATATTTTTCAAATATGTTAAAGATAAATGGTATTATTAGGAAAATTATATATAAACCAATGAATTGCGTGAAAATATAAGTAAATTTTTGCTAACACCCTTGCATGGACTTTACTTCAATTTTTTAAAAATAAAATAAAATTTTTCTTAAAACTATAAATGCACATTGCATCTTTAATCATTTCTCTACAAAACTGCATCATTTGATTTTTGAAATTGAGAGTTTGAAAAATTGACTTTTTGACACCAAAATCCCTCTGAGTGCCGTAAGGCACTTCAAAACGAAGTGCAGTTTTGTATTTTGTGTTACTATAAAAAAATTTGACAAAAGTTTGAGCACTTGCGGTTAAAGTTCGTGAGAACGAAATTAGGGGGAATATGCATTTTTTTAGTTTTTTTGTAAAAATGTTGCAATTAAATTATTACTTTTGACATGACATATAAAAAACAAAAATTGGTTAAAAAATGTTAAAGTTATTAAAAATTACCCAGGCCATTACATATCTCCGGCCACTAGAAGAAGAAATGTATGAACCAAATTAACATATTTTGAGAAATATTAAAATAAAAGCACATTTTTACTTAAAATATATCCATATTTACTTGTATATGAGTTTTTGTGTTCGTAGAATTACCTATTCGCAGGTATGACCAAAAAATAAATTTTCTTAACGGCAAACTCCATTTTCAAATTTTTAAAAATTTTGTTAAACAAATTTCAGAATTTTTTGATAATCACATTGGGATTTATTATATAATAAGGAATACATTTATGAAAAATGATGTCTATACCTCCTACAGTTTTTCCGTACCTGTGATTTAAATTTTGCGATTTTCGGGAAAAGGCAAAAAATGTTGGCCATATTTTGGCGAATGATACCAATTTCCTTGCTGTTATGAATTTTAAGTAAAACCTATACAGAATATTATAGGCCAGATAATTCTAAATGTACTCTGAAAGTTTAACTAAAAGCGAACAACGTTAACCCTCGCCAAAAAATGTTTTTTTTCCCGAAAATCGCAAAATTTAAATTTTCAAGAGGAAATCGCAGTATCTTCAGTTCCTATAATATTTTCTTTCAGCATACAACCATTACTTTTATGATAGTATACCTTTTGCGTAAATAATTGATAAATGGTTGTTTATCTTCTTCTTTCTAGTATCCAGATTTGTTTATACAAACAAAAATTAATATTCAAAAGTTATTTTTATTTAAGTTTTTATTTCTTCATACAAATTTATATTGATGATACGTTATTTTGGTTTCAGAAAACAACAAATCAAATTATCGTAAGAAGCATAGCATAATGTGTATTTTAAAAATTAGATTGCATTTATCTAAAACATATTTCTAGTTTCATGGTAAGCCAGATTTGAAAATGTTTTAATTTCTTATGAACTTATGAAGAGTGATGATGGTTATTTTGCATTTAAGGTGACGATATGAATAAGTACATACTTATGAATGTGGGAAAAACTTTTAAGACTTGACATAATCTCTCCGCATCCGAGTATAAATATTTGTTTTCATAGACAAATATACTTCTTATATAAAAATACATACATTTTCATACATAATTTTTCTATAGTAAATATGTCATATACTTTTGGTTTTATTCGCTCTCTGTTTTTGTGTAGTAAAATTAAATTGTTTCTCAATTTATGTCACAATTTGAATCCAATTGACAAATACAATTGAACACGTTTGCAGATCAAAGTAATAAATTTCAAAAGTTGTTTTTTTGTTTCTTTTTATTTTTATTTTCTACATCATGTACAAGCGCACAGACATATGAAACAACAAAATTTTGGGATTTTTTCATGTTGCATATTTCAAAACATATCCCTAATAGAGTTAACAAACGTTCGAAAAAAAATGCTGGATTTTTTAAAATTTTTGGTTTTTATTTTGAAACATTTCTACTATATAAATTTATTCAAGTATTGGCAATTGTTAGCGGAATCTTTCTGGCAACATATAGATTCCGAACCAAAAGAACTGCTCATCTTTTGAGGCAATGTACGAAAACTCTGTTCTGAAATGAAGGAGCGTTCTGCATCTATTGACACAAATAGGCGGGACAAAAAATCCGGTTTATCGAATAAATCGAAAACTGTACTTTTGTAAAAACCGATTTAAAACCGTACATTTGGAAACAACTCTAATCCCTACCCTTATACTTGCACTTCCAGACAGAGGGTACACAAAACTATTCTACATTTTTATACTTTTTCGTTCCTTCAAAACTAGTACTGCAGTTTGTATACTTGTACGCATATGCATACACATGTTTGTATGTTTGAGTATATGTTTTCTTTATTTTTTTATTGGCACTTCCGCTACAACGGAAACGGAAGTGGTACTCGCACCAATGCATTTACAAGTGAAAAAATACAATATTTGTGTTGATTTGCGAAACTGTGTAAATAGTTGTAGTCTATTTTCGTTTGCAGTAGGGATTATTATAAGTTTTATGTGTTTTTTTTGTAGTTTTTCGACATTATTATTATATTATTTATTTGTTTGCAAAACTTTGAAATGTTAAAAGTATTGTTATGTGTATTTCTACGAGAAAATATTGCTGTTAAAGCTGTTTGGCGTAAAATATGAAATCTTTAAATTTTTAGTTATAAATTTGTTCTAGTTAAAAAAGACTTTTTCATTTGATTTCTTTAATAGTAGTTATTTTATTGTACTACGAATATATATTTGGATGCTTGGTTTTTAAGTAAAGTAACCACACTTTAAGGCAATCAGTTGATGTTTATTCGAAAAGCGTCTCTGATAAACTCACTCACGACTGCAACCTCTGCCACTATTTATAACACTGCCATCTGCACTCGAATATTCTAGATTGCTCTTTAACTGTCAAAGTTCGAATTCGAATACAGCGTTGCCAACTTACGATCAAATCAACTGAAAGCTTTTATTTAATAATGCCCACTGATATGTTACAGTTTGCTATTACAGCGCTGTTATTTGAAAGCATTATGCTGCTTTTAAATCAGCCTTTAAAATCGTTATATTTGAATTCAAGTACAATTTCGTAACAATATTAAGTTGCAAAAGTAATTATTTAATGACAAAATTTTGTACAAAAAACTGTAAAATTGCATTTTCTCCCAATTTCGTTCTCACAAACTTTAACCGATCGTGCTCAAATTTTTGTCAAATTTTTTTTATCGTAACACAAAACTGCCCTTCAAAAATAAAAAAAATTAGGCCCACCTTACGGCACACAGAGGGATTTTGGTGTCAAAAAGTCAATTTGGCAGATGATGCAGTTTTGTAGAGAAATGTTTATAAATGAAATGTACACTTATAGTTTTAAGAAAAATTTTATTTTATTTTTAAAAAAAATTTAAGTAAAGTTACTTACAGAGAAATGTTAATTTAAAGTTTGTTCTTGCAATATTGGTAAGCAAAGGAGATGATGAACAACTACTGGGAATCTCCGCTTTAGAGAAAGCACAGGTATCAGTCAGGCAGAAGCTGTTAGCGATATAGACTTTTTTGAAAACTTAGGACTCTTTCGACATGGGAAGGCAAAGTCCATCTGAGCTAAAAATTTTTTTTTTATTTTTATTTATTTTCATATTTATTATAATTAAAATTATAACAAATCTTAAAGCTAAAAGTACTAGCAACTATTGCTATCGGATTAAAAAATTAAAATCGTATTTATACCCTTCACCATGAGTGGCAAGGGTATATATAAGTTTGTCATTCCGTTTGTAATTTCTACATTTTTCATTTGCGACCCCATAAAGTATATATATTCTGTATCGGTAGCCATGTCCGTCTGTCCGGTGATGATGATGATTACTAAAAAGATGTATTTGAAAATAAAATGGTTTTTCTATAAAAAGTTATCCTTAATTTGTTTTTTATTGAATTGTTAGTTTTATTTTAAGGTTTTGTTTACTCCTAAGTAAATAATAAAATAAATAATTTAATACAAAATTTAAACCTGCTTTTTATATTTAAAGTTATTTGCCTTTTATCCTTGTTTTGAGTGCCAATTTTATTACCCTTTTTACCCGTTTTGAATGTGTTATTTGCAAAGCGAAAAAATAAATTTTAAAATTTTTTTATTAAAATTTTCGATTTTTTCTCTTGGAGCTTTTTACTCTTTTTTCGTGATTTTTTTACCCTTTTTACCCGTTTTTACTATACACTTGACGCTTTTCTTCATTTCTAAAATAACAAAAATGATTTGAGTGCGTTTTGTTTGGTTTATTTTTTTTTTATTTTTGTTGTTATTTTTTCCCAACATACAATTAAGGTATACTTTGGTGAAGGGTATATAAGATTCGGCACAGCCGAATATAGCTCTGTTACTTGTTTTAAACTAAAAGGAACAATTCTAGATGTGAGCACTTACACATTTTAGGAAAAAAAAATGCTGCCCTTTCACAAAAACCATTCTATTAGTCACAGATCCAATATATGCACTCTTCCGAAAATCATTCACGAAAATAAATTATTGAAATTTTAAAAGAAAAATAATTTTTCTCATTTAATTAGTGTAGCGTATTATATGGTCGTGCTTGACCGACCATGCTTTCTTACTTGTTTTATTTTTATTGTATTACAATAATTGCAGCATGAGGTATCATGCTGCCTTTTGTAGACTAGACAAAGAACATTCTAATTAATTTTTTTTTTGGAAAATAAAGAATTATTCAAATTCATTTAAAATATCGATCATATTTCCTAATTTGCTAATTAAACTTTTGTTGCGACTGTTTCTTTCTTTAGTTTTAAAGGAAAAATAACGCAACAAATAAGGCCAACCGGAATATTAATTAAGCAGCACACAGTGGTATAGAAAACAAGTAAGAGTGCTATATCCGGCTATGCCGAATCTTATATACCCTTCACCTTTGTTGTGGATGCATTATTATTTTTTATAATTAGTATATGGGGCATTTCATGTCAAGTGAACGAACTTTTGAAATCGATGTCTACCGATCGGGATGAAATTTGTAACTCAGACACAATTTTTCAACAACATCGGTCGAGAACTCTCTGAGTTATAGGGGGTAAAATTTTGACAATTTGGTCAAACAGGGGTTTTTTCTTATCCATGTAACTTATTACCTATTGTTCTTAGCAAAATGTGTCCCAAATAGTATAGATAGCTATTTCTTCGATCTTTCGAAAAAAAATATTTAAAAAAAAAAATAAAAAATTTTTAATATTTTTTTTCCGAAATCAAAAACTTTTTTGACTTTTTTTTAAAATTTTTTCTCTTATTTTTTTTTTTTTTCTTAAAATAAAGTTTAGATATTTTCCTTGAACACCTAGTTGGTCGCTTAGTGGGATGCGAGTGGGATATCTATCAAAATAAATATTTTGTAACTCAAAACATAAAATTTTTGACTTTTTTTGCAAAATCAAAAACTTTGTTGACTTTTTTTTTTCAAAATGGACCCTTTTTTAATCTTTTTTTTTAGGTCAAACAAAAGCTTAGATATTATCCTTGAAGACCCTTTTGGTCGCTTAGTGGGATGCGAGTGGGATATCTATCAAAATAAATATTTTGTAACAATTTTTTAATTTTTTTTTGCAAAATCGAAATTTTTTTCCAATATGGGACTTTTTTTTAAAAATTTTTTTTTGCTCAAAAGAAAGCTTAGGTCTTTTCCTTTAAGACCTATTTTGTCACTTAGGAAGATGTGAGTAGGATATCTATTAAAATAAAAATGTTGTAACTCAAGACATTCAATTATTGACTTTTTTTTTGCAAATTCGAATTTTTTTTCAAAATGGGCCCTTTTTTTAAAATTTTTTTTTAGTCAAAAGAAAGCTTAGGTCCATTCCTTTAAGATATTTTAGGTCCCTTAGTGGGATACGAGTGGGATATCTATCAAAATAAATATTTTGTAACTCAAGATATACAATTTTTGATTTTTTGGCAAAATCAAAAACTTTTTTGACTTTTTTTTAAAATGGGGCCTTTTTGTAATTTTTTTTTTTGCTATAAAGAAAGCTTAGGCCTATTCCTTTAAGATGGTTTTGATCGCTTAGTGGGATGCGAGTGGGATATATATCAAAATAAATGTTTTGTAACTCAAGACATACAATTTTTGTGTTAAAACATTTATTTTGATAGATATCCCACTCGCATCCCACTAAGGGACTAAAAATATCTTAAAGGAATGGACCTAGGCTTTCTTTTGAGCAAAAAAAAAAATTAAAAAAGGGCCCATATTGGAAAAAAATTTTGATTTTGCAAAAAAAAATTAAAAAATTGTATGTCTTGCGTTACAAAATATTTATTTTGATAGATATCCCACTCGCATCCCACTAAGGGACTAAAAATATCTTAAAGGAATGGACCTAAGCTTTCTTTTGACTACAAAAAAAATTTAAAAAAAAAGGGCCCATTTGGAAAAAAATCGTATTTGCAAAAAAAAAAGTCAAAAATTGTAAGTCTTGAGTTAAAAAATATTTATTTTGATAGATATCCCACTCGCATCCCACTAAGCGACCAAAAGGGTCTTCAAGGATAATATCTAAGCTTTTGTTTGACCTAAAAAAAAAGATTAAAAAGGGTCCATTTTGAAAAAAAAAAGTCAACAAAGTTTTTGATTTTGCAAAAAAAGTCAAAAATTTTATGTTTTGAGTTACAAAATATTTATTTTGATAGATATCCCACTCGCATCCCACTAAGCGACCAAGTAGGTGTTCAAGGAAAATATCTAAACTTTATTTTAAGAAAAAAAAAAAAAAAAAAAAAAAAAAAAAAAAAGAGAAAAAATTTAAAAAAAAAAAAAAAAAAGTTTTTGATTTCGGAAAAAAAATATTAAAAATTTTTTATTTTTTTTTTTAAATATTTTTTTTCGAAAGATCGAAGAAATAGCTATCTATACTATTTGGAACACATTTTGCTAAGAACAATAGGTAATAAGTTACATGGATAAGAAAAAACCCCTGTTTGACCAAATTGTCAAAATTTTACCCCCTATAACTCAGAGAGTTCTCGACCGATGTTGTTGAAAAATTGTGTCTGAGTTACTATCCAATAGAGCTAACCTTGGTGCAAATTTCATCCCGATCGGAAGACATCGATTTCAAAAGTTGGTTCACTTGACATGAAATTCCCCATATATGTATGTACAATGACCACTTTCAGCGTACAGCATCCTAAATTTATCAAGAACATAAAAAACAACAACGCCAAACGAAACAAAACACCAAAAGAAAAAACAAAAACAAAATACGCAAGCCAATGAATCCAATACACATCCAAACATACGTTTAATTGTATAAAAAACAACAACGCCAAAAGAAACAAAACACAAAAGAAAAACAAAATACGCAAAGCATGCACATCCAAACATACGATTTGTTGCTGTTTTGTCAAAAAAACCAACACACAACCAAACAAATGTTTAGTTGTATAAAAAACAACAACAACGCCAAAAGAAACAAAACACAAAAAAACAAAATACGCAAAGCATGCACATCCAAAAACATACGTTTTGTTGCGTTTTTGTCAAAGCATGCAATACATTGTGTTTTTTGATGAAATTTTCAGAGGTTGTCTCGGATTTTTGCTCATATCTCCGTTATTTATGGACGGATTTTGCTGATTTTAAATAGCAAAATTCTCGAAAGTATGTCTGATAGAATTGTTGAAGATTTGGATCCCGGAGATATCTGGGGCCTTCAGAAAATTGATTTCAACAGACAGACAGACAGACAGACAGACAGACAGACAGACAGACAGACAGACAGACAGACAGACAGACAGACAGACAGACAGACAGACAGACAGACAGACAGACAGACAGACAGACAGACAGACAGACAGACAGACAGACAGACAGACAGACAGACAGACAGACAGACAGACAGACAGACAGACAGACAGACAGACAGACAGACAGACAGACAGACAGACAGACAGACAGACAGACAGACAGACAGACAGACAGACAGACAGACAGACAGACAGACAGACAGACAGACAGACAGACAGACAGACAGACAGACAGACAGACAGACAGACAGACAGACAGACAGACAGACAGACAGACAGACAGACAGACAGACAGACAGACAGACAGACAGACAGACAGACAGACAGACAGACAGACAGACAGACAGACAGACAGACAGACAGACAGACAGACAGACAGACAGACAGACAGACAGACAGACAGACAGACAGACAGACAGACAGACAGACAGACAGACAGACAGACAGACAGACAGACAGACAGACAGACAGACAGACAGACAGACAGACAGACAGACAGACAGACAGACAGACAGACAGACAGACAGACAGACAGACAGACAGACAGACAGACAGACAGACAGACAGACAGACAGACAGACAGACAGACAGACAGACAGACAGCAGACGGACATGGCTTAATCGAGTCCGCTATCTATAAGGATCCAGAATATATATACTTTATAGGGTCGGAAATGAAAAATGTAGAAATTACAAACGGAATGACAAACTTATATATACCCTTCTCACGAAGCTGAAGGGTATAGAAATAGAGGGGAAAAAAATATCTAACTTCTAAACGGTTTTTTAATGAAATTTCACATGCGCAAAGACGAAGTATTGTGGAGTTTAAGTTTCGAACTTGAAGCTAATGGACCCAGCAGGGGCGCGACCAAGGGTCCTCAAAGTAGTACACCTCGGGTGTGTTACATTTTTAAAACGATCCTATTTCTTCGTTTCATATAGAATCGAGCATTACAAAAAACTTCGTCGTAGCTATTTAAAAAGTAAAAAATTTTAAAAAGGCGATTTTGCAAACTTTTTGGGAAAAAAGTACGACTCTGGTATTATAGCCAAAAAAACTAAAAATTCCCATTTTTGGGTATTTTAAACACTTTTTTGGGAATTGCGGATAATAAATTACAAAATTTGTTTTTATTTTTCCATTTTAAATAGAAAATTCAACATAACTTTAAAATTTCATTAAAAACTATTCATAAATACAAATTTAATTTAAATTTGAAAAATTTGTATCTATGCAAAAATTTAATTAAAACCATTTTTGTCATATTTTTCAAAAAAATATTCAATATCGAATTTTTTGGAAACTATTTTATTCAAAGTTTTCAAACTGTGTTTAAATTGTTGTCAGTATCCGTTTTTGAACTAAAAATCGATAAATTTACCGTTATTTCTTAGATAATGGGATCAGAGCCAAGCGCGTCGAACTTCCAATATAATGTAAATAGTTATTTTCGAATATCTGGAGAACTATTATTGTAAAACTTCAAACTTTTGTCGATATACATATATGTACTATCTAAATATTCTTGACATTCGGATAACTCACAAGCTACCGAATTATTACCAAAATAAAAAGTTTATAAACCACTGTATATTGGTGTAGCATAGCTCACCGGGTTAAACTAGTATGTTGTATATATTTGATTTTTAAAGTTTTTCTATTTAAAAATAACAACTCTGGCGTATGTGTGATTCGTAGTAGAATTTAGAACAAGCGAAAATCTCTCATACTTACAAGTGGTTTGTTCAAATCAACTAAATGTGGATGTATGGATTGTTTCGGAATGATGAATGTCTGAGAGCCAAAGAAGCCAAAGTATGTAAAAGTACTAAACAGTGAAAAATAAACAAAATGAGTTTTGTAAAATTATGCAGACACAAACATAGCAAACGTACAACTTTTTATGGCTGCCTGATTATATGTGTGTGCAAAGAAAATACATTCATTACATCAGGGATCTAGTAGGCCTTATTAGATATTTCAAAATATCATATTGCTCTTATAGCCTGACTCCTTACATTTATGAAATCATCAAATCAATTCTATAAATTTTTCATAGGTCCTATGTGCTGCTAGCAGTGCAGTACTTTTACTACCTACAAGATAATGGATAATGCAGTGGTTATTAGGCAGCTTAAAGTGATATTCATTGAGACAGTATTAATTTTGGTGTAATTAAAATTTGACTATTTTTACAAAATCTGCTTCACAATTATTTTATTTATTTCAATTTGGGAAGAAATTTTAGAATCTCGATGCTACATTATTTAATTTAAAGATGAACTTAGTATTTTTTTTTTTAAAAATCTATATTTTCGACCATTGCCTGAAGTGAGGTGTATATTTATACCGATTTAGAATTATAAGTTATTTTTGTACCTAGTTTTGATCAGTATTACAATTTGTTTAAAAACCTTTGTGAGAAATGTAAAATAATAATTAAGCATATTGTCATACTACTAACTAAATGTGGTTAATTGACACACTGTATCTCACCTTGTGATAGAGATTGCACTCCTAAAGCAATCGGGCAAGTAGTTTGGAAGAGACAGATTTATTACCACTTTTCATCAGATCGACACAACTGTGCTCGATTTAAATGGAATCATCAGGGTTCTCGCCAGTCTGTCTGTTGAATATTTGGCTTTGTTTTACAAACCTTTTACTCCTTATCCAGGTTGCGCCATGTACACTCTAGCCGCGACATGCCCAAATCATATCTAAACATTAATGTCAAATTCTAATTAATAAAGGCAATTAAATGGATAATTAACACGTTTTTCTCTGTTTTATTTCAATTTACAGTTCTCCGTCTCTCTAAAAAACACATTTTATTATTATGGATTTTTATAGTTTTATTTTGATAGTATTTGTAAATCTTCATTAAATACTGGAAATCATATTTTTTGTTGTTAATTTTTCCAAATTTGGAAATTTACCATAGTACTTTTGCTTGAATTACTTGGAATTTATACAAAAATTCGGGATTTTGTAATCACAAATTCCGGGCTGCGGGAATTTTCAATCCACAGAATAGTAAAAGAGTAATTTTAGCATGGCATAACCCGCACTCCTAAAGCAGGGTCAATGGAAACACCTTTTTAAAACGTTGCAGGTGATATCGGGGAGACACTTTGGGCATAGAGAGCAGCTTTAGCAATTTAGATTAGGTTATGTTATTAAGGCCAGCCCACTTGGGTCCATAAATTGGTCCCTTTGTGATACCCTAAGGATCAGGCTTAGGTCTTCAAGAGGTCCTTCACATGTCAGTAGATAGATCCGCTAGGTCATGCAAAGAAAGACTGCCAATTGTCGCAGCCCGAACCCCCGATAGTGCAGGGTAAAGACAGAGGAGATATTAAATCGTTTCCTCCTTGTCTTCATCATAGCAACTTCTACAAAAGTCGTTGTATGGAGTGTTCAGTATCCTAGCATGCGCACCAATCAAGCAGTGTCCAGTAAGCACAGATATCGGAGTTCGCAGTTTAGCCCCGTGAGGGACTAGGCTCACTTGGCCCATTATTGACCATCATAGAATAATGGGCCAAGTGAGCGTCGATATCGAGCAATTCAGATCTGAGCAGACTCAAATAATTTACGCTGTATGAGTGATTTACCGGCATTCATGTACCAATCTGGATGTCGAGTAGATACCAGATAAGGATTTGATAGCAGGCTTACTGTCAGTACAGATACGGATATTCACACGAAATAACCTATAATACTTCATCCAGTGTACCGCCCTTTTAATCGCTGAAATTTCAGTTTGAATTACACTACATTGATCCTGTAGCCAGAAACACACCTCTTCTGAAAATGGGGAATATAGAAGCCACCATCCACCCCAACCGCAGATTTAGAGCCATCGGTAAAAATGACAAACGTGTTCCTAGAAGAAGGTAACTCGCCCATCAAAGATATAGAGAAGCGTCTGTCAATAAAGAGCAAGGGAGTGCAGTAGTCAATGTTAATAGGGAGATAAGGTACACTTCCCAAAACAGACGCCTAATTTTTGGCCAATTGTTTGGCCATGAGATCAGCCGCTAGCCAGTGCATCATAACGAGCAGATCACAACATGGAGTGCTTCGTTGTGCACCCGTATTCATTAATGAAGAGATTTGCAGAATTCTCTCAATCATCCCACAATAGGTGGATTTACTTAGAGCCTTCCACCATACAAGTGCTCCATACATTAGTACGGGCTTTACCACCATGTCGAAAACCCATTTTGAGTTCTCGAATGGCCCTTCTGCAGGCATAAATAGCGATAGCCGTCTTGGACGCTCTCGCATGGATATTCGGTCTCCAGGATAGCTTAGAGTCTAGAATAATTCCCAGATACTTAGCAATTTCCGAGAGCTTAAGTTCCACTCCGTTAAAGCGCGGTAATAAGAACGAGGGGATTTTGTACCTTCTTGAAAAAAGTACAAACTCCATTTTCCCTGGATTCACACAAAGTCCACTAACATTGCTCCACTGGCTGAGTGTTCTAAGTGAAGTTTGTAGGCATAAACAGATCTGACCTTCATGTAGTCATGCTGAGACATAGAAAGTCGGTTCGGGTCAATCGATGAACTTCAAAAGGCCTTGCGTAAGGCCTCTTTATCATTTATTTTAGTCAGTCGTAATTGCAATGAGTACGTTCACATACAACTGATGTTCTGTTTATTTATGCTTGTGCGTCCATGTCAATTGCTTTGATTTCAAACACCAACCAGTTGATGCTTTAGTCCTTGCCACAATTATTTTGGTATTTTTGGTAACTGCTGCTGATTTTCATCTGAAGTTGCAATCCGTTCTCGTTTTTGCTGTTTAGTTGTTCATTTGTTTGGTCTATTTTTTTTTGTGTTTGACATACATACAGATCTCTGTAAATGAAAATGAAACTGAAACGGATGAAATTACTGTTCTTGCCAATTCCCTTCCCACTTCTCATTTCAGCAGTGTCATGTCAGTCTGTTGATGTTAGTAGTAAATGTGTGGTGTGTAGGGTTTAACTAAATGCGAATTTCTTGTTTATTTTGTAACTACTCTGCTACAACATGGTTTAGATACATATGTATGTTTGTATGTATGTATGAAAATATGTTTGTATCTATTTATGTACGTATAAATGTGATGAGATTCATTCTAATAAACCAAACACCAGTTTCGCAAACACTAGAAAAAAAATTCCATGAAAAGTTGTTTAAAGTGTTTTGGCCAGTTTTTGTTTGTTTAGTTACGAGTTCTTTTACAGATGAAACTTTTCTCTGAGTCAAATATTCTTTATTAATATTTTGTTTGCTAATAATGTGTTGGGAATATTCTTGCCCCCTTCCCGCACTTAAAACTAAGATTAAAGAATATTAAAGGAAAAACGGAAAGCGTAAAAAGTTTTTCCCATTATATCCGGTTTGTTTGTTTTTATAAACAACAACAAATTTGAGTAGGATAAACTTTTCCTCATTTCACTTTGTTTTTTTTTTTTTGTTTGTTTGTATTCCTTGTTTCCCTTTTTTCTTAATCTTTACGGTGAAGGAAGGAGTTCAGGTTGTATGATTTATCTCTTCTTTTATTAATTTGATGAAGGCATTACTTATGTGGGTTCCGGAGAATTTAAGAAAGTTTAATCTTTAGTAAATATTCACACTTTCTAACACTTGTGTTGCACAGATCCATACATACATACATATGTATGTACATCACAGCAGCTACATGATGTTTATTTTGTAGTAGAAAGTATTAGAATTTGAAATAAAACATGTTTAAATTTTTAATGAAATTGAACTGAGTGTCTGTATATGTATTCTGTGTTATATGTGTTTATTTAGTGTTTAAGACACATTATATTATAAAATCAAATAGAATATAGATCTTGTTGTGATGATCTGCAATTTATTTTTCTCTCTATTTGTTCATTTTGTGCCAGTTACCACAGCATTCAAGTAGTGTGTGTTTTAACATTACGAAAAACCAAAAGTTTCCTTGGCAATAAATATAAATTTTCTTTAACAAACAATGAAGAATGTAAGAAAACAACATATGTACAACAGACATTTAGAACATTCATTTCGTATACCAAACGAAGACAAATGCATCTATTTTTATATAAACCATGTACTCGTATCTAGAAATAACACAATTATATCTATCCGGTGGAAGAACATATTTATTCATTTGTTTTACATAACGTGACCAAAAATACCGCAGTTTTTGCGACAATATACCACTTTATTAAGGCTGAACTCTCCTAAAATTGATATCCCACTTCTATAACTAAAAATCTATATTTTTGATACAAATTTAAATCGACCACCATTTTCAATAATTACACTACAATACAAAATAAAAGGGAAGCAGGTGCAAATCATCTTTTTAATACAATCTTGACTCACTGAAAACGAACGTAGAATTCAACTGAATGCTTTAAAAACTTTTTACGGTTTTGAAATCTACGAAAATAAGTTTTAATATTGGCCTCTAATTAGAAGTTAA
Organism: Calliphora vicina; assembly: GCF_958450345.1. Lineage (NCBI taxonomy): Eukaryota > Metazoa > Arthropoda > Insecta > Diptera > Calliphoridae > Calliphora > Calliphora vicina. The sequence goes on from NC_088783.1 coordinate 85,226,266, forward strand.
AATAAAGTTATTAATTTCATTAATATTTTTAACTCGAAAATAATTTTTTATTCAAATGAATAACGTTTTACAGTTTAGAATAAAAAATTATTCGATCAATAATTGTATTATAATCGAATATTCGAATAAATTTGTTGTAATACCAAAAATTTATAATATAAATCAAAGATGTTCATCATTGAACATTTCATTAGAATGAAACATTTGTACAATATAAATTTATTCAAAATATTGGCCATTGTTAGCTATGACCATTTCCCAGCTTTCTGGCAACAAAGTGAAGCGTAACCAGTTCTGCATCGAAACAAAAAGTAGTCGGAGGGGAGATGGTGCAGACTATAATGCGTGTGAGGCAAAGTATTGCAACATGTGGACCAGAGTTGTCATGTATGAATATGCCGCATATTCTGGCCATTTTTCAGCCAATGCTCGCTTCAAACAAATCAGTTGCGTTCGGTAAAGGTTCCCTATGATGGTCTGGTCAGATCTCAGTAGCTCATAATTAGGGTATTCAATTAATCGGGTTTCTGGTTTAATCGGTTAATCGAGCAAATAATTAATCGGGGTTTAGATTTTTTTTTTCATCATTTATTTATTTATTGTATCTTCATTATTTAATTAACTAACAATAAGTGGTTCAAATCTTATATCTAATAATTATTATTTAATTAGTCCAGCCAGTGCCGGACGAAAAAATTTTGTATTCATGGTTGTTTTGGTTAAATTGGCATTCTTCCTTCTAGATTAGTTCAGCTGTGTCCCTCCTTCTTAATCGAGTGTGGCTACGGTTATCTAATATGTTGCGGGCCAGCGGGTTTGGGTGAACTTCGTGTTTTTTTAAATATTTTTGTACATTTTTCGAGATTTCAGTTTTTACAATGGGCACGTTTAGATCTTTGTGTAAATTCGCGTTTTTGATATACCAAGGGGCAACTGTAATCATTCTTAGAAACTTGTTTTGGCGTCTTTGGATCGTTTCTACATTTGACGCTGAGGCCGTGCCCCATAACTGTATGCCATAACACCATATCGGTTTTATGATCATGTTATAAAGTAGAAGTTTACAATCTAAACTAAGCGTGAAGTTTCTGCCAATAAGCCAATTAATTTGAATTGATTTCAATTTCATTTGAGTCAACTTTGCATCTATATGACTTTTCCATGTAAGGCGACGATCGAGATGTATTCCGAGGTATTTCACTTCCGATTGTTGAATTATTGTTTGGTTATTGATATGAATAGGGGGGCATGATTCTCTACGCAATGTAAATGTTATGTGTGTACATTTTTGCTCGTTGACTTTAATTTTCCATTGTTTTAACCATTTTTCTAATTCAAATATGTGGTTTTGTATATAACGAGACGCTTGTTGAGGGTTTTCATGAATGCTTAGAATAGCAGTATCATCAGCAAAGGTTGATGTATGAGTGCGATTGTTAGTTGGCATATCAGACGAATATATCAAATATAAAAAATGTCCCAGAATACTGCCTTGGGGGACTATAGCTTCAATGGGTTGTGCAGTACTTAAAAAGTTTCCCTCTTTAACCTTAAAAGTTCTATCAGTTAAATAGCTTTCCAACAGCTTATGTGTGTTTGCGGGTAAATTTTGACTCAGTTTGTATATTAATTTTAAATTATTCGATTAACCGAATAATTTCTATTTTAATTTTAAATTTAAGAAAAACACGATTTTTTTTGTACATATACATTAGAGTGACAGCCGATTTTTTTTTTTTAGATTTCAAAGAGTGCCGGATGGAATATTGTGACACTAGGCCTAATTGTTAAGTGCTGAAAATTTGAGCCAAATCGGGCAACGATTTCTGGACGCGCATCGAGGTCAAAGTTCAGATATATGCAAAATTTTACTGTTAATATGGAATAAATAGGTGAAACTCGTTAACTTTCTGCATTGTTTTCTAGAAATATGTAGATTTATTTATATTAATGAATATTGCATTAAAAAAAATTTTGGAAATTAACCCTGTATCTCCTTTGGTTCAAAATGACCCAAAAACTGTATTATCGCCAAAATTAGAAAAAAATGCAAATTTTTTAGTTTTTGAAAAAATTTTGCTACTAAATAAATACTTTTGCAATTGAATGCAAAAGAATCGAAATGTGTACGTAATAATCGTTGTAATGAGATATAAATGACAAAATTTGATTAAAAAATTTTAAAGTTATTACAAATTCGCCAGACCATTAACATGTTTCAGGCCACTTGAACAAACAATTTAGGAAAAAAATTAAAATATTTCGAGAAAAATTAAAATGAAAGCTCATTTTTACTTAAAATATGTCAATATTTACTTGTATATGAGTTTTTATCTTCGTAGGATACCGTTAACCTATTCGCAGGTATAGACAAAAAAAATAATTTTTTTAACTGCTGTTTCAAAACTACATTTTCAAATTTTTAAAAATTTTGTTTAACAAATTTCAGATTTTTTCGATCATCACATTGGGGTTTATTGAGATCAAAATAGGGAATAAAAATATGAAAAAATTATGTCAATACCTCTTACAGTTTTTCCGTACCTGCGATTTAAATTTTGCGTTTTTCAAGAAAAACTAATTTTTTGTCCATATTTAGGCGAATGAGCCCAATTTCCTTACTGTTATAAATTTTAAGTAAAATTTATTCATAGTATTATAATCCTGGTAATTTTAAATATGGTCTGAAAGTTTTACTAAAATCGGAAAACGATAACCTTTGAATCGTGAAGGTCAAAAGTCAAATTTTTCAATATTTGGATTTCTAATGAAAAGATAGCGAAATGTTATATATTTTTGGGCCGATTTTAATGCAACTTAAGGAAAATATAACATAAAGTCCAGAATTTAAAATAACAGCACAAAAATGGAAATTAACCCTTAGCAGCACTTGGGGTCCAAATTACCCTCAACTTTTAAAATCACGAAAAACACAACCATTTTGACCCCAAGTCCTCTTAAAGGTTAAAATCCATTTTTGCACTGTTGTTGTAAATGCTAGACCCCAATATATATTTTCCTCAAGTTTCATGAAAATCGTCCCAAAAATATATAACATTTCGCTATCTTTTCATTAGAAATTCCAAATATTGAAAAATTTTACTTTTGACCTTCACGATTCAAAGGTTATCGTTTTCCGATTTTAGTCAAACTTTCAGACCATATTTAAAATTACCAGGATTATAATACTATGAATAAGTTTTACTTAAAATTTATAACAGTAAGAAATTTGGGCTCATTCGCCTAAATATGGACAAAAAATTAGTTTTTCTTGAAAAACGCAAAATTTAAATCGCAGGTACGGAAAAACTGTAAGAGGTATTGACATAATTTTTTCATATTTTTATTCCCTATTTTGATCTCAATAAACCTCAATGTGATGATCGAAAAAATCTGAAATTTGTTTAACAAATTTTTTAAAAATTTGAAAATGGAGTTTTGAAACAGCCGTTAAAAAAAAATATTTTTTTTGGCCATACCTGCTATTAGGTTAACGGTATCCTACGAAGACAAAAACTCATATACAAGTAAATATGGATATATTTTAAGTAAAAATGAGATTTTATTTTAATTTTTCTCGAAATATCTTAATTTTTTTCCTAAGTTGTTTGTTCAAGTGGCCTGAAACACGTTAATGGTCTGGCAAATTTGTAATAACTTTAAAATTTTTTAATCAAATTTTGTCATTTATATCTCATTACAACGATTATTACGTACATATTTCGATTCTTTTGCATTCAATTGCAAAAGTATTTATTTAGTAGCAATTTTTTTTCAAAAACTGAAAAATTTGCATTTTTCTCTAATTTTGGCTATAATACAGTTTTTGGGTCATTTTGAACCAAAGGAGATACAGGGTTAATTTCCAAATATTTTTTTTAGTGTAATATTCATTAATATAAATAAATCTACATATTTCTAGAAAACAATGCAGAAAGTTAACGAGTTTCACCTATTTATTCCATATTAACAGTAAAATTTTGCATATATCTGAACTTTGACCTCGATGCGCGTCCAGAAATCGTTGCCCGATTTGGCTCAAATTTTCAGCACTTAACTTTTAGGCCCAGTGTCACAATATTCCACCCGGCACTCTTCTAAATTTTAACAAAAATTTTTTTCCATACAACTGATTGTCACATATAAGAATTTTATTAATAAGAAGAACAAAAAAAATAATAATTCAACAAAACAATAAATAAATTTATAGACATGTGAGTTTGTTTTAGGATTTTAGATAGATTTTTTGAAATAATCTTTTAAACAAGGAATATAATTTAAATGCTTTACTTTTAAAAGATTTTTTTTTAGTTTTAATAAAACTTGACTTTAAAAAACTCTTCTAACTGATTGTAGATCTTGGGGAAATGGAAATTAAAGCATGATAAAGAATATCAAATTTCTCGGTTCTTTTTTTAGTTTTTTCTAAGCATATAAAATCCTCAATCATACCATTGCACAGTAGGTCATAATTAATTTCAGCCAAAGTTTTGGACCGATATGACTGAAATTTGGAATTTAGGAGTTTTTCATGAGCACGTACAGCAGGATTTTTTGATTTTGATTTTTTTGATTTGATGAAAATACGCAAGGGGTCTAACAAAATTTCGTGTAAGCCATTCATACAAAATCTTTCTTGAAAAAGTCGTTAATTTTATCGATCGTTTTGCGATAAATTGACGATAAATTTTTACAAAAAGTTTGTATATTTTGCTTTAACGAATCTAAATCTTGTATTGAACATTATTTAAATAAATTTCACTGATAATAAAATTGTAAACAGCATAGATTTATTTCTTATTATTTTTTTCACATTAAAAAGTTCGCTATATTTTAAGCTGAGGCTGTCTGAAAGAAAATGAAAAAACCGAAAAATAACAAAAAATAAATTCAGAATTATTTTACTAACACTTTTCATCAATGAAAAACACGGCAGTCCATGGCCAACATTATCAAAAGCTTATGCGAAGTTTATATTTATGGAAAAAGTCATTAATGTGAGGTTAGAATTAGACGTTTTGTTAACAAAAGCAATAACTTCCACCAAAATATTTTGTTATTTTTAATTACGTACTATCCCCTCTCTTTACCGCATTATTCACGATTTGCTTCTATTTGTTTAATAACTGATAAAATAACGTTTTAATTCATATCAAAATTACACTTTTGGTGCTGCATTTTGAACGTTGCTTGCAAATGTCTACTTCTACTGCCCATAAATCAGCTGATATTTGTTTATTACAAAAACCAAATATGCAGTTATTTGCTTTGATTTATGCTTAATCAAAAGTCATTAACAAAAACATTATAATTGTTAGTGCAAAAAAATATTTTTGGCCTAGATATTGGTTTAAATTACCTAATGTACATTTTAGTACTTTTTGGATTTTTTTAGATTTTGAATACTTGGTTAACCGATTTACGGTTAATCGATTGAATACCATACTCATAATAGAGAATTTCCTTAGCGCCATGGTGTCGATTCGGCTGGTTGACCGGGCTTCACATACGATATCTTATGATTGTAAATATACTCGTATGTTATTCGAGATTCCCGCTGTTGTTCTTCCTCATCACGCTTTTTGATAAAAATCATCTGGTCACATTAGTTAACCATATAAATTGGTGATGTTACTAATATATGTATATCTACATTAGACCCGTTATTTAAAAAAAATTTAGTTCTTTAATATATTGAAAACAATTTTACTTTTAAATTAAGTAGATTGTTAATACATTCGATTTCTTCTACATAAGAATTATTTGTCTTGAATTTTGTCTGGATATTAATAATCTATAGGCAACTGTGAACAATAAAGCAATATTCTGAAAATACATTTGTAAAGGGACTATGTGAAGTTACTGAGTTTCAAACCAAATTGTCTGTGTTTACAGTAGACATTCGGATATAACATAGTCGTCTTAGATTTTCATAAGAACTCGAAGTATTGTACATGCTTTATTGGTTTTCAGATGAATATTTCTAGATATTATACACGGAACGACCTATGGCACTTATTTTGCACTTTTTCGATTTTTGAATGCTCCGAGTTCTAAAATTATTGTCTAAAATCCAAATGTTTAACATTTTATTATAACACCGTATAACGGCATTTTTAACACATGAAATACACCATATACATATGAAAGCATATTCTCTATGCAGTAGTACTACATACTAAGTTTTGCAAATTCTGTTTCAAATATAAATTAATTTAATTTCTCCATTTGAAAAATAAAAACACTAAACTAATACTGCTAAATACATGAAATTATTGGGGTATTCAAACGGTCTGCTATTAAGTCATAATATCCTAATCTATTATGATAGTTTAATCAAATTGTTGTTGTGTTTTAAATAAAAAAGTGTTATTTTATGACAAAACAATAAATATAGTTCAAAAAGACTTTTTAATTTAGAACTTTTTTGTTTAACTCTTTGCGGTTTAGTGGTCACTTTACTAACACCTTTTCTATAGTCTTTAAAATAAAGTTTATTGGCATCTATTACCATTTTGCTAAACAATTATATTTTTTGAAGTCATCGTTTATGATGTTTTGCAAAACTTTGCTGTCAGGTACACTGGTTAGATAAATATATTAATTTGAAAATATTGGAAAAAATCTGTTTTTAAGAGATTCAATAAAAAAAGCACAGAGTGTTTATTGTTCATCGAATTCAGTTTTACTTTGCTATTTCGGTTGTTTGTCAAAAAATTTATTCAAAAATAATGGATTTCAAAACAATTTATATGAAACAAAATTTTTTTATCATAGTTATTTTTAATCCTTAAGTTTATGAATAGGTTTTACTTAAAATTTATAACAGTAAGAAAATTAATTCGCCAAAATATGGAAAAAAATTAGCTTTTCTTGAAAATCGCAAAATTTAAATCGCATGTACGGAAAAACTGTAAGAGGTATTGACATAATTTTTTAATATTTTTATTCCCTATTATGATATCAATAAATCCCAATGTGATGATTAAAAAATTTAAAAATTAGAAAATGGAGATTTAAAACAACCGAAAAAAAAAATTTATTTTGTTTGGCCATACCTGCGAATAGGTTAACGGTATCCTACGAAGACTAAAACTCATACACAAGTAAATACGGATATATTTGAAATAAAAATTAGCTTTTATTTTAATTTTTCTCGAAATATGTTAATTTTTCCTAAATTTCCTGTGTAAGTGGCCTGAGACACGTTAATGATCTGGGCAATTTGTAATAACTTTAACATTTTTTAAATTAACTTTTGTCATTTATACCTCATTGCAACGATAATTACGCACACATTTCGATTCTTTTGCATTCAATTTCAAAAGTATTTATTTAGTAGCAAAATTTTTACAAAAACTGAAAATTTTGCATTTTTTCAGAATTTTGGCAATAAGACAGTTTCTGGGTAATTTAGACCCAAAGAAGATACGGGGTTAATTTCCAAAAAAAATTTTAATGTAATATTCATTAATATAAATAAATCTACATATTTCTGGAAAAAATGCATAAAGTTAACAAGTTTTACCTATTTCTTCCATATAAATAGTAAAATTTTGCATATAGCTTTCAGCTATTTGACCTCGATGCAAGTCCAGAAATCGTTGACCGATTTGACTCAAATTTTCAGCACTTAACTTTTAGGACTAGTGTCACAATATTCCACCCGGCACTCTTTGAAATCTAAAAAAAATCTGCTGTCACTCTAATATACATACGATTCACATCATGAACAAAAACATTGTAAACTAGTGTAGTCAAATTAAACCTTAACAATTCATATTTTTTTTTGGTCAAATTATAACGGGTTATTGATGTTAGAAAATGTATATTGTTTATTTTATATTTAAACACAGGTAAATCAAATACAAAAAATTAATTTATTAGAATTTTTATTTTGTTTTTGTTATTTATAAATATTATTACTTGGACCCTAACTCTAAACTTCAAATAAAATGTATTTCCATTAAACGTTATCCGATTTTGCTAAAATTTTCAGTATTTGGTTTTTAGATGCATCAAAAATTCAAAAAGCGCATAATGTATTTAATGTTTGTGTTGTTAAATATAACAAACCATTATTGTTTATTTTTATTACATTATTCTGTTGTTCAAAACAATTTTTTTGTTAATTTAAATATAGTTCGAATCGAACCTGCAAACAAAAAACATCTAACCAATGCACACTCTATTCATTTCTGTAATAGATAAATTTATTACGCGACAAACTATATTAAATTCCAAAGTATATCGAATCAATGTTTACATTAAATAACAGTTTATAACTCTACTTAAGCATTAAAATATTTCTATTGAACTTATATAAGTAATTAGGAGCAGAGAAACTTACACATAATTGTTTGTATTGTCTGCATAACCAGCGTGCTGTATTAAAAAAAATCAATATCATATTTAAATATCCCACCTTAAATCCATAAAACTGACTAACCAAGATTTACTTACTCCTGCCGCTGCTTTAATCCCAGTGTCAATTTAAAATTTTTAGTATCGAGAATTTTATTTTCAAAGTAACCTGCTCTGAATGCGCAAGTAGCAGCTTTCGTAACTAAATTGAAATGCAGCGAAGAAACATTGCCACAGCAACTGTGGCAGTAAAATAGTGCATAGTTTATATTGTATAATATACATAAATGTATATTTAGTCCTACTGTGGTGGCGATGCAGGTGGTAGGAATCAAAGTAACAATATCACCACATAAATTATTCCATTCACACTAACCTAAATATACATTCGTATATTGTACATACTACATACTTACTTATACACGTAAATATGTATGAATGTAAGAGCTACTTCTGCCACCACAACTCCCATCATTTCAGTATAGAGTTTCATGTTCGGTTTTAACCAAAACCGAAAACCAACAATTATGCTAGTCTGTGCTATATTTGTATTTATGATTCATACTCGATACGTATGAAAGTAAAAAAGTTTTTGAATTATTTTAGAAAATGTATGATTACCGAATATTAATACATACTCATTCTTGTCGTCTGTAAATACCTTAATATCTTTATTGAACCCCTTATCAAATAATTAGTTACAATGGCTCATATTCATAAACGATCACCAAGTGTTAACTTTTTTAAGTACCTATTTAAGTTATTCACAATTGGTTACTTTCAGCACAATTAGTTAGCACTTAGTCATGGGCAAAGCTCTAACTAAATGCCAACTAACTAATACATTAAAAAAAAACCGCTGATTGATTTCATTTTAATACATCCATACAAAAAGAAAATAAACTAGAGATATGTTTTTTTTTTCTTGTCAAACATTCTGTTTGCACTTCGGGTTTCTCTATAGAAGTCCAAACGCGGGAAGGGATATTACTATATCCAGCTTCGATGCCCTTTCCAATTCCATATCGAAGATTCTTGAGAGTTGTTCGAACAGTGAAATTGTTGTTGCTGGTGATTTTAATGTTCACAATTCCTCTTGGCTTCACCATTCAAGTCATACAACTACAGAAGGCCAATATGTTGAACTATTCGCGGCGCACAATCACCTTGCGCAATTAGTGAATGAACCAACGCATACTTCATGCGTTGATAGGCACCAAAATAACATCCTCCACCTTTTTCTAAATTCACACCCTGACAAGTATGAAGTAGATGTTTTTGCACCTCTTGGTAATTCAGATCATTGTACCATTTCCGCCTCCTTTTCGCTCTCTGAACTTCGCAACGTTTCACGACCAGCTACGAAACGCTCAACTATTATTTACGAAAAGGCTCGTTGGGCTGAGCTCAACGAGTTCTTTAGGCATTTTAATTGGAAACTTTGTTTCTTAGACAATAGTGTCAATGCCATGGCGAAAATGGTCGAAAACATAATTATGATGGGGATGAAAACATTCATTCCATCAAAAAAAATTCGATTAAAACTATGGAAAAATCCTGGTTTAATCAGAAGTGCAAAATTGCAAAAGCTAACCCTTTATCTGAATTATTTGCAAATAATTCGAGCCCGAGCTCGAAAGAGTATCTGTTACTATGCCGAATATATTCTTTCGCGCTCGCGCAGTTAAAAAGGTTTTAGCGGATCTCAACATGGGCCTGATGGTATACCAGCACTGGTCTTGAAGCAGTGCTCTTCGACGCTAGCTCGTCCATTAGCTAACCTTTTCAGGACTTTATACCGTGCCGGAAAATTTCCAGTATGTTGGAAGGTTGCTAATGTAACGCCAATTCCTAAAAAGGGAGAGGCTAACAACCCTGAAAATTATCGCCCAATAGCAATTTGTTATGCACTTTCCAAAGTCGTGGAGAGTATGGTTAACTACCATCTTGTGAAATATTTAGAGTCCAACAATTTACTCAGCGACCGGCAGTATGGATTTCGTAGAGGACGCTCTACGGGAGACCTGCTAGCCTTCCTATCGGAAAAATGGTGTCGTTCCATACACCGTTTTGGCGAAAGTAAAGTGGTGGCTCTGGATATTTCTAAAGCGTTTGAGTATGGCATGGTGCGCTTTTAGCAAAACTTATTGCTTTTGGTGTCGGTAATAGTTTCTCTCGAGTTATATCGAGTTTTCTCAGAGATCGCACTATACGAGTTGTTATAGGTGGAATCTCATCAAACGAGTTCAAGATCAATTCAGGGGTAACACAAGGCTCCGTTCTTTCTCTTACTATATTTCTTATCTTTATAAACGACCTTCTACGTCAAACTTCCAACCCTATCTACTCTTTTGCAGATGACAGCAACATTTTCCATTCATATGCATTCAATTATATACCAAGCCTGTCGGAGATTGGGGCAATAAGGCAAAACATGAATGATACGCTTAACCGAGATCTTGTGACAATATCTGAATGAGGTTGTGCGAATAGAGTCGATTTCAATGCACGCAAGACTCAATGTTGTATGTTAACACCATCCATCTGTTTTCATGGGTGGTGTAAATATTAAGGAATCAGAAGCTCTTGGTGTTCTAGGCATGAGTATTCAGTGCGATGTCCGCTGGACAAAAAACATTTTTCGAGTGTCGAAAGAAGCATTCAAGTGCCTTGGTTTTCTTAAACGGTGTTAAACGGTTAAACGGTGTAAGAATTACTTCACTCCATCTGATCTCCTTACTATTTACACCACTTATATCCGATCTAAAATGGAATACAACTCTCATGTGTGGGTCGGTGCTTCGAAGTCTATTTTGGAGTTACTCGACCGCGTACAGGAGAGGGTGAAGGTGCTTATCGGTCGCAATGTGGGTTGCTTATCGGTCGCAATGTGGGTTGTGTTTTACTGTTCTACCGATACTACAATGGTATATGCTCTGCAGAAATTAGGGAACTTGTTCCCGAAACCCGTAGTTTTTTACACAACACACGTTCTTCAGCAAGGGCTCACCAATTCGTTGTCGACTGGACAGTGGATCGCACAACACATTACAGAGAAAATTCATTCTTTAGCCGTACTGTCCGTATGTGGAATAATCTTCCTCCTGAAGTCTTTCCTGTCACTTTCAATATAGGAAAATTCAAATAATGTCCACAAACACTACTCCCTCTATCCTCCCTCCCATAACCTATTTTCCTAGTTCCAACACAATACTTTGCATGAGTAGGGGTCATCCCCTGAGTGCTGGTCCAAGGAAAAAAAAAACATATTATCGACATTTTGTTTTCTCTACATGCCAAAGAAGTAACTAAGTAACACAACTATAGTTGTGAATTGTGAATAAGATCTAAAACTATTTATGAACTATTTTTTAGTTTCTGTTTTACTAGTTCCGACTTTAGATATGATTTCTGAATATGCGCCAATGTTATAATGATTTAGTTAAAAGAATTACAACAATTAACAACTAAATAAAACAGTGATACAAAAGTGAACAAAAAACAAGTAAGAAAGTATGGTCGGCCAAGCCCGACCTATTGTATGGTACACAAAGTAAATGAGCACAAATATTTTTCTATCAGAATTACAACAATTTATATTCGCGGGTGATTTTCAGAAGTTGGCCTTATATGGGAGCTAAGACCAATTATGGAACCATCACCATGAAATTAGGTCGTGTACTTTATGTCTATATGAAAATTATTTATGTTTAATTTTATGTGTATAGATACCATAATTTTTAGGATTTATACACGTTAAAGTGATTTTCGTAAGAGGGTTTATATGGGAGCTATGAATAATTATGGACCGATCGTAACAAAATTTGGTGATATGAATTTCGTATATATAAAACTTATTTGGAGTGAAATTTGTGTAGATACATATATAAATTTAACATTTATGACCGATAAATTCCAATTTCGCGAGGACATTGGTGAAATAGTGGACCGATTTCAGCCAGTTTATAAGCTTCTTCCTTGGTACGAAGAAATTATATGTGCCAAATTTTATCAAAATATCTTCAAAATTGCAACCTGTACTTTACGCACAATGTTTACAAGGACAGTCTCCCAGACGGACGGAAGCAAAAGTATCATGTTTAAAGTTATTCTAGGTTGCATACTTTTTCTGCAGTATACTGTTAAAGTGGATAAATTTTCGTATTTTTAGATAAAGTAATAAAAATTGAAATTAAACACAATTAAAATAATTTTTTTTATTTAAAACATTTAAAAGCTAATTTTTTATGATGGAACCATCAACTTCAGATATTTGACTATATGAATAAGAATCTTTTATTTAGATTTTTTTTTTTTGGAAAATTATTTCTTTTTTTCTAAATATTCTAAGTTTAGAGTATTTTTAATTTTTGATGGATAATAACTAAATATGTTTTTTGTTTTTAAACTATAAAATAAAAAAGTACAATATTTAGGCTTTTATTTTAACAAAAAAAAAATGTTGCGTATGTTTGCGCGCCTTCCTTTAAATAAAGATTTTATTAAAAGACTCGAGCTGCACTGTGACGGAAATGAAAAACTGGAAGTAAATGAAAAAAATGGAAATAAATATGTAAATTCTAAACGTATTGTCCGCTTTTAATAAAATTACCCATGGCTATAGAGGAGGTCTAGCTGAGTTTAGAGTTAAATCACTAATACGCGCCGGATCCTCAAAGTGAGGTAATTCGGGATGAAAAAAAACACATGTTTGGTCAAAGTGTCAAATTTGGAATCCCTCTAACTCAGAGAGTTCTTGATCTTGTTGAAAAATTGTGTCTCAATTACTATCCGATAGGACTATCTTTGGTGCAATTTTGTCCCAATCGGAAGACATCAGTTTTAACAATTTTTTCGATGGACTTGCAAATTGTTTCTTTTGTGAAAATTTTTTTTATAACATTTTGTATTCAAAATTTTTTCTATTTTTTACTTAATAAGGCATAATCTTTAAAAAAAATATATAGAAAAAATCTAACATTATTTCCTGAGTTAAGCGTCACTTTGTATGCGTTTCAACCCTCTGTGGGATGGTCGGACGGACATCGTTTAATCGACTCAAAAAGTGATTGTAAGTCGATCGGTATACGTTTAGGTGGGTGCTAGACTAATATTTTTGGGCGTTACAAACATATGCACAAACGCATTATACCCTCCCCACTATGGTGGAGTAAGGTGTAAATATGCAGGGGTTCTTATGCAGCAATTCTGTTTTTTTAAGTTCAGAGAGTACGAAATTACTTATAGTTTTTCTCGATCACTTTCTTTTAGTGCAATGGCGGTATTCATAAAGTTACAACTCCAAAATATCATAAATATTTTTGATTGAATTTAATATGAAAAAGATTTGTAAAAATTGGTTGAGTTACAATAGTTTAAATTCAGGATGCTCCCTAACTAATGCAAAATACTATGTTATTTTAAAGTACATAGTACATTGCATGCATTTGTATGAAAAAAAACCGAAAAACTCAAAGAATATGTTATTACAAACAATAGCATAACTCATTCGTTATTTTTTAACTGATTTTTATTTGCTTTTTCACTAAAGTAAGAAAAAAATGTTGTGATTTTTTTTTTAAAAATGTTTTTTTTTTTAAACTTAAACTTACGGTTGCTTAAGTTTAAGTTTCAGACATTTCCCAACCTATTTTCAAGAAGTCTCTTGGATTTAAAAGGAAAAAAATAAACAATTTTAAAATCCTTTTGAAGTTGTAACTTTTAGAATATAGTTATTTCACTACATTTGCTAATAAAAAAAGTACTAAAGGAAGCGATCGAACTATAAGTGTTTCCGAATACTATGGAAATCAATAGATCAGAATTGCTATATAAGAACTCCTTGCTGTAGTACAGTGTAATTAAATATAAAAAAAACCTTGTATAAAAATAATCGTTATAAGAAGTTTTAAAAACATCCACAGATTATCATTCTATCAGTCAGATCTGGTCAGATCGGGATAAAATTTGACATTAACATAGCCAAGGAGTATTCGAGTTTAAGTTATTAAAATGGGACCTAAAAATATTCCATGGGCGGCGCTATGAGGTCTCAAAGTAGGGTACCTTCGACATGTAAAATGTTTATATTTTTACAAAGCGCTTGCGTAGATCTTAATAGAATTGCAAATATTAGGAGCAGTTTGATCCACATTTATTCCGAATTAATCTTTTGTGTTTAGACAACTTAATTTTTGGTGTTACAAAGTCAATATCTCAATTAGATTTAAAAATATACCACTTTAAAACTCAGTTCTTGTAAAAATAAAAAAATCTTTGAAATTTGCACGTGTTTAAAAATTGTACATGTCGAAGGTTCCTACCTACATGCCCCACTATGGCGATAGCGAGTTGGATACAATTTTCGTTCCAATAGTTTTTTGTTTAACCCTTATGTGTGTAACAAAAACACCTTTAACAGGGTGACCACAACCCAAAAATACAATAATGCATATAAACATCGATATCGATAAAAAATTTAACAGAAATTAGTTTTAAGTAGAGAGAAATCATACTGCTCGAATTTTTGACTATGGGTTCATAATATGTAGCGCCTATATAACACAGAAAGAATTAAATTTCTGATTCAATCAAGAAATTTGCTCAATCAGACAAAATTTTGTTTGATATCACAAAATTTGCTCAATCAGACAAAATTTTGCAAAAAAAAGTATGATATTAAATAAAAAAGTTGTTTGAATTTATAACACAATTTCAAAAAAAAAAATTTGTTTAAAACAGTAAAATTCAAAAAAATTTTAAAATCAAAAAAATTTTAAAAATAATAATATCACAAAAAAAAATAAAAAAGAAAACTAAAATAGGAAAATAAAGAAAAAAACTACAAATAAGGAAAGAAAAAGCTAAGTAAAGAAAATAATAATAAATAAACATTTAAAACAGTGTTTAATGTTTTTAGATGTTTATCATACATCATAAAATTTTTCCAATGTATTTGACTAAAAACAAAACTACTTATTTAAAAAATATTTTTAACCAAATGAGAATTATATCAACTCATGTTAAAAACACGCATGCAAACGAAATTATCGAATGAGAGTAAGATGCACATGATAACAACAAACACACTTATTTACTTGCTTGTGTTGTTGTTTTATCCCAAGTGTTGTATTAAAATAAAAATCAAATAAAAACATTAATAGAATCTATAAAAATATTTGTAGAAAATAAAATTATTTTCAGACAGTCGATAACCGGAAAATTCATTATTCGCGAATATACACATTTCTGATGAAAATAGATAAAATGTGTAAAAACTTGCAAATATTTTTTCAAGGTAGTTCTTATTTTGTTAACATTTCGAAATAACTAAAAGGCAGATTTTCAAATGGGGTTTTAAAGTATTAAGGCAAAACATAACTTAATTCAAAATAAGTCCTAAAACACTAACAGCTCATGTACTTTTTCTTTGGCCAGTGTCAAAATGTTTGTTAACAAACATTGAATACATTAAAGTGTTTATGCCACTGTAACTCCTACAATTCTCATCATATTTAGATGGAAGGAATTTAAGATTCGGCAAGGCAGTAGTAGTCTTACTTGTTTTATATTAACAAAGGATCTTTTCGTCTATAATATGATAATATTTAAGAAACAAGCCCAAACCCGTAAATAACCAAAATCGATCGGTTTTAAATTTTTTAAAACCGAAACCGCGGTTATGAATTTTGTCGGTTTTTTGGAAACTCTACTTCATCAGTGTGAATGCGTAAATTTGTTTGTCTATTCCGACTGCATCTATTGAATTTCCTTCTTTAAGATTTTCCTTATACTTTGCGAAATCTAAAGTTGTCTATTTGTTTCAGCTCTTCTTCATCTTTGCTTGTGCTCTTAAGAGAAGGTAAACTGTTCAGGTGTCATTTATGTGAAAACTCTGCGGAATAAAGGAGAAGTTTCAAACGCCAATTATATACCCATATATACACTCACACACTGTCTCTCTTAACATGCGGCAAAAGAAAACAATAAAATTCTATGAAGGTAAGAAAAACAGAATGAAGGCAACTACATTTCAAATGCTACTTAAATTGGCGGAGGGAGAATTGATGGGAAATAAAAACAAATGCATTTATTCCTATATAAACTTGAGTAACAACTAAATGCAAATATATATACACACATCCAGACGTACAAGAAAATTGTTTGTTCATATGGAAACAACATGTAATTTTAAAGACTGAATATCTACCTCTAGAATAACTAAGTTTCGTTTGTTAGTGTATCCGGTGTAAATTCTCTATCGAAATCTCGCGATCATTTAGTTTACAAAGTTGTGGATGTTAAATATAATTGTAAACTAATAAATGGATAATAGTAAATGTATGTAGTACATAATCCTTGTTCCACTGTTAAGGTAATATTATGTAGTTGCAAACTAAAGTTCATGTGCAACATAAAAAATAAGTTTCATATAAAAATTTTATATTCCTTGGGAATAGGATCACAGTGTTCGTGAACATTAAAAAAATATAAAAAAAAGATCTTAAAAAAAATGAAATAAATGTTTCACATCAACAAAATTTCTAAAATATATTCAATGTATTTTAAGATGCACCACAGCTATCTTCAGTATAAAGAAACACACTGCAGAATTTCATGAAAATAAATGGTTTTAGTCAAGATTTCATGATTTGGCCAAATTTGTTTCTAAATTTAATTATAAATATTAAACAAATATGTATTATTTTTTATATTCTTCACCACCAAAAGTGATGAATGAGGGTATAAGTTTGTCATTCAGTGTGTAACATGGAGAAATATTCACCTAAGACCGAACAAAGTATATCTTTTCTTGATCCTTATGAAATTTTAAGTCGATATCTGTGTGTGTTACCTCAATGATGACCAAATTTCGATTCAACACAAGATCGAACACCGCGTGATTCCAAAGAAAGGTAGGTTCAATGAAAGGTAGGGATGATGTGCCCAGCACAATTTCAATTCATTATGCCCACCGAGTTCATTCAAAGATGTAGCGCAGTACACTACGACTCCAGACCTCGTCTTATAGGAAAATAAGGCCTAAGAGCCGCCTTGCTATCAGTCATAACTAATATCCTACTAACGGCCCTTTATCTCCTACGCAAACACTCAGCAGAGCATATTAGGATGGCGTAAGTTTTTGCCAGAAATATTGTAATACCCCTTTGAAATTGGACCCATTGACTCTAAAGTATCACCAAAGGTGTTCTATCAAATAATCGCTGGCAGGCGTAGATTGCCATAATAGCTTTGTTGGAAAAATTACTATTCCTAGTGTGGTGCCTGTTAACTTAATAGACGAGCCGTTTATAGTCGTCTCTATAAGCCTTAGAGCTCTACATGTAGTAAATGGTACAATAATAGTCTTGACTGAGTTGATAGTCAACCACTTTCCTCTCACCACTTTCCACCCTGTAATAGATATTACCTGGTCATTGGCTTTACCACGTGTACGGAGTCTGAGTCGTTAAGTTTTGCCAATAGTTCTTTGATAACCAGAGTCCACACCACTTTATGGACGACGGCTGGTTGCCCTTACTGTCCTCGATGAACCGCTTAAGTCCAACATAATAACTCGAGATTATAAGGTCGCCAATATCCAATTCCTTATAATAAACGGTATTCCTTTTCCACACAGCGCCTGCTCAGTAGCCCCGTATGACGAGTTATCAAGGGTACCATGAATGTCGTTAAATTCGCACAGGGCTATAGCACCTAGAGCGTTCTTGATTTACGTTTTCACATAATGACTGGCAGCCAGGTTGATAAGCAAACTGAAAACGGTGTATAGCACAGAACAACATTTTGCAGTTCATTGCTTTGGGACTCAATTCTGACAATTGCACGTGAAAGTAGCCCCAAAAATATGAACATCTGCATCATTAGTTTTGTGAAGTTGGCTGCCGTAATAATTTAATGGCCATACGAACTTTTTTTGCTCAAGGTGGATTTTTATCACTTTTTCTATATTTTAACACGGTTATATCTCGGTATACTGTACGGAATATCTCTTTTGTGTCTGAATAGGAGAAAAAAAAAGCGGAACATACCTACCCGAAAAAAGTGCATCCAGTGCCTTAAAAATCGCAAAAATGTCCATTTTTTTTAAATTGTTTCCCCATTTTTCACCTTTTTTGCTCAATAACTGGATTACAAATCCACAAATATGCTGTTTTTTTTCTTTATAAAATTTATATAGCATGAAAATAAAAATTCCGATTCATATTACAGCTATTCTTGCACAGAAAATATAAGATTTTTATTAGTTATCTATGCATGTAAACAAAATTTAAAACATTTTCAATATCCATCTTCGTTGAAGAGGACGCTTGTGGTTCTGATGATCTTGTTTTCTTCGTAGGTTGTTCATATTCATGTTCTGAGTTATCTGCATTATCATCCGAGTTATACATGATGTTCAAGGGCATGTTTTCTTCAGTGTGTCCACCAATTTCAGTGTCATCTTCATCTTCGTTGCTTTCATCTTTAAACAGCATAACTTTAGAACTCCACCAACAAACCTCCTCAAGCAAAGCATCTAATTTTTTGCCTTTGAATCGCTTTTCCATTGGCATGGTCACCTGGTGGAACCTCTCTCCTTGTTCGTCCGATTCCTGAGGTAATTGTGCCAAAAACGTATCAAGGTGGAAATGCATGAAATGTAATTTTAGCGTCATGGATGCATTGATTTTTTCAAAATAATACAGCAACTTGTCCACTCGTGTCTGTATGTCATCTCGCTGTACACGGTTCTTTCCTAAAACTCCTTCGATGACTTGTTTCAATATCTCCCATGCACATAGGTAGTTATAATGGTTCAAAAGGATATTTGAAAAAGATTCGCTTTTCATTAATTTTCGTATATCCGGTCCATTCAAAATACCTGTTTGAAATAAAAAAAATTTAGATATGACAATATTTAAATACAGACAACGATACGTACCTTTTCTAATTTTAGCTTCACTGAGTTTTGGAAAGATGGATTTCAAACAGCCATAGGCGTCCTCAATATTATTGACTACCACTTCAACGAATTTCCCAGCTATTCCTAATTTCATGTGGAGCGATGGCAACAAAATATCATCTACATCCTTTATCAAAGGTTCATTACGTAATTTTAATTGTTTCTCGAGCTCGGTAGTTCTTGCTTTCCAATCTTTACATTGATATTGATTCCCTGCGTATCGCGAATCCCAATTACAAAGGAAGCAGAAGTATTTTGGAAAACCGCCCTTTAATATAATACCTTGTATTATGTTGACAACCTTTAGATCACAACAAATCTTCCATTTGTGTACATTGTATATGATTTTCTTCAAAATTTCGCCCAATGTTTCATACGTTTCCTTCATAGTTGTGCTGAATCCCAAGGGAATGGATGGTTTTTTGTTTGCTTTGTGCAACAGCACAGGCTCCAAACTTGAAACTGAACCGTCGATGAATAAACGCCAGTCGCCAGCGATATAATCCATTCCCATTTTGTTCACTAAACCTGGGATATCATGGCAGTAAGTGAACGTATTTGCTTCGTCAACGGAATAAAATTTCTGAAATTCAGCTTGGCGTTTTCGGTATGATGTTGCGCTGACATTTTGCTCTGTGAGTTTTTTACGCTTCAAAAATGATGTCAAAAATTCTGAATTTGTTTGTGATAGTCCCATCTTAGCCACAATGTAATCCATTTCGATTTGTGTTAACGGTTGTGGTGCATTATTTTCAATATCGGGTGTCCAATCTGCATCATTCACATTGGTCGGATTGGTCAAAACGGTTTCGGCTTGCACGGACACAGTATCCACAGTTGGGGGTTTAGGTGGATCGGCAGCAGCAGCGCGATGTACTGGAAATGTCGCAGTAAAAGCGGGAATGTATACTTTTGTTTTCAATTTTGTTCTGTTCAATCCATACCCGGAATTTATGCATGCGTAGCACCTGGATTCATTATGTCCAGTTACGTCTTGCACCCAAATTACTGGCTTAATAAAAGAAAACACCTTTTCCATGTACCCAGGTTATAAGGGTATTATAACAACTTTTACACACTGTGTTCGGCGTAAAATTTTCACCACTCAAATCTGTTTCATCAAAATAATGACAATACGCTGTTTTGAATTCCTCAGTAAACAAGTTTTTTCGAACGTGTTTGGCTACTTTTGGAACGATATGACCACAAACGTAACAAAAATTATCCAATTTTGGGCACTTGTTATTTTCCATATTGAAATTTTCAATGTTCTACTGGTTTTATAACGCAATTCACTCAGAAGAAAAGGTTTGTTTATTCCACACACAAAATAGTCAAACCAATTGACTGATAAAGAATAGCGTACTTGAGGATTTGTAATCCAGTTATTGAGCAATAAAGGTGAAAAATGGGGAACAAATTGTAAAAAATTTTGCGATTTTTAAGGCAGTGGATGCATTTTTTTCGGGTAGGTATGTTCCGCTTTTTTTTCTCCTATTCAATATCTACAACTTTGCTTCAGACACAAAAGAGATATTCCGTACAGTATACCGAGATATAACCGTGTTAAAATATAGAAAAAGTGATAAAAATCCACCTTCGTGTGGCCATTAAATTATTACGGCAGCCAACTTGACAAAACTAATGATGCAGATGTTCATATTTTTGGGGCTACTTGCACGTGCAATTGTCAGAATTGAGTCCCAAAATCATATGTTGTACTGTGTAGGTTTCCCTAAGGTAACTATCCAGTAGTTTCCCCATAGTCCTAAAAAAAACTTAACCAGCTCTATTCAGAACATTCAGCTTACTAGGTTAGGTTATAATGACAGCCAGTATTAACCTCACTTGGATCCATGAATTCGTCCCTTTGAGATATCCTAGGGATCAGAAATGGGTTCAGTGCCGAATTAACCTGACGCACGAATGAACGAATCTATCTTCTGGACATCCACAGTAGATAGATCCGCTAGGCCGTGCTAAAAAGGACTACCTATTGTCGCAGTCCGAAGTCCCGATAGAGCAGGGCAAATACAGAGGAGATATTCAATCGTCTCCACCTCGGCTTCATCGTGGCAACTTGTACAAAAATAATTGTATGGAGTGTATCCTAGCATACGCACTGTGGGAGAAATCAACAATTTAGTGTCGCAAAATAAAAAAATAAAAACTTTTGCATATTTGATTTATTGTTATGTAGTTTCAATCTATAGTCGTTGCTGTACTTAAAAATATTTAACATTTATTAATAACTTCAGTGGTTTGGTATTGACAACTATTTAAATGTAAAAAATATTTCAGAAATTTTTTTTATGAAGAATTGGTTTCAAAGTTGTTATTAAGCTGGATAGTACAAGGTTTTCTTTAAGTTGTATTTTTACTTTATTTTATGTAGATGGAATATGAGGCTTGGTAAATCAGAAAAATAAAAATATATTTTCCGCTATTTGTGATAACCAATGGCCATATTCTTATAGAATTTTTTTTTTTTACTTTTTGAATTTTCGGAAGATTGCCAATTACTAATGCTGTTAGATGCAGTCCTAATTTTTTTACCAATATCAAGGCCATATTACAGACTACATATGGTAAAAAATTTAGCTGCGAAAAAGTGCGAGGTGAAGTTATATAATTTTTTTAAGAAATTATTATCGTTGGGGCGATGTAAAATCTCGTACTAAATTTGTTCCTTATTTTTTTAAGATTGTATATAAGAAGTGTTCTTGGTAATTACATTATATAAAAATGAAATTTATGTAATTCTAACTACTTACAATTTGCTAAAAACAAATGCCCATATACGAAATTTGCCTTAAAATTATGAGTCCTTTTAAATATGGTAGTGCTTTATTTAGATTAGAAATATAACATTTGTAAAGCGTTTTATGTAGAGATGCCAATCGGGGATTTCGGGATTTCCTAAATCCCGAAGACCGGGATTTTAAATCCCGGGGTTTTTGGGATTTTCCAAATCCCGTTTTTCATAAATAAATAAGATAAATTGTAAATTTTGTGTGCCTTTTTCATGCATTTTGACATTCTACATGCCCGAATATCACAAAGTGATGTTCAGCAAAGTTGTTAAGCTCAACTCCTGCTACAATATAGTTAATAATCCTTTAAACGGTTTTTATGTTTTCCTTGAGTGGGGCTCTAGAAAATCAATTATTCACCTTTTTTTGTAAGTTGTCTAATAAAACTCAATTCAAATCCTCTTCAAATTAAATAGATTTTATCTCAGATGAGGAGCTCGAACAAAATGAAAATATTACGATTGCTAAAAGGCTAAAAGACAGGTACAGTAAAAAATCGTATAGCAGAAACGCAATCTACGGAAAATTCTAAGAAAGTTTCCTCAAGAAACCATAGGTCAAAAATCAAATCCTATCTTGCGTATTTCGTCTTTTATCCAATAAAAAAACTATTAAAAAAAAAAATACTGAAATATCATTGGATAAAAGACGAAATGCGAAAAATAGGATTTGATTTTAGACCTATGGTTTCTTTGTTTTTTTTTCGTGAAAAAAATCGACCCACCCTAATGTACAAACTTTATTGTTATTTGTTCTTATATAATGTACTCATGCAAGTATTTTATGCTTTTTGGAGTCTAATAAAAATTAATAGCTAATAAAAAAAATTTCTTTCAATTGTAAAGACATAATTATGTACGTTTCTTTCTTATAATTTTCGGGATTTTAGATTTCTCGAAAATCCCGAAAATTCTTTACCAAATCCCGAACCCCGGGATTTTCAAAAATCAGTCCCGATTAGCATCTCTAGTTTTACGTAAATATTAATATATTTGTTTTAACGCTTTGTTATATCCACATTGTCCAGAACTTCATCTGCAAGTTATAAAAAAGTGGAACCGTTATCGAAAGATGTTGGGCAACTTTTGTTTGATCCATTACTTCCTAGTGATTCATCAGACTCTGAAGTCGATTAATTTAAATAAATTTTAAAAATCTCATAATAAAAATTCTCAAAATTGTTACAAGTGTTAGTTAGCTTAATTACTCTTTATTTCATTGTTTAATTATAACTAAATTATTTATAACAAGAAATAAAATCATTTCATAACTAATAATTGTTATTCGTTTTTAAAAATAAACTTATTAGCAGGGAAACCGGAAATATGCTCTAAAAAAAGCGTTTTAGGCGCTTTAAATATGCAGTAAAAACTTTAAAATATGCTCTTAAAATTTAAAAAATATGCTCTTAAAAAAACAAACTTTTACATAATTGTTAACCAAAAAAAATTTACTTAAATTTTCAAATAAAAATCGTTGTCTATTGGATCTGAAAAAATTTTTAAACATAGAAAATGTTCTTTCCACATTAACTGATGTTACAGGAGCAAATTTAAAAGACAATATTTCTTTAACACTTAGAACTGTTAAGTTTGAATTAGAACTAAAATTTGATATTTAGATGGAGCTATTATTAAAATAGTGCTTATTTTATATTAAAACAAGTAAGAGAGCTATATTCGGCTGTGCCGAATCTTATATACCCTTTATATAATTAATACTTCAAAATAAAAAATTTAAATATTTTTAGGTGAACAAAAATTTTTTTTCAGTTTTTTCATTTTTTGGATAAAAAAATTTTTCGAATTGTTATTTTAAATTTTAAAAAAAAAATTTCTGTTTTTTAAATTTTTTTTTTTGGTGAAAAGCCATCTATTTTTCAATTTTGATTTTTAAACAAAGGAAGTAAAAACCTGTAACACAACAACGAAAAATAAGTAAGACAAAATTTGTTTTTGATAAACTCAAAATATGCTATTAAACAGTAAAATATGCTCTAAAAACGCAAAATATGACATAAATATGCTCTTAAAACAAATATATGCAAAAATATGTATTTAAGGGTAAAATATGCAAAAATATGCACTAACAAATCGATGCCAAAATTCTTAAATAGTTCTGAAACGTGTAAATATCTTATCCATGTGCTCATTAGACTCACCAGAAAAAACATGCATTTGCATATTTTGGTTTCCCTGCTTATTAGTAAAACTAAAAAAAGTTTAATTTTATATGAATATTTCGACCTATGCCGGCAATAGGATAAATGTTCAAAATCTATAGATTTAAATAGTTACTTGCTACAAATAAAATTACTTATATATAATTTAAATTTTTTGAAAGATATATTAAAATAATTTCTTACAATTGAAAATAGTATAGAATTTCTTCCGAGTTAGTGTAGTTTAGCAGCCTCTCCCGCTCATTCTACTGAAGTAGCAGTACCCATTTTGCATTACTTTATTTGCTTACCTCCTTGCCTGCAATATTTCCATATAAATTAAATTAATTTGGCCAAGCGTTTAGAAGATACGAATTTAGTTCCACTAAATTAGGGTTTTCTCCCACAAGCAGTGCCACGTAAGCACTGATATCAAAGCTCGCAGTCTAGCCCGTGAAGGACATTGACCTATGATGGTAACAAACAGGCCATGTGAGCCTCGATATCGAGCACTTTGTCAGATAAGACCATCTAAGCTGAGCAGACTCAAATAATTTACGCTGTATGAGTGATTTACAGCTAGTTAGCGGTAAACCGACCAGAAGATCGATCTCTTTGGGAGACTCTTGGGCCAGTTCATCCACAATAGCATTGCCATGTACACCAGAGTGACCCGGCACCCAGACTAACTCCAGGTTAGAATGCCTCGCCATCTCGTTAAGAGATACCCGACATTCATGTTCCAATCTGTAAGTCGAGTAGACACCATATAGGGACCACACAGATAACGTATAGTACTTCATCCAGTGTACCGCACTTTTGATCGCAGAATTCTCAGCTTGAATTACACTGTATTGATCATGTAGCCTGAAACACACCCCCTTCTGAAAATAGGGAATATATAAGCCAACACCCACCCCACCCGCAGACTTGAGGCCATCTGTATAGATGACAAACGTGTCCGTAAAAGAAGGTGACTCACCCACCAATAAGGGTAAGGGAGTGCAGTAGTCATCGTCAACAGGGAGATAGGATACACTTCCCAAAATAGACGCATGGCCGGTACAACCAGTACTTAGCTTAACGGCCGAATTTATGACCAATTGTTCGGCCATGAATTCAGCCGGTAGCCAGTGCAACATAATGAACAAAGCACGAGACGGAGTGCAGAGATTCTCTCAATCATCCCACGGCAGGTGCTGCTTGCATCCTTAAAAATATCATTCCAAATATCCAATCCTACGTTAATACATATATCTCTTTCTATGGATGTCGTGGCATGTGAAAAATTAACCATATTATTTTCTTGTGGTTATTTTAAACACTCCTTTACAACATTCACCTTCTCCTTTGAAATATTAAATTATAAATATGTTTCTTTAGAGTTTACTTTTATTTTTATTGCATTTTATATGTAGAAACAACATACATGAATAATATTCAGTACCGTAGATATTGTGTTGATACTCGGTCCATCGCCAATAGTATGGTACAAAACAGTAATTGTTTTAACTTACCCGTACTTTGATTATAAATTACAAAATTACCAATGGGGGAATTTGCTTTTAAAATGTTGCACACCTCGATACGAAATCATTTAGTATGTGCATGAATGAATTGTAATTGTTTAATAGAATTTTAAATTGATTTTCCCACAAAAAACGGGCGTACATACAAGTTGATTACTGGGTATATAAACAATTTATATTAACTACTTTTTTCCTGGGCGGTAATTTTATTAGCACTTGCATTCTTAGGGGAAAAAATCATTTATTTTAAATATTAAAATGGTCTTTCTTGAAAAAGGATGAAAATAATATGGTTTTTATTGAGTAGATGAGCCAGTAAATAGTTTTATCTAACTATACATTTAGTGAGCTTTGTGTCTACTATGACGTACATATTTAGTAAGACGTGGTGTCGAGATGCTAATTCGACTGAAATATTAATTGTTATATTTTCTGTTGACTTCTAATTGAAGACAATATTTTTAGTTTTTAAACTTTAAAGACATATTTATACATCAACATGCTGGTACGTGTAATTATTAATAATATGTTGTTACATTTTTACCTTTTAAAAACGATGGTTTATTTCCTTTAAATAAACCGGATACTTTTGATTGCAAATAAAAGCAGTTTAGTAGTTTCAAAATTGTAACAACTCTTTATTTATGAAATCTACAGAACAACAGTTTAAATAGTCACTATGTGTTTTTTAAACACACACACAAACTTAAACTATACTTTATAATGTACAAGAATGCAGTTGATGTTAACTCTAACAGCGCCTATAAATATGTATATTTACGCAGTCAACTCTGCCACTATTTATAGACAGCGCCATCTTTCGTGTACTTTCTACAATGATCTTAACGGACAAAACTAGTATATTCGAATTCTAGAGCATTCGATGTTAATGATAGCAGCTTAAACATTTAGTGTTGCAATACTTACAAAGAATGCTAATAACTGCATGTTACCAACTTTGTTGATAATTAGAAGCTTCTACTGATGGTCATGTTTATAAACATGATGAATGTTGAAGGCAGTTGTTACAATTGCAATTTCGTAACAATATTATATGGAAAATATAAAAATACCTAATTCTTTTTATTTACAAAAACCTTAAGTAATTAGTTAAAATGCTAAATTCTGAAATTTTTTACGCTTTATTTATTGAATCTGCCTTTTATAGGCCTAACAGCATTTAAATATTATAACTAACAAGAGAGCCTTCATGGACAAATGCCGTCTTAGCTTTATGGCAGATCCGCTCTACGGAGCTTAGATCGGGTTTATCTCTGCGCAAGTAGTCTTCACGGACTTTCTTGAACACTTCCTTTACCAATGGCATTACCTAGTCCCTGTGGATGTTTACATTTCTTATATACCATGGTACTAGTAAGTTGTTGAGTAATTGTAAGTCATTACCAAATTTTTTACTTATAAAATATTCTGAATACTGCAACTTAATTATAGAAAATCAGATATATTTGGTTTTGAAAATGGTGAATATTGGTTCAACCAAAGAAATTTAAGAACAAAATGTCCGTCAGGCGTTTAGAAAATATTTCATTTGTTAATCAATATAAGAGAAAAATTCAAAATTTTGGAAAATCGTTGAAACTAAGTTTAACTGGTTTGTATTTCTTTTGTGTTTCGAAATGAAAAAAAAAAAAATTTACACTTATTGGTAAACCATACCACAAACCCAGTGAGTTCAAAATTTTATGTTACTAATATTTCACTTCTTAAAGTTCTGATCATTTATAAGTAAAAACAAGTAAGAAAGTATGGTCGGTCAAGCCCGACCATATAATACCCTACACCAAGTAAATGAGTAAAAATATTTTCTTTTAAAATATCAATAATTTATATTCGTGAGTGATTTTCGGAAGTGGGTTTTATATGGGAGCTCTGACCAATTATGGACCGATCACCATAAAATTAGGTGGTGTGATTTATGTCTATATTAATGTTAAGTATGTTGAATTTTGTGTGTATACCAACATTTTTAAGCGATTTATGCACGTTAAAGTGATTTTCGGAAGCGGGTCTATATGGGAGCTATGACTAATTATGGACC
Organism: Calliphora vicina; assembly: GCF_958450345.1. NCBI lineage: Eukaryota > Metazoa > Arthropoda > Insecta > Diptera > Calliphoridae > Calliphora > Calliphora vicina. Next base: position 85,254,158 of record NC_088783.1, read on the forward strand.
GATCGTAACAAAATTTGGTGACATGAATTTTGTATATATAAAACTTATTTGGAGCGAAATTTGTGTAGTTACATAGATAAATTAAACATTTATGACCGATAAAGTCCAATTTCGAGGGGAAATTTGTATGGGGGCTAGGTGAAATAATGGACCGATTTCAGCCAGTTTCAATAGGCTTGGTCCTTGAGCCGAAAAAATAATATGTACCAAATTTCATCGAAATATCTTTAAAATTGCGACCTGTACTCTGCGCACAAGGTTTACATGGACAGCCAGCCAGCCAACCAGACGGACGGACGGACGGACATCGTTTAATCGACTCAGAAAGTGATTCTAAGTCGATCGGTATACTTTAAGGTGGGTGTTAGACTAATATTTTTGGGCGTTACAAACATCTGCACAAACGCATAATACCCTCCCCACTATGGTGGTGTAGGGTATAAAAAAATAAAAATTTTCAATATAATTACACTGTCCAACAGCATTTTTGGAACAGAATAGAGACCCTAGAATTCTGAAAGAGCATGTTGAGTAGAACATTTTGTAGAATAAAGTTATAGTCCAGCTGGTCTGAATTTTTTTTTACAGTGGGTCAAATTTTAATTTTTTGATCGAAAAAAATGTAGTAAGTTAATATCTGAGAGAATTCTTATTGTCAGAGTTATGTATGTAGTGGCATTTTATGGGGATAATTTTTGTGGAAGATTTAACCCTTTATCTCCTCTCTTTGGGGGTCAATTTTACACTTTTTTTCGAGAAAATCGAAAAAGTCCTTTCAAAAAAAAATTTTTTTCGGAAAATTTCAGTGGGGGTCACCACAGATACAAAAGTTGTAAATAAAGCCATTTACGCTCAATAAGCAAAATTTCACGCCATCTAATGTCTCACATTTTTTAAAAATATCTCCAAAAATTCATGTATGATCCGAATGAATAAAATATAAATAGTCCTTAAGGAGATATACAAAAAACATAATGTTATGGGAAAAAAACTTAAAAATACGGCCATTTTTACATGTTCCAAATTTGGTGCATGTAACTCTTTATAGGTACGAGATAACTCTTAAAAAGTTATTTTTATTGTATTTGAAATTCTATTGCAACTATAGATGATATTTAAAAAAAAAATTCGAACCTCCGTAGGCCTGCTATATCTAAAAAACCCCAAAAAATCGAGCAGAATTAAAAAAAAATAAATAAATAAACCTAAATATCTCTTGAATAAAAGAGATAACTTACATATGTATGCACGTTTTTTGCAGATCTCCTTAATGACTATTTATGTTTTAAATTTCAGCTCATTCGGATCATATTTGGATGTTTGGGGATGTTATTAAAAAATGTAGGACCCGAGATGGCATTTAATTTTGCTAATTAAACGTAAAGCGTTCTATTTACAACTTTTGTATCTTTAGTGACTCCCACATAAATTTTACGGAAAAAATTTTCGTAGAATATTTTGATCCTTAGATGTCCTTTTTGAAAGGACTTTTTTTTTTGATTTTCTCGAAAAAGGGTCAAATTGACCCTTAAAGAGAGGAGATAGAGGTTTAAGATCTTTCACAAAAATGAACCCCATAAAATTCCACAATATAACTCTAAAAATAGTGTTTATAAACCGGTTAACTGAAAAACCGGTTTTTCTTCGAAATCTGGGTTTTTTGCGAACCGGTTAATTTAAAATGTTGATTTTCGGTTAACCGGTTTATCCCGTTTTTATCAATCGTTTAACCGGTTTTTAAAATTTAGGTCAAAAATTAGGAAATCTCATGGTTTTGTGCATTTTTTATATTCATTGTACACACATTATTGGTCTGATTTGAAACCTAATCTGCTGATTTACAATACAGACCTCTTTAGATTAACATTTTTAAGAATTACAATGCTTGTAAATAGTAGAGGACAATGAGTTTACTAAAAAACTTTTTTAGAATAAATTGCACATAATGAAACTACTAAAAATTAAATTCCGCATAATTCTAGAAGTTAAGCTAAATTTTAATAATGATTCATTAAAAACTTAGTGATGATTTTACCAAACGTTGAATTGAATTTGACGTTAATACCTTCTTTCAATAAATTTGACTTCATTAGTGTGTTTTGTTCTTAAAATTTTATTTTATTATTCATTTCGTTAGTTTAGTGTACAAAGTCCTTTTCAGAAATATTACAGGAGAAGCAAAAAATGTCCATGATTTGAAATATTTTTGAAATCTGATAATGGAGTTTTATTAATTATTTGTTATGCTGTATAATGACAAATAATCACAGCTAAGAAGAAGTGCGTTTGCATCTTATAGGTTCTTTTTTGTTTCATATCAGAAAGTCGAGGTGATAATAAATTAATTAATAATAAAAAATCATTTAAATTTTTTGGTTGAAATTTAAAGAATAAACCAATAATTGAAACAAGTATTGTATATTTAGTAACATATTTGTACTCAATTGCATTTGACTTAGATAATAATTTTGAAAGTTTTACAAAATAAAATGGACTTAGCACTTTTGTGTATTTATAGTTATTTAATATTAACCATTCCTGACTACTAAAAACTACAAATTTTAAAGATGTGTGTACTTTATAGGACATTTTATGTTTTCTACACATATTTGAAGGTTAACCGGCTTGTTCGATGTCGGTTAACCGATTTTTTTTTTAAAAAAGGCAAAATTTCGGTTAACCGACAATCCGGTTTTTTAAAAAGTCGGTTTTTTATAAACACTATCTGACAATAAGAATTCTCTCAGACATTAACTTACAAATTCTTTTTCAGTTAGTATAATGCACCCTTCGATAAATTAAAACTTTGACCCACAAGCTGGACTATAAGCTTCAGAATTATAGGGTCGCTATTTTGTCCAATCAAAAAGTCTCAATTTGTTGGACAGTGTTATTAAAATCAAAATTTATCGAATTTTTCACTGTTTTAATAGATAAGTAGTAGTAAAAAAGATGTAATAATTGCCAACAGTTTAATGTTCAAGCACCAATGAAACTTTCAAAAAGTAAATTTCTCGAAAATATGTCTTTGTTGGAGTGACATGAACATACTTCTTTGAATTTAGCTTTTACATTGCATAAACACAATTTAAACAATTTCAAAATGAAAAAGTTTTATGTACTTTCTAAATACATAGTTTGAGAAATAATTTTTTTCTAATATGAGAACATCGTAAAAAGCGTGTTGATATTAGATACAATTTATTTTATGAAAAAACTCTATTTTTAGATTTGTATTATTTAAATAGGTGTTTAAACGATATATTTGCTGTTTGTGTACAAACGTATTATGTTTCTGTTTTCTTATTCTCCAATTTCAAAGCCAACACGTCAAACTATACCAACATCCTGAGTCGAATAAGCAATAAGATTTAGACAGGAAATGAATGACATTTAGTAATTTTGATATGAACAGCTTTCGTTTTTCTTTTAAGCCCAGTAAACAAGGATTTCCTGAGGATGACGTAACCGCATATGAATGTGTACATGCCGATACTGATACTGTGCTGCATCTTACTGCACATGTATCAATGTAATGTCAGACGTCAGCAACAAAATGGACAACAACTGTTGTAGGGTTCTAGAGTTCAAACAAAAAGTCGACCTTTCGACTTTTTTAGATTTTTAAAAAGTCGACTTTTCGAACTTTCGACTTTTGGTAATATATGAAAAGTTGACTTTTCGACTTTTTTCAATTCTTTACCATATCTTAAAGTAACAAATACATGATTTCTACATTTATTGATGAGGCTTTTGCAATGTTTATCAATAAAAATTAAATGAATCAATGCGTTAATGTATTAAATAATATCATCACTTATCTTTCTAATAGTTAGATATAAATATTTTTTTAAGAATCTAAAAAAGTCGACTTTTTTCGACTATTCGACTTTAATCGACTTTTTGAGAAACGTAATCGATTGTTCGACTTTTTTCCGAAAAAGTTGATTTTGACTTTTCTACTGTTTTCAGCAGAAACACGACTGTTCGAACAATCGACTTATATATATGGGGGATTTCATGTCAAGTGAACCAACTTTTGAAATCGATGTCTTCCGATCGGGATGAAATTTGCACCAAGGTTAGCTCTATTGGATAGTAACTCAGACACAATTTTTCAACAACATCGGTCGAGAACTCTCTGAGTTATAGGGGGTAAAATTTTGACAATTTGGTCAAACAGGGGTTTTTTCTTATCCATGTAACTTATTACCTATTGTTCTTAGCAAAATGTGTCCCAAATAGTATAGATAGCTATTTCTTCGATCTTTCGAAAAAAAATATTTAAAAAAAAAAATAAAAAATTTTTAATATTTTTTTTCCGAAATCAAAAACTTTTTTGACTTTTTTTTAAAATACGCTATTTTTTTTTATTTTTTTTTTTTTCTTAAAATAAAGTTTAGATATTTTCCTTGAACACCTCCTTGGTCGCTTAGTGGGATGCGAGTGGGATATCTATCAAAATAAATATTTTGTAACTCAAAACATAAAATTTTTGACTTTTTTTGCAAAATCAAAAACTTTGTTGACTTTTTTTTTTCAAAATGGACCCTTTTTTAATCTTTTTTTTTAGGTCAAACAAAAGCTTAGATATTATCCTTGAAGACCCTTTTGGTCGCTTAGTGGGATGCGAGTGGGATATCTATCAAAATAAATATTTTTTAACTCAAGACTTAAAATTTTTGACTTTTTTTTTGCAAATACGATTTTTTTTCCAAATGGGCCCTTTTTTTAAAATTTTTTTTGTAGTCAAAAGAAAGCTTAGGTCCATTCCTTTAAGATATTTTTAGTCCCTTAGTGGGATGCGAGTAGGATATCTATCAAAATAAATATTTTGTAACGCAAGACATACAATTTTTTAATTTTTTTTTGCAAAATCAAAATTTTTTTCCAATATGGGCCCTTTTTTAATTTTTTTTTTTTGCTCAAAAGAAAGCCTAGGTCCATTCCTTTAAGATATTTTTAGTCCCTTAGTGGGATGCGAGTGGGATATCTATCAAAATAAATGTTTTAACACAAAAATTGTATGTCTTGAGTTACAAAACATTTATTTTGATATATATCCCACTCGCATCCCACTAAGCGATCAAAACCATCTTAAAGGAATAGGCCTAAGCTTTCTTTATAGCAAAAAAAAAAATTACAAAAAGGGCCCATTTTAAAAAAAAGTCAAAAAAGTTTTTGATTTTGCCAAAAAATCAAAAATTGTATATCTTGAGTTACAAAATATTTATTTTGATAGATATCCCACTCGTATCCCACTAAGGGACCTAAAATATCTTAAAGGAATGGACCTAAGCTTTCTTTTGACTAAAAAAAAATTTTTAAAAAAATGCCCATTTGGAAAAAAAATTCGAATTTGCAAAAAAAAAGTCAATAATTGAATGTCTTGAGTTACAACATTTTTATTTTAATAGATATCCTACTCACATCTTCCTAAGTGACAAAATAGGTCTTAAAGGAAAAGACCTAAGCTTTCTTTTGAGCAAAAAAAATTTTTAAAAAAAAGTCCCATATTGGAAAAAAATTTCGATTTTGCAAAAAAAAATTAAAAAATTGTATGTCTTGCGTTACAAAATATTTATTTTGATAGATATCCCACTCGCATCCCACTAAGGGACTAAAAATATCTTAAAGGAATGGACCTAGGCTTTCTTTTGAGCAAAAAAAAAAATTAAAAAAGGGCCCATATTGGAAAAAAATTTTGATTTTGCAAAAAAAAATTAAAAAATTGTATGTCTTGCGTTACAAAATATTTATTTTGATAGATATCCTACTCGCATCCCACTAAGGGACTAAAAATATCTTAAAGGAATGGACCTAAGCTTTCTTTTGACTACAAAAAAAATTTAAAAAAAAGGGCCCATTTCGAAAAAAAATCGTATTTGCAAAAAAAAAAGTCAAAAATTGTAAGTCTTGAGTTAAAAAATATTTATTTTGATAGATATCCCACTCGCATCCCACTAAGCGATCAAAAGGGTCTTCAAGGATAATATCTAAGCTTTTGTTTGACCTAAAAAAAAAGATTAAAAAAGGGTCCATTTTGAAAAAAAAAAGTCAACAAAGTTTTTGATTTTGCAAAAAAAGTCAAAAATTTTATGTTTTGAGTTACAAAATATTTATTTTGATAGATATCCCACTCGCATCCCACTAAGCGACCAAGTAGGTGTTCAAGGAAAATATCTAAACTTTATTTTAAGAAAAAAAAAAAAATAAAAAAAAATAGCGTATTTTAAAAAAAAGTCAAAAAAGTTTTTGATTTCGGAAAAAAAATATTAAAAATTTTTTATTTTTTTTTTTAAATATTTTTTTTCGAAAGATCGAAGAAATAGCTATCTATACTATTTGGAACACATTTTGCTAAGAACAATAGGTAATAAGTTACATGGATAAGAAAAAACCCCTGTTCGACCAAATTGTCAAAATTTTACCCCCTATAACTCAGAGAGTTCTCGACCGATGTTGTTGAAAAATTGTGTCTGAGTTACTATCCAATAGAGCTAACCTTGGTGCAAATTTCATCCCGATCGGAAGACATCGATTTCAAAAGTTGGTTCACTTGACATGAAATCCCCCATATATATAACCCTAAACTGTTGTCCTTACGGAAATACAGCATCATACTCGCACAAACAAATAGACGTCGATGACAATGCCATACGCAGTTTTCACTCAAAAAAGAAAAAACTGTATATAAAGGCAATACCAACGACAATGTGACATAAACTTAATGGACAAGCTAACCGCGCCATGAAATTGTTTAAACGGAATTCCATGGATGTCAGACAAATTACTAAATCTATGATAACAACAGCCAGGGCAAGAACAACCGCAACCAATTCCACATCAATCAACAATACTTTGCATTCATGTCAAGACTAAATATTTTAACAGGAGCAACACCAACGCTACCAGATAGAGAGAAGGAATAGAAATACAGGTGAAAAAATAAACATCTCTAATATTTAATCATTTCTAACACCATTAAGTGTAAAAAGAATTATGACATTTCCACGACAGCCGATTCTGTGCACCGGAATGAGCCGAGTTCACAGCAACCACTGCTGTTGCAACAGCAACAACCTAATTATGGCTGAAAAAATATCCCATTCACCTTCGCCTCTAGTCATATTCTCTGACAACTACCTCAGTATATACAACAATATGTGGTAGATAATGATGACGATGATGAGGTTCGCTGTGAGAAAAATAAATGGCATTTTAAATATTCAGCAAAATTTGAAAAATGTGAGAAACACACAAGAGGCCACAAAATATTCGGAAAACGCACATTTGTACAAGTCAAGGTAAAATAGGCGCCAAGACAAATGTCTATGCAATTCTGTCGGCAGAGGTTGTGGATTGTGTAGATGTGTATCTATGACTGTTAAAAGTTTGAGTTGTATTGGTGAACCTTCTGACAGAATAAAGTAATCTTTGTGGATTTGACTGCACAAACCAAAAACAAATATTGTGGTTTAAATATTTTTGTGTTTTGTTCTGTTCTACTTTTTTGTATACTTTTGGCCTAATTGAAAAACTTCCTTCTCTTTACTTTAGCTCTTGGGGTTGAATTTGTTTTGTTATTGTTGCAGCTACAATTCTACTAGTACTACTTTCAATACTTCTTAAACTCGTGCAGCTGCACTAAAAATACTATTTTTGGGTTTTCATTTCGCTACTGCATGACATAAATCCACAAATACATATGTTTTGTTCATTTTTGGCAAGCAAATAAAAAAAAAACACAAAAAGTTTGAAATATTGTGTAAGTATTGTAGTACTTTTTAATTAGAGAATGCAAAATCTCGGAGTTTTTGATTTTCAGGAAAAAGGGAAAGCAATTTTGCGCCTTTTGGAATGTTTTCTTCAAACAATTAAAAATAGTTTCCTAGTGTATTGAAGTTTTATATGTTATAATCTACTAGATCTTGACACGCTCTTCGCTAGCGAGACAACCAATAAGTGTGTGAATATTCAAGTCAAATTTGTTTAAGCTAGTTCTTCTAGTAGTTAAAAACACCATAAAGTCAGATTAAAAGTAATATTAAGTCCCTTTTATCTAAAATTTAAATTACTCATCATATACGTTAAACTTAATGATGCATTGATAAGGAATAATAATGAAAATTTACTATATAGATTTTTGGCAAATTTTTTTACTTAGCTTATTTTTAGCATATCCAATGATTAGCATATATAATGATTTTTACGTCTGAACAGTGGGGCAGAATCATAATATTTTGGAAGTAAATCTGGCATTTCTAAACGGCTGGTCCGATTTGAAAATTTGACGTGAGCGTAGCCAAGGAGCATTCGAGTTTAAGTTATTAAAATGGGCCCTACAAATTCTCCCGGGGCGGCGCTATGGGGTCTCAAAGTAGGGTACCATCGATGTTTAAACACGTTCCATTTTTTCGTTTATTTTTGGATCCATAATTGGTATTGCTCTGAAACATTTTGTTTATTATTAGTAATTTGGTTGTTTAACTAACAAAAAAATCGAGAAATCGCCTCGCTGAGAATTTACCTAGCACTGTTATTTACATTCTTAACAAGTAAGAAAGTATGGTCGGTCAAGCCCGACCATATAATAGCCTACACTAAGTAAAAGAGCAAAAAAAAATTTCTTTTAAAATTTCAATAATTTATATTTTTGAGTGATTTTCGGAAGTGGGCCTTATGACCAATTATAGACCGATCACCATTAAATTAGGTCGTGTGATTTATGTGTATATTAAAGTTAACTATGTTGAATTTTGTGTGTTTACCAACATTTTTAAGCGATTTATGCACGTTAAATCGATTTTCGGAAGCGGGTCTATATGGGAGCTATGACTAATTATGGACCGATCGTAACAAAATTTGGTGACATGAATTTTGTGTATATAAAACTTATTTGGAGCGGAATTTGAGGGGATACATATATAAATTAAACATTTATGACCGATAAAGTCCAATTTCGGGAGGACATTTGTATGGGGGCTAGGTGAAATAATGGACCGATTTCAGCCAGTTTCAATAGGCTTGGTCCTTGAGCCGAAAAACTAATATGTATCAAATTTCATCGAAATATCTTCAAAATTGCGACCTGTACTCTGCTCACAAGGTTTACATGGACAGCCAGCCAGCCGACCAGACGGACGGACGGACATCGCTTAATCGACTCAGAAAGTGATTCTAAGTCGATCGGTATACTTTAATGTGGGTGTTAGACTAATATTTTTGGGCGTTAAAAACATCTGCACAAATGCATAATACCCTCCCCACTATGGTGGTGTAGGGTATAAAAATGTAGGCAACATTCTTTTTTAAGAATTTCTATGTTAGGTAAATTATCTGCGAGTTGTTAGGTTTTCCCTAATTAATTTGCCTTTTTTATTTTTTTAAATTCAAATGCATGTAACTTTGGACTCAGTCATGATTTTTAACCAATTCTATCTTTATTTGATATATACATCTGTTGTTAATCCTATAAAAAAGTGGAGAAAATCGGGAAATATTTGGAACCGCGGTCATCAGAAAACTGGACTAGGGTGCGTAAAAATGTTGAAAATTTAATTTTCAAATGCGATTTTTTGAAATCGGAACACAAACGAAGAAATAGGATAATTTTTAAAATTGAATTGATGTCCTACTTTAGGGACCCCTGGTCCCGCTCGTGGTGGGGTCATGAGGTCCAAATTCAAAACTTAAACTCGACAACTTTGCGCATGTGAAATTTCATTCAAATTAGAAGTTACAGATTTATTTCCATATTTTTTTTTCTCATACCACTGTGCAGCGCCTATGCTTATATACACAGTGCCATTTTCCTGCAGTTTCAAGAATTATCTTAACGGACAAAACAAGAATGTTCCATTTCTACAGCTTTAACCTTTAATGTTGTCATACTTACTAACAATTTTACTAACTGTGTGTTATCAACATTGTCGATAAATAGAAGTTTAGTGATCAAAATGTTTATAAACATGATGAATGTTGCATGCAGTCGTTACAGGCCGTAAAATTCAAATTGATATCGTAACAGTATGTGAACGAACTACAGTAAAAATATCTATTACTTGCTATACCAATTCAGTAACAGTTGTTAACAGTGAATATTAAAAAAATATAAATTAACGAAATATAACAGTTTGTTGAAGTATGAGTGAATTTTCAAAAGCTTTACCAGTGAATGTTGAAAAATATAAAAGAATGATTTAAAAGTACCTGTTACTTGCTATATTCAGTAACAGTTGTTACCAGTGATTTTTCAATCACGATGATTAAATCATAGGTATGGAAATATAAATCATCTCATGTCGTTGACGCTGTGGAAGCACCAAACGTAATGGTCGGTGTCGAAATTAAGCTTAAGTGGTGTTCAAGTGATCTAACTTTAATTTGTATTTTTTAAATCACAGACAAATCTATACAAATGTCTCGTATTTCCAGGTATTTTAAATTTTTGAATGCAATTTTTTTTCAGATGTATCTATTATTTTTACTGAGATCTCGTGACGCTTGTCATTGACGCCCCAGTAAGCACTATAGTTTCCCAATTAGCTTGAAACATTTAGAATTCGAATGGTTTAATGAGAGCAACGTCAATTGTATCAGAAATCTTATTAAGATATGTAGGCCACTAGATTATATTGGTCACTAGATATGTTATCTAGCTTGATTTCAACAGTTGTAGAATGTATGTTTGGCATTCTAGTCGTCAGCATGTATGTTTTTTAAGGATAATATATGGAGCATATTGAAAGTCCACCATTAGGTGTATTAATAGAAGTTACAGTTTTTTGTATTCTGGTTTAGGAATATTGCTAATATTCTGAAATAGCAGTACATGTCCTACCAAAGGGATTATATGTATCGTAAGTGTAACAGGTACAGACATTTATGTACTTCATTTTTATGTTAGCTGAGGACGTTTTTTATAACACACACAAATTGTCCAAGAAGCGCCTTAAAATGCACCAATCTACTAAGAATATCTACAGTGTATGTTAATTTTCATCCTTTTTTCTGGTCTCTAATTTTGATTTTTGTTAGAAAAAATAAGAAAATCGGATAATTAAAAAAAAAATCATTTTAAAATCATTGAAAATATAACCATCAAATTTCCCGGTATTTCCCTTACGGGAATTCTGTCGAGTATGAAGTAAACTATTGAAGAATGTTAGTATTAATTAGACATATGTACTCGTATACACAATAAAATAAAACACAAAAATCCACTAAAACTCTACAAGAATTGAAGAAAATAAAAATTCGTAATAAATTTCAATGAGCCTTCAAAGTCTTCATTCAACAAAAGTTTTTTTCGTTAAAATTTTCCTTTATTTTCCCATCTTAGTAAAGTACTTCGCTTTGCTTTTTTTTCTCTTTTGAAAAAGTTTTAGTTTTTATTTGCTACTTTAGCGAGTTTCAAATTGTATGCAAAGATTCTGTAAGTTCTTTATTCTTTTATTTTGTATTTTTAGTCTGTTTCTTTTCGTAATATCACGCAATTTCTTTGAAAAGTACTCGTATCGTATACTTCTCTAGTTTGTTCATGAGCTACTTAACTTGTGTGTGCAGTACATCTATGTAGATAGACCTTCAATTTAGCTGGAACCTTCCTGGTGTGGTGGTGGAGGGTAGAGATGGAGCAACCATAAACATACAATAAATTAAGACAAACTGCACAGAAGTAAGAAAGTTATTTTTTTTCTGTTTTCAAGTGGCCACAATTGTTGCATTTTATTATGTATTTTTTTTTAATTATGATATTTATTTTAATTTATTATTTAAAATGCAATCCAACATAAATTACATTTAACAGGTGTGTCTTAAAATAGTTTTGTTTAGTATTTGAAAATAATTCGGCAGAAATAAATCTATGAAAAATACGCTTAATTTCGAAAAGTTTTTACTTTTTTCAGATGATTTTCTTAAGCAACTCAAAGTTTTCACCATTTAAATTTAAAAAATTACGAATAATTCCTTACAAATAGAAATTCTTTAATTGTGAAGAGCTAAATACACTAACCTGATAAGCCACTCGATTTCAAAAATTGTTTTTATGAGTTTATCGCAAAAATCTATATACACTGAATCAATTAAGTCTCCGTACAGAAATACTTGTAATATTTTGCACTGTTGAATAACGTACTGAATGGAAGAGCGTGGTCTTTTTACAATATCATTGATTTCAGTTAGACTTTTTCCTTCATTTTGCAGGCAAATAATAATTTTATTTCTATCCATTGAAATTTGCTTATTTTTGCATTCCCTGACAACAACAAAGCTGGTCCATTCCATTTAAATGCTGCAATTGCTCAGAAAGGAGGACCTACCACATATTAAATGCAATTAATTTTAATATTGGGGTTCCTTGCCTTAAAACGGTCAACCGTACGGAGACTTTTTTGGTTATACTTTTAGTACAATTATTGAATTTATGTAAATTTTTATTAATTAATTAAAAAAAATTTTAAATATGTGCTGAAAAGTGACCATTAATTGCTAGTTTATATTACAAGTATTTCTGTACGGAGACTTAATTGATTCCGTGTATATGTATATGGGGCATTTCATGCCAAGTCGAGGTCTTCCGATGAAAGTTGCACCAATGTTAGTTGTATTGGATAGTAACTCAGACAAATTTTTCAACGAGATCGGTCAAGAACTCTCTGAGTTAGAGGGGGTTCAAAATTTGACATTTTGGTCAAGCAGGTGTTTTTTCTTACCCATGTAACTTATTACCTATTGTTGTTAGCAAAATGTGTCCCAAATGGTTTAGATAGCTCCTTCTTCAATCTTTCGAAAAAAAAATTTAATATTTTTTTCCCGAAATCAAACATTTTTTTACCTTTTTTCAAAATGGGCCCTTTTTCTTAAAATAAAGCTAAGATATTTTCCTTGAAGACCTATTTGGTCGCTTAGAGGGATGAGAGTTCGGCATATATTAAAATAAATGTTTTGTAACTCAAAACATACAATCTTTGACTTTTTTAGCAAAATTAAAAACTTTGTTTACTTTTTCAAAATAGGGTCCTTATTCAATTTTTTTTTTAGCTCAAACAAAATCTGAGATATTTTCCTTGAAGACCCTTTTGGGCACTTTTTTCAAATATTTATTTTGATAGATATAAGGTCTAATGCACAGTGTACACTAATATACAAATATATCCTAAAGAAAATTAAATATGCAATAAAATGGAAATATATGCATTTATAACAAAATATGCAACAATAAATCGATTTTGTTGCAAATTCTTCGATTCGGAAAGATAAATTGTCAAAAGTGATTTTGAGTTACTGACTATAAATATGCATTTGCATAGAAATCCTTGCCCTGGTAATAAGTTATATGGTTAAGAAAAAAACACCTGCTTGGCCAAAATGAAAAACTCAGAGAGTTCTCAACCGATCTTGTTGAAAAATTGTGTCTGAATTACTATCCAATAGAACTAACCTTGAGGAAACTTTCATACCGATCGGAAGACATCGATTTCAAAAGTTGGTTCACTTGACATGAAATGCCCCATATACATTTAGTATAATGGCGATAAAAACAATGTTAGAAATCACATGCCAATAAACTAAAACGAAATTATATTAAAATTTCGCGAGATATATTTTAATAAAATTATTATAACACTATCTTGACATATATAAAAAGAAGTGTACATTTTGATGTCACCACTAACTGCGAAAACGGGTCGACCGATTTCAACCAAAATTTCAGGGTACGTTGGATGGTCTGTAGATGGTTTATGTGAAGTTTACACGAAATCGGCATAGTGGATCCGGAGATATGGCTGGACCGAATTTTATCAAATTTTCAGATTTTTGATTTTCGGTCTGTGGGCGGAGGGGCGTGGTAAAATCAAATTTTTACACTATAAAAACAAACTTTTGCAAATAAAAAAAAGTTAAAAAATAATCCAAAAAAAAAAAATTGCCAAAAAATGATTTTTATTTTTTCATTCGAGAAATAAATGCTTTTTTTCATTCCCAACGATCAAACAATGCTAATTTTAATTTCGTTGCTTAACATCATTCTAAAAATTTTAATTCACAGTGGTGTACTCTGAAACGAATCATTTGGTGTAACATGTCCGGTACATACCAAATTTTCATATCGTTCGATAAAACAAGTAGGCCGCTGTTAACATTGTATTATAAAAGTGCTTTTATATTATCAACCGATGATAAAAAAAATTTTCGAAAGTACAACTAATATAGTAAACAACGTCGACAAATCAGATTTCCAAATGCAAATGAATATTCAATCCGTTGCACAGTGGGAGAAAACCCTAATTATATAAAAAAACCCCATTTATATAAAAATATTGCAGGCAAGGAGGTAAGCTAATAAAGTAATGCAAAATGGGTACTGCTAGAATGAGCGGTAGTGGCTGCTAAACTACACTACCTCGGAAGAAATTCTATACTATTTTCAATTGTAAGAAATTATTTTAATATATCTTTCAAAAAATTTAAATTATATAAGTAATTTTATTTATAGCAAGTAACTATTTAAATCTATAGATTTAATTTAAATTCATATAAAATTAAACTTTGTTTAGTTATAAATAAGTTTATAACGAATAACAATTATTACATATGAAATGATTTTATTTCATTATTATAAATAATTTAATTAATTTTGTTACAATTTTGTGAATTTTTATTATGAGGTTTTTAAAATTTATTTAAATTAGTCGTCTTCAGAGTCTAATGAATCACTAGGAAGTAATGGATCCAACAAAAGTTGCCTAACATCTTTCGATAACAGTTCCACTTTTGTATAGCTTGCAGATGAAGTTCTGGACAATGTTGATATAACAAAGCGTTAAAACAAATATATTAATATTTACATAAAACTACAATTTACCTTATTTATTTATGAAAAACGGGATTTGGAAAATCCCGAAAACCCCGGGATTTAAAATTATAAAATCCCGGTCTTCGGGAACGGGATTCCCCATTTGGCATCTCTACATAAAACGCTTTGCAAATGTTATATTTTTAATCTATATAAAGCACTACCATATTTAAAAGGACTCATAATTTTAAGTCAAATTTGGTATATGGGCATTTATTTTTAGCAAATTGTAAGTAGTTAGAATTACATAAATTTCATTTTTATATAATGTAATTACCAGGGAAACCAAAATATGCAAATGCATGTTTTTTCTGGTGAGTCTAATGAGCACTTGGATAAGATATTTACACGTTTCAGAACTATTTAAGAATTTTGGCATCGATTTGTTAGAGCATATTTTTGCATATTTTACCCTTAAATACATATTTTTGCATATATTTGTTTTAAGAGCATATTTATGTCATATTTTGCGTTTTTAGAGCATATTTTACTGTTTAATAGCATATTTTGAGTTTATCAAAAGCAAGTTTTGTCTTACTTATTTTTCGCTGTTGTGTTACAGGTTTTTACTTCCTTTGTTTAAAATTCAAAATTGAAAAATAGATGGCTTTTCACCAACAAAAAAAAATTTTAAAAACAATTTTTTTTTTTTAAATTTAAAATAACAATTCGAAAAATTTTTTTATCCAAAAAATGAAAAAACTAAAAAAAATTGTTGTTCACCTAAAAATATTTAAATTTTTTATTTTGAAGTATAATTAGGTGAAGGGTATATAAGATTCGGCACAGCCGAATACAGATCTCTTACTTGTTTTAATATAAAATAAGCACTATTTTAATAATAGCTCCATCTAAATGTCAAATTTTAGTTCTAATTCAAACTTAACCGTTCTAAGTGTTAAAGAAATATTGTCTTTTAAATTTGCTCCTGTAACATCAGTTGATGTCGAAAGAAAGTTTTCTATGTTTAAAAATGTTTTCAGATCCAATAGACAACGATTTTTATTTGAAAATTTAAGTAAATTTTTTTTGGTTAAAAATTATGTAAAAGTTTGTTTTTTTAAGAGCATATTTTTTAAATTTTAAGAGCATATTTTAAAGTTGTTACTGCATATTTAAAGCGCCTAAAACGCTTTTTTTATAGCATATTTCCGGTTTCCCTGGTAATTACCAATAACACTTCTTATATACAATCTTAAAAAAATAAGGAACAAATTTAGTACGAGATTTTACATCGTCCCAACGATAATAATTTCTTAAAAAAATTATATAAATTCACCTCGCACTTTTTCGCAGCTAAATTTTTCACCATATGTTTATAGACTACATATGCTGAAAAATTTAGCTGCGATATTGGTAAAAAAATTAGGACTGCATCTCACAGCATTAGTAACTGGCAACCTTCCGAAAATTCAAAAAGTAAAAAAAAAAATTCTATAAGAATATGGCTATTGGTTATCACAAACAGCGGAAAATATATTTTTATTTTTCTGATTTACCAAGCCTCATATTCCATCTACATAAAAAAAAGTAAAAATACAACTTAAAGAAAATCTTGTACTATCCAGCTTAACAACAACTTTGAAACCAATTCTTCATAAAAAAAATTTCTGAAAAATTGTTTACATTAAAATAGTTGTCAAAACCAAACCACTGAAGTTATTAATAAATGTTAAATATTTTTAAGTACAGCAACAACTATAGATTGAAACTACATAACAATAAATCAAATATGCGAAAGTTTTTTTTTTTTATTTTGCGCCACTAAATTGTTGATTTCTCCCACAGTGCGTTGTCGACAAGGTATTCCAAGTCTTACAACCATCTACAAAAATTCGGATTGGCTGTGGGAACGTGTAATTTTGTTACCAAAAAATGATGATGTCAACAAGCTCAATGAGCGAATTAATTGAAACTGACTGGCGAAACAATGCAATACAAATCGATTGACACAGTAATGAACGAAGAATTATGCAACGGAACACGATTGACCATCAAAAATTGTTCACCAAATTTAATTGAGGCAATAATCGGAGGCAGATTAAAATGCGAAGACGTAATGATTTCAAGCATACCAAAGATTTCCAACGACAAAGCATAAGGCCAATCGTTGACTATTGCTGGCTTACATTTGGAAAATTCATGTTTTGTATGTGGATTGCTCCCGAGTAAATAAAAAAAAAACCTATATCCCCTGTCGTTAAGATGAATTCATAAATATAATGTCGCCTTTGCCTTAAATACATCCGTTTCTTTTTTTTAAGGACATATCATGCCACTGTACTTATAGATATCTGCTACAACTTTGTCAAATGATCACCTCAGTGTTTTGGGTGCAATGTCAGGTCGACACTGTATATTCAAATCGAGATGTAATATAAAACAGAATTATTGTACGGGCCAGCAACGCGGACCGGGTTCAGCTAGTTATATTATATTATTATACAGTTTAATTTGAAGAGCTTGGCTTAGGCTTTTTAAATCATTACTATGCTAAGAATGTTTTCGCTGATGATACATATGTGTGAACACGAATCCACAATAACTAAGTTTAGCCTGTCGGATAAACAATGAACCAAATGGCTTGCGGATTTGACTCCTTTATATTAGCTTGTAAACCGTTTTTAAAACAAAACATTACATGTGCTCCGTTGTACGATTGGCATTGGAATATTTTTTTTGGGTTCCTAAAACCCCATGATTAATGTTCTAGGGCACTGGAATCTCTTAACGGAACAATCTACAAATCCAAAAAAATCTTTCTGCGACTTTCCAAATGTTTATCTGGGGTGGCTGGGGCGGTTTCCTATTAGTTTAGAACATTTTTTGTTTGAAACACAAAAGAAAATTTGTTTAAACTATCTTAATATATTAGGATTTTATGACAATATATTCTAATAGCAGACCGTTTGAATCCCCAAATATATTTCAAAAAATAATACATAAAACACAAATAATGAATGTAATTAAAAAAATTTTGACTTAAAAAATAGTTATTTATATAATGTATCAAACAAAACACGTCGTGATCCCCAGTTTCGTAAGAATTCGTAAAAATGCTTAGCTTTATAATCGCTAGCAGTTAGAAAATGGGGGCCTAGTGATTTAAAAAAATATTATATTCATTTTCTGTAATTGAGTGAGTATATCGATGAAATCATTAAGCAGTGTTGCCAATTTAGCCCTTTTCAATATAGTTTAGCCACAAAAAAATTAATTTTGCCTTTAGCCATTTTTTTATCCTTTTTTATTTTCAGTTAGCCATAAATCAAAACTTATGTATTTACTCTAATGATCTAAAATTTTTGGTGTTGAAAATTAGTAAAATCAGTTCAAAAAAGTTGGCAGGAATATTATGACAAAAATCAACAAAAAATTTTGAACCAGGAAGAGCATTCATAACGCTGTATTCTTGCATGGTTGCTCAGAATTGTGTTTCAACAGCCAAAACTCTGTAACTTTTGAAACGATTGAGATATTTTTGTTTTTTTTTTTAATGTACAGATAACTTCTTGAAAACCCATATCTAAATGGTCATAAAATCATATATTAGACTCATAAATATAAGAAGGTTAAATAAAAACGACTACAAAGATTTAAATTAAAATGCCATAACTAATATAGGGAAAATTGGCGTTATATGAATAAATTTGTTTAATGTTAATGTTTTACGCGCGGGTCCGGGCATTTATAAAATTATATATAGGGTTAAAGAGAATACTTTTAACTTTATCTGGGTGATGTATTTTTTTGAAAGAAAAATTCAGTTTATTATAGGTAATAGTTTAGTTATGATCATTTATATCTGATCAGATATAAAAAATTAACTTTTTTCCAAAATTAAATTAAATATTTGTATTTATAGGATGCCACACCCGTAATTTCTAATATTTTGACCAAATATTTTGGCTACCTTAGTTTTGATATGTTTACTAACTAATGGCAAAATTTATGTTTTTGCAAAGAAAATCAATTCTGTCCGACGACGTGTATAATTTTTAGAATATTTTTTTCTGCATTACATGAGAGGCATATTTGCCATATATTCACTTATTCTCCATCGATTTCGAAGTTTTAAAAAAGGATTACTTTATACATAATTTGTCTTTCATATAAAAAAATTTCCCAGAAGCATTTTGCAGGCCAGGTGATAAAAACGAGGTTTTAAAAACATCGGCACATGATATACGTGTAGCCACATATTACGTTATTTTAAAGTTAAGGATCAACATACAGTAATAAATATTCTTATTTTCTTGCATTTGAACGTGTGTTATATTCATACATTTTTGTTTGTCTATTCTGCATAGCCAAATGTAACATTCTAAGTTGTTTTTTGTGTCATATGTTGTATTTTTTTAATTAAAAATGTTAGCCCTTTTTTAGCCCTTTTTTAGCATTTTTTAGCCTTTTTTCTAAGTATTTAGCACTTTTTGTTCACCAAGAATTGGCAACACTGTCACTAAGTATCGATAAAAATTTTCAAGACAGCCTCAAGATTAATTGATACGAGCATTTATTAAAATTGAATTGTTTTTGGATTTATCACATTGGGTAGAATAGAGCAATTCGCCAAACACAACGCAAACGGTTTGCAATATGCCCCAGTATGTGTTTGGCAATTTAAACACATAAATATCTTGATAATAAAAATTATTACAAATATGTTTATTTGTAAGCCAATCAATAACCTTATCAAAATTAAGAATTATCTGCACATAAATTATAATTTGTAAATAATGCACTATAGAAAAAAAACCAACAACTAGTTAATTAACTTATTACTATATTCTCGTGCTAGTGTAGGGTATCATATAGTCGGGAAAGTCAAAATATAACTATATATATTGTTACTTGTTTTTCATATGAATTTCAAAATTTAGTTACTTTTCGTGTAGGGTCGTGTAGGCAAATGAGCAAAAACATTTTTCTTTTAAAATTTCAATATGTAATTTATATTTGTGAGTGATTTTCGAAATGGGCCTTATATGGAAGCTATGACTAATTATGGACCGATCATAATAAAATTTGCTGACATGAATTCCGTATAAATATACTTAAACTTATTTGGAGAAAAATTTGTGAAGATAGCTATGTAAATTAAACATTTGTGACCGATAAAGTCCAATTTCGGGATGATATTTGTATGGGGGCTAGGTGAAATAATGGACTGATTTCTGCCAAAATTGCGACCTGTACTCTGCGCACAAGGTTTACATGGACAGCCAGCCAGACGGACGGACATCGTTAAATCGACTCAAAAAGTGATTCTGTTAGACTGGTGGGTGTTAGACTGGTATTTTTGGGCGTTACAAACATCTGCTCAAACGCATAATACCCTCCCCACTATGGTAGTGTAGGGTGTAAAAAAAAATATTGCAGTGGAAATATAAGACATTAATTTTACATTAAGTCTCTGCTTTAGATACGTTTTTTGGAAATAATTCGGTATCTCGGAAACTATTGGAGACACCGAGGTGCACCGTAACGAAATATCACAAGGTTGGAGCTAAGATGTTTTCGATTTGATTTACAGTTGTTTGAAATGGAGGCCAGTGGGAGGCCCTTCAAAGTTAGTCACTTCAGGTCTTAATTTTATTTAACAAATCACCAAAAATCCTTTTATGATCCCAATATGCATACATGTATTGGTTATCTCTTTTAGTTCAACAAATATCTAGGTTTATTTTTTTTAATTTTGCTTAATCTTCTTTTGGTTTTTAAATATGTCGGGCCTATGAAGTGTCAAAAATTCTGAATCAAATCAAATAAACTTGCTAACAGTTATCTC
The DNA here is from genome assembly GCF_958450345.1 of Calliphora vicina. NCBI lineage: Eukaryota > Metazoa > Arthropoda > Insecta > Diptera > Calliphoridae > Calliphora > Calliphora vicina. The sequence continues at coordinate 85,274,812 of NC_088783.1, forward strand.
GTCCCTATAAAAAGTTACAAGTATCCAAAATTTAAAACATTAATTTAGGTTTGAGTAAAGCACCTATCCTCCATATTTGCATAGCCCTATATGTTACTTAAATATTACAAAGTTTTTTACTATCACACGTTAGATAACGTCACAGTGTGTAATTTTATAAAAAAAACTCAGTTTTTGGAACACTTTTGCCCGTTTCAGGAATTTCGGTATTTGAAAATAGAAAATGGTAAAAATTATAATGCCATTGCATTAAGGACATTTGGTTCTATAATATTTCCAAATTTTGTTCTGATATCTTTAACTGTAAATATTTTACATTAATTAAATTTTTATATTTTTCATGTAAGCCTATTTGTAGCTTTTCTGAAGGACTATTTATATATTAAATTTCTACTCATTCGGATCATAAATGGATTTTTGGAGATTTTTAAAATAATGCGCGCCCCGAACTGACAACTTTTGAGGGGCCACACAGTGCTTTGTTTTCATATAAGCAATGGATAAAAATAGAAAACGTTATCGCATACGAATAAAAATTAGTAGAATATTACCTATTGGTAAGATTAAGAAAAAATATAAAATGTACCTGCCATATAACATACCTTGTGAACATATAATTTTGAATACAATTTACAGTTATACTCCTAACATTTGGTTATAATCATTTTAATAAAGTTATTGTTTTTTGTGACAATTTTTATTACAATCGCAGCAAGGATTCGGATGTCTGCCATACATCCTTTTTCTTAAAAAACCTATAAACCCGAATAAAATCATTCATTTTCAGAAATTATTGTTCTCTTATAAAATTATGAAAATGTCATGGGATATTCATGATTCCAATACATCAAGATCTCAATGTCAGCATCATTTAAACAATCATTTTTTTTACGAATTCGTAAAAATCGTTTATTTTTAATGCTTTCAAAATCATCTAATTGCTTAAACATTTGTACCAAGATAAACGAATCAACATCGTTCCCTACAACCTTGTATAAATTAATAAGTACACAATTTATTCGTAATGTTTTTTTAGTTATTTATCACAGTGAAATTCGTATTTTTTTCAATTTTCAATTAGAACGTATTTGTAAATCACTGTTTGTTTCACTTTACAAAAATTTTATGTGAAATCGGAATTAAATTTTAGAAATTGGTGTTGGTGCATGATGTTTTTGATTCCAAATGACCAAAAAAAAATATTTACATTACTTATACAACATTGGCCATCACGTGGTGGTATGCCAAAAATTTCGCCAAAATTTGTTTTATCCCTAATGTACATATTGAAAACCCAAAAACCCTTGAAACTTTTTTTCAAGATGATTTGAATATATGTTTGTGACAACCATTCATATGATGAAGAACTTATCTTATTATCTTGCTCTCGGCTTAAGGCTTATCATAATCTGAGAACAACATATTATGATAAAATTAATCATCATAAATATGGTTGTAACAAATATACACTTGTTTACTGTAACCATATATATGGTTGATACAATCATGTGAATCATAAATTAACCATATTATGGTTACCACAATCATGTAAATAGTTACTGTGACTATAATATTGTTAAAAATCTTGTAACAATATTTAAATGGTTACAGTAACAATGCCCAATTATATTTTTTTTCTGCGTGTATTACAAGATTTTATTGGCAAAAAATAATAGTTTAAACTGACTATATTTAATTTTTTAATTTAATTGGTGTGTTTTAGGCTAAAATTGCGGTTGAAACTAAGCTCCCAATTAGCATATACTGTGAAATGAATCTGATTGTTTATTTGCTATTATGAAATTGTTTATTGAAACCGAATGTATATTTTCTATTAATTTTTTTAGTTTTTGTATACATATATTTACAGAATATATATTGTTTTACTGTAAGAGAAAAGTCTGTCACGTACGGTATGTCACATACGATATTAAATTTTATTTATTATAAAATCATCCAAAGATTGTTTTTATTTAAATATAATGGATTGTAAAGGAAAAATATTTCGTTTAGTGTAAGAAATTAAAAGAAAACTTAACGCCTCTCACGATTCGAAAATTTTCGCATATTTCTACATGTAACTCAAAATGACTTTCGTTTTATGTCACGTACGATATACACTTATTTCGCTCGATATTTTGGACAACAATGTTTCGAACGAACTTTTTATTATTTTAAAATATAGTACCCTCTAATTTTTTCAAAATCTATTCCACTCTATAGGCGTACAAATGTCACGTACGATGATATGGAATTGCCCATATGTCATATGGAATTGCCACATTTGCAAATTTCAAATATGAATAAAAATTTCTTTCGATTTTTATTAGTATTAGTTTGATTTTTATTAGTATAAATTTGATGGCTAATAAATTGGATAACACTCGACCACATCAGAAAACATAGACTCAAGCGTGTTAGTATAGCTTCTTGGGGAGACTGAAAACGTTGGGGCGTTAATGCATAAGGGGGATCACACGATATGTATTTCATATGTTTGGTTAAACACACGAAAATAGAACATGCTATAGTTGCAAAAAATTTCATAAGACATACACATGTATTTTACATACATAAAGTTTCATATGGATGTACAATGACATGTGGAAAAATGTCACAATACACATGCAATACATACCGTATGACACCCATATTAATTTATAATAGGATCGCCTGGTGGCCGAAATTCGACCACTTTTAAAACGCTTTTTACCACTTTTATGGAAATTTTTTAATAATTTTTTATATTGTGCTATCTAGAGAAAGAAACCTTTTAAACCATACATGTTTCATCTATATTGGTGGTCAATAACATACTTAAAAGTGTACCACAAAAAAACGTTTGGCCTATTTATTAGGGTATTCGAATTATTCGATTTTTCTCTTGTTCGAATAAAACGAATAATTCGAATAAGAGATTTTAACTTGTTCGAATAATTCGACCACACGTTTAAAATTAATCGAATTATTCGAATAATTAAAATTTTTTTAAAAAGTAAAGAATGAAGTTTTGATGTCGGTTTTTTTAATATTTTATTGTAGAAAAACAAAAAATAACGTTAAAGTTAACAATTCAAGTATTGACAATGTTAAAAATCATTCGAAAACAAAGTCCATCTTTAAATGTTCAACAGAAATATTCTGATCAGATTAACTCCCGAACAATCTGCAAAACAATTAACCGCAAAACCTTTAGTTTCCGTTTTGGAGCTATGCTTTAAACAATTTGAGCTAGTTGGACATGATCCTGAATTCAAATACAATATAAAAGTATTAAGAACTTTTTTATGTCGTTCATTAATTCGGGTTTTAAATTGAGTAATTAAATCTTTAGAGTAAATTAATTATTCACTATTTCTAAATTATTGACAACAAATTCATCAAGCTCTATCAACGTTGCCGAATCTTTGATTAATGAAGTGGTCTTGGGGAATTACACAATAAAGGGAATCTGTCCAAAGTTTGATATCATTGCCAGTGAACGTGGCTAATTTGAAGTCAGGCTGTTCATGATTGACGCATTTACAAATACGCAAAAAGTTTATTACCATGTTAGACAAAGATGTTCAACGATGTTCAAAATCATGTATAAGACTCCATGCTTTTCTTGCAACAAAACGTTAGTTTGCAATATTTGTGTTTATCATTCGATTTATTAAATATTTTGCAATACTTACGTACGCGGTTAATAACATCACTTATATATATTTTAAGATCATGGCCTTCATCTATTTCAATGTAATCATTATAAGTGTCATCCTCAATATCACTTTCGACGACCGTTTCAAAATCACATTCAACTCCACTTTAATCTAAGTTAAAATTTTTATTATTAATTTCGATTCTTCTAATATTTCGCCAGCTAAATAACAAATATTTTATTCCGTACCTTTTATTTTCATTGGTTCAAGTCCTAAGTTAAAAATTTTGAGAGATTTGTTTTTAGAATTGCAACTTCTTGCAGTAATATTTATATATTTATAGAAGGAGCTATCGGAACACTCATCTACTGTGATCGAAAGTCCCCTTGTCTTTAGTTATTTGTCGAATTTCAGAAACAATACAATTTGTGTGAGTCATTATTACTTATTTAAATTTGAAATTATGAAAAATTTTAAGCAATTTAATAAATTTAAATATATATGAACATATATTCGTTTTATTCGATTATTCTACAAAAAATTGTTCGAATTATTCGTTATTCGAAAATGGCCATTTTTATATTGTTCGAATAATTATTCGTAAGAAATTATTCGATTAATCGAACGATCATTAGTCGAATGAATACCCTACTATTTATATATAAGATATTAACTTTCCACTACAGAGATTTATATTTTGGAGAGGAACATCTTGCATGTTAACGTCTTAAATCAAAGTAATTAATTTTTTCTGCTCGATTTGTAGTTGAAGTCACAGTCTTCGGAGAACCCCGATCTATACCTATTTTCTGTACTTCAGACCAGGATTTTATTTCCTTTCACTTCAATTCTTCCTTTTTATTTAATTTCTTGTCTTCACATCTAGGTCTATTCCTGTACGGCATGGAAAAAATTAACAATGTTTGCTAAGTTCTACACAGAAAAAATTATGACTAAAATATTTTTAAACATATGCATGTTTGAAGTCAGATTTGTATTTTATTATTTATTTTATTTGGTTTTATAAATATTTTAGCTCTGTTCAATAACTAAAAGTTGTTACTAGTTAGTCACAATTGTTACTGGAAAAGCGTTCATTAACTCAAAAAACTTGCAAGTAGAGCAAATATCAAGAGCGTATAAATTTTAGAGAGTGTTCTCTCGTTGCAAACTATTACAAGTTCTATTTGGAACTCGTAATAGTTAGCAGCTTATGTTTCAAATGTTTTGTATTATTGTTTATTTATTTACAATTTTATTTTTGTGGTGAAAAAATGTCAAAAAAAGAATTATCAATAAAATTGAAGAAAATGTGAGTATTTATAGTATAATTCCTTTTAAAATGTATAAATTTTATACATTTTAAAAGGAATAAAATAAGAAAATTGTGTGTATAAAACAATTGTTACTGGAAAAGCGTTCATTTACTTTTTACTATTATTGAGAATTTAAAAGAGTAATTTTGTAAATTTTGATTTTATTCTCTCGTTGCAAGTATTTACTGGGAAAGTAAATGAACTGACCTTTTAATTGTTTTTAAATTTTATGGTTCACAATGCTAACAACTTTTTTTAATAATGCGAAACGCCTATATGTTTTGTAAATCGTTTAACATAATGTTCTTAAAATCAACTACGTTTTAATTTTGTGATACATTTTTATAATATTAAAAATAATACACAACACTTGTACATAACAAAATATTAAGGGTACTCATTTAAACGCTTAAGTTTCCCATTTGTTCAATTGTGCAAATTTGCACGACATGTTTCATGAAACCACCTTTTCAATTTTGTGCATGTTTATACATTAAATTTCTCTCTATTTGATATAAATGTCAAATAAAAATAAATTCAACAAAAGCCTTAAACATAATTTTCAAATTCTACAAATTTTAATTTTAAAAATGTTGAATGAAAATTAAATCTTTGGAACAAACGGTGATATACATAGTTTGCAAGATTTTGTTTATGTTCTAGCTGTTGGTTAATGTTTTCATACACAATACCATTTAATACAATCATTCTGTTCCAAAGTTACACAATTTTCACATGCACAAAATTTTTATATTTTATTTGATTTTTATTTCTTATTAATAAAAGCAAACAAAAGCAGCTGAATAAGAAAAAAATTAATTTTTTTTCAATAAAATATTTACAATTTTGTTGTTTGATTTTGTGATTTTTGTGATAGGTCCCATTTCAATAAAATATTCAATTGACTTTATGAATTTTGTAATTGGATTTGAATTTTGGTTTTTTCTGTGTAATTTTAATATTTTTTTATTATTTCTGTTCACGAAATTGTAAACATTTTTAACCAAAGATATTACTTGTTCAAGATATAGAAAGATCGAAATACCTTTTCAATGATCTTGTATTTAATGCTATTGATATGTTAATATGAAAATACAAAGTTTTAGGAAAACAAATGTCTAGCGTTTGTCCTAAAACAAAAATTATAATAACCTATAAAAAACTAATAATAATTTTAATACTTTTTTACAACATTAACAGTTGTACAATTCTTCAATTTGTAAAATTTTTACTGCACGATGTTTGTTGGCTTGAATAACACCTCCGTAAATTCATTTCTAATTGGAATCTGAGCCGTAGACCTTTAAAACAGTTAAAAAGTACATGTGTTTTTATCAGGGACCGAACTTGAACTTTCAAAGGGAAAAGCCATCACAAGAAAATATCCTTTTTAAACTATATTTTCATAAAATAACATACTTTTTAAATTCTTGATTTTTATTTTTTTTTGTTCAAAAATATTTGTTATTTTTTGATTTTTATTTTTTTTTGTCAGAAATAACAATTTTTTTGTCAGACTATGATTTTTATTTTTTTGGCAGATATAAAAATTAATTATTGAGTTTTATTTGCGTATTATTTACATACATACATATAAAATAAAAATCATAGTCTGACAAAAAAGTAACAATTATCTCTGACAAAAAAAATTAAAAATCAAAAAATAACAATTATGTTGTGATTTTTATTATAAATGTCATAATTGTTACGGTCCCTGGTTTTTATCGTTAAATGGAGTAATTTTTTAAACGCTTTGATTTTAAATGCTGATACTTCTGGCAGTAATAATTCATTTAAATGATTTTTTTCCAACTTCCTTTTACTTTAAAAAACATTTTATAATAAAAAGGTTTTATAACATACTATACATAATTACATACATATGTATATAATTTCAAACTATCTACATACATACATAAATACAACATACATACATACATATTTGTACATATATATTTACAGGCATATTTACATAAAAAGTATCTGCATTTACAAAAAACATATACGAAAATTTACTGAAAGAGCCACAAGAATCCTATGGGGAGACGAGGGACCTTCTCAAAATGAGCAAGTCCAATATTAGTAGAGTGGTACGCATTTTAACAGATCGGGCGGGATCTGATACAGGACTTAACCCAGCTCGGCAGCTTTGACTGGAGCACCCTAAGCAACTTTGTTGAAGAAAACGAGTTTTTTAAATGTGTAAAGATGAAGTCTAATTGTAACACTTAGACTAAGTTGGGATTGGAAAGCAAAACAAGCCCAATTGTGCTTAGGTGTTTGTCTTTATGACTTTAGACAGCGATACTGTATCCTCCTTTCAGCCTAATCTATTTTCCAAACCAAAATCACCTAACAAGGTCACAGATTAACTAGGCCCATGTTCAAAATTATCAATAAGTTATATAAATTCCCTCTATTTCCGATTTAATATCCAAATTTCTAACAAAAAATATAAAAGCGCGAAATTGTTGTTTAACTAAAAAACTGTTATCTAATTAAACAACAACAACGTTAAAGAACACAGGAAAGGTATCCCAAGACATGTGCAATTTTTAGCATAAGTGGACCAAAAAAGGTAACGGACCAAAAATGTAACGGAAGCAACTATAAAATCTTTAATGCGAGGATTTCCGGAAAAAGTGGATAAATACCGAATAATATGCCAATATTTTAATGTAAAATGAGTTTGTACAATATTTTAATAAATTTACACAGAAAAAGTTTCAACATAAATATTATGATTTGATTTCATTGATTACAATTCATAACATTTATAAATAATTTCTTAAATATTATGATTTATTTCATATTTTATGTTTTCAAAATAATCTAGAAGGGTTGAAAAATATTATTTCAATTTCATTTATATTTTTATGTATGTTGTTCAAAAATGTTAGAAATTTTCCTTTGAAAATTTTTTATTTTTTTATGATTTTCAGCTACAAAATTAGAAAATATGCGCGAAATTCACTAAATTTTGTTAAAAGGATGAAATGCTTTAATGTTTATAGATGTTTTATTATGATTAATGATATTTTTAAGTTTCAGATATTTATAATTCATCTTAATATATTGGCCAATATATGGCTATTATGCAAAAAATTTTGAAATAATTCATTAGATAATACAATTACAATGCAATTTATTATAAAATAGCATACAATTTACGTAAAAAAGCAAAAATTTCCGTCATGTACAATTTTATAATATTTATGAACATGTTCTTATTCTGAATGAAAATAATTTGGGAAAAAAAATCAAGATTGATTAATAACACTATGCGACAAAAAGTAATACCTGGAAAGTTATACAATTATTCTGGAAGGTGCTGTCGATTATAACAAGAATCTGTCTTTGAAATTTGCAAAACACCTCCAAAATCTTGAGTTACGGGTAAAAAACCGGTTTTTCATACCTTTAAGCACTTATAAGCCATTAACTATGCTGATTCTCAATCGATTTTAATTTTTTAAACGGATTTAAAAAGATTAAACGGATTGCCTTTCCAATGGTATATATATTATTTAAGTATTTCGACAAAATCTGTGTGCATTTCTTCAGCAAACATATTTTTGTTTTTATTTTTCACCATTTTCCAACTTTGATGAAGATTTTACATTATATTTTATAAAGGAACCGTACTATTTATGCATTGATTTAAAAAAAAAAGTTTATTTATGCGTAAAACGCAATATTGCTTTTAAAAATTCATTGGAAATTGACAAAGTTATTAAAGATTGTACTAAAACAAAATTTTTTAAAAATATAATTTCTAGGCATTTTACTTAGAAATGTTTGCTTAACCTTTATATAACTACATTAGGGTATAATGTACATTAGGGTGGCACTTAAAAAACAAAAGTTGGATTTTGGCCATTCTCACGCTCCAGTTTGGTGAACATTAGTAAAAAAATCATCCTGAAAAAATGTTTGGTATATAGGTTGGGGATATGACGTGCCGCAAGCCCTCTGAAGTTTTGAGATGCATTTACAAGAGGAAAAAATGCATTTTTTTCAGTTTTTGTAAAAATTTTGCCATTAAAAAATTACTTTTGTAATTTAATTTAAAATGTGTACGTAATTGTCGTTCTAATGAGACATAAAAAACAGAAATCGGTCAAAAAATTTTAAAGTTATTAAAAATTCGCCAGGCCATTAACGTGTCTCAGGCCACTAGAACAAGAAATGTAGGAACAAAATTGAAATATTTTGATAAATATTAAAATAAAAACTAATTTTTACTTAAAATATGTCCATATTTACTTGTATATGAGTTTTTGTCTTCGCAGAATACCGTTAACCTATTCTTAGGTATGAACAAAAAAATAAAAATTTTTTAACTGCATTTTCAAAACTCTTAACCCCAACCGATTTACCTAAAATTTTTTCAGGATGATTTTTTTACTAATGTTCACCAAACTGGGGGTGAGAATGGCCAAAATCCAACTTTCGTTTATTAAGGGCCACCCTAATGTACATACATCATCAACATTTACAGCATAAAATATGTGTGCTGCATGACACAAAATTTCTGAGATGTGTTATTGACAAAACATGTCAGTCAACGAATTTAACTGTAATGTCAAAATCAAGTATACTAAATCTATTTTCAATAGAAATTTCTCTCAATTTTTGATTTCATGAACTCATGAGTCTCTATAGTTTGAAGCCTGTTTTACAAGATTTAACTAAACGAAGCCAAAGTACAAAAAAAGAAACAACAAAATTGTATCGAACAGTTAGTACATCCAGAGCTGATATTCAAAACATGTCAACTTAAAATTTGGTGGAAGAAGTACTAATTCAACTTTTGCAATTTTGCTTATAAGACAGTTTCATTTATGCACCCCTTAAAACGCAATTTTTCTGAGTTGTCACTTATTGAATATATGTATGTTCCCGATATGTTACATGTTGCCTGCATGTGACTTCAGGCATGTATGTGTGCATTTTTCATTGATATGAACGTGTGATATCCCACCAGTTTTGCAAGTAGTCAATGTATCAATTATACGCGATAATGTTTGACCGCTTGACTGACTTAATTTGACAAGTAGTGTCAATCTTTGTATTGCAAAAGAAATTAATTGGTTATATAAATTCAGTTTTCGTCTGGGACAACTACACGCAGAGAAAAAATATGGTCTTGGTAACGCCTAGGACACGAGCAAGTTGAAATAATCACGTAGCTAATTATTTAACCAGTGGTGACCGACCCTAAATGATAGGTAAAATCATTAGTTAGGGAAAGACACCCAGAACTGCTGGGTTACTGGTACAACTGCTCGGATGTATGATATCACACATATGTGAGTATGTAAATGCAGTGTATGTTCCGTTGTGTATTAAAAAAATTATGCATTTGATACAAATTATAAAGAAACACGTATACATTAGTTTGAAATTCGATTAGACCAAATTGGATTCATTGGTTTGACCAGACATTGCTTGGAATAAGAATTTAAATAACTTAAGTTTGTGCAGTGATAGTATTATAACCAAGTCTTTGGTATTTCATAAAAATCTAATTAATTTTTTACGAAAAACAGATATATCGTTAAAAGGAATTCTCATACATATGTATGTACGTATGTAAGGTACTAAACTCTAAATATATACATACATATGTACCTTATATGTAAGGTCGAAAGAAAAAACAGCGGAAATTACAAATGGAATAAGGTATGTATAAACTTTTCTTCATATTTCTAATATTTTAACGTTTTGTATTTTTTATTATATTAATTTTTGAACATTTGGTAAGTTCTTAAATAAGTAATAAAATAAAAACATTTTTGGCAAGTGTTCATAATTTATTTTCTGATTATCCCTGTACTTTGCAACTTATAGTTTATAAATAAATTGATTGTCATATACAGCGTGCGAATAATTTCAACTGATTTTGTTAAGAAAATATTTTTTTTAATGCAGATTTGTCATTTTTATTATTAAATTTTATGCACTTTATCACTTTAAAATTTAATGTCAGTTTCAATTAAAAATTTCTGCGAAATTACTTCAGATAGAATTTTAATATTTTTATACAGCTATAAGTAACTGTAAAAAATATATTTATATTAATATTTTTTAACTTTTAACATCGTCACGCACATGTTACATTTGTCACGCACAATTACACCGTACTTTTATAATACATACTTGGTTGTTTCGGACATCCTAAAAAATAAAATACAATACAAAACAAGTAAGAAAGCATGGTCGGTCAAGCCCGATCATATAATAAACTACACTAAGTAAATGAGCAAAATAATTTTTCTTTTAAAATTTCAATCATTTATTTTCGTGAATGATTTTCGGAAGAGGGCCTTATATGGGAGCTATGACCAATTATGGGCCGATCGCCATGAAATTAGGCCATGTGATTTATTTATGTTATTCCTGTTGAATTTTATGTGTATTCCAAAATTTTTAGGAGTTTTATGCTCGTTAAAGTGATTATCGGAAGCGGTCCTTATATGGGAGCTATGACTAACAATGCACCGATCATCATTAAATTAGGTCGTGTTATTTACGTCTATATGAAAGTTATTCCTGTTGAATTTTATGTGTATTTCAATATTTTTAAGAGATTTATGCTCATTGATGTGATTTTCGGAAGCGTGCCTTATATGGCAGCTATGACTAACTATGGACCGATCATCATAAAAGTTGGTGACATGAGTTTCAATAGAATTCGTCCTTAGGTCGAACAAATTGTTTGTACCAAATTTTATCAAAATATCTTCAAAATTGCAATTTATGTCTACATGAAAGTTAATTATGGTTGATTTTATGTGTATACCAAAATTTTTAAGAGATTTATGCTCGTTAAAGTAATTTTTGGAAGTGAGCATTATATGGGAGCTACACTCAGCGAAAAAATGAACACATCCGTGTACGATTTGACACCATTCGGTGTCAATAGTGTATCAACCGCGTATGTGTACAAATTGTACACGAACGATGTCAATTTGACAACGAAAAAATGACACCATACCGTTGCTGAATTGACACCATCCGTTGTCGATTTGACACCAGACCGTTGTCAATTTGATACCATATACGATTTGCTAATTAAAATAAATAACAATTTCTTTATTTTTTACATTTATTTTTAAATACAATAAGAATAAATACTTAAATATAAAATATGTACATTAAAGTGACAGACGATTTTTTTTTGTTAGACACTAGGCCTAAAAGTTAAGTGCTGAAAATTTGGGCCAAATCGGACAACGATTTCTGGACGAGCATCGAGGTCAAATTTCAAAATTTTACTATTTATATGGAATAAATAGGTGAAACTCGTTAATTTTCTGCATTGTTTTCTAGAAATACATATGTAGATTTATATTAGTGAATTATGATAATGTCTAATTTTTCGACCTTTTTTTATTATTAATTTTATTTATTTTTATTTAAGCTTGAGGTCACTTTTTTTATAAATAATTATATTTATTTATTTTCAATATTTCGCTACTCTTTGTGTAGCATCATCAGGAAAATATTTTAATAAATTAATTATAATAACAAATTGTTTTTTCAATATTTCAATAAAATTGTCAAAATGAAAAAATTTTAAATATTACACAAACAAAAAATATTCAAAAAATATTTAGAACAAAAAATATTTAATTTCTGTTTCCGTTTTTATAAATTAAGTGTCTGTAGTTTTGAGCAACATTATCTGTATCTGCCTTAAAATTAATTCTTAGATTTGTTGGTACATTTATAATTTGTAACATTGCTAACATATAACGACGTTTATAATTATTTTCTGTATTCAAAACTAATATATTTTCAAAGTCAGGATAGTGATTCAAATTAGCACAATGTGATGATAATGCTGTTTTTTGTGATGAAATGTCTCTGCATTTTTGATCTGATTTGTGTCCTGCTATTCTAGTTTTAAGCTTATTTTTTGTTGTACCTATATAAACTTTATTACATGTTTCATTATTGTTTCCATTGCATGGAATTTTATAAACTACATTCGACATATCTAACTTATGTATTCTATCTTTTGTTTTGCTAAATAATTTTCCTACTGTATTATGCATTTTATGTGCCATTTAATATGAACTTTGTAAATATATTACTAGTATTCTTAAAAAGTTTACTATAAATTATAAATATAATATAAGGAACTCATTAGAATTCAAGGATAAGATAGGTAAAATTAAACTTTCTAATAAGGACAGATTGGTTTCATTTGATGTAGTATCTTTGTTCCCTAGTATACCTGTAGACTTAGCTATACAAATTATTGATGAAAAGTGGAACATAATAGGAGAACACTCAAATATGAATAAGGATCTATTTTTACGAATTCTTAAATTTTGTATTATTGATAACCGTTATTTTCAATGTAACAATAATATATATTCACAACAAAAAGGACTTCCAATGGGATCTCCTGCTTCCCCAATTATAGCAGATATTGTTATGGAAACATTACTTGACCAATGCATTGAACAATTGACTATTAAACCTAAGATATTGACAAAATATGTGGATGATTTATTCTGTATAATTTCAGATAATGAAATAGAAAATGTTTTAATGAAATTTAATGCATTTCATCCTGACATTAAGTTCACAATAGAAAAAGAAAACAAATCAATGCTTTCTTATTTAGATACTTTGGTAATAAGAAAGAAAAACTGTATTTTAATAGATTGGTACCAAAAACCAACTTCTTCAGGAAGAATGATTAATTACTATTCTAATCATCCTAAAAGAATTATAATTAATACAGCTAAAAATCTTACAGATATAATTCCTACAATAAGTGACTCTACATTCCACAAGAAAAATATTGGAATAATTAAGAATATATTAGATGATAATAATTTCCCAACAGACATTATTTGTAAATTAATAAGACAATACAAAAATCAAGAACAAAATACAGGCACAGTTCCTGAACCAAGGATCTATAAATCATTAACTTATGTACCTGGTTTATCAGAAAGATTAGAAAGATCAAATATATTTGATAAAAAGAATTATTAAATGACACATAAAATGCATAATACAGTAGGAAAATTATTTAGCAAAACAAAAGATAGAATACATAAGTTAGATATGTCGAATGTAGTTTATAAAATTCCATGCAATGGAAACAATAATGAAACATGTAATAAAGTTTATATAGGTACAACAAAAAATAAACTTAAAACTAGAATAGCAGGACACAAATCAGATCAAAAATACAGAGACATTTCATCACAAAAAACAGCATTATCATCACATTGTGCTAATTTGAATCACTATCCTGACTTTGAAAATATATTAGTTTTGAATACAGAAAATAATTATAAACGTCGTTATATATTAGAAATGTTACAAATTATAAATGTACCAACAAATCTAAGAATTAATTTTAAGCCAGATACAGATAATGTTGCTCAAAACTACAGACACTTAGTTTTTTTTTTTTTTTTTAACGTTTTATTGATTTATTGAATCTGTCTATTTTGACCTTACAATAAGTATTTAAATCTTATAACTAAAATTAAAACTATTTGCTCTTCAGCAAGAGAGCCATTATGGTAAACTGTCACTCATCTTAGCGGGGTGGTAGATCTGCTCTACGGAGCCTGGATCGGGTTTGGGTCTGCACAAGTTGTCTTGCAAGCGTATTGGGATGGTTTCGCAGCTTCACAATATATTTCTCACGGACTTTCTCGAACTCTTCCTTTACCAATGTCACTTCTAAGTCTCTGTGGATGTTTTCATTTCTTATGTACCATGGTGCTCCCGTCATGGTCCTAAGAATTTTAGATTGGGCCCTCTGTATAAGATCAATACTGGTGTTGCTAGCCATTCCCCATAATTGAATTCCATATGTCCAAATTGGTTTTAAAACGGTCTTATACAGGATGACTTTATATTCAAGGCTTAATTTTGATTGGTCACTGATTAACCAATGAAAGTTAGAGGCTTTTAACTTCATGTGAAGTCTCTTGGTTTCTATGTGTCAAGTAAGCCGTCTATCTAGATGAATACCAAGGTAGGTGACATAATCAGACTGCGGTATATTAACGTTGTTGAGTGTGACAGGTGGGCAATTTCCTCTCCTTAGAGCGAACGTAACATGTTTACTTTTCAGCTCATTTACCTTTATTCGCCAGTTTTTCAACCATGACTCCACACGTACGAGGTAATTCTGTAGTTGACTAGATGCCATGAGTGGGTTTTCGTCTGAGCTAATAATGGCGGTATCATCAGCAAATGTTGAAATTGTTAGTTTATCGCACGTAGGGAGGTCGGAGGTGTAAATCAAATATAGCGTAGGTCCTAGTACACTTCCCTGTGGAACGCCAGCTATCTTGCATTCTCTCGTCACATAATCATTGTACTTAACTCTGAAAAGTCTATTCGATAAATAAGACTCCAGCAATTTATGAGTACATAGTGGTAGTAAACATTTGATTTTATGTATTAGACCCTTATGCCATACCTTGTCAAAAGCCTGAGCAACGTCTAAAAAGATGGCAGAACAATATTTCTTTAATTCAAAAGATTTTCGAATCTCTCCAGTTAAACGATTGACCTGTTCAATGGTGCCATGATGTTCACGGAAACCAAATTGGTGTACTGGGATAATGTTTCCATCATTCAAAAAAGGTATTATCTTTTCCTGGAATATTTTTTCGAATAACTTCGACAAACAAGGGAGTAGGCTAATAGGTCTATAAGAAGATGGCAGGGTTAAATCTTTACCCGGTTTAGGTATCATTATTATTTGAGAAATTTTCCAATTTTTTGGATAAATTCCTAGTTTCAAGATCGCATTAAACAATATAGATAGCACAATTATTGCCACATTTGGTAGGTTCTTAATCATTGATGGCGTTATTAAATCATATCCCGGTGATTTTTTCAAGTCTAATTTATTTTTAATTACTCTATTAACATCCTCAGGACTAATATCGAATTGGGCTGCATTAGCCATTGTTGAAGCTGGCAGTTCTTCTAGTTCAAACTCATTTGCCGTGAAGTTGGGTTGAAATACTTCACTTAAATGTTCAGCAAATACTGAGGCTTTTTCTATAGCACTTCGTGCCCAGGTTCCGTCAGCTTTTCTTAAAGCGCTTTGTGCCTCTACCGGTGGCTTAATGTTCCTCGTTGCCTTCCAAAGAGAGAAATTTGTGTATTTTGTACTCGTCAAACTTTTAATATAATTTTTGTTTATGCGATCCTCTTCTAAATGAAGGGCTCTTTTCAGTTTTCGTACTGCTGCGGACAGCCTCTGCTTTGCAGCAGGTGATCTATTATGTTGCCATTCTCTTCTGAGTCTTCTCTTTTCGAGAAGAAGTCTTTCAATATCCGAACTTGAAATAGGCGTATTAGTTTTTGGAGGGATCTGGCACCTAGAGTGTTCCAGAGCCGAAACAATCAATGACGTGAAGTCATTAACGGTCCTATCTATGTCTTCCTCACACTGTAAATTAGGATTTGTGTGGATATGACTGCTGATATATTTCCTATATTTTAGCCAATTTGTCTTAAAATACAAAGAGTCCTTAGGAAATCTTGGGGTGTTGGGTCTCTCACAATAATTAATAATTACAGGAGAGTGGTCAGAAGATAGATCATAGGATATTTCTGTGGATATTGCATTCCGAATAATATTTCTGCATATGACGAAGTCTATTAGATCAGGAATTTTTCTAGGATCAGTTGGCCAATAAGTTGGGTGTCCAGGAGACACAAAATCTAAGCAATTTTTTGGACAACTAGAGCTTTATACAGCTGTCTACCTCTAAATATTTTTTGTTTGTGTAATATTTAAAATTTTTTCATTTTGACAATTTTATTGAAATATTGAAAAAACAATTTGTTATTATAATTAATTTATTAAACTATTTTCCTGATGATGCTACACAAAGAGTAGCGAAATATTGAAAATAAATAAATATAATTATTTATAAAAAAAGTAACCTCAAGCTTAAATAAAAATAAATAAAATTATATTAGTGAATATTAGATACAAATTTTTTTTTGGAAATTTTTCAGTTTTTGTAAAAAATTTAGCTACTAAATAAATACTTTTGAAGGTCAAAAGTAAAATTTTTCAATATTTGTAATTTCTAATGAAAATATAGCAAAATGTTATATATTTTGGGCCGATTTTAATGAAACTTGAGGAAAATATAACATAAAGTCCAGAATTTAAAATAACAGCACAAAAATGGAAATTAACCCTTAGCCGCACTTGGGGTCCAAATGACCCTCAACTTTTAAAATCACCAAAAACACAGCCATTTTGACCCCAAGTGCTCTTAAAGGTTGAAATCCACTTTTGCACTGTTGTTGTAAATGCTAGACCCTAATGTATAGTTTCCTCAAGTTTCATTAAAATCGGTCCAAAATATATAACATTTCGCTATCTTTTCATTAGAAATTCCAAATATTGAAAAATTTGACCTTTGACCTTCACGATTTTAAGGTTAACGTTATCCCATTTTAGTAAAACTTTCAGGCTATATTTAGAATTACCAGGGCTATAATATTATGAATAGATTTTACTTAAAACTTGTAACAGTAAGGAAATTGGGCTCATTCGCCAAAATATGGACAAAAAAATAGTATTTCTTGAAAATCGCAAAATTTAAATCGCAGGTACGGAAAAACTGTAAGAGGTATTCCCTATTATGATCTCAATAAATCCCAGTGTGATGATCGAAAAATTGTGAAATTTGTTTAACAAAATTTTTAAAAATTTAAAAATGGAGATTCGAAACAGCCGTTAAAAAAATATTTTTTTTTGCCATACCTGCGAATAGGTTAACGGTATCCGACGATAACAAAAACTCATACACAAGTGAATACGGGTATATTTTAAATAAAAATTAGCTTTTATTTTAAGTTTTCTCGAAATATTAATTAGTCTTTGATAGTTCTCTATCGACTGTCTCTTTATTTCAATCCTTATGGTTTACATGTTTTCTTATGTTCTATTTAGGTCTCTTTTACATACATTTACTTATCCCTATGATCTATGTTTATCCTTCTCATGTTCATTATAACATATGAATAATACAATTAATCTATGTTTACACTTAGCAAAATAAATAGTGATTACATTTTATGAAAATACTTACAACTAATATGTATATAATGTATAAATAATATAAATAGATAGAACTTAATGATGACTAACTTAATAACTAACAGCCTACAACTCGGCCGTCCTGATCTCTAGGATCACCTGATACTAGGCGATTTATCTAACTCGACCTTTCATTGTCATTGCCATGATTTCCCTTTCGAGTTAGCATATTTCTAGTCGTCACACCTGTCATTTGTCCCGTATCTTCATTCGTTCCCAAATGATCATCATATTCGTCACTGTCCGAGCCCTGCTCATCCAAATCATCAACACTAAGGGTCCGCCCGTTTGTCCCTTTAAGCCACGGCCTCATGTTCTGAACTGCCCAAATTCCCTCATACGGTCTCTGTGTCCGCTGGAATCCTTCAATATCCTTAACACAATATCTGTCATTTCCCAGCACCTTAGATATCCTAAAAGGACCCTTAAACTTCGGTAATAATTTACTCGACACACCCACTGTAGAGTCAAAATTTCTTATCATAACATAATCCCCTTCCCTATATAGTCTTGCACTTTGTCGTTTCCCGTCTACATATGATTTGTTATAATCTTGAACCCTTTTCTGTACTTGTTCTGCCTCTCTCCTTATTTCATCTAATTTTCTGTCACTACAACCCAACTGACCGTCCACTGTATTCTCCATTAGACCATCCACTATCTTCCCTTTCTGACCTATTCCGAACAACATCACGCTAGGGCATTGGTTGATACTCCTGTGCACAGTATTATTCATCGCATGCTCTACGTCCGGTAACACCTTATACCATGGTCTACCTTCTCCCTGATTCATTAACTTACTAATCATCGGTCCCAAATCCCTGTTAATCCTCTCCACCTGTCCATTTGCCTGTGGAGATCCTGTTGCAATTTTAATGTGAATAATATTATTGTCTCGTAAAAACTCCTCAAATTCCCCTGACGTAAAACAAGATCCCCTGTCTGAAACTATGTGACTCGGCCTACTATATGCTCTAAAATAATCATGCAGTGCGTCTATTGCCTCTCTAGATTTAGTTGTCTTAGTCGGGTATAGTCTTACGAATTTTGTACATGCATCTACTATCACTAGAATATGCCTCTTCATAGAATCCTTACATACAATCGGCCCATAATGGTCCACGTGTACTACCTGAAAAGGAATATTCCCCTTCGGTACAATGTTCAGAAAACCCTCTCGTTTCCCGGACTTAGTTGCAAATGCTATGCACTTCAGACAGTTCGCTATATGCTCCTGAACTTTCCTCCTAACATTAGGGAACCAATAACTCCTTCTGATTATCTCCATAACTTTATCCACTCCCACATGGCCCATTTCATTATGATATTTGAAAAGAACGTGATTTTCCATTGCATCCGGAATGCAAAACAATAAATTTCCCTTTACCTTCTTATAAATCACACCGTTCCTCATTTCATAAAGTTCATGCTCCCCCTTACCTAAGAGTTCCCGTATTTTGTTAAGCTTCTCGTCCTTAGTTTGGCAAATCACTAAATTATCCTCAAATGTGTTCTCTTCTATTGCAAGAATTGTATTACACCTACTTAAAGCATCTACGTGTTGCATTCTCTTACCTGACCTGTGCTCTAACCTGTATTCATAGTTCTGCAACTCCAAAGCCCATCTAGCTATTCTCGGGTTCAGTTCTTTTCGGTTCAGTGTCAACGTCAAGGAATTACAGTCCGTAACTATCTTAAAATTCATTCCCTGTAAGTACACTCTAAATCTCTTCAAAGCGTACACGATTGCTAGGGTCTCCAGTTCAAAACTGTGGTATCGCGATTCTGTGTCCGTAGTCCTCTTCGAAAAGTAGAATATAGGGTGGAATTTGCCATCACTCTTCTTCTGTAGTAATATCGCACCAAAACCTATCGAACTTGCGTCACAATGTAGTTCCGTCTCATCTTTTGGATCATACAGCGCCAATATAGGCGCTGCTATCATTTTCCTTTTTAATGTGTCAAAAGCCTCCAGTGCATACGACTCCATGCTAAACGTTTTTTCCTTTTTTGTCAAGTCGTGAAGTGGCTTTGCTATAACCGAAAAATCCTTGATAAATCTACGGAAGTACGAACACATCCCTAAGAAACTCTGCACTTCTTGCACCTTTTTCGGTATTGGAAAATCTAAAATCGCTCTAATCCCATCATTGTCCGCTCTAATGCCCTCCTTCGATATCATATACCCTAAATATTTGACCTCAGTTTGAAAAAAACTACATTTGTCCAACCTTAGCTCCAACTTATTATCCACTAATCTTCTAAAAACCTCCTTTAGTATCTCCAAGTGTTCCTGTACATCCTGCGTCGCCACCATTATATCATCAAGATAAATAACCACCCTTCCGTCCTGTACCATATCACTAAATATCCTATTTATAAACCGCTGAAACGTAAACGGTGCATTGGTCAGTCCAAAGGGCATCCTAAGAAACTCAAATTGACCTAACGGTGTTGTAAATGACGTATATTTTACCGATTCCTCGTGCATATAAACATGATAATAACCGTTTCTTAGATCCATTTTCGAAAATATACTCTTGTTAACTAACTTGTCCAACAAATTATCTATCAAAGGAATCGGAAACTTCGTCTTTGTCGTGACCTTATTAAGTTGCCTAAAGTCAACACACATCCTTAGCTCACCCGTTTTCTTCTTTACCAACACTATAGGTGAGGCATATTCAGACTCACTTGGACGTATAAAACCCTTTGCTAAGTACTCATCCAATATTATCTGTAACCTTTCCCTTTCCGAATATGAAAGTCTCCTGGGTGAATAATTAAATACCTTCTGGTCATCTATTATTAATCGCATTTCACATTTTATTATAGGTTCATCCGGTCGTTCCGGATCCAAATACGATTCCTTAAACAATTTTTCAAAATACTTCTTTTGTTCAAATGTCAGCTGTTCCCCCACGTTATATTCTACTTTTCCCTCTTCGCACTCAATTAATAACATCTGAACTTCAAAATTGTCACTGTCTCCGTTCTCGCCTATATTGTCAGTACCCGCTATGTTCATTAACGTATGTTGTGCCCTTTCAATCTTCCTACTCGTCTGCGATAAACCAGGCCCATCATACGCGCCATCTACTCTCGAACCACCTACACAGTTTTCCTCACTTGTCAAATTAGCAATACTTTTTATACACGTATCATCACCTTACAAGTTTTGTACCACTTTGCCGTAAAAAATCTCTACCTAAAACAATAGGATATCCCATAGATTCATCATCAACAACCATTAATTTCGTTACAATATTTTTATTCGCAAACAAAACTAAACATTCTATAATTCCATTAATTTTCAATTCACTTTTATTTATACCAAAGTAAGTTTTCTTTCCGCTTTCAAAAATTTCTACAGCGATTGGAACATTTGACCGCCTTATGAAACTGATGGGGCTGCCAGAATCTATGAGACATTCTACAAACATTGATACATTTTTATTACAATTTGTTAAAAATCTAACATTTAAATAGCTTACATAATCATTTTGCTCGTTCTTCCTCTCAGTTTTCCTATATAACTCGCAATCCTTGGCTTGATGTCCGAATCCAGCACACGCAAAACAAGCACCGTCTTCACGTTTAGGTTTACGGCAATCGCTTGCTATATGTCCCTTGCTGTTGCAGTTGTAACATTTGATGTCTCGTTTCGGTGGCTGTTCTGTCACCTTACCACTTTTAGCCGCAAAATTATTTGTTGCACTTGAACGCCCACTTGATTGTTGTAATGTTGTATTTGTTATCAGCTCAACATTTCGAAAAGCTTGTAAGATTTCATTTTTAGTAGTAAAGCAACGTAGTTTTGCCGTATTTCGTAGATTAACATCAGGAATGCCTTCGATTATATATTCAATGAATTCATCTTCGTCGATTTTTAAGCTATTAGCTAAAAGCAGTTTTTCATTATAATAAGTATCGAAACGTTCACCTTTTTGCCAAACACGATTTTGCATCTTGTAACGAACATTTAATTTTGACTCCTTCATGCCAAACATATTTTTCATTTCTTGTAAAAAATCATCTAAAGTTTCGCTCATATGTACTGGGTTCGTATAAAGCCATTCTTGTGCCCTGCCTTTTAATTTGTTACATATCAAAGCACGCAACATGTCATCACCCACTACGTAATTGTTTCGTACATTTTCTAGTAAACACAACCAGATTTCAAAATTATTATCTCCGTCAAATACTGGCAGGAATTCCCTTAGTGTATCAAATGACACATCACGAGTCACCACCCTGTTATTTGTGCATTTGTTTTCATTTATTTCGCACTTTGCCAATTCATTTTGAAGTTCTAATAGTTGTTTTCTTTTCCTTAGAACTTCTATTTGCCGTGTTAGTGTCTCTATTTCTTCACGTTGTTTATCCGTTACATTTTTCGATGCATTCTCTGTATTCTCCACATTTTTACTTTCATTTAGCTTATCCACTGTGTCCTCTACATTTTTAACTTTGTCTGGCTCTACTTTGTTGTCGTTTCTACCGTCTTCTTTACGTTGTTGTTGTAGCATTTCGTTTGTAGCTTCTTTACCGTTTTCCTCATTTTTATGTATAACTTCTTTACATTGTTGTTGTTGTTTTGTAACATAACCAGCCGCGCCGTCTCTGCTGCTACTTGTATCATCGTCGTTGCTGTTCATATTTTCATCAAATAAAACTTCGCTGTTCTGTTGGGACATATTCTGTGAAACTGTGTTTTGTTGTAATTCTTCAGCCACACACAGATCCCTTATGCATTTATCAAAAATTTCCGTGTTATTTTGAATTCTAGCTACAATTACGTTTTTTGTGCCACTAGATTCTATCCCGTTCTTTTGACACCACGCTTTTAAATTTTTCAGCAATATTTTTTTAATGTCGATGGTCGACATATATGTATGTACATATGTATGTGTCTCCGTGTATATGAAAATATAAAAATTAAAACTTTTATTTTTTTTGTAGCGTGAAATCAACCACTTCTGATCTTTAGTCTTTGATAGTTCTCTATCGACTGTCTCTTTATTTCAATCCTTATGGTTTACATGTTTTCTTATGTTCTATTTAGGTCTCTTTTACATACATTTACTTATCCCTATGATCTATGTTTATCCTTCTCATGTTCATTATAACATATGAATAATACAATTAATCTATGTTTACACTTAGCAAAATAAATAGTGATTACATTTTATGAAAATACTTACAACTAATATGTATATAATGTATAAATAATATAAATAGATAGAACTTAATGATGACTAACTTAATAACTAAATAACTAACAGCCTACAATATGTTAATTTTTTTCCTAAATTTCTTGTTCAAGTGGCCTGAGACACGTGGTTTGGCGAATTTGTAATAACTTTAAAATTTTTTAACCAAATTTTGCCATTTATAGCTCATTACAACGATAATGACGTACACATTTCGATTCTTTTGCATACAATTGCAAAAATATTTATTTAGTAGCAAAATTTTTACAAAAACTGAAAAATTTGCAGTTTTCCCGAATTTTGGCGATAATACAGTTTTTGGGTCATTTTGACCCAAAGGAGATACAGGGTCAATTTCCAAAAAAAATTTTTAATCTAATATTCACTAATATAAATAAATCTACATATTTCTAGAAAACAATGCTGAAAGTTAACGAGTTTCACCTATTTATTCCATATAAATAGTAAAATTTTGCATATATCTGAACTTTGACCTCGATGCGCGTCCAGAAATCGTTGCCCGATTTGGCTAAAATTTTCAGCACTTAACTTTTCACTAGTGTCACAATATTCCACCCGACACTCTTCAAAATTTTAACAAACATTTTTTTCGATGCAACTGATTTTCCCTCTAATGTACATATAAAAGATTCCATGTTTAAATGTGGCAAAATATTGGCGTCAATTGTCGGAGTTCCTGTATGTGAAATTTTAAATAGCATTACTAATGGTGACACTGCTTCCTTTATGTCCTCCTTCTAAAAAATAAAATAAATACTGATTATATTCTACAGTGTATGACTAATTATGGACCGATCTACATAAAATTAGGTGACATGATTTCCGTATATATAAAACTTATATGGAGAGACATTTGACGTAATAATATGCCGATTTCAGACAGTTTCAATGGGCTTCGTCCTTGGGCCGAAATAATTGTATGTACCAAATTTTATCGAAATATCTTCAAAATTGCGACCTATACTTTGCACACAAGTTTTACATGGACAACCAGTCAGCCAGCCAGACGGACATCGTTTAATCGGCTCAGAAAGTGATTCTAAGTCGATCGGTATAGTTTAATGTTGGTGTTAGACTAATATTTGTGGGCCTTACAAACATCTGCATAAACGCATAATACCCTCCCCACTATGTTCATCTCAATTATATTATACTCTACAATTATTAATAATGTGGAATAGTTTTGTAAAACCGATGTAAGTATTCTTTTAGATTTTTGGTAAAATGTCGGTTTTATGTTGAGATTCTGGATTTTTTTGAAAATATTTGTTTTTTTGGTAAAAAAAAGGTAATTGCATAAGAAGAATTTTATCTAAAATATTAAATTTTTTTTTGAATTAAGGTATGACATTTGGTATGGTTTTTAATAATGGTCAAATATGGCAACAAAAACTAAAATCTTAAAATTGGGAATTATTGCGTTTCGTTATTTATGATCCTCCTCAATTACATCTTCCCATAAACTGAGATTTAGCTGCATTTTTTTTTTAAATTTTGGATTGTTTATAAAATGGTTTTATTTCATAAAATTAATTTAAAGTAATACCGTACAATCAGAATCTATTTAAATCAAAAGCATCACATAAAATATTTTTAATGTGCCACAAAAATATATTTTTAAATTCAAATACAAAAATAATTTGATACTATACAACTTAAAATGTATTGTTTTCCTAATTGGTTTATTAGCATTTGTAAATTACATTATGAAATTGAATTCATAACACAAATATTTATGTAAGTCATTTCATGGATCTAATTGAACACAGTAAAACTCCAATATAATGGATTTTAATAAAAACTAGTAAGAAAGTATGGTCGTACAAGCCCGACCTTATAATACTATACACTGAGTAGATGAGCAAAACATGGTTCTTTTAAAATTTTAACTATTTAATATCATGAGTGATTGTGTAGAAACTAGGGTATTCATTCGACTAATGATCGTTCGATTAATCGAATAATTTCTTACGAATAATTATTCGAACAATTTAAAAATGGCCATTTTCGAATAACGAATAATTCGAACAATTTTTTGTAGAATAATCGAATAAAACGAATAAATGTTTATATATATTTAAATTTAATAAATAGCTTAAAATTTTTCATAATTTCAAATTTAAGTAAGTAACAATGACTCACAAAAATTGTATTGTTTCTGAAATTCTACAAATAACTAAAGACAAAGGGACTTTTAATCACTATAGATGAGTGTTCCGATAGCTCCTTCTATAAATATATAAATATTACTGCAAGAAGTTACAATTCTATAAACAAATCTTTCAAAATTTTTAACTTAGGACTTAAACCAATGAAAATAAAAGGTACGGATTAAAATCTTTGTTATTTAGCTGGGGAAATATTAGAAGACTCGCAATTAATAAGCAGATTAAAGTGGTGTTGAATGTGATGGAGAATGTGATTTTGAAACGGTCGTCGAAAGTGATATTGAGGATGACATTTATAATGATTACATTGAAATAGATGAAGGCCATAATCTTAAAATATATGTATATAAGTGTTGTTATTAACCGCGTACGTAAGTATTGCAAAATATTTAATAAATCGAATGATAAACACAAATATTGCAAACTAACGTTTTTTTGCAAGAAAAGCATGGAGTTCGTCTTACACATGATTTTGAACATCGTTGAAGATCTTTGTCTAATATGGTAATAAACTTTTTGCGTATTTGTAAATGCGTCAATCATGCACTGCCTGACTTCAAATTAGCCACGTTCACTGACAATGATATCAAACCTTGGACAGATTCCCTTTATGGTGTAATTCCCCATGACCACTTTATTAAGAAAAGATTCAGCAACGTTAATAGAGCTTGATGTATATTACAATTTGTTATAAATAATTTAGAAATAGTGAATAATTAATTTACTAAAGAATTAATTTAAAACCCGAATTAATGAACGACATAAAAAAAGTTCTTAATACTTTTATATTTTATTTGAATTCAGGATCATGTCCAATTAGCTCAAATTTTTTAAAGCATAGCTCCAAAACGGAAACTAAAGGGTTTGCTAATCAATTGTTTTGTAGATTGTTCGGGAGTTAATCTGACCAGAATATTTCTGTTGAAAATTTAATGATGGACTTTGTTTTCGAATGTTTTTTAACATTATCAATACTTGAATTGTTAACTTTAACGTTATTTTTTGTTTTTCTTTAACAATAAAATACTAAAAAACCGGCATCTAATCTTCATTCTCTACTTTTTTTAAAAAAATAAATTATTCGAATAATTCGATTAATTTTAAACGTGTGATCGAATTATTCGAACAATTTAAAATCTCTTATTCGAATTATTCGTTTTATTCGAACAAGAGATAAATCGAATAATTCGAATACCCTACTAGATACCTACATATTAGGGTATTCAATTAATCGGGTTTCTGATTTAATCGGTTAATCGAGCAAATAATTAATCGGGGTTAATAATCGGTTAAATTTAAAATAATCGATTAACCGAATAACTTCTATTTAAATATTAAACTGAAACTAAATCACGAATTTTGTGTACTTATTGAAGTGTTTTATTAATAAAAAGAACAAAAACATAAAAAATGAACAAAACAACAATTCAACCAAAAAGTAAATAATTTGCTTTAGTTTTAATAAAATTTAAAACATTGTAAAGGACAAATCACGACAACAATGGCTTTAGCTTTAATGTCAATTAGCGCTTATATATAACTATAACATATTGTTTAAGAACTTAAGGTATGATCACACTATGCTAATATTTTACGTTTTTCTTCAAATATTTTATTGCCTGAATCTGACTGCAAACAAAATTTAGAGCAAACAACGAAAAAATTGATTTTCGTCCAACAAAATTGTTTGCCGGCAAGCAAAATATTTTCCTAATGTGACCATAGTGTGACCACTAGCAGTATAATTACACTGTCCAACAGCATTTTTGGAACACAATTTCGACCCTATAATTCTAAAAGCGCATGTTGAGTAGATAATTTTTGTAGAATAAACTTATAGTCCAGGTGGTCTGTATTTTTTTTTTACAGTGGGTAAAAGTTTTAATTTTTTGGTCGAAGGGATTTGAGAGAAATCTTATTGTCAGAGTTACATATATGGTGGAATTTTATGATGATTATATTTGTGGAAGATATTAACTAGCTCCTCTCTTTAGGGGCCAATATGGCCCCCTTTTCGAAAAAATAACAAAAAGGACATTTAAGGATACAAATATTCCACGAAAATGTTTATCTAAAAATTTTAGTGGGGGTCACTTGGGTCTCATCGAGCAAAATTAAAAAAAAAAATAAATAAACCTAAATAAATTTTGAACTAAAAGTGATAACCTACATATGTAGATATTATCAAGTACTATTTATATTTTAAATATCAGCTCATTCGGATCATAAATAGATTTTTGGCTATTTTTTAAAAAATGTGAGACCCAATGTGGCTCGTATTTTTTCTTATTAACCGTAAAAAGCTTTACTTACAACATTGGTCTCTTTCGTGGAATATTTTTATCGTTTAAAGGCCTTTTTGAAAGGATTTTTTCGAAAAATTGACCCCTAAAGAGTGGAGCTAGAGGTTTGAGATCTTCCACAAAAATGATTCTCATAAAATTCCACCATATAACTCTAACAGTAAGAATTCTCGCATTTAGTATCATGCTCCCTTTGACCAAAAAATGAAAACTTTGATCCACTGTAAAAAAAAAAATTCAGACCAGCTATACTATAATTTTATTCTACAAAAAACGTTTTCCCTTCACTAGAGTTCACGACTGGGTAATAGACAACAAGTTAGGAAAAACCCATTTATATCGGTTGGGTTATGCCTGTTATGACGACAATGCAAAAATAACAATCATCATGATGATTCGAAGGCTCCAGCGAGATCATTTGGACAGTTTCTTGTTTGCCCATAATCTTAAATATGCCACACAGCTTTTACACACAGTTTTAGGAATCCAGTATTTGTCAGGCGTTTCCTTAGTAAATCCAAAAAATAGTCAACATACTTAGACTTGTTTATAGATTTTTTGGTAATTATTCGAACTTTTTATATATGTACATATATAATTTGAAAGTAAATTTTTAATTAGGCTTAAGTTCATTTTTATTACAATTTATTTGTAATAATTCAAAGAATATCACTGAATACTAAAATTTTAGACAATTGGCAAATTGGAATGCATTTTCTACCCTGCCAAGGGCCTAATTAAAAATTTACTTTCAAATTATATACTTAGACTTGTTTAATGAAATTTTACAATCTTTTTTAGACACATATTCGCTACTTATGTTAAAAAACCAGTTTGATTTGATTTTACACATATTTCTTGACATAGCCATTACAAAATTTTGACGTATATATCAAAGTAGCACGGTTTTCTTCATACGCAGAAAAAATTATATTTCAATTCAAATATTTGTCACATATTGCACTGGTTTCAATAATTTCATAATTAAATTAAGTATTCATTTGCTCAAAAACAAAATTTCTTGATATTTTGTATTGAATTTTGAGTTTGGAATTTGATTATTTTGACAATTGAATATACAATTTTCGTTATTGGTTGAATTTCAAATACAAAAATTATTGAATAGATAATTTTCGTAATTGAAACATAAAAAATAACAAAAATTCAATAATTTTCGTATTTGAAATTCAACCAATAACGAAAATTGTACATTCAATTGTCAAAATAATCAAATTCAAAACTCTAAATTCAATAGAAAATATCAAGAAATTTTGTTTTTGAGCAAATTAATACTTGATTTAATTATGAAATAATTGAAACCAGTTCAATATGTGACAAATATTTGAATTGAAACGGTTTAAGAAATAGTTTTTTCTGTGTATTATAACATAGAATAGAACAAAAATGTGATTAGGATCTCGTTACCTTAATATAGAAACACCCTGACACGTTTTTTTCCCAAAATTTATTTTTTTTCATACTTCGGTGGAAAACCCCGTAATACACCATTAATAAAATAAAATGTGACAACATTAAATTGGATGAAGACCTTCATAAAAATCTGTGTTAATAAAAATCGCAACTACAGAACTTTAAGTTTTAATAAGTTGTTTCCGACTCCTATAAAGTAAGGAAAATGTTAGTTATGGCCTTTCTATATTAAGGTGGCGATCTGTAACTTCAAAATGCGAGCTGATGGAAAATGGGGGTAAGATTTAAAATCAGAGATCCCAAATTAGTAAACAACGTGTTGTTACAACGGCTATAAAGTTCCATGTAACACAAAAACAAAATAATGTTGTTCCCTTGTGTTATTTGATGTAGTTTTAATCAAAAACCATGAAACAAATCGGTGTAAAATATTAGCATAGTGTGACTTTGCATTTATAAGCGTCTTTCTATTTGAAAAAAAAGAAATAAAAATGCGGTTGCTATAAACTGTAGTTCATTGTAATCTTGATCCACTGTTCACATATTTCTTGTAAATTTCCTTATTTTTTCCTATTTAGACACAATCTTGCTTTCGCAAAATATTTTGTTCATGACTCTTTAGCATGTTTAATCATACAAGTTGATGGATTTCAAGCAGTGAGATGCGGTTGAAATTAAATTTGCATTAACAACTGCAGATTAAATCAAGTTAAAAATAAGAGAACATCAAACGAACAGCCACATACCGAAATATATATGTATGCAAGTAAATGCTCATACGGGTAGAAAGTATTCCAGATTCTGGTATTTTGTATGTACAATAGGAAAGCCTCATTTGTATGGATATAAAATGCGGCATTAATGTGCATTATATTCTTATTCTATATCTCATATACAAAGGCTTCTATCGATGAACAAATGAAAAAGTTCTGGGGCTAGAAGAAATTTCAAGTGGACAAATTTTATCAGTAGATTAAGTCAAAAGTCCGTGCCTTTTTGAATAAAACACGGGTTTTTGGATACAAAATTATTTTATATTTCAACATAGTCTCTTTGAGATCTACATATATACAGTGAAAAATCGGTAAAACATATATGGACAAAGATATGTGGAAATACGTTGACCCACCTCAACATCCGCTGTTAATATACTTTCTAATAATTGTACCTTGCTAATTTTACAATGATATGACCGAAACTAATGGAACTAAAAATACGAAATTTGGCCCGAATATTTTATAATAATAAAAATATAATGATATACATAAATGTGAGAAAATATGTTTATTTAAAAAAAAATTTTTTTGGTCAAGTTGTAGAAAAATTTTATGTGTTCGTGGTGAATATGTATGAATTGACACAGTCGAATAAAACACACTTGTGTGTTAAAACAGTCCTCATGCATACATATTTGTGGAAATATTTGAAAAAATAATTGACAATCACGTGGAATTTAGCAAACAACATTTCTCCAATTTGTTATCACTTCCGAAAAAAAAAGATTTGTCGATGTCATCAAAATAGATATTTTTTGTGAGATGATTTCATCGTTGGAGTCAAATCTCTTTCCGCCGAGACATTTCTTCAGGTTTGGAAACAAGAAATAGTCACCCGGTGCTAAATCCGGAGAATAGGGCGGATGAGGGAGCATTTCGCAGCTTAATTCATAAAAGCTGCACATGTGTGTACCCTTAGCAGTACCAGAAAATACAAGCGTTTAAAATCGAATGGCGGTCGGAACCATTGGGATCCGTGGTATTAAAACGACTTCTCCTTTGTTATTTCCTTTAAGTATTGTCATCAGGTTTTTTACCGCAAGTCGGTTGCCATTGCAAAGACATGGTTGGTTTATGTTTCGTAACATTATGATTACCGATCCGTCTTTCAGTTGCAGATTGTGGATAGTTGACGACAAACGCAAATAGAAACACTAATCGTTTCTTGGATGGACTGTCCAAATTCGATCTAATGCGTCTGTGGAAAATAAATGGGCGAAGCCTGGCAATGGATTTCCTTGTTTCCTCCGTTGATATTTCATTGACGATTGATCGTTCAAGTTCATCATTCCGGCACATTTCAAGAAAAATCAATGTTGTAGATTGTGGTCGATCAACTAAGTGAGTGTGGACAATTTTTCTTTCTGTAAAACACTTTTGTGGACTGTTGCGAACATTTAAAAAAAATTACGTAAATCGGTCCAGCCGTTCTCAACTGATGCAATTACCAACGAACGACATTTGACATGATCATGTTGATGATGATCGGTTTAGGGCACATTCAATTGCTGTTGCTTTGGTGGCACAAGACTAATTACGAAAACTCAAACTCTAAATCAATTTTTAAAAATGTTTCCCATGTGCAGAGTTTTTGTCGCTCGACGATATCAGTACTAGGAAAATACTCGAAATTCATCTGAGTGGGATAAATATGTGTGTTTTTATTATTAATGCGAAAATAATGTTGAAACATTCGTGCTAATGGTAGTCTTTTTTCCACATCCTGTTTATCTTACAATGAAAGATATCCCATTATACTTGCGTATGCCAGTACATTCATAGTGAGCCTCGTCTTGTCTTGAATGTCGTCCACTAAGAGTGTTGGATAACAAGGGTTAACATTTTTCAAACTTTGCGTTTTATATCAAATAAAATTGAAAACCCAAAGAAAAAACTACCATTTTCCCAAAGAAAAAAAATACCCTTAGTTTTTCTTTAGCAGCTACGTTGATTTCTCGAGCCCATTTTCTACTAAGGTGGACCTGCTCGAGACTCTAAGCGATTTAGCTTCTCCGGCGTTTGGAGCAGCCCAAGTTGTATTTTCTCGGACAACGGAAATTAGGGACATCAACATCTAGTTGTAACAAACCAAGAGCCAGTGGATGAAAAACAACGAACTCCCATATCTGAAATAAGGAGCTGTCTGTAACAATATTTAAAAAGTAAATTTCAGAGATTGTTCTTTCGGGTCATAATAAAGTATCACTGTCTTTATTCAATTTGGGAAAATTAGCATTTTTTGGGTGCCAGACTAATGTACTTAACTACTCCTTGGCATAAACACAAAAGAGAATGATGGCTGTTAGTGTAACGTATGTGCTGTAGACGGCTACAAGATGAATTCGTTTATCCTTTTCATATAGTCAAATACATACACATTAGAGCGGCTCACTTCGTATGTGGAGGAAACAAGTTAGAGTACTATAATCGGCTGTATCATCCGAATGTCGATCCTCAAAAAATGTTGGTAGAAAAACTACAAACATTAAAAACTTGTTTATGTCCTATTTCATCACGATTATTCTTATAAGACAAGTATGAATGTTCAAGTCATTTTCTGAGGGGGGCCTTGTATGGGGAAAATGGATATGTATTGGCCAATTTTCGTCATATTTTACAGTATAATTTCATAGTACTTACAACTAATTTGTGCAAAAATTGATAGGGGATATGGGGGATGGTGAAATCATTTTCAATGACAAACAAACATTATCAACAGAGAGAATTTGTGGGAAATTTCAGCCAGCTAGATCCTTTCGTTTTCGACCTATAGTGTTTTCAACAACAGATAGACAGACTTACCTTTATGTGACTGCGATTAATATTTCGATGTATTACAAATGGTATGACAAAAGCAATGGTGGTTCAAAATGTAGATATGTATCCGATAATAATTATTTACTCTGATACCACACATTTTTAATACGTACCACCGACCCCGTTAATTTTTGTCATAACAGGACACTACCTCAACGTAATTTACACAATTACAGTTCCCTTGATATCCGAAAATAACTATAAACTTGGAATGGGAGATACCAACTCCCCTGTTCTGATTACACCCATTATTATATCTTTTATGTACAATGGTATATAATTCTCTTATAAACTATTAGAATTCTCCAGATATTAAATTATAACGATTTTCTTTATATGGGAGGGGTCATTCCCACTAACCCGATCACACCCAATTTCAGCCAAAAATCATAAAAATATAAGAAATTGATTCAAACAAAGCTTAAAGATATTTAATTATTTTGTATGGGAGGTTCTATGTTCACTAATAAAGGTCCATTTTCAGACAAATTACGTGAAATTATAAAAAAAATATTTTAGACTATTTTAGTTATCCAGTTATTCAAAATTGACTATGTACTTTCTACCGGAGGTCCCACGCCCACTAATCCAATTCCCACCATTTTCAGCCAATCTATGTAAAATGATTAGAGAACTATTCGAACAAAGTTTGAATATCTCGGTGCTACAATGGAACTTAACTTGGAAAACGACCTAACGTGGGTTATAGATCTTACAGAGTATATTACAAATTATGTCTAAAAATTTCAGAAACACCCTCAAATTCAGAAGTTATACTAAAAAACCGTTTTGAGTGATGTTCGTCAACTTATCGACCTGTAGATCAGATAGTTTTTGCCCGTCTTTAATTTGTTTAAAGGGTTTGAAAAGAAAACTGATTACGCTTTAGAATGACGTGCAGTTTTTCATACATTTGTAATTTATAATTTCGTTTTTGTTAAGCAACATTCACGAAAATTTCATTAATATACATAAATATCTGAAATATGTCAATATCCAAACAAAATTCAACACAAATATGTTTCATATATTCGCAATTCTAAATTTTGTGACGATTGGTTCATAATTAGTCATAGTTCCCATATAAGGCCCACTACCGAAAATGTGTGTATTCAAATAAGAATATACCCGGTGTAGGGTATCATAAGGTCGGGCTTGCTCGACTATACCATTTTACTTGTTTATTAAAAAGTCTTCTTCGTTGCTTTTCACAACGGATTTTGTTATATTTTTTTCGAATGAAATATTAAAATGAAATATAAAAAATCAAATAATTCAAATTTAAAATATTTTTTAACACTTAAGTAGTTAAGATAGAAGGATGAAATTTTGGCATGTGGTATTCAATATTTGGATCTTTAACTCACTATTTTTTAAAAAAAATGTATTGGAAATATAAAAGGATATTCAAGGATAAAAATTTGAAAGAACATTATTGACATCTGTTGATCCTTACAGGATAAAATAAAAATAATACGAAATATTTTACAACACTTCTTGATCATTTGACACAAAATTTGACATAGTAGGATGATCAGAAGTATTTTAAAACATTTTTTTAAAAATGTACTCCTCTGAAAATTTGAAGTCCTTTTAAAAGGAAACAGGATCACGAAATGAAAAACTGAAAACGCAGTTTTTCTCCATTTAATTTCTTGTTTCCGGTTCGTATCTAATATTGAGTGTCGTACGGTGTTATAGTTTTGTAATGATGGTATTGACATCGAATTTTATTTAATATTTCCAATATGATTTCATGTATGATTATTTAATTGAATGAATTTAAGAATTGCAAAGCGAGTATGCATTTAGTAAATATAGCTTTTTCAAAACTTATTTTATAATAGAATCAAGTCAATGACAAACAATTTGTTAACTGCATCTTGAATTTTGCTCTAAAGTAACAATTGAAGACTTACGTAGAGCTAGTGTCGAAAGTGAAAATTTCTAAAATAATTGAACAAAGAACTATTTCAGAACCGCCCTTCCATTGGCTCCGTAACTTTTCAATATAATTTGTTCAAAAATAACAAGTGTTCTAGCTTGACACATTATATTTTAGCTTGTAACATCTCAGACCTTCAAATAATAATAACACTCAAAAATAACTTGGCAAACTCAAAAATAACTTGGCAAATGACCTAGTGCAGGTTGTGTATTACAAACCCGGTTTTAAAAGTCCGAGATATGGGCAAAAGTATATTTTTCTAGATCCGAAAATATTCATATAATATGAATGATTTCTGATACAACCTAACTACGTACAATGGTACGAAAATAAAAAATGCAAAATATAACTAACTAATTTGGTATGGGAGATACCACTTTCCTTTATAAGGGAGGGGTCATTCCTACTACGCCGATCACGCTTAGCTAAACTTCGTACAGGGATCAGGAATAAATTTGTTTTTAGCTGACCTCCGTAGAATGGTAATAAATTGATTGATACAGAGTTTAAATATTTTTAGAATTATAGCTCTTCAGATATTAAAAATTAATTATTTACATTGTGCCATGACCTCTACTGCAATCCCGTCCATTTTCAGGCAATCTCTGTAAAATGGTAAGAGAGCTATGCGGACAAAATTTGAATAACCTTGCAATTATTACTATGTATCGAAGATGACTCACCTCCTTTTCCGACCCCTCCCATTTTGGTTCCCCAGATATTCGAAATTAATATTTACTCTGTATGGGAGGTGCTACGCCCTCTAATCTATTTTCAGCTAAACTCCGCACAGTAATAAGAAATTAATTCGTTAAAAGTTTAAACACTTATAATCATAGTTCTACAGATACTCGAAATTAATTATTTACTTTGTATAGTACCACGCCCACTATTCCAATCCCGAACAATTTCAGCGAAACTATGAAAAATTATAAATGAGCCATTTAGACTAAGTTTGAAGAATCTTGCAATTATAGTTATAGTATAGTAAAATGTTGTTTTATTATTTAAAATAAAGCTTTTTGTTTTGAACTTTTATGTACAATTTGTTTTTATAAGTTTTTGAAATTTCTTCTTTTTATTTACATTTATTGAAAAATATTTTCAATTATTTGAATGTACATATATGTATGTTGGAAATAGTTTTGAAGCTTTTTCAAATAAAAACAAAAGTTATATTTTAAAATAAAGTCGACTTTAACAAAAGTTAACATTAAAATTTCTTTCATAGTTAGGGTGCTAAATTTTAAGCTATTATTTGATAAAAATTTAATTATACATTTAATTTAATATTGTTTTTATGTTTACGAAATAAATAGTGAAAAGATTATTTTCAAATGTGTCTTTTCTTATTGATATCAATTTGATACATTGCGACTGGTCTCAATTGAAAATAATTGCGACTAACGACTTGGCACTCAAAAAATGGATGTCTGGATAATATGATCAACAAATTCATCCATTCTCCGTCCCAATGGTTTGGCATCGAAAATTTTTTTATTGTTATGGGTTACCATAACAATTTTTTCCGTATTTTTAGTGAGACGGCCTAATACATATAGATTCAACAAAACAACTCAAAATAAAATTGTTTAAATGAAAGGCATGAATGCAGTTTCAGTATTTTTGTAGTTTAAAAATAACAATATTAAAGCATTAAATAAATATATCACATGTAAAGGAATATGTGATAGGAAAAAATTAAACGAATTTACTCATTTTGGGAAATTTTATAAAGTTTATATAAGAGAATAATAGTGAAAACTAATAACTTTTCTGAAAAAGCGCAATTTTACCAGTAATTTCATATATTTGAAAAAAATACATTTAATAGAAAAAAGTATTGTTTTTTTTAAGATTTTGGAAAACAATTATATTAAATAATAACTGAATAATAAATAATATTATAAATTTATTTGTTGGCTTAACTAACTAATTTACAATGCCCGAGAGATATGCGAGATCATAATGAAAGATCAAAGTTTTTCGATAAACGCTTTTCGAAGTTCAGAACCTGTTTGTGTGATAGTCCTACATATTGGGGATTTCATGTCAAGTGAAACAACTTTTGAAATCGATATCTTCCGATTGGGATGTAATTTGCACATATTATGTCTTGAGAGACAAAACAAGTTAAAATAGTTATTGATTTTGCCAAATAAAAATCAAAAATTGTATATATTAAATTACAAACCACTTGCATCCCACTAAGCGGACAAAAAGTTCTTAAAGGAATAGTCCTAAAAAAATGCCAATTTTTAAAGAAAAGTCAACAAAGTTTTTAAACATTTATTTTAATAGATATTTAACTCGCATCCCACTAAGTGACCAAAAAGCTCTTCAAGGAAAATACCTAAGCTTTTGTTTGAGAAAAAAAGGCCCATTTTGAAACAAAAGTCAAAAAGTTTTTGATTTTTGAAAAATATGTAAAATTTTGACCCCCTCTAATTCAGAGAGTTCTTGACCGATCTTGGTGAAAAATTGTATCTGAATTTCGATTGACACTTGACATGAAATTCCCCATATATGTATATATTCGCATATTGTTCGCAGCATGTGTATTACGAGTAGACTTCTTTAATTAATACAGCTCTAAATTATGCACTTTCGGTACATACAAAAAATGATTTTCGTTTTATTTTTGCAAGAGTATGAATCAAATTTAATTTGCATTTTACAAAAGGGAAAACAACAAAAAAAACAAATGGATTTTATTTGCAATTTCACAAAAAAAAAATAAAGAAACAAATCTACACCCAAAATATGAAATTTACTTACTGTACGGAATGGAATGACTAGAGTAGTATGAGTAATTGTGTTAAGAAAGGATCGTCTAAAAGAGAAGTAAAAAGATACACAAAAAATAAGTAAATGAATGGAAGTCATGTTTAACAGTAATTCTAAATATGAGCGCGAAAATATGTTTTTTGCATTTAGGAATGGTAAAAAGCACCCAGATTAACCAAAAATGTCATCGACCATGTAAACTTCATATGCATCTATTTTTACTTTTTAAGAAAATGCAACAAGAAGGTTGTACCAAATTTTATATACCCTTTCGATATTTATTAATAATTTTTTTTATATAAAACAGTTTTTTCGTAGATTTTACTGATTTTATTTAAATAGTCGAGTTAAAAAAATATTTTTCCATACATTGTTGATTCAAATTTCTAATTCTCAAACTTATGCTGGAAAGGCACACATTTCATATGAAATTATGTCTTTGTATAGATTTTGCTTATAACTCAGAATTTGATGGCTCGATATATGTATCTGATGTATTGATACCATAAGTGGGTCCGTAGTTTAGCTGGCGGTCTCGGAAAGTCAATTTTTATTACAACGGGAACATACGGACATCATAAAATCGTTAAAGCTTCTAAATTTATACAAACGAATTATAGAAATTACTAAGGGAATCACAAACATATATATAGTGAAATCGAAAATGCGAGAATTTGATTAAAATATTTTTCAAAATTTCTCCATGTGACACATACGCCCGCCACACAGTGGAATTAAATCTGTAACTTCTAAATGGATAGTCCGTTATTAAGAAAGGTTCCCACTAGTATCGATTAGGTATATCTGAGTTTAAGTTTTCAATTTTGACTTTGAAAACTATGTGGGGCATCTCGCAATTGGACGATTTTATTGAACTAAATAAATATTTTAAATAATTTCATTTTAAAATTTTTGTCAAAAACTACTAAAGTTCGAGTAGTTACAAGAATATTTCGTTGAAAGCGTCCTTAAAGACCTTTCAAATGATATCAATATTTCATATGTATCCTGGCGAGAAATATGGAAAAAAAATCATGAAAACCTATTGTTTAGGTTGCATCCTTTTGGTAATAACTACTTTAAACGTATTATACTATTTTTAACAACGTTAGAATTTATTGTTGCTTCCTTTTTTTATGCAACTTTGCTGGAAGTATTTTACTAGATTCTAGCGAGTAAACCGTTAACGGGTCCTTAAATATTGTTTGCCACCAAATTATGCTTGTTATTTTAGCATTAAAAAACACTTGTCAAATTGTCTTCGACATAAGCACTACGTGCATTTTACTAAAAAAGCAATATATTCCTTCTACGAGGTAATATTTAATAACAATAAAAAGAGATCTTCGTCTCTAATTTAAACTTGAAATTTGTTTGTTTTATTTTTATAACAATTTTGGAAAACTTGGATTGATGCCAAACATTTGGTCCTAGCGAACCGGATTTTTAAACGAGTACTGGATCTTTGGGCATCATTGACTCCATCATCCCCTGGCAATAATACAGTCCACCGACAATATATTTATATTTATTTTTCATAAAATAAGGTACGTAATTATATTTCAATTGTGAGCTAAAGTGAAGTGATTAAAATTCGTTTGATTTTAACGCGAACGCACATACACTTTTCATTTGTGTTTTATTTCATTAAATTCTTCGGTTTTAAAAAATAGTGACACTATTTCATTTGTTTAAAACTTAATTTATACGGACAATAAATAAAAATTAGTATTTCCTACATTTTCTTTTGTGCGATTATTTGTTTACAGATTTCCATCTGTAAATTACAATAACAATAATATATTCTTCTTACATTGTATTGGTCACCCTACGGTCGGTCAGTTTGACTACAACATAGTTTCGGGATATATTTTTGTTAAATTTTTTATATTTTTGTAATTAATTTTTATATATTGTCGATAATTGAATAAGGAAAATGCCCATAACTTCACTTAATAGATTCATTAGAGCATCTGATGCTCTTATTGCTTTTGAGGCAAATTTTAATGATTTTCCTGAGGACATTCATAATGTTTATACCTTGGAGGTTCAGAGCGCTGAAATAAAATTGTTATGGGAGAAAGTTAAAACAACATATGAGGCATGTTTGGATTTTTTGGAGAATTCTGATACAGAGCCTAGTGATGTAGATGTAGCTGCATCTAAATATCAGGTCACATACGTAGCCTATATGAAATGTTTAGGTTCGATTAATGAGAAGGTGAGCAAATTTAAATCGGTACCGAACGCAAGTGATTCGCCAGTAGTGAATTCTGATTCTGGGCATACTTTGACTCTACCCCCTTGCGATGTCGACGCATTTGGAGGGGATTATGATTCTTGGCCGGCCTTTAGAGATTTATTTACGGCGATTTATATAAAGAGCTCGCGCCTTAGTAATGTAGAACGCCTTTGTCATTTAATACGTAAGACCGAAGGTGAAGCTAAAGATATTGTTTTGAAAAGTCCGTTGAGTAATGAGGGCTTTGATGTAGCCTGGCGGGATCTTAAGATTGCATATGAGAATCCTCGTATGTTAGTAAACAACCAACTGAAACTTCTGTTTAGTCTGCCTTCCTTTGACAAGGAAACTAGTGCCGGACTTAAGACCTTAAAACGCGGTATTAATAGTTGTCTTACATCCCTTTCTATTTATAAAGTGCCTACGGATAATTGGGACCCAATTATCGTCTTTATATGCATTCAAAGACTTCCTTCATCGACAGTTTCTCTTTGGGAACACAGTGTAAAGAACAAGACGGCTCTCTCCCTTTGGCAAGATTTGGATAACTTTCTGACGGAAAGAATTCTGACATTGGACTGTCTTAACAATCTTAAGGGTAACGTTTTGGAAACAAAGTCAAACCACGTGAAATATTCTGTACCTTCTGACGATGTTACTTCTTCGAATATTTCTTGTATTTTATGTCCTAACCAATCTCACTTTTTACGCACTTGTCGACGATTTAAGAGTCTTCCAATAACTGACCGAATTTTAGCTGTGAACGAAAATAACTGTTGTTCTAATTGTCTCTCAAGGACACACCATGTCAGCAATTGTAAAAGCAATAATAATTGTTTAATTTGCGATAATCGACACCATACTATGCTTCATCATGAGCCAATAGAAAATTCAAACGTGGAATGGACTACGACTTCTTCCGGTCAGAGTTCTGCTGAGGTTCTTCGACCCACTAACTCGTCACCGACTTATCAACGACCTTCTACTTCTACTAATGTTACGCAAACTCGACAAGTATTTCATACACGTCAAAATCAATCTGTTATCTTAGGAACTGCATCAGTAAATATCATACATAATGGCAATAGGTATCAGGTCAGAGCTCTTATTGATTCAGCTTCGGAATGTTCATTTGTTAGTAATCGATTACGAAAAAGGTTTAAACTTCCCACGCATTCTGCAAATGCTAAAGTTTCTGGCGTAAATAATGCGGTTTCTGTAGTTTCGAGAAAGGCTTGTTCTCTGAAGATCGGCTCTGATTTGGATTCTTCTGTAGTACTGAATACAACGGCCTTTGTTTTGGCAGATATATCGGAGAATTTGCCTTCGATTTCTGTAAACGCCGACATTAAAGGATTATTGCCAAATCTTCATTTGGCAGATTCCAATCCTTTCCATAGCCGGCCTGTTGATATTCTTATTGGGGCTGATTTATATCCGCAAATTATGTTACCGGAAATTCGACGAGACGTTTTAGGGTCATTATTGGCTCAGAGAACAATTTTTGGCTGGATACTGACAGGTCCAGTTAATTCTATATAATTATCAGTTAATGGTATTTCACTAACTCGGGATTTCCTAAAAGACCTAATGCTGTCATTTGATTATTCCTCTTTTTATTACTATGGATCTACATCTATGAATTAAACACAAATGAATTCAACATTTTAACTAACATTCGAATTGTATATTTACATTATCATTAAAAAAGCTCATTGAAATATATTTACGATTTACCTTAGTATGTATTATTTTACTATATTATTTATAAAAACAATGCCTTTAATGGTCAGTTGATGGATCTGTCTAAAAACCATTCAGTTGATGGATCTGTCTAAAAACCATTGCCCGCAAGGGTCAGTTGATGGATCTGTCTAAAAACCATTGCCCGCAAGGGTCAGTTGATGGATCTGTCTAAAAACCATTCAGTTTATGGATCTGTCTAAAAACCATACCTATGCTATTAACATTACAACATACATTAGTGTTGCAAGGTGGCCGGCAATGTTTAGGTTGCATCCTTTTGGTAATAACTACTTTAAACGTATTATACTATTTTTAACAACGTTAGAATTTATTGTTGCTTCCTTTTTTTATGCAACTTTGCTGGAAGTATTTTACTAGATTCTAGCGAGTAAACCGTTAACGGGTCCTTAAATATTGTTTGCCACCAAATTATGCTTGTTATTTTAGCATTAAAAAACACTTGTCAAATTGTCTTCGACATAAGCACTACGTGCATTTTACTAAAAAAGCAATATATTCCTTCTACGAGGTAATATTTAATAACAATAAAAAGAGATCTTCGTCTCTAATTTAAACTTGAAATTTGTTTGTTTTATTTTTATAACAATTTTGGAAAACTTGGATTGATGCCAAACACCTATCAAAAGGACTCTTTTATCCACTGATGGCAGGACAAATATTTTGAGAAATGGTCTCTTCAAACAAATTAATCTTTAATTTTAGTTGGGAATATCGACATCTTATTTTTCCTCTATACAAACGGTGCCACCCTAATGAATATAGTACAACAACAAATACAAAAACTACGACTAAAATTATAATGGATGTGCTACTTTTTTGTTATTGTTGTATTTTCCATTATTTTGTTACTTTAATGTTGGTTTGACGTGTTAGTGGTTAAACGCATGTTTCTGACATTTTGCTTCTTGATGCAATTATGCTTGTACTTAAATTTACATTTTTACTTTTCTATCATCTATGTAGTTTAAATTTGTACTCATAGTTTTGTTTAACTTAAATTAAAATAAAATAGGTAAAAAATATATTAAAATGATTTCGCTATCTTCTTATTAGAAATTCCAAATAGTGCAACATTTTATAATGAATTAAAATACTGAAAATGCAGTTATACACTTTGTTCAAATATTAAAAACTAAAAACTTGTACCCGATATACCAGATAAATGCAAATTCACATCAGAAAAAAATGATGTACACAAATAAAATAACAAAATAAACTCTATGAAAATTACATCAAATATGCATTCATATATTTCTACATATAGTATATATATATATATAGTTCTATAGCTGAAACAAAAAGTCGA
The DNA here is from genome assembly GCF_958450345.1 of Calliphora vicina. NCBI lineage: Eukaryota > Metazoa > Arthropoda > Insecta > Diptera > Calliphoridae > Calliphora > Calliphora vicina. Next base: position 85,317,671 of record NC_088783.1, read on the forward strand.
CTTTTCGACCTTTCGATGTTTTCCATTTTTTAAAAAGTCGACTTTTTAGTTAATTTTTTCAGGAAAAAGTCGATTGTTCGAAGAATCGACTTATAGAACCCTACACCATATATGGGTATTATATGATAGAGGCTATTTTGGATTTTCAACTAGTTTTCAATATGTCCTTCAAAGTTTATGTCCTTGAATATTCTTGAACTTTTCCCAAAACGTCTTCTAAATAAATTAAATGTTGTTTTAATTTAAATAGCGACATTTAGCCAACTCCTTATTTTATTATACAAAGTATCGGTTTCAAAACACAAAAATTCTTAAAATCTTCACTGGAGCCATCAAAAAACCTCAAGATACCCTATGAATTCTTCAAAAATTTGTTAGAATTACTGCACGATAATTGTCCCACTTAACCTTCAAGAATTTAAAAAAACATTCTGAAAAAATTTTGTTGTTTTATTATAATTCGACCGCAAGTTGTGCCATTTACTATTTATTTAAATTCTTTTCGTTTTTACCACCATGCATAAAGCATTTGTTTTTGTTGCTAAAATTGCATATGATTTATGTTGCATTTTGGGTAAACTATTATATACTTAGTAAAAGCCAAGTGAGAGCGTTAAGTTGATATATGGAATGATGCCATGCAATAAAAAGATTAGTGGCTCTTACCATAAAAAATTCGCTAAAATTCATATAATTCTTATAATATTTATTAAGCTTGAAACAGTTTTTATGAGAGTGGTAGTCAAATACTCGAACATACTCATACATGTAACAAAAAAAGTGAAAAAACAAGTAGAAAATTGAAAGTTTGGCAAGATTTAGTTTGCCAACATTTTTGTAAAATGACCTAAATACTAAAAGTTTTTAAATGTTATATAGAAATTCATAAATCAAATTTACATTGAAAAAAATACACAACTTTCAACACTAATTAACTATATTTTCTTTGCGTAATAATAAAATAAGTATAAAAATGTTTTTAACTTTGTAAAAAAAAATGCAGTTAAGTACTTTCTAAAAAAAAGCATTAATAACTCTGTAATGGCTGGAAGAAACTCGTATGAATATAAAATATTTTATTTTATTGATGAATATATTATGCATTTGGGGCAGACATATAGAAATAAAGGAAATGTTTATTACTCACGCTAAATTTACAAAAGGAGTTTTTATTCTTGTTCTTTAAGCCAATTTTATGGGACACAAAAGAAATTCAGACAATGACACGGTTATTAAATAAATAATTCAATTTAAATGCAATAAATATTATCGAAATGTATAAAATAATATTAAGTTATTACATTCAATAAAAATATTAACACCATTAACATTTATACCTATTTATATTTGAATTTTACAATACTTATTTTAAACGATTTGCTTTCAAATCGCCTTGTCAAGCATTGTGTAAAATGTTGTGTACGTATACTTAATATTGGATATTTCAATATTAAGTATACGCCCCATTATATGAATGCATATTTGATGTAATTTTCACTTAGTTTATTTTGTTATTTTATTTGTCCACATAATTATACCCTACATCACCATAGTGGGGAGGGTATATTGGATTTGTGCATATGTTTGTAACGTCCAACAAAATTTGTCTAACATCCACCTTAAAATATACCGATCGACTCAGAATCACTTTCTGAGTGCGCGAAGTACAGCTCGCAATTTTGAAGATATTTCGATAAAATTTCAAGGTCCAAGCCTATTGAAAGTGGCCGAAATGGCGCCCATATAAGGCCCGTTTCCGAAAACCACTTTAACGTGCATAAATCTTCTAAAAATGTTGGTATACACATAAAATTCAAAATAAACAATTTTCATATAGACAAAAATCAAACTACCCAATTTCATGATGATCGGTCCATAATTGGTCATAGCTCCCATATAACCCCAGTTCCGAAAATCACTCACGAATATAAATTATTGAAATTTTAAAAGAAAAATATTTTTGCTCATTTGCTTAGTGTATGGTATTATATGGCCGGGCTTGACCGACCATACTTTCTTACTTGCTCTTTTTTCTGATGTGAACTTGCATATATCTGGTATATCGGGTACGACTTTTTAGAAGTCCTAAATTATAACAATATATGGAGCGATTTCAATCATTTTTACCTTATATATACAGTAGTTAGAAGACAAAACTGTTTACGAGTAGATGAAATTTTAGTTTACACATTATTTTTAACTAACTTAAGGCAAGAACGATTATAAAAAAATATTTTTATGCCAAAGACATCGTAAGGCTCACCATTGATGATTGTTAACAAATTACTTGGTGTGATGAAACTAATGGTAGGGTCACACATGACAAATATTTGACGAAAAAGACGTAACCACTAAAAAAAATGCATTTTAATTCTTTTATTTGTTTCAAAAACTTATTTTACTTAGGTTGAAAATTTAGTTTTATTTTATTTGATGCTGTTTGATCTTACAAAATACTTGTAAACACGTCAAACAAATTTGTGCTAAAAATAAGTGGTTACGCTTTTTTGAGCAAATATTTTTCATGTGTGACCCTAAGATTACTGAATCTGAGGTCTGATAGGCACACATGGACATGAGTTGATAAAAGGGTTGTGAAACTATTTTTCAATCTTAGCAGTCGTTTTAGAAATATAAAATTTTTTTGGCAAAAAAAATATTTTTTTGGCAAAATTTGTGTGTCGTCAAGAAACTAACCAATTGTAGTAAGGAATTTAAGGAAAGATAAAATCACTGTTTATTGTTGGTGTTTTGTTTAACGTCCCAGCAATTTTCAAACTTTCGTATTTTCTTTATTTTCAATGCAATTTCTAAACCATATTTAAGAGTTCATTATAATATTTGAATAAAAACATAACGGTACATGTCAGCTTATTCATTAGTATTTATAAGAAACCGATTATTTAAAAAACCGGTTTGTTGGTTGACCGAAAATTGGAATTTTTCAAAAAACCTTCGAAAAACCAGGTTAACCGACATATATGTGAAGAAAACATAAAATGTCTAATAAAGCTTTAAAATTTGTAGTTTTTAGTAGTCAGGAATGGTTAATATTAAATAACTATAAATATACAAAACTGCATTTTAAGTCCATTTTATTTTGTAAAAATTTCAAAATTATTGTCACAGTCAAATGGAATTGAGTATAAATATGTTACTACATATATTGTTTTAATTACAGGTTTATTCATTAAATTTCAACCACAAAATGTAAATCAATTTGTTAGTTAAATATTTGATAATTTTGAAATTTATTATCACCTCGACTTTCTGATATGAAACTGAAAATGTTACAAGTCACAAAAAAGGACTTATAACATTCAAACGCACTTCTTCTTAGCTATGATTATTTATCATTATAAATCATACCAAATAATTAATGAAACTCCATTATCAGATTTCAAAAATATTTCAAATCATGGATTGAGAACGTTTTTTGTCTCTTCTGTAATATTTCTGAAAAGCTAACGAAATGATTAATAAATTAAAATTTTAAGAACAAAACACACTAATGAAGTCAAATTTATTGAAAGAAGGTATGTAAATCGAATTCAATTTAACGTTTGGTAAAATCATCACTAAGTTTTTAATGAATCATTAGTAAGATTAAGCCTAAACTTATAGAATTATACGGAAATTAATTTTAATTTTTAATAGTTTCATAAGTCTTTAAGTAAACTCATCGTTATCTAATATTTAGAATCATTGTAATTCTTAAAAATATTAATCTAAAGAGGTTTGTATTGTAAATCAGCAGTTTAGGTTTCATATCAGACCAATAATGTGTACACAATGATTATTAAAAATGCGCAAAAACATGAGATTTATTAATTTTAGTCCCAAATTTTAAAAACCGGTTAACAGAGTGATAAAAACCGGATAAACCGGTTAACCGAATATGAACATTTTAAATTAAACGGTTCGCAAAAAACTGAGATTTCGAAGAAAAACCGGGTTTTCGGTTAACCGGTTTATAAACACTAGTATTCATGCAGCTTGACAGTGAATTTCACAACATTGTTGAAATTTGAACAGTTTGGAAGGCGGCCCACAGTGCTTTGTTCAATGGACAAAAATCAAAAACAAGATCATGTCTTTGATGTTAATGAAATTTATATTTTTCAATAGACAACTAAATAACTCATTAGTGTAAAAAAGACTTTTTTATAAATATCTATTTTTGTCGTCACTAGAGGTCGCTAAAGTTAGTACATTTTCAACATAAATTTTATGGAGAAAAATATATTTGTTTTAAGGTTAACTAAAATCATTGTTAAAAGTTCGTTTTAAAAGATATAAACTCGCGATTGGCTGCAAATGAAAGAATATGAATGTGGAATTATGAAAAATTACCGTTTTTCTCAAAAAAGGTTTAACAGTTTAATCTGCGCAATTTTTAATAATTAACATTTTTTTTATTGTAAGCCTGAAATTCTAAAACTTTGTTGGACTATTAGTAAAATACGTGTTAATCTATTTTGATTATGTTTAACTATAGAATAGCCATAAGTATTATCTATAAGAAAATGTAATCATTAGTTGTCCTTTCGTATGAAAACTATTAAAATTTTGTTTTTATTTAAATGTATAAATTACCATATCGTAAATTTTCAATTTGATGGTTTGGGGAAATAGCTCCAGATTTTTGGTTTTTTATAAAATAATACCGTTTTTTTCTTTTAAATAACTAAGAAATATTGCGTTATTTAACAAAAGTAGTTTAATGACATAAAGTGTATTAATAGGTCTTTATTTGGTTCTTGATGTTGTATGTTTTTTTGCTGAAATCAAAAAAAAATGACAAAGTTTGATTTAATTTTGAAAAAAAACATGTTAATCAATTTTAATTTTTCTTTAATTTTATCTAATGCCTATCTCTTATTTATTATAATGTGAAATCATTATTTGTCCGTTTTGACTAGAACTTTAAAAAAAATTAGTTTTTGTTGGCTCCCATAAATAATACATTTTTACCGTAAATGCAAGTAACTCAATAATTGAATATAACCTACATATCCTTAGATTGAGATATTAATATGAACTTCTGCTGATATTATGAACACTTAAAGCTTAATCCAACATCCAGTTTCTAATATTACAGCTGAACCATAAGGCTATCAATATTTTAAAATGTCCGTCTATCCGTCCTTCCGAATTTAGAAAATATATAAAATATTTTTTTAAAAAAGGATATATGGCATTTATGTAAATCCTTGCTAAAATTGAAATGTTAATAACTAAATTAATCCGATATTATAAGAGAACAATAATTTCTGAAAATGAATAATTTTATTCAGGTTCATAGGTTTTTTAAGGAAAAGGATGTATGGCAGCCACCCGAATCCTTGCTGCGATTGTAATACAAATTTTCACAAACAACAATAACTTTATTAAAATGATTATAACCAAATTGGTTCCACAATAAGAAACGATGTTTACGAATTTTTTTAAAAAAAAATTAGATGTTATACAGGATATTGAAATCTTGATGTCTTGGAATTATGAATATCCTTCCCATAAAATTTTCATAACTCTGCATCTAATATTATAAGAGAACAATAATTTCTGAAAATTAATAATTTTATACAGGTTTATAGGTTTTTTAAGGAAAAGGATGTATGGCAGCCACCCGAATCCGTGCTGCGATTGTAATAAAAGTTTTCAAAAACAACAATAACTTTATTAAAATGATTATAACCAAATTTAAAAATGTTAGGAGTATAACTGTGAATTTTATTCAAAATTATATGTTCAGGATATATGGGAGGTACCCGTGTCCTTTCACGGATTTTTTCAAGAATTATATTTTTTCTTAATCTTACCAAAAGGTAATATTCCACTAATTTTTATTCGTCTGCAATAACTCCTTCTATTTTTGTCCATTGCCTATATGAAAACAAAGCACTGTGCGGCCTCATAGTGGTATAGAAAAAAATATAGAGAAATAAATCTGTAACTTTTAAATGCTTAGTCCAATTTGAATGAAGTTTGACATGCGCAAAGAGGGAGTTTTGGCGAGTTCAAGTTTTCAGCTTGGACCTCATGGACCCACCAGGATCGCGGTCAGGTGATTCCAAAGTAGATCACCTCGGGTATGTTAAATTTTTAAAACAATTATATTTCATCATTTGGATTTCTCGTCAAGCAGTGTAAAAAACCTTATCATGTCTATCAATTATCTTTTACAGCTTAGGAGATATTCGTATTTGAAAATTAAATTTTTTATATCAGAGGATCCAAATATTTTCCGAATTTCTCCATTTTTATGTAATTATACCAGTATGCCAGTTGAATATACTGGTCTTCACTGGGTATCGAAAAGTGTACAAAGATGATAACTGAGGCTGCAATAACGCTTTGTGTTACAAGTGTTTTGGACCATTCCACAAATTAAAACCGTAATTACATTTAGAAAATGTTATAAATAAGCAAATAAATGTTTGCTTTCATCTAAATTTATTAATATTCTGATTTTTTATTAATTTTTTAATTTCGAATCACACATCAGGAATACTTATTGGGATTATATGTCCCAGGATAAAGGGATGATTTCAGGATTTCTGAGTATGCAGAACATAATATTTTTTCCACATCTTTTTGAATATGCAAAAATGTCTACCATATATATTTTGGTTCTCAAAATAAAACTCCGTCCGGAAAGGGTTAAGCTTTGATATTTTTACGAATAAAGTTTGAGTGTCTGTAATTCTCAGTCATTCTATAGTTTTATTTGTATAAAATCTTTAGTTTTTCTAAATCCTTTTGGAAAAAGATTTCCTGATAATCTGGCCTAAGCAACCAGTGAAATGCGCACAGGAATTAGCTTATCCCCCAACAATAAATGTCAGTGAATTAATCAATAATTAAATTGGGAATTTAGAATATGAAATCTAAATCTTACTAAAATATTAATTTTGTATTCCCGAAATAAATCTTTTTCGAAATTTTTGTTTTTTGTTAAAACGGCATAGCTTTTGGAAATAATCCAGTTAATCAAAGTTTTGCGAAAGTATACCTATCCCTCAATTTACATGTTCCTGAAAAAATCGTGTAAATCGAAAAAAAATCCAAATACGAATAAATTTAAACTTTTGTTTAGAAAATTCATTTATTTTAAAATAAAGTATACATTGTAGTTAAAGCATTTAGTAAAACAAAATAAATGGAACTCATAAAAACACATGTCAGTTCATAACTTCCAATCAATTCTTTATCACTGTCTTCCACTTTTTATCTTATTTTTTGGAAGGTGACATATCACATTCCTCACTAGATAATTTTTCATGGGTTTCTGATTCGAGAGTTGATAAATTGGTTCAGCAGTTCGTAGAGATTTAGAAATATAATTAGTAATTAAAACATGTGTTGCTTTATTGTTTAAGTATTATGAACCACCTTAAAGTCCCTACATAAAGCAATTTTTGTTGTCAGTGCTGTCGTTCGTTTCGGTCATCATATTTATTAAATCTTCAACATCTAATTCTTTATTTATTATCAATTCTTCAATATCACCTGCACAAAAGTCACCAAAACCTTCTCCTTCCAATGCATGTGCCAAGGATTGACAAGATATTATAACATTTTCTCCTACATCTGGCCACAAATTTTTCCAACAGCCTTTGAGCGTTGATTGCCTGAGTGAGGTATAAGTCAATGCAACATTCTTTACACAATATAATACTGAAAATTTTTTGCATCTATTACAAATATGTTATAGATAAATATTTTAGATAATTTACTGAAAAAAAATATTTTTTTTTCTCTGTGCAAATTATAAAGTAATTTGTGTTTGTTAAGACGAACTAAGTTTGTTGTATATCAGTATCAACTCAAAACTAATTGTGAAGTTAAATATTATTGGTTTAGCTTTCGACATTTACTTGTAAATTTCTTTTAGACAAAACTTTTTTGAGAAAAAGTAAAAGAAATAAAAAATTATAAAAATTTTAATTAGTAGTTAAGTTAACAAATATTAAAACTAAACCTTTTCAAACTACATACATATACATGTATGTATGTATATTAATTAAGCAAAGTTTTTGAAAATACACCCATTGGAATTATCTAAAGATTTTCGCAGTACAAACTCCCTCAATACAATATATTTATAAAAAAACGTTAAAATCAACTAAAATGAAATGAAATGCTGTCATTTAACAAAACAAGAAGAGAATCTTAAAGATACTATTAATTGCTTAATCAGACCTACATGCTGAACGTAATGAAACCATCTAAAAACATGTAGCCATATTTAAGCCACATAATGATAATGGCTTTAACCCACACATCTAAGCAAACATCCACACAGATACACTACACTACAAACTATACTGGCACTTTGCTATGGTAAAATAAGATTTTGTAGTTTTTGTTAAACGTTTTAGCTGAATTCGAAATACACAAATACGAGAAAAGCACTTAAAAGCACTTTATACCAAAAAAAACCCATAAAATTATATTTATACAAGCAGAGTTATTAAGGAATTAAATGATTTACTACTATTTGATTTTCATATGTATCTTGGTGGTCGGTTTTGGTCACACATTAGTGTTTAGTTGGATAAATTGTTTGGTTGTGTTTATCCTCAAAGATATACCACTTTGAAACAGAGTAGGAAACACACAAGAAAAGTTCATGTTAAGGTCAAGTTCATTTTAATTATCATTCCTTTAAGAACTGCCCGAAACATCTTCACACTTATGGTGGCAAAAACCACCAGCAGAAACGTCACAACTGACAATCAGTCTAGAACAAAAACGAACAAGAAAGACAGCAAAAAGAAGAAAAACAAACAATATTAAATCTGCAAACATTAGTGTGATTAGGAAGAGATGACAGCAGCGGCTGTTAAGCGGTTTCCTATGATATATTGTATTTATGTGATTTGCATATTTGAGCGTGCAAACACTGTGTGAGTGCATGTGTATGGATCTGTGTTTTAGTTGCCATTGACATAATTTCATTAAAATAACGTATCGTTCAGTTTAGGTTTTTTTTTAGTTAGTTAGTTGGTTTTTGTTGGATGCTTGTTATGTTCTCACATACAGCATAAAATATTGTTAAGAGAACAAAAAATAAATGACAGACAAGCACCCATACACACCCTGCAAACAATTTTTAACGAAAAAGTCGTCCAAACTAGTTTTTTTGAAAGGTAACCCTGTATCGCTTACTTACCGATATAGTTACTATATTATAGTATCACGTTCTACTATTTCTTTTCATTTTATGTTGCAGGAGTATCAAATTTTTATCTAAAAAGTGTCTAGAAAGAAAAACATGTTTTCCATTCTGCTTCTTGTATTAAAATGGAAAAATTTTATTACATTCTACCTAGTCATATCATAAGTTTGGTACAGGTTCTGCAAAAAAATCATTGAATGAATCATTTGGTCTAAAAAATGTGGCATGGAAACAGACGAATATTACTGTCGCCAGTCGTTACACGTTATTTTGCGTATCGCGCCGTTAAACTGCCTGGATACACTAGTAGAGTAGTTGTCCTTCCCAGATCTAGTCTTCCGCCTAGAGTGGGAACGCCCACAGCTATTAATGCTGTGGGGAACCATGTTTGATAGCATCCAATACGGAGGCAGCAAATAATGTCGACGGAAATGAATATATGTAAGGTATCCATTTCTCGCATCAGGAAATATGACTTCCTATTTCAAAGTTTTATATTTTTGGAAAGCGTTCGGTCTTGAAAAAACATGCTTGCGTGTGCTATTTATCTCTTATAATTTCCGACTTCTAGGCATTTCATTTTTTTTATAAAAATTTTTAGTATAAAAAGAGCAATATTTTTGATGGGCGGAGTTTTAAAGTGGCGTATTGAGATATTGACTTGACTTTGAAAGATCAAAATTTAACTTATCTAAACAAAAAAAAAATAGTTCAGAATAATCGTGGATCAAATAATATTTGCAATCGTATTAAAATATTGATACTAATTTAAGTTTTAGAATCTCAATAAATATGTAATATATAATAAAATCTTTATTTATTAACAAAACTCAATGAAATGTTCAACGTTTTTTAAAATTGTCATTCTAAATAACAAAATGTAAAAAAACTTGTCCAAGGGTCAAAGCGAATCCCACAATTCCTAAAAATTGGAGCAAAACTCCCAAAAATTTAATTTTTTATAATTTGGCTGGGAAAATGCTTTGGGGATAAATAGGGAACATATCAAGGTTTCCAAAGCTCCTTCCCTTTTTTTGATCCCAGTTTTAGGATTTTAGAACATGTGGCCCAATGTTGAAATTTTTATAAAAAATAGGTCACATTCCGAAGGGCGTAGGACAATAAGACATGTTTTTATACCAAAATGTTCTTCGTAAAGATGCCTTATAGAAAAATATAAAATTGTTATATGTTTTTAAAGAAAGTTTATTTTTAATAAAAAAAGAGTTGAGTCACCTTTTCCCTCAAAAAACAGCAAAAATCAACTATTTTTTTAATATTTAAATTGAAAATCGTTTATTTTAGGAATCATACTTGATATTGCTCTAAAATCTTTCGTAATTTAGTTAACTAACAAACAAACAAATTCAAGTCCATGCGGTCCAAAAGTCCGACTTATATTTTAAAAAAATTGGACCAAGGTATGGCAAAATTTGAAAATTTAATTGAAATGCAATCTCTTATAAATTATAAGAGATAAATTGCACACGGAAGCATGTTTTTTCAAGACCTAGCCGAGCGTTTTCCAGAAATATAAAAAACTTTGAAAAATTTTATATATCAAAGGAACCCTATTTTGAGCCGCCATAGCGCAACCCCTGGATCATTAGTAGGGCCCATTTTAATAACTTAAACTCAGAAACTCCTTGGCTACGCCAATGTCAAATTTTATATCGATCGGATGAGCGGTTTAGAAATGCCAGATTTATTTCCAAAAAATTTTGATTCTGCCCCACTGTGCATCACTGAAGCGGAAACACAAGCAAAAATCAAAGGCACTGCTTCGCCAGTGCGCAAATACTAAAGGGAATATTCCGTTTATGAATGAAACAATTTTTAACGAAATGTAGTAACGATGAAATTTGGCACTCATTTGCCATTCATGAAAGACATCCAACTCTTGTTCATTTAGCCGTACATCCGGAAAATGGTTAAAGAGTGTTCTTTACTGAGAAGAATGTATTACAATGAGTTGATCGATCGCCACACAGTGGTATGAGAAAAAAAAGAGGGAAATAAATCTTATAAACCCTTAGTCCGCATGGGCCCACCAGGTGTGTTGCCAGAGATCCCAAAAGTAGAACACCTCGGGTATGTTCAATTTTTAAAACGATCCTATTTCTTCGGCTGTGTCCGAACACACAGGACACAGCCTATATAGAATCTCCTTCTCGAGCACAACACTACCTCGTCGTAGCTATCAATTATCTCTTAAAACTTAGGAGATATTCGCATTTGAAAATTAAATTTTCAAAATTTTTACCCAGCCTACTCTAGTTTTTTGATATTTGCTGATTTTCTCCATTTTCCTTTATTGGACTAACAACAAATGTATATGGCAAACCAAAGAGAATTATTTAAAAATCGTGACTGACTCCAAAGTTATATGCATTTGAATTTAAAAATTTTAAAAAAGGCGATTTTTCGCTAGTTTTTGGGAAAAAAATAGTATTTTATTTCTTTTTAAGTTATCTAAAAAATGTCCAAAAAGGTGTATTAGGAATTTACACTTTTTGAAAAGCTAACTTTACACTAAATATTTTAAATAAAATCAAATTTGAAAATTGTTGATTCCGAGGGGACCTGATCCATCAAAAAAATGCCTATTTTTATACCCTCCACCACCATAAGTGGAGAATGAGGGTATATATAAGTTTGTCATTCCGTGTGTAATATTGAGAAATATTCATCCTAGACCCAACAAAGTATATATATTATTGATCCTTATGAAATTCTAAGTCGATTGAGTCATGTCCGTCTGTCTGTCCGTCTGTGTAAAACACGCTCACGTCCAAAATACGCAAAAAAAAACTTAGCAGAGTTGCAAAAAAAAATTGTATTATTGTCCTAAGCAGTCAGCCAAATCGGTACATTACAACCAAAGTTATGAATCAAAATGTGGGACAACCTCAAAAAAAAATTTATTATTTTAACATATTTTTGGTTATTGGTGTAAATATATTGCAGCTAATACCATAAAATTTTGCACTCGTTACCTTTATGATAAAGAGAGTAACTCTGATGAAAATTATAAGAATCGGTCCATGATTTCTCCTAGCCCCCATATAAATTTCTTCCCGAAATATGGTTCTATGGTCAATAAATGCCTACAGAATAGCAGTATCCATAGAAAATTCAGCAAAAATAAGTTTCGGGTAAATAAAAATTACATTACCAAATTTTTCGTGGATCATAGCCCCCATATAAAGCACACTTCCGAAAATCACTTAAATAAACATAAATATCTCATAAATGTCGTTATCAAGTTGAAATTCAACATAAATAATCCCCACCCATAGAAGTTCCGCTTGCGATAATAACTATAATACTCATAAAACTATTGTAAAGATACATTTGTATACCTTTTTTATACTCTGTTTCTTCACTTGAGGTTAATAAGGAAAAATGTTGAGCCATACGCGTAATGTTAACCAATTACACTGTCCGACAAATTGAAACTTTTTGATTGGAATATAATAGCGAAAATTTTTGCCCGAAAATTTCAAAGATACCAAAGATGTAGATAAAACACTTTATGCTTAATTAGCAAAATTGCATGCCACCTTGGGTCTCACATTTTTTAAAAAAATCGCCAAATTCTATTTATAATCCGAATGAGCTAATATTTAAAATATAAATAGCCCTAGAGAAGATCTAAAAAAATATATATACATTTGTAGATTATCACTTTTAGGTCAATTCGAAATTTTATCGCGAATATAGGTGATATTTTAAAAAAACAATTTTGAACCACCTTAGGCCCGACATATCTAAAAACTAAAAAAAGATCGAACAAAAAAAAAATTAAATAAATAAACCTAACTCTTGACCTAAAAGTGATAATTTACGTATGTATATATATTTTTTGTAGATCTTCTCTAGGACTATTTACACTTTAAATATCAGCTCATTCGGATCATAAATAGATTTTTTGTGATTTTTTTAAAAAAATGTGAGACCCAAGGTGGCGTGTAATCTTGCGAATTAAGCGTAAAGAGCTTTATTTACAACTTTGGTATCTTTGGTGAATATAGTACTCTAACTTGTTTTTATTACAGTTGACTGGACTCTAAAAAAAAATATCCGAATTTTACCCGGAGTTTTATTTTTCCTTTACAAACCATCTCCTGAAAATTTCGAATCGAATAAAAAAAAATCAGCCAAATCGTTCCAGCCGTTCTAACGTGATGCCATTACATACATGGACCATTTCCTTTTTATATATATAGAGAAGATAGATAGATTGTTCCGATTTAAGTCTTTATTTGGTGACAGCTTAATATGGAATGACAATATTTTTACATTGATCTTTTCTTATAGTAAAATTAAGAATTGAGTACGATAAAATATTGAGAGCTTAATATCCATGGATAAAATATACATAGAGCGGAAACTCTCCTGTCAAAGATCTAACTCAGTTGTCAAAAACCTATGTGGTGATAATGTAGAGTAACTTCGGGTAATGTGGACTACCGTTTTGTTTTTTCTAAATTTTGGCCACAATATATATGGATATTAAAAGAGTTGTGAAGCAATAAATTAGCTAATGTATTCTCTAATGGTTTTTGCAGTTGAATATTTTTTCCGTTAAAGGATAAAAAATGTATGTGAAAATATTGTAAGGAACCCAAAAATCAGCATTAAAAAAATTGGAGGGTAATATGGACCACTATATGAGGGTAATGTGGACTAGTATTTAATACATAAAATTCATGAACCAGCTAATCATGAATGATTAAAAAATTTAATTTCAATATATTTTTATTAATACAAACTAAAAAGTCGCGTTCTTGGCTTAGATAGATTGCTTACAAAGTACATAGTTATTGTCGGGTAATATGGACCAGTAGTACATAATCAAGTAATTTAAGTGGTCCACATTACACGAACTTGGGTTACAGTGGTAAAAAGTTATTTTTACCTAATAATCTAAATGTGCTTAAATTCTTACCAAATATATGCAAAACTACGTGTCCACTTTAACTATATAAAACAACCAAACATTAAATTATACCAAGTAACTGTACCAAATTTTGTTTCTTACTTGAGCCGAAAAAAATGTTGAGCAGGCGCATTAATTTCAATACAAGAATAAAAAGTCAACATATCAATAACTCATGAAAGCAAATGTGCAATTGTCGTTTCAAACAAATTGTAAAATGTACGACAAATCAGTTTTATCATACCTTCAATAGTTTCTGAAAAAAGACACTGGTCCACATTAGACGCATAGTCCACAATACCCGAAGTTACTCTATTAGTAAAAAAAAATATGTTAAAACAAAAACAACACTCGTATGTGTAACCTTTTTGAGTATTTTTTTTTTGTTTGATTTTTTTTTAGTTTCCGCTCTATGTATATTTTCTCTATGTTAATAGTTATCAAAAATTAAATATTTAAAGAAAGAAATCTATTAATCAGAAAATGAGTACAGCAAATGTAATGAGTTAAACGTAAATGAGATGAATAAAAGAATTACAAACACTAGAATACATTGAAGCAAAATAATAAGGGCAAAAATAAAAAACATTTTAAATATGAGCCATACATGATCTAATAAATAAACATAAAATAATTAATATTGAATAATAATAATAAGATAATTATATTGAATGCATGTATAATAATAAATTAATGTATTAATAATGAAATAATCCATATTACAAATAAATTTAAAAAAACTATTGTCGTTACGATTTTATCACGAAAAAATCGTATACCAGTATTTATACTAAGTAGTACTAGGTACTTATTTATATTAAATATGAATAAAATAATTAAATAAGTAATTTAATTAAAAATGAGAATATAAAAAAATCTATAAAATAAGTTTCACTAATTAATTGGAAAACGTATTAACTAGGGTATTTATTCGAGTAATGATCGTTCGATTAATCGAATAATTTCTTACGAATAATTACTCGAACAATTTAAAAATTACCATTTTCTAATAACGAATAGTTCGAACAATTTTATGTAGAAGAATCGATTAAAACGAATAAATGTACATATGTATTTAAATTTATTAAATTGCTTAAAATTTTTCATAATTCCAAATTTAAACACTGTAGATGAGTGGTCCGATAGGTCCTTCTATAAGTATACATATAAATATTATTGCAAGAAGTTGCAATTCTAAAAACAAGTCTTTCAAAATGTTTAATTTAGTACTTGAAAAAATTAAAATAAAATGTACGGAATAAAATATTTGTTATTTAGTAAAAATGGCTGAATAATTTTAGAATTGATATCGAAACAGACATTTTAGGGTCTAAACATGAGGCGTAGTCCGTGGTGTGAATATTATCTGGCGAAATATTAGCACAATAGCAATTAATAATCAATATATTAACTTAGATTAAAGTGGTGTTGAAAGTGATGGCGAATGTGATTTTGAAACGGTCGTCGAAAGTAATATTGAGGATGGCATTTTTAATGATAACGTTGAAATAGGACATTATCTTAAAATATATATAAGTAATGTTATTAACCGCGTACGTAAGAGTTGCAAAATATTTAATAAATCTAAAGATAAACACAAAATATTATAAATGCGTCAATCATGCACTATTCATGCACTTCAAATTAATCACATTCACTGACAATGATATCAAGTTTTGGACAGATTCCCTAAGACAACTTGATTAAGCAAAGATTCGGAACCCTGATAGAACTTGAGGGTATAATACAATTAGTAATAAATATTTTAGAAAAAGTGAATAATTCATTTACTAAAGAATTAGTTACTCATTTTAAAATCCGAATTAATGAACGATATAAAAAGTTCTTATTACATTTATATTACACTTGAATCATGTCCAACTACCTACAATTTTTTAAAGCAAAGCTCCAAAACGGAAACTAAAGCGTTTGCTAGTCAATTGTTTTCTAGATTGTTCGGGAGGGAACTTCGTTCTTTAATTATACCCTTCAGCTTCGTGAGAAGGGTATATATAAGTTTGTCATTCTGTTTGTAATTTCTACATTTTTCATTTCCGACCCTATAAAGTATATATATTCTGGATCCTTATAGATAGCGGAGTCGATTAAGCCATGTCCGTCTGTCTGTCTGTCTGTCTGTCTGTCTGTCTGTCTGTCTGTCTGTCTGTCTGTCTGTCTGTCTGTCTGTCTGTCTGTCTGTCTGTCTGTCTGTCTGTCTGTCTGTCTGTCTGTCTGTCTGTCTGTCTGTCTGTCTGTCTGTCTGTCTGTCTGTCTGTCTGTCTGTCTGTCTGTCTGTCTGTCTGTCTGTCTGTCTGTCTGTCTGTCTGTCTGTCTGTCTGTCTGTCTGTCTGTCTGTCTGTCTGTCTGTCTGTCTGTCTGTCTGTCTGTCTGTCTGTCTGTCTGTCTGTCTGTCTGTCTGTCTGTCTGTCTGTCTGTCTGTCTGTCTGTCTGTCTGTCTGTCTGTCCGTCTGTCTGTCTGTTGAAATCAATTTTCTGAAGGCCCCAGATATCTCCGGGATCCAAATCTTCAACAATTCTGTCAGACATACTTTCGAGAATTTTGCTATTTAAAATCAGCAAAATCCGTCCATAAATAACGGAGATATGAGCAAAAATCCCAGACAACCTCTGAAAATTTCATCAAAAGACACTATGTATTGCATGCTTTGACAAAAAAACAACAAAATGTATGGTTGGATGTGCAAGCTTTGCGTATTTTGTTTCTTTTGGCGTTGTTGTTGTTTTTTATACAACTAACCGTTTGTTTGGTTGTGTGTTGGTTTTTTTGACAAAAAAAAACAACAAAACGTTGTTTGGATGTGCAAGCTTTGCGTATTTTGTTTTTTTTTGTGTTTTGTTTCTTTTGGCGTTGTTGTTGTTTTTTATACAACTAAACGTTTGTTTGGTTGTGTGTTGGTTTTTTTGACAAAAAATCAACAAATCGTATGTTTGAATGTGCATGCTTTGCGTATTTTGTTTTTCTTTTGGCGTTGTTGTTGTTTTTTATACAATTAAACGTATGTTTGGATGTGTGTTGGTTTCATTGCCTTGCGTATTTTGTTTTTTCTTTTGGTGTTCTGTTTCGTTTGGCGTTGTTGTTGTTTTTTGTGTTCTTGATAAATTTAGGATGCTGTAAGCTGAAAGTGGGCAATGTACATTAGAGTGCTCCAAGATTGTATGGACGAAAAAAACTTTCTAGGTACAGGCCGTCCCCCCCTCTAGAATTGTTCTATGTATTGTAGAAACACGTTGTGTAAAATATTAGGATGATAGGATAACGTTAACTGGTGGCGCAACGACGCTGAAGTTTTGAGGTGCATTTACAAGGGGAAAATATGCAATTTTTTCAGTTTTTGTAAAAATTTTGCCATTAAATAATGACTTTTACAATTTAATTTAAAAGAATCGAAATGTGTACGTAATTGTCGTTATAATAAGATATAAAAGACAAAAATTGGTGAAAAAATGTTAATGTTATTAAAAAATCGCCAGGCCATTAACGTGTCTCAGGCCACTAGAACATGAAATTTATGAACAAAATTAACATATTTTGAGAAATATTAAAATGAAAGCTTATTTTTACTTAACATATATCCATATTTAATTGTATATGAGTTTTTGTCCTCGTAGGATACCTTTAACCTATTCGCAGGTATGACCAAAAAAATATAATTTTTTTAACGGGTTTCAAAACTACAATTTCAAATTTTTAAAAATTTTGTTAAACAAATTGCAGAATTTTTTGATCATCACATGGGGATTTATTGACAACATAATAGGGAATAAAAATGTGAAAAAAGTATGTCAATACCTCCTATAGTTTTTCCGTACCTGCGATATAAATTTTGCGATTTTCGAGAAAAACTAATTTTTTGGCCATATTTTGGGGAATGACCAGAATTTTCTTACTGTAATGATTTTTAAGTAAAAGCTATTCAGAATAATATAGTTCAGGTAATTTTAAATATAGTCTGAAAGTTTTACTAAAATCGGAAAACTTTAACCCTTAAATCGTGAAGGTCAAAGGTCAATTTTTTCAATATTTGGAATTTCTCGTGGAAAGATAGCGAAATATTATATATTTTTGGGCCGATTTTGATGAAACTTACGAAAAATATAAAATGAAGTCTAGTATTCACAATAACAGTACAAAAATGGAAATTAACCCTTAATAGCACTTGGGGTCCAAATGACCCTCAACTTTTAAAATCACGAAAAACACAGTCATTTTGGCCTAAAGTACTCTTAAGGGTTAATTTCCATTTTTGTACTGTTATTGTGAATACTAGACTTCATTTTATATTTTTCGTAAGTTTCATCAAAATCGGCCCAAAAATATATAATATTTCGCTATCTTTCCACGAGAAATTCCAAATATTGAAAAAATTGACCTTTGACCTTCACGATTTAAGGGTTAAAGTTTTCCGATTTTAGTAAAACTTTCAGACTATATTTAAAATTACCTGGACTATATTATTCTGAATAGCTTTTACTTAAAAATCATTACAGTAAGGAAATTCTGGTCATTACCCAAAATTTGGCCAAAAAATTAGTTTTTCTCGAAAATCGCAAAATTTATATCGCAGGTACGGAAAAACTATAGGAGGTATTGACATACTTTTTTCACATTTTTATTCCCTATTATGTTGTTAATAAATCCCCATGTGATGATCAAAAAATTCTGAAATTTGTTTAACAAAATTTTTAAAAATTTGAAATTGGAGTTTTGAAACTGCCGTTAAAAAAATTTTATTTTTTTGGTCATACCTGCGAATAGGTTAACGGTATCCTACGAGGACAAAAACTCATATACAAGTAAATATGGATATATTTTAAGTAAAAATAAGCTTTTATTTTAATATTTCTCAAAATATGTTAATTTTGTTCATAAATTTCTTGTTCTAGTGGCCTGAGACACGTTAATGGCCTGGCGATTTTTTAATAACATTAACATTTTTTCACCAATTTTTGTCTTTTATATCTTATTATAACGACAATTACGTACACATTTCGATTCTTTTAAATTAAATTGTAAAAGTCATTATTTAATGGCAAAATTTTTACAAAAACTGAAAAAATTGCGTATTTTCCCCTTGTAAATGCACCTCAAAACTTCAGCGTCGTTGCGCCACCAGTTAACGTTATCCTATCATCCTAATATTTTACACAATGTGTTTCTACAATACATAGAACAATTCTAGAGGGGGGGACGGTCAAAATTCGCAATTTTATTTTTTTGGAGCACTCTAATGTACATACATACCTATATACTAATTATAAAAAATAATGATGCATCCACAACAAAGGTGAAGGGTATATAAAATTCGGCATAGCCGAATATAGCACTCTTACTTGTTTTTTAATAAAATTTCCATTATTCGAATAATTCGATTAATTTTAAACATGTGAATTGCACAAATTCTATATTTTAGTAAAAATAAACTTTATTTACTATCACACTTTTAAAAGACATTTCAATTATGAACATAATTAAAAATTAACACTAATTAATTAATTAATAAAATTTTATAAATTAATTGATTCAGCACACAAATTGTTTACGTAAGACAACCGATGACTTTAAAAATCATAAATTTACTTAGTATTATAATGTTCTTCTTCTTTCTTTTTAATTGTAGACTGCCGAAGAAAGAGACGTTTTGAGATTTAAAATTCGATATTAATGTAATTTGTTTTTGTAAAATTTGTTTATATGCAGAATATTATTTTTTCGACACGAAATAGTAGCATTTCGTTATATGCGAAAATCTAACTTGCAATTGCTGGCAGGGCAGAAAGACAACATTTCAAATGACATTGAAGTTATGAGTGAATGAAGAAGAGCAAATATAATGCTGTGAACAACACAAAGGGGGAATAAATATGAACAGTGGGTAAATGCTGTTAAATAGAAGGCCTACTTTTTTTCAAAACAATACATACAAACATACATATATATATACATTTGTGTATGTGTGTATGCAGGCATTCATTCATGCACACACTCAAACTTATAGACAGAAGTGATGAATGTATTTGTGGTGCTTGTTAAAGAGAAAGTTAAAGCATGCATGTTGTCAAGAGTTATCCTTGGTGGTACATGCCCAAACCACTTGCATACCCACACCCATAGAGAAACAACATAGAGCGGAAAAAAACTGAAACCAACATTTTTACTCAAAATAGTCACACATTCACATAGTTTTATTTACTAATGCATTCTCACCACTTAGGTTTTTTGACAACTGAGTTAGGTCTTTGACAGGAGAGTTTCCGCTCTATGTATATTTCTCTTTATGCCCGCACCCATATTCATCTACGATCTAAACAGAAAGACAGAAAATTCATACATTTCGTTTTTTTTGTTGTATGTTTTGTACTTGTACAATGTTGAAAAATTCATATTTATATTTCATGTTATTATCACCATAATTACATACATACAAAACTGCATAAATGTGTAAACAACATAGGGCGAGGTCAACTTAAAAAGTCCTGTCAATACAAAAATTAAAAGAACTAAAATTACCCAGCAACAAAATAGCAGGTTTTTCTAAAATCACAACAATTACAATGCATACCAAGTAAATTCACATTTTGTATCACTTTAGTCATTTATCATTCAAATATTCTATGGCAGGAGCTTTTCACAAATGCTGTAATCATTTACAAAATGCAAGGTTGGCAACCGATACAGATTAAATACCGTTTACAATTGAGTTCGATAAAATACCGTTATTCAAATACCGTTTACCCTAATACCGGTATTAATACCATTATAATAACGATGCAACCAGCTAACATAGCCACGACAATCCTTCAGAAAGAACAGATACCATTTGGAGACGCTTTGGACGCCTGGTTTACATGTCGCTCTCTCTGGGATATGCTTCACTTTGGAGCAGAGTATCCGATATTGATTCGTTCTTGGCCTCAAAAGATGAGCAGTTCGGGTGGCCCTTAATCAACGAAAGTTTGATTTTGGCCATTCTCACCCCTCACTTTGGTGAAAATTAGTAAAAAAATCATCATGAAAAAATTTTAGGTAAATCGGTTGGGGTTAAGACGTGCCGCAGGCCCTCTGAAGTTTTGAGATGCATTTACAAGGGAAAAAATTAATTTTTTTCAGTTTTTGTAAAAATGTTGCCATTAAAAAATTACTTTTGCAATTTAATTTAAAAGAATAGAAGTGTGTACGTAATTGTCGTTCTAATGAGACATAAAAAACAGAAATTGGTTGAAAAATGTTAAAGTTATTAAAAATTCGCCAGGCCATTAACGTGTCTCAGGCAACTAGAACAAGAAATGTAAGAACAAAATTAACATATTTGGATAAATATTAAAATAATAGCTAGTTTTTACTTAAAATATATCCATATTTACTTGTATATGAGTTTTTGTCTTCGTAGGATACCGTTAACCTATTCGCAGGTATGACCAAAAAAATAAATTTTTTTTAAAAGCAGTTTCAAAACTCAATTTTCAAAATTTTAAAAAAATGTTTAAACAAATTTAAGAATTTGTTGATCATCTCCTTTTGATTTATTGAGAATATAATATGGAATAAAAATATGAAAAATTTGTGGAAATATCTATTTTTACTCTCTAAAATAAAGTTACTGGATATTTTTTACTGGAAAGTACGCGAACACACCTATTAGCTACGCACACGCTCTTTATAAAAAAAATTATACTAAAATATAATTTATACTAATATGAGTATAAATGTATGGAGCTGATGTAAATCTCCGTACACAGTCAACGAGAAATTATCAATATTGAAATTAAAAAATCTGTAAATCGAAAATCACTCACAAATTATTGAAATTTTAAAAGACAAAGGTTTTTACTCATTTACTCAGTATATGGTCGGGCTTGACTGACCATACTTTCTTACTTGTTTATATTCCAGTAAATCATGCCTTTAAAACTTAATTTATAGAGAATTGGTTATAATACCCCTTGATTTGAAAATAAAAAAAATAAAAATTTGTTATGAAAATCATATTTTTTTTGATTGTTTTTCAAACAAATTTTAGATTTAATTTGTTACTTATTTAGGAATTTAGGAATTTTTTGAAAAACAGTTTTCTTTGAAATTTTAAAATCTATTTGGTAGAATGTTTTAAAAAATGGGGAAAAACATTTGTACAATATAAACATTAGGGTGGCCCTTAATAAACGAATGTTGGATTTTGGCAATTCTCACCCCCAGTTTGGTGAACATTAGTAAAAAAATCATTCTGAAAAAATTTTAGGTAAATCGGTTGGGGTTAAGACGTGCCGCATGCCATCTGAAGTTTTGAGATGCATTTACAAGGAGAAAAAATTAATTTTTTACAGTTGTTGTAAAAATTTTGCCATTAAAAAATTACATTTGCAATTTAATTTAAAATAATAGAAATATATACGTAATTGACGTAATACCTGTGCAACGACGTATATAATACCATATAGTAAGTTGGACTTCAATGTCAAAATCGGAAAAAATATTTTTTAACCCGATTTTTTTTCACCAAAAAATTTAATTTTATTTTTTAAATTAAAAAAAAAATAGTTTTTTAAAATTTAAAATAAGAATTTCGAAAAAAACGACTGGAAAAAAATTGATATTTTGTTTACCTAACAATATTTAAAATTTTTATTTTAAATATTTTGTTTGGCAAAAATGTCTAACTCAGAGAGTTCTTGACCGATCTTGTTGGAAAATTGTGTCTGGAATTTGTTTTATAACAAAAAATGTGCGCCTGTCAGTTTGTTTAAAACACGAAAGGAGGCAGCGACATAAACAAGGTTTATGTGAACCTTTCTACCAACATTTGTGGGAATCGGTTCATAATTGACCCTAACCCCATATAACCCCTATATCAGAAAAATATTTGTTTGTGAATATTTATAATAATATAAATTTCGACATAAGACATTTAAAGTTTTAAGAAATAAATCACAATATCAAATTTTGTACATTACGGACCATAACTGATTCAAGTCTCCATAGTAGGCCAAAATTACATATTGATGGTATGTATACAAGATTCGGCATAGCCAAATTTAACACTCTTACTTGTTTTATACATATTCGTATTACTCAAAGTATTGAGCTGCCGAAAAACATCGTTCATAGTCAACGCGCATTCATTAATAAACATGTGTATAAGTCTGTCAGTGCAAGTGAGACCTGATTGAAATTAAAAAATCTGGCTCCGTTAGGATTTGAAATTTATTTTTTTTTTTTTTCATCATTTATTTATTGTATCTTCATTATTTAATGAACTAACAATAAGTTGTTCAAATCTTATATCTAATAATTATTATTTAATTAGTCCAGCCAGTGCCGGACGAAAAAATTTTGTATTCATGGTTGTTTTGGTTAAATTGGCATTCTTCCTTCTAGATTAGGTCTGCTGTGTCCCTCCTTCTTAATCGAGTGTGGCCACGGTTATCTAATATGTTGCGGGCCAGCGAGTTTGGGTGAACTTCAACTTTTTTTTTAAATATTTTTGTACATTTTTCGAGATTTCAGTTTTTACAATGGGCACGTTAAGATCTTTGTGTATATTCGCGTTTTTGATATATCAGGGGGCATCTGTAATCATTCTTAGAAACTTGTTTTGGCGTCATTGAATCTTTTCTACATTTGACGCTGGGGCCGTGTCCCATAACTGTATGCCATAACACCATATCGGTTTTATGATCATGTTATAAAGTAGAAGTTTACAATCTAAACTAAGCGTGGAGTTTCTGCCAATAAGCCAATTAATTTGAATTGATTTCAATTTCATTTGAGTCAACTTTGCATCTATATGACTTTTCCATGTAAGGCAACGATCGAGATGTATTCCGATGTATTTCACTACCGATTGTTGAATTATTGTTTGGTTATTGATATGAATAGGGGGGCATGATTCTCTACGCAATGTAAATGTTATGTGTGTACATTTTTGCTCGTTGACTTTAATTTTACATTGTTTTAACCATTTTTCTAATTCAAATATGTGGTTTTGTAAGTAACGAGACGCTTGTTGAGGGTTTTCATGAATGCTTAGAATAGCAGTATCATCAGCAAATGTTGATGTATGAGTGCGATTGTTAGTTGGCATATCAGACGAATATATCAAATATAAAAAAGGTCTCAGGATACTGCCTTGGGGGACTCCAGCTTCAATGGGTTGTGCAGTACTTAAAAAGTTTCCCTCTATAACCTTATGTGTGTTTTCGGGTAAATTTTGACTCAGTTTGTATATTAATCCAGCATGCCATACCTTATCAAACGCTTGAGAGATGTCGATGAAGAGTGCGGAACAGTATTTCTTTTCTTTTCTCACCATATTTACAAGTCTATGGGTTTGTTCGATTGTACTGTGTTTTCTTCTAAATCCATATTGATGATTCGGAATACAATTGTTTTCAGTTAACATCGGGTACAACTTGTTCATAAGTATCTTCTCAAATAGCTTTGATATATTAGACAATAGACTGATGGGTCTGTATGGCCGCTCGAAAGCACATTCAAATCATTTTAGAAATTGTATCGTACAAAACACGACCTTTAGGGGTAATCAGTCGTGATCCCCAGAATGTGTGTTTAGCATTATAATCGCCAGCAGCCAGGAAACGGGGGCCTAGTGATTTAAAAAATCTATTATATTGACTTTCTGTAATTGAAAATCTAGGGGGTGAGTATATCGATGAAATCACTAAGTTTCGATGAAAATCTTCAAGACAGATTGTAATAGCTTGAACATAATCTTCGCAAAAATCACACATTAAGTAGTGTTTGATTCGAGTTTTTATTAAAATTGCCGAGCCTCCGCATGCTCTACCTCTGGGATCTTTTGTGTCATATATTACATATCCATTTATTCGAAATGAACTTCTGGACGTCAAATGAGTTTAGAAACCAGCATTACATCAATTTGTTGGTTTCTTAAAAAATATTCGAGTTCGTTTTTGTGTTGGCGTATGCCGTTTGCATTCCAAAAACATATTCTTAGGCAGTTCATGGTCTATTAAGCACAGCCTGCAATAACATTGATTGCATCTTATTTGAAATGAGATTATTATTATAAGTATGTTAAAATTTAGCTTTGAAGGTATTTTTTGTGCTTCAAGAATTGTCCAAAATATAAAAATCTCGTAATTTTATGGGATTTGATAATCCCGAAAAATCCCGAGATTTGCGGGTTCGGGATTGGCATCCCTAATGTCAACACATTAGGCCGCACACAAAAGCAATTATGGTGTCGTGCTAAAAACCACAAAATTTTATGCATGGCTTGCAAAAGTTATTATGCGTAAAATCTACGGGTTTGAAAATAATATTGACGCAAATTATGAAGGCACACTTATATACACCCATGAGCACATATACACACTTGTACTCGTATGTTTTTATATGTGAAATTGTAGACAAAAACACATATGTACGTATGAATATGTGTAAATATTGTTTGTATGTTTGTAAAAGTGCGTATACGCACATGTGAACACTCAAAGCAACAATCAAATAAACAAACGAATGACAATTCACGGAGACTTTCATTTACAGAAAAGCAACAAAAGATCAAAGAAAAATCTTTCTTTATGATTATGTTCTTTAAAATGAATGTCTGCCTATGTGTGATTGCATGAAATTCTGTGAATGAGTTTTACACACTCAAACACCCACACACATACACATCCACTCTTGAATGATGTTTATACTGTCTGTGTCACTTTTACGAAAAAAGTGAATGTTAAACTTTCATTTGCTACATTTCGTTTGTAAACTCATTTTGATGCATTAATTTTGTTTAAAACATAAATTACGTTATACAGTTGTAAATTGTAATAACAGTGAGTAACAATTCAGTTGAATTCTACTTTAATAAAATACGACAAAAAAGTACAGACGGAAAGGTCCAAATTTGCATCCTTTAACCATATTTAAAAGTATGTGCGAACTGAATCTTAATCCAAATGCATTTTTTACATTAAACATATCGAGCTATTCCCGCAAAAAAAGCTCAAGCGACAAAAACTAAATTTTACAGGAGAAGGTTTTTATTATTTATTTCTTGTTTAAATTAAGTTATAGTAACAAAATTTAGTATGAAGACACATTTTGTTCCAATGCATAAAATGAATCCAATTGCTTTCTCATGTCGCAGAATAACAGTAAATTTTTGGCGCTGATATTTTCACAAATAAAGCTTGAGTATCTGTAATTCTCATTCATTCTATAGTTTGATTTGTATAATATATTTAGTTTTTCTAAAGCCTTTTGGGCCAGTGAAATGCGCATAGGAACTAGCAAGTTTTTTTATTTTGTTTAGAATTTTATCGCCAATATAGCTGATGTTTTGAAAATGAATTTCGATTCTCCGTAGGCCCCCATAAAAAGGTCGAGCAAAATTAAAAAAAATAATTCAATAAATCTGAATATCTCTGCAACTAATACAGATAACCTACACATGTACGCGATTTTTTGTAGACATTCTTAAGCATTATTTATATTTTAAATTTCTGCCGATTTTGTTTAAACAATTTTGGATCCGAGGTGACCAAATTTTAGGGGCTACGCACTGGCCGCTACTACCGCTAGGAAGCTGAACAAACGAAAATCAACTTGAAAACAACCCTGCTCCAACCATGTGGAATTTCATAATAATATCTCTAAATTGCCAATAAAAAAAAAACGTTTCTCAACCAGTGTGCGTCATTTATAAACGGATTTTTTGTGTGGCCATGTTATGATAATAAAACTGGAAAAGTCATTTATGTTTTGTTTCATTGGGTTAGTTCAAATGTGATAATCTAAAAAAATAAATAACTTTGGAGGTAGTTTATGATAAAAATGTTTTTTGAACAATCGGATAGATAGAGTCGAGAAATGTTATGGTGTACAGAAAATATTTAAAAGGCATTTTCTTCATACTGATTTTGGTCTGATTTGATCACAACTTCTTTTACTTTTTTGTTGGTACAAAGTTATCATTTTGATGAAGCTTATTCAATTCCAATTATCCTCTTAGATGAAAAACATCACCTTTCGAGTCATTTCACTCTGCTCGTCGCCAACACAAAAATTATAAAATCAAACAAATATTTTACTGAAATAGGACCTATCACAAAATTCACAAAATCAAACACTACATTTCGTAATATTTTTATTGAAAAAAATATTTTTTTTCTTATTAAAATATTGTTACTATTAATAAAATATAATATTTGAATATCCTCCAAATATCAAACAATTTTTTAATAAAACAATAAAAACAAATAATTGGTTTTGAGTACAAATTCTAACAACTTTATATTTAAATCAATAAAAATATTCATAAAAAATATATTATGTATAAACAACATTTTCTATAGAAAATACTGTTCTAAACAACATTTTCTATAGAAAATACTGTTATAAATAATGTTTTCTATAGAAAATACTGCTGAAAATAATATTTTCTGTAAAAAATACACAATATTTTGAATAATACAATGTTTTTAAATAAAATAATTTTATAGACATTTTTAATAGAAAATATCCAGGAATGAATATGTGAGATGTCAGCCAAACTTGCGCACTTTCCATATAACGGGAATCCAATAACACTGAATATTCTTCACCTACGAGAAGATAGAGAAAAATTCATTATGAACTGTATTTATTATCATATTTGTATTATTAATTGATAATCAAGCGTACTTACCATTTATTAAGTATTATCGCAAGAAGAATAGCCGGAATAGGCACCATATCATCTGAAATCTGAAATTGCACCGAAACGCTTAACAGTATTGCCAACTATTGTAATATCATACTTACCGAACGTTAAGCATGAACTCCAATATTATCGACGTCATTCAGTTCAATAATACCCGGTCTGGATAATGCAGACCACAAAATGGACAAACATTTAAACCCATTTACATAAAAATTTTATATTTTTTTAATATTTATTTTTCCAACTGTCTGTCAAATTACATAAATTTGTTTTTGTTTCATAGTAAACAAAAAAAATATAAAGTCATTTAAAAAAAATATTCGATTCTATTAAAATGTTTCTTAAAACCAAATAAAATATTTGTAAAGAAAAAAAGTTGTTTGTGTAGAAGTGTTGCCTATGGTTTAACAAATTATAAAAAATATTTCGTAATATAAAAGCGTTCTTGATTTGCAGTACAATAAATAAAGAAAATTTAATAATAAATATGAGTTTTTGATTATTTAAAAAGTTGTCAGCATTGTTAAAAACAAAATTTAAAATCAATAAATATATTAATAAAACCAAATAAAAATAATACTAAAATATAAATTTTATTTCAAACAAGCGTTTGTTTGGAAATATTTCATTCATAATTTTTTCTGTGTATATAGGAGTTGTGAGCAATTATAATTGCGACAGATAATTATCGGTCGATCATTATAAAATTCGATACAGCGATTTTCGTATATATGGGAAGAAATATTTTAATCTAATAGAGCCTTTATAAGCGATTCATGATGATAGAATTGATTTTCGGAAGTGAACCTTATATAGGAGCTATGGTCAAATATACAGATCTCTGTAATATTTTAATGGTCCTTATATGGGAGCTATAACCAATTCTGCGCAGGCTATTAAACTCCGTTATACCGATTTTCATGTGTATTCAAGTGATTTTCGGAATTGAACTTCCGAAGACAAACTTATTAGTGCTGAATTTTGTATGGAAATTTGTGTGGGGCTAAGAAAAATCATGTACCAATTATTGCCGTTTTCAACAGAAATTTCATAAGAATGACGAGTGTAAAATTTAATGGTATTATCTGCAATAAATTACACAAAGTAGCAAAAAATTTTAAAAAATTCTGATATTTTCTGGAGATTGTATAAGAACTGAAATATCTCAAATTTGGGTGGTCTAAAATAATTTAAGGACGAGTTTGTATTTTGACTCCATTTTTTGTATTGTGTATATTAAATTTTGTATTGTGTATTACTGTTTATATTTTTCTATTAGATTTCTGAAATTCTTTTCATCACATTTTTTTATTTTGATTGACACTGCATGAGTAAATATGTATGTATGTACATTTCAAAGAATAATAACAAGAAGTGAAACGCTGTCAAAAAAAACCTAAGTCGGTTGTCAAAAAAAACCTAACTATAAGAATGTATTGGTATCATTTTATTAATATGTATTGGTTTTCACCACACTCCTCAAACAAACAGAGTTGTAAAAAAGCGACCTTAAAAATTATAACCAAATTTTATTACAAAAATTCAAACCATTCTCAAATTATTTGAATGATATTTGATCTGGAGAGGTTTTATAAATAGATTTTTCCGCTTTTTATTCCATAATTTTTGCAAAAATTAAGTTTATTTAAATTTTTTTATTAATTTCCAATACGAAATTTTACAAATGTGTTTATTTTAGTTTTTATTTCAACCCCCAAAAAATTAATGTCAAAAAAATTAAAAAAATATTTTTTTCGTTTGTGCAAAATATACACGTTTCGGTTATTTAAATGGTTCAAATGTGTGGAAAAAAATAAATAATGTGATGGTGAAAGTGTGTGTTAGAATTGCAATTTTGTGCAATTTTCAAGAAAAAGTTTTGAAGTTAAATCTCTCTCTCAAGTGTGTTGAATTCACATACTACTCGTATGTGAGAAGAGAGCGAAGTTGTTGTTGTAGAAAAATTGAGAGGCTTCCCTTCTTTTTATTCTTTGGTACATTTCTTATGTAAACATATAATAAAATGAGCATATTTACCCATATGTATCATATAGTTATGTGCATATGAATATTACATATGTATGTACTCGTACTATAAATACATACATATGTATATATAATATTTTTGTACAAACATTATGTCAACTTCTATATAAATATTTTTCGTGTGCATGTTATTATTAATGATCTTTTAATCGCACAACGAAATTTTAATAATCGAATAAATAAACAGCAAAAGCAGCAGGTGGAATTTGAAGCAATAAATATTTGTTGTCGCGTGTTTATAATTTTCCATTAAAGTTACGGCTACTATGTAAATTATTTATTACTTAAACATAATTAAACACAACGAATGCGAGATTAGTTCCGCAAATTAGTTTTAACATTTAATTCAAGATTTAATTTGCACTTTTAATTCGAAATAAATAAAAGTATTATCTCGGTATAAATCTTATTATTCGAAGCGTTTTAGAAAAAATCACTTCTTATATACCGCAAAAAATTCGATTCTTAAGTGCAACAGGGTAAGCTAATAATAACAAATGTGACGGATCTTAAATATCCTCCACCTAAATATGATGACAGTTATAGATATTATATTGGTATATATACTTTAATATCCATATTCAGTATTTTTATCGTCAAAAAATATGTTAACGTGATTTCGATGTTTTTGAGGCCTAGGCCCTACTAGTAGTATGATTTTTGGATACAAATTACCGATCTGTGTATTGTTTTAGTTCAATGTGAGAAGATCATCATAAAATTCGGTAAAGTACAGAATTTTTCTTTTATCATTGGGAATTGCGATTGTAAAATTTCATATTATTTTTTATTAGAATGGGGTTATTTGTTGGTTAATATGAAACGAGTACTTTTGACTGATACGTACTTTGTACTCTGTGCCAAAGTATCGAGTAAGTACTTGTATTTACTCGTATCGTTTCATTCTTATTTCTGTGTCGATCGGTCGTTACAAATATCAGGACAAACTCAGGCACAGGTTTTTGCTCATGAATTGAAACATATGGGGATTTGTGTATTTAGGTCTTCTAACTTCGGAAAAAATATTAAAAAAATCCTGGACGTCAAACTTTTGAGATATTTATTAAAAAGGAAACATATAAAAATGTACATTAAATTAGGACAAAAAAATTAAAAGTGAAGTGTTTTAGTCCTATTTTTATAATTATATTCATTTGTCTCCCTCACGACACTCCAATAGTAGTCTCCTAGCATATTCTGATTGCAAATACCTTGATAATTCCTCTCGAAAACCTCAATTCTAGATGGAAACGCTCTCTATGTTCGTCACTCATGTGTCCAAGGTTTTCCGGGAAAAAATCCACATGAGAATGTAAAAAGTGAATTTGAGGGACATATTTACACCCATCAGTTCAAAATTATGTAATAATTTCGCAACAATACCTCTGTAATTTTGACTTTTCTTATTCCCCAAAAATTCTTGAACAACAAATTTAAAAGAATTCCATGCTGCTTTTTCAACATCGGTTAATAGACACTCAAATTTGGTATCACCCAAAATTTTTCTTATTTGAGGACCCACAAATATCCCTTCTTTTAATTTAGCCTCAGAAAGACTCGGGAACACGCTGCATAAATATTGAAATGCTGGTTTTGTCTTATATAAAGCTTTAACGAAATTTTTCATTAAACCTAATTTTATGTGGAGTGGCGGCAAAACTATTTTTTGTGGGTCAACCAAACCGATATTTTTAAATTTTTATCTAATGTTCATTTTACCTGAAATATATTCACCACAATTTGTACAAATTGAATGAGGGACCCACATTTTACCCTGATTTGACACAGGGAATCCAAAATAATGTAAATAAGCATTTTGCAGTGTTTGTGTTATAGGGAAACCTAAAAACTGAAAAATTGTTCCGCGAATAAAACAAAAAGTGGTTTGGCTTTATTTTACACTTTCTAGAAGATATTTTAAAATAGTTTTTACTTTAGAGTTTAGTATTTAATAGCTATTTATTAACGTTTATCTACAAAAAATAAGTACGTTTGAACAGTATTTTTGTTAATTTTTTTTGGAATTTGTCAAAAAAAAAATACAACTCTGAAAGTATCTAGTAGCTTCGCCAGAGTGTTGAGTACCCAAAAACGATGTAAATACTTAAATACCACAATTAGGTACACTACAGTATGCATTAGTAGTACTCAGGGCAGGTGAAAAATAGAAACCCATATATCTCAAAATTTTAAAGTACAGGTCTTCTCAAAAATATAAGTTTCATTCCATTAGCAATCAAAAATGTTTGATTTGTAAACTAGTGTAATTATTGAAAAAATTCGAATAATTTTAAAAATATTATTATTCGAACAAATTAAAATCTTTTATGCGAACAAAAGAAAAAACGATTAATTTGTAACCCTAATACCCACCTAAATGAAATATACAGTGGCGGCCAGGTAATTAAGGCAAAAATTGTTTGCTAAATTCCATGTGATTCTCAATTATTTTTTAAAATATGAATGCATGAGTGGACTGCTTTAACACACAAGTGTGTTTATGCAACTGTGTCAATTCATACATATCCACCACGAACACATTCGATTTTTCTACAACTTGACCAACTTTTTTTTTTAAAAAATAAAAAATATTTTCTAACATTTACATATAATTATATTTTTATTATTATAAAATATTCGGACCAAATTTCGTATTATTAGTTCCATTAGTTTCGATTATATCATGCCACATATCTTTGCCCATATATGTTGTACCGATTTTTCCAAACATTTTTGAGAAACTAGAAATATTAATAATAAATTTCATACCCTTAGGTCGCACTTAAAATTCAGTTGATGGAAAAAAAATCAAGTGTTTGTCTTAAATAGCTGGCCCCCACTGTATGTGTTCGTGTCTCTCATTGAGCCATATTAGCATAATTTTATGATCGGTGCATTTAATAGTATATTTTTCGCCAAATGACTATATTTTTCAATACACAGTGATTATGTTTTTACATTAATTTATTCTCATTTATGTTTAAACAATTCATTATTACATTTGTGTATGTATGAATGTTTGTAAGTTGGAAATTATATTCTGCTTTAATAATTTGAAAATCACATAAAAAGAAATCCTTTTAAAATATAAAGTTATAAAATATTTAAAGTTGTCCTTATTTGCAATATATACATTTTGCTTTTGCAATATTTTTAGCAGCAAAAATAAAGAATAACATTAAATGTCGAGCAGAGAAAATTTAATTAAAATTAAATAAATAGCATATGAATATGAAAATGTTCATACTTTGATACTACTATCATTTTTATGTATTTATGTAAATATGTAAATTAGAATGGTTCGTTCTTTTTGTTCAAAAATAAATGAATTCGAAAATGTTTTTTGAAAGTATTTCTCTTTAATAGCATGGCATCGGGAAAGTTAGTTTTATAATTAGTTTATTTTTAATTGGCAGATCATGTCCTAAAACAACAGTTCTCGACATTGTCTGTACAAACGAAATAATCATTGATTTTAGGTAATGATCGAAACTAGTTTTGTCAATTACTCAAGTTTAATTTTGATCGAATATATCGAATCATTTATTAGAAATGGAGGAAACTACAAATACAAAGGTGGTAAAATACCATTTTTTAATGGCTCTGGCAGTTGACAAAGACAGTGGCTTCTAAGCGGGTTGGGGACGCAAAGGTGAAGGTGTTTCAGCCTACAGGAGCGAGTGGCGGCGATTCAGATGCTATTGAAGCCTCCAACTCTCTGCTTACAGATATGAAGCTTTCTGAACCCTCCACCCACAAATTCTGACAATGGTGCTTAAAATAGTGCAGATAAATCTGCTGAACTTAAAATATGCTACAGGTAACCTCCGGTTACTATTAGCAGAAGAGTACCTGGGAATTAGCCTGGTACAAGAACCTTGGGTTTCATACTAAAAGGTAAATGGGTTCCCGGCCTCAGCATATAATATTCTCTATGCAAGAAGTAATGGTAGGCCAAGATCATGTCTTATTGCTAAAAAATTCTTTAACATTTTTCTTTATACGCAGCTTAGCTCAGCGGATGTAGCTGACGACATAATCGTGGTTCCCAATGGCAATGATCTGGTGCATAGCAAGGACCTCAATAAAATGGGTTAGTCTCTACTTAATTCCTTTAATACAAACAAGTAAGAATGTATATGTAATTCAGTAACCACACCAACATTAATTTTCCATGTTCGGGTAACTATAATGGATGGGAGGAGGTACCAGACGTTACACTCATTAATGATAGATCTAAGGTATCAATTAATATGTGGATGGTATCCAACAAGAGGACCACAATTGGATGCTAATCACTAACACTATGAAATGCTTTTCTTCATGGTGGAACTCTGAGCTATTTATGCTACGAAGGGAACACGTAGAGCTGCAAGGACGTTGCTACGGTGATTGTTAATAGTAGAACTCAATTGGCGGTTCTCTTTTTGAATTCTTATGTTACTTCATCTTCATTGGTCAGATAGTATAAGAATATGCTGTTAAGGCTAGGTCGTATATATGACATTACTTTAGTTTAGGTTTTCTATTGAGATGATACAAATTGTATCCAAACAAAATCGTAGGGTCCTGATAGCACTGTCCAACAAATTTATGTAAGTTAAAATGTTGTAAGTTAATGTGTGAGAGAATTCTTATTGTCAGAGTTACATTGAGGCATTTATTAGCCTTAAATGACCCATGAATTTAAGTAAATTATTTAAATATTTGTTATAAAAGAATAGATTAAAATGCATTTTAAACTTTATTTGTATCTGTATTTGTCCACTAATATCACTAATTAATTTTACGAGTTATCAACATAAGACGCAGTTTTTGTAGAATTTGTGTATATACTTAATTAGAAGCCTATTATGCCTTTATTATAATATTATTTAATATTAAAATTCAAAACACGGTTTTCATATTGTTCGCTTTTAGAAAATTCTAAAAATGTCTTTTTATATAAACAATTTTTTAAAATGTTACACCCTAACTATGAAAGAAATTTTAAAGTTAACTTTTGTTAAAGTCGATTTTATTTTAACCCTCGGAGGTATAACCAGGTCTGTGCAGACCTTTTGCATATAAAAGTGTGTATAACTCTATTGTTTTTCGTGTTAAAGACAAATCCCTTCATGACTTCCTGGAGCAACATTCACCGGGCACAATGAGAAAATCAATCCGATTGTGGTTCCGGATTCGGTTCAATCCAGATTTTCAAATATTTTGGTTCAAACGACATAACCCGGTCTGTGCAGACCTATGAATAATTTGTGTGTTAATTCCAGTGACGGAAAACGAAATATATGCTTTTATTTGCCTTACTTTGTTTTCCGACATATTTGGGTCAAACAATCAGCCTGCTCCTGAGTTGTGGAGCAATAATGAAAACCCAATCTACCAGGTACCGATGACTCTTATCCGATATAAACAAATTCTCAAGTACAATCGATTTGACAATAGCAGTACATGATTCGCCCGACTAGTAGAAAGTAAATCGGCAGCCATCGACGACGTTTGGAACATGCTCATGAACAACTTGGAGTGTCGATATGTTCCGGATAGCCAGATAACAGTTGATGAGCAATTGTTTCCGTACAGGGGCCGCAAACGCTTCTTCCAATATATTCCATCAAAACCAGCCAAATACGGCATAAAAATCTGGTGGATATGCGACTCCAACTCCTATTACCCACTGAAAGGAATAATTTATGTTGGAAAACAAGCGAACGAAGCACGTGCTTCAAATCTAGGCGAGAACGTTGTTCTGAAATTGGTGGAAAAACATTGTGGTTCTGGACGAACAATATATGCTGATACATTTTTTTGGAATATGAGTTGGCCACGATTTTGATGACAAAACGGTTGGGTTATGTAGGAACCATGTGAAGAAACAAAGCCAGCATACCGAAAGAGATGTTCTATCCTTAAAGAGAGATATTGAGAATATTATTATGTTACCACAACAATAATGTCACACTCATGTCGCACTCGTAGACTCATCGAAAACAGCGCAGAAGCCATTTAAAATATTGGATTACAATAAGTATAAATCCGGAGTGGACACCATGGATCAGATGGTTGGTGATTACACTTGCAAACGGTCGACAAACCGATGGCCGTTAGAATTGTTTTCCAATATGTTATACGTTGCAATGGCATCGTTGGGTGTAGAGGTCTATAAATAACCAACGCCGTATCCTCTTCAAGTAGTCCATCGTGCTCACTTTTTTATAAATTGGACAAAAAACAGCGAAAATGCACGGTTTCATTTCATATATTGCAAACAGCCGGTTCGTTTAAAGCACTCACATGCCAGGTATTCGCATATAATATGCCGTACATAATATGTGTTTTGTTGCCTTTAAAATAAAATAGTGTGAGTAGCTACCTAAGATGTATTAAAATGTGTTTTTGTTGTTAATTTTTTGTTTTTCCTAACATAAAAAAATTTACACTCACTTTTAGGATATCTGAATACGCATTTCCATACAAATCCCATATAGGTCTGTACAGACCTGGTTATACCGTTTAGCGCCAAAAAATCCCTATACCTCCGAGGGTTAAAATAGAACTTTTGTTTTTATTTGAAAAAAGCTTCAAAACTTTTTCGAACATATACATTCAAATAATTGAAAACATTTTTCAATGAATGTAAATACAAAAAAGTAATTTCAAAAAATTAAAATAACAAATTGTACATAAAAGTTCAAAACAAAAAGCTTTTTTTTGAAATAATAAAATAACATTTTAACTTATATTTGAAATTTGTTTTATGGTACGAAATTTAAAATAATATTCAACTTTATGGACTTAAAATCGACTTTAAGGCTTTTATAGTTAAGCTGTTAGATTGAAAATAAAATTTATTCGGCTATTCGACAATTATCGATCGAATAATTTGTTATTCTTAACTGAAACATTTTATTCGTCCGAATAAAAATGATTTTTTCCCTTGATTATTCGAATGACAACCCTAACCGAAACTCAATTTTATTTTGTATGGAGGTAAAACTTCATAAATATATCAAATAAAATCGAGTCAGTCTAATGAACATATAGACATACTGTTGTAACCTTCTATATTTACGTAAGTATGTATGTATTTATTCATTATTTAAATACTACAATAAGAGTGAGCACTCGCATGAAAAGTAAAAAAAAACTCCTATTACTTACTAGATATTAAAATAATTTACTGACATTGTCAAAGGTGGTGCACTTAGTATTCGAATGCAAGGCTGTAGGGTTCTATAAGTCGATTGTTCAAACAATCGACTTTCGACTTTCGATTAAGTTATCTGAAAAGTAGAATAGTCAATAAAAGTCGATTTAGATAAGAAGTCGAAAAGTCGACTTTTCATAAATTACCAAAAGACGAAATTACGTAAATACGACTTTTCATAGATTACCAAAAGACGAAAGTTCGAATAGTCGACTTTTTAAAAACGAAAAACGTCGAAAAGTCGTCTTTTTGTTTCAACTATAGAACCCTACAAGGCTGGTGTCCACTTTATTAAATATGTTTTCTTAACTTAGTTACTGTAACTCATAATTTTATGTACGATGTTCTTATGTGTTCTTTTTTATCTTGTTGGCCCCCATTTTAGTCGAACTATTTGACTATGTAAAATAAGTCTTTGGACTTTTTAAATATATTTATTTTACAATATTTAAGTGAACCATAACCACTGGTAATGTCTGTGAGTTGTTAAAGGGTTTCTTCGGTGTACTTCTAGTACTGGTAGCCTCTGTATCTACATGAGTTTTTATTTGCATGACATGGCAACTTTTGTAGCTGATATTGCTAAGTTGAATTGTTGTATGCAACAGTATCACACGAGTATCCAAGTCATGTTTCTTCTGCTGTTTCCATTTGTTTGCCATCATCATTACACGAGTGTGTCTCCTGGCATACATTACCTAATGCTACTTATTTGTATGCATATGTGTTTTATTATTCGCTTGAATATGTTTGCATACAGATACATTCATATGAATTAGTATTTGCACGTATTTGTTTAGAAAGCTCTTCTGTTTGCTTCACCCTAGACACCATTATGGAACAAATTTTTCTTCCAACTGTCTTGTAAAACCTTTGGTATAGTAAAACTAGGGCATTTAAAACATTCAATTCGATTTTTTTTTAATACTTGAATGTTGCATAAAATTAATATAAACATTGAAATGTATCAGACTAACTACAAAAGCCTTAAAGTCGACTTTAAGTCAATAAAGTTGACTATTATTTATAAACAAATTTCAAATATAATTTAAATCGTTGTTTTATTATTATACAGACGAGACGGAATTGTCAAAAACCTAAATCTGTTGTCAAAAACCTATCTCTTGCAACAACAAAATTCATGCTAGACAATGTATTTTGTTGTTGTATCAGAACTATTATTTGTTGTATTTTTGTTTGACAAATCGGAGTGTCTCGTCTCTATGTATAATTCTCTATGGCTTTCTGTTTTGAACTTTTATGTACAATTTATTATTTTAATTTTTTGAAATTTCTTTTTTGTATTTACAAAAATATTTTCAATTATTTGAATGTATATGTTCGAAAAAGTTTTGAAGCTTTTTTCAAATAAAAACAAAAGTTCTATTTTAAAATAAAGTCGACTTTAACAAAAGTTAACTTTAAAATTTCTTTCATAGTTAGGGTGTATGATTTTCAATCAAATCTTAAATATTTTCTTAGTCCTAGTTATTAGGATGGCAGCATTAGCTTTAGTTTTTCAAAATTTTTTACCTTTGAGAAATTCAGAGTTTACACTACAAAAAATCTTAAAAGGGTATAGTGTTTTTCTTTTCCTTGGATCCTTGGATAAATTAATTTTGTATTGATTTCATGATGAGATTTCATTTACAACAATATCTGAGAAATCTCGATATAATTGGAAAGCATTTATTACCGACACTAAAAGTAATTATACACCATTTTCAACAGTAAATCGGAAAAAATAATTCAATTCTCATTTAAGATTCGGAAAAGAACAATTGATAATGAGAATTTTCATTTATTATTCGGAAAAGAAAAGTTGAAAATGAGAATTTTCATTTGAAATTCTATTTTCCTAATAATTGAAAAATTCTAATATTGAAAAAATTCAAAGATTCCAAAATAAAATATTAAGAATGATAACAGCAGCGCCCTGGTATGTGAGAAATATTATTCAGACATTCAGACATTTTGCATTTGATTAAAATTTGGTGAATGTGGAGGACAATTCAAAAGTTACACATCTTTCTCATAAATACACTGTTTTTCAGATCTGGCAGTATGAATGGTACGTTTCAGTGCAAAAATCGCGAAACAGTTGGTCAATTCACAAGGTCTCCTCTCATGGCATATTGTTAAAATATACTAATATTTAATAATGGTTTGAAAATGTGGTTAATACTACTCTGCATGTTATGTTTATTGTGTTCTCATTACCAACCTACCCCGAACGCCTACGAATAGGTTAAGCCGAGTCGTGAAATATTAGCACAATATGACATGATAGGAGACCTTGTGAATTGACCAAGTATGTAATCGTCTGAGTTTAGTATTTTGGTATTTTGACCAATTATGAAATAATCGTCAGAAAATTTAGCAGTGAGTCTGCTGTATAGTAATACCCAGATTTACAAGAGATTTATAAAGGTATATAGTGATTTTCGGAAGTTAGTTCATACTAATAATAGACCGATATACGCAAAATTTGGTGGTTCTACTAACACTAAACTTATTTAATCGACTTACGTTTCCTTTCACTCCCTTTCTCTGTATTCATAAGTTACATTTTTTTGTTAAATAACAAATCGAATAGTACGAATCACAAATTGTCATTTCCTTACATCGCACAGTGGTTTAGAAACGTTTTTTTTTTTAGAAGTAATTCGGTATCTCGGGAACTATTAGAGATATTGTTACGAAATTGCACATGGTTGGAGCTGATTTTGTTCAGCTTCCTAGCAATAATGGGTGCCAGTGCGTAGCCCCTCAAATTTGGTCACCTCTCGGATCTAACCATTTTTGATCCATATGAGCAGAAATTTAAAACATAAATATTCCTTAAGAAGATATACAAAAAATACCACTTACTTGTGTTATCTCTTTTAGTTCAAGAGCGATTTAGATTTATTTACATCGGAGGGATAAAAAAAATCGACCCTCTAAAAAACACAAAAAGATCGAGCAAATTTAAAAATATAAATAAATAAACCTAAATATCTCTTGAAGTAAAGAAATAACCTACACATATAAGCGTATTTTTTGTAGATCTTCTCAAGGACTATTTATATTTTCAGCTCATTCGAATCATAAATAGATTTTTTTAAAAAATATGAGACCCGAGGAACAATTGTAAATCAACTCAAAAACAACTCAGCTCCAACATTGTAAAATGTCGTTACTATATCTCCAATACTTCCCGAGATACCCAATTTTTTCAAAAAAAAATGCTTCTAAACCACTGTGCGTCGGTTCAAGTAAGTCTCTAGTCGACCTATAGCTTTAGATAGGAAGCTGGAACCTTGTTGTTAAAATCAAAAGTGATAATGGCGGAGTACCATTATTCATCATTCCTGTTCATACGTGGAGTAATAAATGGTACTCCTGTTACGATTTTATAATATTGTATAAAAACATTAAATATTTGTTGTGTATGTATATAAGTTGTTAAAATTTTTCTATTTTAAAAACTTAATACTTACTTTGCCGTACAAAGATCTACATACCCTAATGCGGATTATTTCCCCTACAAGTTTGTTCAGATTTTCTCACTCAATTAGTGTATGTATGTAATTAAGTTTGTGACATTGCATTCCTAATAATTACACTCATTAATATCATCAGTTTTATTACCATATATGGTAATAATTTTAAGTTTGACTAAGAAACATTATTTGTCTTTTTCTCGTCTAAGACAAAACAATTGTAAATATGAAATTGTCTCTTATAGCCCTGACAGACATAGGATTTGTATACTATACTAGCGTAGTATACTACATGTGTGTCAACCTATACTATAATTAAACCATCAAACAATATGGTTTAAAGCTGGTTCGTATACTATGAAAATGTACGTGGTATAAATGTAGTATATTACTACTACTCACTAAACACAGCTCTGTTCAATGAGAACTAGGAAACCCTAGTCATAAAGTCAGTTGAAAAGATAGTTACAATTTGTATTTTTATTTCAAAAAATGGTTTCAATCAGAAAAATTTTAGGAAACAAAGAAATTAAAATGCTGATAGACGTCTGGAAGGAACACACTAATGAATTAAGAGGTGTTCACCACCACGTTATGTGTACAGAATTAGAACGAGAGTACAGGACGAATGTACAGGTTTGTTTAAATTTTATTCATTTCATAATAAAGTATATATTCATACATATATATTTGTTTTTATTATTTTTGTAGAAAATTGGTTCACTAAGATCTGAATTGAAAAAAAAGGCATGGCAACTCTGTCGCGAACAGACGTCATTTTAACCTCGCTGCGTACTCTCAATTAAAAATAATCGAATTATCGTTTTAAAATAATTCAAAAAAATTTAAGTGTTGTTCAATTAGAGAAAGAAACAGTTGTGCTCTTTGAGTATTATGAAAAATGCCTTCAAATGTGCGAAAGAGCTTAAACAATCAAAAGAAAAAAATCAATTGTATACAATGCCAAACACCAGTGTTGGAAAGTGATGAAGCAATAGAGTGTGATCTGTGCAAAAAAACTCTCCACTTGTTATGTACAAAACTAAATAAAGTAGAAATAGAAGTACTAATGAATGATGACTCTCTTGAATTCAAATGTCAATTCTGTATGCCTACGAATGAAGGTAATACGGAGTTTAAATCAATTTTAAAGGAAATGAGAGAAATGAAAGAAACAATAAAATTTATGTCAACGCAATATGATGATATTTTGAGAGGGGTAAAGCAAAATACACAAAATATAAAATGTTTGCAAAAAGAAAACAAAAATCTAAGAGAAGATGTAAACAAATTAAAATCATCTATTGCTTTTTTAAATGACATTCGTGTTAAAAATAATTGCATTATAAATGGAATCAAAACAGAAGATAAATCAAAGGCAATTGATATTGTTATGGACATTGCTAATAAATCTGGTGCAGAGATAAGTGCAGATAAAATCGAAGATGCTTATTTTATTGGGCATAAAGGTATAACAAACAAATCGTCCGTGGTGGTCAAGTTTGTAGACAACAAAAGCAAAGTTGCATTCATAAAAGAAAAGAAAAAACTGCGTGATGTGGAAGGAATGAAGAACGTTTTTGTCAACGATTTCTTATCAAAAGAAAGCCTTGAGGTTTTAAAACATGCAAAGTCTCTAAAAACTGTTGGCTTCAAGTATATCTACACGTATGCAGGAAAAATTTTTGTTAAGAAAATGGATGGTTCAAGGCAGATTCGAGTAAGGTCTATGGAGGATGTTGATGGTCTTTTGATGAAGTTTGCTGTTGGTGTATCTAAGCGTACTTCTGCCCGTAGTGATGTTTATGATGATGACGATGATGATCCGGGTGCATGCTTTATGTCCCCAAATTAATGATTTTGTATTTGTATCAACTATTATTTAATATATTATTCAACTATGAATTCGAATTACTTTAAAAGTGTTCATGCTTATAATTCTTTTACTTCTGAAAATAATAAACAAAATTTTAATGTTATTTCTATTAATATAAGAAGTGTTTCTTCAATAAACAAATTTAATATATTTAAAAATCAAATAAGTCAACTGATAAAATTGCCTGAAATTATTGATATTCAAGAAACTTGGTTCAGTAAAAATCACCTAAGTCTATATACGATTGATGGTTTTAATGCGACTCACTGCGATAGGATGGATGGATATGGTGGAACAACAATATATATAAACTCCAAATTAACGTATAGAACTATTTTGAACAAAAGTGAAGATAACTTGGATGTTATTGCTATAGAGCTGCCTGAAATTAAATAATTCTAAACTTGTCGTTGTATCTGTATATCGATCTCAGCGTTGCACAATTAGCAATTTTTTAAGAAAAATGGAAAGAATCTTCGATGAGCTGGGATCTAATATGACATTGATAGTTGGAGATTTAAATGTAGATTTGTTACTGCAAAACAGACCGCAGCAAGCACTGGTAAATCTTTTTAACAATTTTGATATGCATTCTTGTCACAACCATATTACTAGACCCATAAGTAGAACTTGTATAGACTGGATATTTAGCAGTATTCCCAGTAAAATTGTTGTTCATAGTATTGAAAACACGATGTCTGATCACAACTTTCTTAGTTGTGGTATTAATTTGAACGTTGAACTGAATGAGAATATAACTGAGTGTAAGAAGAAAATTAACTATGAAAAATTTGGGTCGATTCTAGATAATGTATTAGGCGAAATATGTGTCAGAATCCCATCTTCTGATGTATGTGAGAGATTTATCCAAATTTTAACTTCAGCTGCTTTACAAAGTACAGAAATCTTATCAAGGTCATGTAATATACGCTATAAAATTGCTCCTTGGATGACTGAATGCTTATACGGTTTAATATGCTTTAAAAATAAACTTTTGAAAACAAGGCGAAGGAACAGACACAAATCTAACATTAGCGAACAATTGAAAAGGATCAGTAAAGTTATAAAATTTTGCAATAAAAAACTAAGGGATGATTACTATATTAACAATCTGAAATCGTTTGGAACTGATGTTAGAAAAACATGGCAATTTTTAAATAAACAGCTTGGTCGATCTAATAAAACACAAAATGAGTTAATCGGAGAAAATGGTAGATTTATTTTTGAAGACGGTGACAAGGCAAATGCTCTGAATTCATATTTTTCAGAATGTAGCCATCGATTAATAAGCAACATAATAAGTTATCCCAATGATGATATTAATATGTTTGGAACATTAATACCTGAACATCATTCTTGGAATTTAGCCAGAATTTGTCAGACAGATGTTGTCAGCATTGTTGAATCGCTTAAGCTGAACAAGAGTGTTGGCTACGACAATATAACAACAAAAATGTTGTTGATTAGAAAAAATTTAATATCTCGTGTACTTGTTGAAATTTTTAATAATATGATTGAAACTAAAAAATATCCGGATGTATTAAAGGTACATAGAATCATTCCTATACCCAAAAAAACTGCTTCAAAATATATGGTAGATTTTCGACCTGTGTCAGTACTATCAATCATTGATAAAATTTTTGAAAAAATAATTTCTAATCAATTGTCAAACTATCTACACTCAAAAGATATATTGTATGAGTGTCAGTATGGATTTACAAAAGGTTCTGGAACTGAAGAAGCTTTAATAAATGTTATAGAATATATTTGTGATGGAATTGATGCTGGGTTCAATGGTGTGGCCGGTGTATTTTTCGATTTTTCAAGGGCCTTTGATTTAGTTCAACATGATATTCTAATAAAAAAACTAAGAAACATAGGTGTTGCTTCTGAAACTGTATTACTTTTTAATGATTATCTTAAAAACAGGCTTCAGTTTGTTCAAATTGGTGATTCGAAGAGCAGTTTTTTACCTGTACAATACGGTGTTCCTCAGGGCAGTGTCCTAGGACCATTGCTATTTAATATATATATCAACGACTTAAAAAATATAAATTTTAACGGCAAACTGATAATGTTTGCGGACGACATATGTCTATTTTATAAATATAATCATGAGAAGGTGTTACAAACGGTAATAGAATATGATGCTGCAATACTAACGGAGTTCGCCCGGCTAAATAAAATTAGTTCTTAATTCAGCTAAAACTAAATTTATAAGA
The DNA here is from genome assembly GCF_958450345.1 of Calliphora vicina. Lineage (NCBI taxonomy): Eukaryota > Metazoa > Arthropoda > Insecta > Diptera > Calliphoridae > Calliphora > Calliphora vicina. The sequence continues at coordinate 85,362,336 of NC_088783.1, forward strand.
TTTAGACCGCATGTAAGAAGAAATGCAGAAAATATGGTAATTCATGTGGATGGATCACTGGTTTACGAATCAAAAGTTGTTGAATATTTGGGAATTCATCTAAGTTATAATTTGCTATGGGATGTACATATTGCAAAAGTTAATTCAAAAATATCAGCTGCAACTGGAATTCTTTATAAATTTGGAAAACAATTTAATACTGATGTTAAGTTAATGATTTATCAATCACTCATACACTCACATTTAACTTATTTGCCATTAATATATGGATGTCGTACGACAAGTTCCTTAAAGAAATTACAATCAGCACAAAACAAGGCACTAAAAACAGTTTATAACCTACCAATGCGTTATTCTACTATCAATTTATATAAATATAATGCAACAAATATCTTGCCAATTCGTGGTTTATACAAACAGCAAATGTTATTGTACATATTTAAGTCTGTACAAGGATTAAGCCCAAGAGCAATCAAATTTTATCAAAATATAAGAAGAACGGGTAGATCTACAAGGCAAGCATATAACTTACAAATTGCAAGATGTCGTATAGATTTAACCAAGCAACGAATTGCATTTGCTGGTCCAATTGAATACAATAATTTACCAGTTAGGCTAAAAAATATGTCCATTATATCATCTTTTAAACATGATCTTAAAATATATTTGTTAAATGATTTAGAAACACTTCTAATTTAATATATATTATGTATATGAAATTTAATTTATAAATGCTAATATATATAACTAAATATTGTTAATATACACTTTTTAATATTGTAATGCCATGCTACAGCCTCTATAAAGCCTACAAGGCGCTGAGGCTTCAAATAGAAAAGCTGAAAAATTTTTTTTTGTTAAAATTAAATAAAAATAAAAAAAAAAAAAAATTTATTGAGGAAAACTCGCTAGCTTCAGCTCAATCCTCCAACTGCAACATCTCCAGCAACATTGCCTCAGATAATATTCCTGGACCAAGTTCAGCTAAAAAAGAAACAGTCATTAGAAAATGACCCAAAGTTGGCTTAATTTTTGAAAAAATTAATTTTAAATACAAATAAACTTACGTTTAAAAAAGTGATTTGCACTTATTTTTTTGGGGTGGGTTACGATTTGGTTGGTGTCATAATTTTTCTGTGACACTTTCTTGCGTCCAATTATTATTAATCAGCTCATTATTATTGTTGCAGATGTTGTGCAAAATGCAAAGAGCTTTAATAATGACGCTGACATTCTTCACGTGAACAAAATATGCAATTTTATTATTATTGTTTAAAATTACACTCAAAATTCTTTCTTTTTCCATTTTTCCCAACATATCAAATGTAAAAACAATAATAGTAGTACGCATACTACATGTCTGTCACACTAAAGTAGTATCAAAAACCGTAGTATACATATCGTGGTATAGAAACCACATGTCTGTCAGGGCTATTACACTCCTTTGTAATTTGATTTTTACTACGCAATTTCTTATCTTGATACGCACTTCATCATTTTATTGATAGCTTAACCAATTTCATAATCATAGTAAGGGTCCTCATGTAAACGCTTAAAAGCCTCGCAAACTGTGCAATCTGTGCATTTTTACACTCTCGCAAATGAACTGTCAAAAAATGTATGGAAATTCGTTTGCACAACTCCGATAAGTTTGCGCGACAATTTAGACTCGCAAACTTGAATTTATTGTGCATTTGATGAATCAGCTGCTTTTGTTTACTTTTATTTATAAGAAATAAAAATCAAATAAAATATAAAAATTTTGTGCATGTGAAAATTGTGTAACTTTGGAACAGAATGATTGTATTAAATGACATAGTGTAAGAAAACATTAACCAACAGCTAGAACATAATCAAAATCCTCCAAACTATGTATACCACCGTTTGTTCCAAAGATTTAACTTTCATTCAACATTTTTAAAATTAAAATTTATACAATTTAAAAAAAAATTATTAAAGCTTTTGTTGAATTTATTTTTATTTGACAAATATGTATAAATTTTCTGTATAAAATTGCACAAAATTGAAAAGGTGGGTTCATGAAACACGTCGCGCAAATCTGCCCATTTGCACAAATGGGAAAATGGGAAAGCGTTTAAATGAGTACCCTTAGTGATACTCTTGGTAAATAGACAAACAATTTTAAGTGATCGCATCAACCAAATATCTAAGTGCATAAATAATTAGTTTTTTTCCAATACTAAATGTTTTCAAAAGTGATAAATATATAATCAATGTGAAAATCATTTTAAAAAACTTATTTTGTTACACAAAACTCTTCAAAGGAGCAAATCAGAAAATTGTTAATTTTATTTTCTAAAAATAAATTTATAAGCAAGACTAATATTGTCTCAGGTAAGACCTAATTTTACAGAAAAATATGCATGTGGCTGTCATTACAAAGATTATTTTTATATTTTTTAAAGAAATCGACTTCAAATTGCACGTGGATTTTTCCACACTCCAATTAATCCCATTTTGGGAAGCCACGTAAGTGCGAACCAGGACCAAATACTCCCCAAGATTAGAAGAATATTTCCATACATTACACACACGTGGTCTAAGACTAAGTTCTAAACGTGTTGTCCAAGTTACATATGACAATCTTCCAATATCTACATGTGACCAGTTTAAGTATAAAAGTTTAATTTTCTAATAATAATTTTATAAATTTCTAACAACGAATTAAGAATGTTCAACATATTTTTAAAAGACTTAAATTTGCTTTAAAAATAACTATAAATGTGTACAAACAGTTCAATTAAAATTATAAGAAAAGTAAACCAAATTTAAAACAAACAAAACTACTTTTTACAAAAAGAAACTTTAACCAAAATGCTGTTTCAAAATGATTTAAATTAAATAATTATTAAAGTTTTTGTACACAGAAAATTATATTATAGAAATATCAAACGTGAATTAAAAATCAAACTAAATAACCTATTATAATTAAATTACATATGTATTAATTAAAATTATAAAAACTAACCAAAATTATAATTATGAATTATAATTTGTCATACAAAACTTATTAATTTTACATATTTTTATATTTCTATTTGTATTAAAGTACTATTGATAGCATATAATCTCATAAAAAATCTATTTCTGAAAACATTTTTTTAAAAAAATTTAAAATTTAACATTAAATTCTTAAAATTTCTTTATATAAATTAAAATACCTTAAAATGTAAAAATTTAAAAGTATTAATATTATTAAATCTTAAACAAAAACAATACAACTTACATGCAATAAATAATTAAAATAATTAATGAAAATGAATTTAAAAATGTAAACCTAAATAATACTAAATGAATTATATTAAACTAAAACATAAAATTATTTAATACTTTTAAATTTCCTAAAATTAGTATCTAAATTATAAATAAAACTATTGTATTTTTATGAGTGTAATTTAAATATCTTTAATATTTTTTCTTATGAATTTATATCTTAAGTAATTACAAAAAATATTAAAAGTTCTTTTTTTTTTAAAAAAGCAAAAACATCACCATCATCTTGTATTGATTGCTGGGCCCTACAGTCGAAACAACGAGAAATGGAACACCGATGGTAAATTTTTGTTGTGAGTATTATTTAAAACACCTTATTTTTTTTTGTAATTATCTTTTTTATTACTCTAAGTATAAATACTCTCATTTTTTTTTGATCGTTAGTCCGATTCCATATCATTTCTTCAATCAATAACGAAAGTAATATGTATGTTCAAGGCGTATTAACAAGGTGAGTGCATAAAATCAGCTGTTTCTTAATTCGCTGTGGTTTTATGTACACTATATGTCAAACTTTGTTTATGTTTAAATTTGTTATTGTAAATAACATAGTAATATTTTAATTCGCCTTGATTTTGACATTTACCGTACATTTTAACAAAAACAAATTGCCTGTTGTTTTTGCATTGTTGTATTTGTTGCCGGGACGGACTCACCTTGTTAATACGCCTTGTGTATGTTTGTAAATTCTAGTTTTTTTTTTTCTTTTTCATTCATCTTATTTTGCCTCATTTATGAATGAATTTACACACTTTTTTTTACTATGTTTATATAATGATTTTCTTATTTTGTTTTGCTTTTAAATCAATAAATAAACATCTTTTTGAATTGTTATTGTAAAACATAAAAAAAACAAAATGCAATTTTAATTTCTTTATTCAAAGGGAAGGATAGCCAAGATAAAATGTTTCTTTATTAAATAACTAATCATGTCAATATTAGGGACAGAAGTAAAAATTTGGGTACAAATTCTGTCAAGGCGTTTGACAGTTTGTTAGTCAAGTAGGGTGGGAAAAATGTACCCCAATTGGCACAATATCTTGCCATCATTTTGGTTTGATATATTTAAAATTTAGAAATATTTAGATATACTCTGTGGTAAATTTTGGCAAAAGAGTATATTATATGTTATGCGTTAAGGAAACTGGGTTAAGAACTTTATATACCAATCGCTGAGCTAGCTGTAGACCTTATTGTGCCCCTTAACTGTGTATTCCAATGAATTGTATATTTTTCAATTTAAAGACAAATTTTTGACAAATGTTGTTATTCTTTTGCTGATATACGACGCGTAACACTCCACCAATTTACGATTTGAGTTATAAACGGAACTTCACCAGTATGGATGAGTTTTTGTGGTCTACTCCAGTGTTTATCAACGCAAATACGAAAACGTGCCTGATTGCCCTTAAGAAATAATGTCAATGACGCGCAAGTTATTAATCAACCAACATATTGACGATGTTGTCAGAATGTTATAGATTTTGAATAAAAATCGTCAACAAAACACAAAACTTAAACAATTGGCGTTGTATTAATATTGATTTTTGAGTGACAAGCTAAATAAACGAAGCAAGAACAATTTTATTATTAATATTAAATTGAGCTGAGTTGTAATTGCATAATAATTTTTAAGGATACTTAACATAACATGAAAACAATAATTTCACAACATTTAATATTTAGGGAGAGCATTATATATTTCCTCAAATTTATAATCGTTGAAAAAGACAGACAGTCTAATACGGGTATTAGAATTTCTAATTCCTTTGTTTAATTAAACTAAATATAATTCTACTGTATTTTTTATCAAATACTGCTGACCTAGTGTCTGCATTTGCCTTTTTGTACTTGAACATATAAGAATATTAACAAAAATAATGCGATGTAAAATAAAATTTAATAGCGTCTGCTTTTAATAAACGAAAAGTATAAAATTAATGCGATTTATTTTACATTTTCTTTAGCAACAATTATGATAAATACTCATTAGGGATGTTCATTTTGTAACTGTAAGTATGTATATTAAGTAAAACTCTGAATACTTATAGTTATACTGTAGGTAGTTAAGGTGATAATGGGGGTTATTCGAATTAATTTAACCATAGATCGGAGGAGAGAGCGAGAATTCTGTATTTTAACATTATTGTTCTGTCTCAAAATGACTGCATTTAATCAGATTGAGCATCATCTGCCATCACATTGAAGCAATTAACTCGCTAAATATAAAGGAGCAAATAAAAAATAATTTTCTTATTGAATGTGAAGGCAAGTGAATGTTAAAATTTATATTTTACTGTGCATTTGGCATCGCTTTAAGATAAATAATTCAGAAAAAATATTGCTAAGCTACTGAAATAACACGAATAACATTCGTTTGGTAAAATTCCAGTGTAAGAGAAAATTTGTAAAAAAACTTTTTTAATATTCTCCGCGTAAGTAGAAATAAACAAATTCGTATGGTTTGTACAGGGTTTGATATGTCATTTTCTTCAATGTCAACAAACTCATACATCATCTAAAATTAAATAAAAAATTATTCTTTATGTTTTAATGTCAATGTATTTACATACCCACATTAACAAATATGCAATGTATATGTATGTAGTCGTATAATATGCATACATATGAATATATTAGGGTGGCTCCTTTTGTATGGGGTTTTTTAAGTTTTTATGTTTACTATGCAACCAATATGAAGGTTGCATAGTAAACATATGAAATATTGATATTATGTAAAAGGCTTTGAAAAGCTCTTTATGCACCGTATATGAATGAATTCACCTTCAAGTCCAAAAATATTCGTAGTTTTGTTTTTTAAGATTTTGACATTGTACAGTGCAAGCTCTTTATTCGCGACGGCTTAATTTTTAACATTGCAGGTTCAATAATCGCGACAGTGTACGAAAAACGGGCTATATTTTCGCGACTTTTATCTGTTGTTTTTTTAATTTGATTACAATGTCTATAACCAAAAAATGGAAACCCCGTCATTTGGTATATTAACCTTTTTGGATGATTGTGATCTTCAATTTTGTCAGCATATTCGTATGTCTTAAAATGGGGAAAGTTCAACATATTTTAAAGCCAACGATTTCTCAAAAATTAGATTTTAAAACAATTTAAAAGTAGAGATTCAATTTGCATGAAATATAAGTTACATAAGTCTTCAGTTTACCGCATTATAAAGCAAGAAAATTCATTAATAAAGTTCGTAAGTACAACAGAAAGTGGCCCGGACAAACGTTATACGTTAAAGAATGGAAAAAATGCTTTATAAGTGGGATGCAAAACAAAGGGAAACTTTTTTTCCAATCTCAGCAGCGATTTTACGATCAAAAGCCAGTCATTTGTATTTCAAAATTTATCATGTCGAAATTTACTCGTCGACATGGAATTAGATTTTTTTAAAATTACGAGCGAAAAATTGTCTTCGAAACATCGTATTGATCCATTTGTCCATTTGTTTAAGGTTTACGTTGATGAGCAATGACGATGAATCCGGTTTATATTCTAGGATGCTTCCATATCACTTTTGTCACATGTAATGAGAAAAGGGCTCCCGGAAAAAAAATTGTAAAGAGCAAATAACTCTTTTTTGTTGCTAATGGCACATACAAACTAAAATTGTTGGAAAATTGAAAAACCCACGCGCTTTTGAATGTTTTTTCAATAATCCTATAATATACAACTCCAGTAATAACGCCTAGATGACATCATTTATATTCAAGGACTGGTTCCATAACGAATCTGTTCCTCACGTAAGTTAGTTTTCACCAACGTCCTCGGATAAAATATCAGTGTCCAATATCCAAAAATCCTGGAAGCCTACATAAACAACTGATATAAACAACTGGATTCTTGAAGAATTTCACGTGGAAAGTAATGAGAAGCAAATGATATTATCAGATACGGAATCGGAGGATTTGTACGATAGTGGTCATGATGAAAACAAAATTAAGGTGGACGATTGTATAACATCGATAAACATATGCATACAATGGGCTTTAGAAAATGATAAGCCGACAAATGCACTATGGTTTGTAAAGAAAAAAATCAAAAATTGTTTGTTTTTAATATGCTGCTTATTTTTCACTTATCATTTTTCTTAATAAGAGAATTTGTTTAGTGAAGAACTAGGGTATTCAATCGATTAATCGGTTAACCGATTAATTTTGGACGGTTAACTGTTCGAATAATTTGAAATTGCCGATTTTCAAATAACAAATAAACCGATTAATTTGTGTCGATTAACCGAAATTCCTTTTTTTTGCACTTTAAAAAATGTTTTGTATTTATTTTTCCGTTTCAATTAAAATTATATATTTTTTGAACATCCAATAAACATGATTAGTGAGTATGTATAACAACTGACATATTTAATTTACATGTCTTTGAAACTTTGTTTGTATTTACATGTATAGACGAAACTTTTTTTTGAATTGAGTCTTTTAGCATAACTAAACGAAACTATTAAATGAATCAAAATCTAAAACTATCGAAAATGGAATATTCTTTATCATGCTTTTGAATTCTCCAACATATACAATCAGCGAGAGAGTTTTTTTCAAGAAAAGATTTATTAAATCTGAAGAAAAAAATCGTTTAAATTGTATTCTTTTTATAAAAAATTATTTCAGAAGATCTAAAAAAACCATAAAAAACTCGCATATCGCTCATTTGCTGCAACAACGTCATAATTAAAAAAAGTCCTTTCGAGAAAAACGTCTTTGAATATTTTATGACATTTTACTATTTCTTAAATAAATTTTCAACAAATCATGCTATTACAGAAATATAAATAGTAGATGTTAATATATTTCTAATCTGTATTTAACCCAAATTTTTACTTATGAAATATACGAGAAAACATGAATTTTAATTTTGATGTTTACAACAAAAAACACTCACACAAAAAATAATTCTAAACATCGCTTAATTTTTGCTCGATTAGCCGATTAAACCAGATTAATTGATTGAATACCATATGAAGAACTAACAGCACTGCCTCCTTTTCACTTCTCATTTTTTAAATAAGAGAAAATTTTAGGAAAACTCAAAGAACTAAATTTTACTACCTCCTACTACTACTACCTACTACTACTACCTACCTACTACTCTCATTTTTCTTAATAAAATAATTTTTTTTGGAAAAACTAACACCACTGCCACCTTTTCACTATTCCAGAAATTCCGGTTTAATTATATTGTGACGAGCAAAAGTCGTAGGAACTTGTTTTTGCCTCACATTAGTCTAATTATTTTTACTAGCTTAACCCGGTGCACTTCGCTACCCCTATCCTAGTAAAATTAAAAAAATATGAATGGAAATACGATAAAAACACATACAAAATTTCATAATCTCTCAATTACAGTTCACTTGATATTCGGAAATAACTAACTAATTTTGTATGGGAGATACCACTCCACTGCTCTGATCCCACCCATTTTTAAACCTTTTATGTAAATATCAAGCTTTACTTTAACTTTCCTTTATAAGGGAGGGGTCATTCCTACTAATTGATACAGAGTTTAAATTCATTTAGAATCATAGTTCTCCAGATACTCAAAATTAATTATTTACTTTGTGCCACAACCACTAATGCAATCCCGACCATTTTCAGTCGATCTGTGTAAAATGGTAAGAGAGCTATGTGGACAAAGTTTGAAGAACCTGGCAATTATTACTATGTATGGGAGGTGACTCACCTCCTTTTCCGAACCCTCCCATTTTGGGTGCTATGCCCTCTAATCTAATTCCGTTTATATTCAGATAAACTCGCTAAAACATTTTTACAATTATAGTTTTACAGATATTCGAAATTAATTATATACTTTGTATAGGGTGTGCCACGCCCACTAATCCAATCCCGAACAATTTCAGAGAAGCTATGCAAATTTATAAAAGAGCCATTTAGACTAAGTTTGAAGAATCTTGCAATTATATAGAAATAACTTTACTTTGTTTGGGAGGCGACTCACCATTTTTTCCGACCCGTCCCATTTTTCATTAAACTTCATGCAGTGATAAACCGTTGAAAATCGTCGTCACAATTATAGTTCTGCACATTTTTCAATTTGTCAAAGGTTTATAAAACAAATTTTGAATGGAAATTTTGTTTCCTTTGATAAATTTAAAAATTGTTTATGCATATGGGAGTTAGAAAATAAAAAAACACCTTCAAAATATATTTATTAAAGCGAATTTAAATTACTAAAGTCTTTTTCTTTGTTTTCTATAACAACTCTCACTCTCAACAGAGCGAAATCAATCAACTGTTTAATTGTTTCTCTCATTTATTTACATGTACACGTGTTTGCATATGTGTTGGTAACATTTTTATACGCATATAAGTCCTAAAAAACTGAACCGATTTCAATAAATATATATTCTGCACTTATATGAATAAATCGCTTTAAAATGGTAACTTTCTTGTCCAAATTGAATGTATAATGTGAGCGTAAAAGGGGTCTAAATAAATCGACTTGCCTATTAATATTATGATTTGTTATTGTTCAAATTTGTCTAAACGTTATTTGTAGTTAGTTTAAGTAACGCCACCTAGTAGTAAGTGGGGAAACAAAACAAATATCCGTAATATCGTTATCACGTGCTTCTCTCCGTGAGAGTATGTACATATATACGGTAAGCCTTTATTTAAGAGTATAATACGGGTCCTTCTATTCCCCGTCGGTCGGTGGCTAACGTCGTGATAAAGTGCTTTGTTAGTGTATAAGGAAAATAAAGCACGATTTATAACGTTGTAAGAAAAAGAAACTGTCTTTTAATCCTTTGGCTTAAAAAATAAATTTTTGTAACGAACCCTGGTAGCCGCGAGCTCTGCCCCACCATAAGGTGGGAAAATATGTCGCTACAATATTCATTTATTTTTTTTTTAAATCCTTTAATATTTTTAATTTTACTACGGCACCGGTAGATAACAAAACTCAAAAGTAATATTTTTTAAAGAAATTATGGTCGAAATGCGCTCTTACGGAGTGTTCCTCATTTTTTATTTAACTTGTTTAATGCGCAAAAGCCTCATTTTCCAGCAAATAGCTTTAAACTAATTGTTTTATATAAGTATATGCGAACATTTTAAAATATCGAAATGTTTGCAGGACCAAAATTTTGCGAAACGATATCTTAGATTAAATTAAACACGTGTTTTAGTATGGAACACCCACAACTCCTTTTTTTGGGGCCTCCCTAATGTATATATGACTGAGGGTAAGTGTAATTTACAAGCACATCTTCGCAATAAAGTAACACATTTTTTGAAAATTAAATTTTGTTGAAATTGCAATTTTAAGAAGATAAAAATAAATAAGAATTCATATGCAAACATATGTAAGTCAGTAAGTGAGAATGGTATGGTTGGTTTTTTGAACGCTTGAATATTTGTTGCGCAAATAAACAAAAGTTTGAAAAACTCATACTAAATATTATGTTTGTATTTATACGAGGGTTAATTGAGTTGAACAAATAACATGTATTTTGTCCGAGAAACGTTTTTTGTGAATTTTTGGTAGGAATACCAATCAAACGATGAGTTTTGATTAAAGTATTTCAATTTGAAAATCCGACCGGTTCTTAAGAAATTCGCTTAATTTTTGGTTTTTAAATTTTTATATAGCTCTGAATAAATTATGTTGAAAAGACTAGCAAATAACCGAACAGAGCCTGTTTATAAAAGAAATGGAAAAATGTTCGTTTCCAAGACCGACTCCAACTGATTACGACACATTTATTGAGGAATTTCATTAATAACTAGCTTAACCCGGTGAGTGATGCCGTAAAATGAAAAATATCTGAAAGAATTCTATAAAAAATTAAATGAAACATATGTGGATTAATTATTTTAGGCCTTTCAACTTACCAAAATAAAACCAATTAGGAACTTAGAATTAAATAAAAAGATACTTCAAATTATCTCTGAAATAAATATTTGTTTAAATGTGTCTACTTTACGATTTAAAAAAGTACACTGAACTACATTTAAATAGATTTATTATTTAATTAAACGGATTTTAACAACATACCACAAATCTGATTAAGAAAACATAATAAACACTTACATAAACACACACTCTTATCCATAAAGCAATAAATACCTACTACATGCAACATTGTTTGTTGCATAATTATAAATGTAATAATGTACATTGTACATACTTAAATACTTAAATACTCGTACACATTCCAATATAACCCGTCAGTAAAGTACTCAAATGTGTTCAGATATCCTATATTACAATTCATACATATGAACAACATACAGTATAATGTACATAAATTTATTTACATACAATATTTATTTAAATGATTTATTACTTTGGTTTTAACTTTATCACAATAATCATTACAGCTCCACTCGAAAAAAATCAAACCAACAAACGGAAAGAACTGCAAATATTTAAAAAAATTAACATAATTTAAATACAGAAGAAAATAAAACGAGATAGAGAAAAAAACTTTATAAAAAATAGCAACATTAAATGCAAAGAGGAATGGTTAAATCTCCTATTAACCTTGTAAAAATTTAAATCTTTCACCGTTGGTAATGTGTCAATATCAATGCTGTTTGTATTTCTTTTTCTTTCTTTTTTCACGGTGTTGCTCTATTTTTTTAATGTCTTCAGAGGGAGAAAATTATACAAGGCCTTTACTATTGAAGCCCATTATTTCTAAATGATCCAATTTGCATTATATGTAGTTATTTTAACTCTGAAAAGAGCCCACAATTGAAGCTAAAATTGAACTTTAAAATAAGCCACGATTAAAGCTAAAATTGAACTTTAAAATAAGCCACGATTAAAGCTAAAATTGAACTTTAAAATAACCCACGATTGAAGCTAAAATTTAACTTTAAAAAGATCCCCGATTGAAGCTAAAATTGAACTCTAAAAAGATCCACTATTGAAGCTAAAATTTAACTCTAAAAAGATGCACGATTAAAGCTAAAATTTAACTCTATTAAGACCCACGATTGAGTCGAAAATTTAACCCTAAAAATACCCACCATTGAATCTAAAATTTTACTCTAAAAAGATCCACGAATGAAGCTAAAATTTAACTCTGAAAAGATCAACGATTGAAGCTAAAATTTAACTCTATTAAGACCCACGATTGAATCGAAAATTTAACCCTAAAAATACCCACGATTGAATCTAAAATTTTAATCTAAAAAGATCCACGATTGAAGCTAAAATTTAACTCTAAAAAGATCCACGATTGAAGCTAATATTGAACTCTAAAAAGACCAACGCTTGAAGCTAAAATTTAACTCTAAAAAGACCCACGATTGAAGCTGATATTTAACTCTAAAAAGATCCACTATTGAAGCTAAAATTTAACTCTAAAAAGATCCCCGATTGAAGCTAAAATTTAACTCTAAAAAGATCCACGATTGAAGCTAAAATTTAACTCTAAAAAGATCCACGATTAAAGCTAAAATTTAACTCTATTAAGACCCACGATTGAGTCGAAAATTTAACCCTAAAAATACCCACCATTGAATCTAAAATTTTACTCTAAAAAGATCCACGATTGAAGCTAAAATTTAACTCTGAAAAGATCTACGATTGAAGCTAAAATTTAACTCTATTAAGACCCACGATTGAATCGAAAATTTAACCCTAAAAATACCCACGATTGAATCTAAAATTTTACTCTAAAAAGATCCACGATTGAAGCTAAAATTTAACTCTAAAAAGATCCACGATTGAATCTAAAATTTAACTCTAAAAAGACCTACGATTGAAGCTAATATTGAACTCTAAAAAGACCAACGATTGAAGCTAAAATTTAACTCTAAAAAGACACACGATTGAAGCTGAAATTTAACTCTAAAAAGATCCACTATTGAAGCTAAAATTTAACTCTAAAAGAACCCGCGATTGAAGCTAGACTTTTCTAACTAAAGAGCGACAGTTGAAAATGTAACTCTTAAAAGATTCACGATTGAACCTAATAGATTGAACGATTGAACCTAATAGAAGCTGTCATTTTACCTCATTGAAGAATTAAACTCTAAAAATACCCACGATTATATTGGTATTTATCTACACAATCTTTGCTTCAAATAAGTAATATATATGAAAGTAAAGTCATCGAATTTTATGACTCTCGGTCCACAATTTGCCATATCTCCCATATAAGGACCACTTCCGGAAATCACATTAACGTATTGGGTTTGCAAAATAATCAAGGCTCTTTAAATTATTCGGATTTCTGCACTATTGTACATAGAGAAATATAGGCAGATACAAACCAACAGTGACGATCAAAAATATAAGTGGATCAAGGTCCTCACAGATAAAGAGAGTTTGTGATAATGAAATTGAATGGCATTTTTTGTCGATCGGGCTTTCAAGGTTTAATACAATTTCTTTTATAAATTTGATTTTCAATAATTTAATGTTAATAAAATAGTATTTAATTGAAATTTAAGTACAAAGGTCTGATCGTTGATCTTCTGGCAATAAAGAAAATTGGTGTTTGGTTAGGTTTGTCCTAAATTATCTTCATGGGTTGTCAGCATTTGATGAAATTTAATTTGAGCCTATGGATTTTTTCTACTATATGGTCTCTATTTTAACAGTATCCCGTGATATCACAATAGTTCTGATTGACAAATAATGCAGAAAACAAGTAATGGTCACTTTAATTTCAAATATTTCTGTAACCGTATTTTAGCGGCATATTTTAGTAATACCGTTATTTACTTAACCCCTTGTGGACCAAGACTTTAAATCGTTGAAAAAGTTTTATTTTTTCTATGAAATATTGAAAATAAGGACTACAGGAAGTTATTTACAATTTTTTTTTTGTGGAGAACCTGCATGGAACCGAAAGAAACCTGCAAGGATCCGAAAGGGACCTGGTACCGTTGGGTCAGCATCATCCAAAAGATAAAAAACTCATAGATTTGTGTTTAAATTTTATTAATATATTGATTAGTTTGTAACTTTTATAACATTTTCTATTACAAGTCTAATTTATGGTATTTTACCAAACAGTATTTTTTATCATTACAACATAAATAAATACCACAATGAGAATATGAAATAATTCACCGTTATTCTGGATAAGCGAGTTTGCTAATAGGAAAAAAGTATATATTATTCCAAATGGCCAAAATATGTTTTGTTTTCATTTTGTAAGCTTATTATTGTTATGGTACTTATAAGTACCGTCGGTCGACAAAGGGTTAAGGAGAACGTTAATTTCGATTTGACTAAAATTATAAAGAGAGCAGGAAGTTTAAAAATATTTATAGAATAACGGTAAAGGTTTTTTGAGGTAACGGTTTTATAGCTTTGATGGTAATTGCGTATTTAGCGGTAACGGTAAATACACAATTTGAAAGGAGAGAAAGCTTCGGAACATATTACATTTTTGCTCAATACTGTAAATTTGCGGTTAAACAGACTGACCTCTTACATTCATTAACAACTTCAACTCATTCACTCACTCATTGTATCCATGTATTACTGTTGGTTGTGGCTATGTTTATTGTTGGTTGTGTGAAGAGTATAAAGTTTTTTATTACATATACCCTATATCACTACATGTGGGGAAGGTATTATTATTTGTCGGTGTTATAGCTATTGGCAATAAATACACAATGGGTCGCTTTACAATTTAATATTATTTTGGCGAGTTATGCAATAATTAAAATCAAGAAGATTTGGTGGACATGAGATCTGACTATAGGTACTATAGATAATTTTTATCAATTTTCAAAATTAAAGTTTTTGCAAAATGCATGTTTGTTTGTTTCAATATAACAAAAACATTGGATTAACAGCTACGTAACTTGATTAGCTACATAACTAGTAATGTTAATATGAACGGGTGCTAATTGTCTTCAAATAGTCAGTTAAAAAAACATATCATAGACAATCCAATAATCGATTGCTTGTAAACAAACCTTCATCCGAAAGCATTCCAATAGTACAGTACAACGTAAACGTTTAAAATGACTACACTCTATATTACTTAGAGACACTAAATTGACTTCACGCCAGATTACATTAGATTTATAACCAATTGTCTTATCACTGCATTACAAAAAGCAAATACTTGAAAAATGTTCTAAAATATATTTATGTGGTCGCAAATGAAAAATGCAAAAATTACAGATGGAATAACAAACTTACATATATATGGGGGATTTCATGTCAAGTCAACCAACTTTTGAAATAATTATCTTCCAATTGGGATGAAATTTCCGAATTATTATCCTTTTGGATAGTAATTCGGAATCAATTTTTAACAAGATCAAGAACACTTAGATATTTTGGCCAAACAGGTGTTTTTTTCATCCATTTAACTTATAGATAATCTTTAAAAAAATTATTAAATTTTGCTTGATAAATTCCACTCAATCTATTGGAGTCAACTGAAGGCCTTTTGAAATTGTGTTTATTCGATTTTTTCCCATATTCTTCACATTATAATTCCAGGTACCGTGACTTGTAAGAAATACTGATGAACTAATAATTCTGGAAAAATCACACCGTATTCTAAACCAATTCTACTTAACTGACATCATATTCCTTACAAAAATAACAATGCCTTGCGAATTTTTATTCTATTGTCACCTACTGTGTTATAGCCACAAGACAGATAACAATTCAACTCTGCATTGAGTTGATGTTTCTCTTTTGTTCTGTACATAATGCGTTGATGTTTTTGGTTCCCCAGAAATTAAAGTGTTCTGAGTAAATAATGTTTTCATTTCCTGTTTCGAAAAGTTTAACAAATAAATGTTTAAACGACATAATAATAAGATTTACACTTTACTTTTAATGTTTTGTATATTCCAGTAAGGTCTTTAACTGAAAACCTTGTTGTGGTTTTGATCCATTCATTATGGACATAGTAATTAAAACATAATGAAACGTAAGCATTTTTTAATGATTTGTTGAAAGTAAAATACATTCAGTATAGGTGTTCGTTCCCAGGGGTCCTCGAAGAACTCAAAAAACCATTAAACCTTAAATACTGTATTCTAATTGATTTTGCAATTTTTATATGTGCATTATCTTACATTTTTCCTATATTGTTATAAGAATAATTCCGAAGAGCTACTGAGTAAAAGCTGATTGAAATTAAGAAATCCAAATCAATATTGAAAAACAAGTAACAAAGTATGGTCTGTCAATCCCGACCATATAATACCCTACACTAAGTAAAAGAGCAAAAACATTTTTCTTTTAAAATTTCAATAATTTATATTTTTGAGTGATTTTTGGAAGTGGGCCTTATCACCATGAAATTAGGTCGTGTGATTTATGTCTCTATGAAAGTTTACTATGTTGAATTTTGTGAGTATACCAACATTTTTAAGCGATTTATGCACGTTAAAGTGATTTTCGAAAGCGGGTCTATATGGGAGCTATGACTAATTATGGACCGATCGTAACAAAATTTGGTGACATGAATTTTGTATATATAAAACTTATTTGGAGCGCAATTTGTGAAATACCTTCAGAATTGCGACCTGTACACTGCGCACAAGGTTTACATGGACAGCCAGCCAGCCAACCAGACGGACGGACATCGTTTAATCGACTCTGTAAGTGATTCTAAGTCGATCGGTATACTTTAAGGTGGGTGTTAGACCCACCATCATAGTGGGGAGACTAATACGCTCCCCACTATGGTGGTGTAGGGTATAAATACATACAATATAAATTAAGGTTTTATGGACCGACTGATGTTTTAGCGTTCTCAGAATATCAAAATTGTTAATAACATCAAAAATATAGGGGGTAAGATTTTATCGTAAGTCAATGTTTATATTTTACAGTAAACAAATTTTATCGTAAGCGACACACAGTGGTATAGAAAAAAAGGAAAATAAATCTGTAACTTCTAAATGGTTAGATGGGTTTGAATGAAATTTCACATACGCAAAGAAGAAGTGTTGTCGAGTTTAAATTTTGAACGTGGACCTCATGGGTCCACAAGGGGCGCGACCAAGGGCCCTCAAAGTAGGACACCTCGGGTATATTACATTTTTAAAACGATATTATTTCTTGGTTTGAGTTCCGATTTCAAAAACATTATACATGTAGAATCTTCTCATCGAGCACTACAATACTCCTCATCGTAGCTATTAATTATCTATTATATCTTAGGAGATATTCGCTTTTGAAAATTAAATTTTCAACATTTTTACCCACCTTACTCCAGTTTTTTGATAACAGCTTATGCAAATATTTCCCGATTTTCTCCTTTATTGGACTAACAACACATGTATGTGTCAAATGGAAAAAGAACTGTTTAAAAATAATGCCTAAGTCCAAAGTTATATGAATTTGAATTTAAAATAATTTTATTGCAGAAATTTTAATTTCTGCAATAAAACAAAAATTTTAAAAATGTCGCTTACGATAATTTGGCGCTAAGGGCTCGATATGCCTGCGAAATATTAGCAGAATCGCAATTAATATTCAAAATATTAACTTAGATTAAAGTGGAGTTGAATGTGATCGCTCTGCAAATTTTGTGGCTAAATTTTAAATTAATTTTCTTTATTTTATTATTCGGCCTTACAATGACTAAAATAGTTTTCAGAATGTTTCGTATCATTATTACAATTTTGTAGATTTTACCATAAAATGCTTTCATTATCTTTAACATCAACTCTATATTTTTTCTCTGATAATCCGGGTTATAAACATTGTATTAAAAGTCTAAACAAACCTTAAAAACAAATGTAATTTTAATATAGAATCCTGTCGTTAGTAACTGTAGCTATATTCTCACTTAAACTTATCAAATAACCAATCGAAAATATAATAAACTTTTAAGCTCATCCATTTAATATGAACGATTAAATAGTCATGGCCAAAAGTGTGCACACGTGCAAATTTGGAAATATTAGGAAACAAAACTAAAGCAAAAATAAACTTAAACGTTAAATGTGTTGAAAAGTCACCGAAAATATTACAAGATTTAGTTTTTAAATTTCAGCCAAAGTTCTTATCTGGTAGAAAAGTAGATATTATTTATTTTAAAATACTGTAACTCATCATAGGATGTGGCTTATAAGTTATAACAGATGTATTAAACATTTTATGACTTTTGTACATTGAAATTATGAAATTATAATTTGAGGAAAGCACACGGTGACAGCATTTGTGAACGTATGTAAGTATTTTTACAATCGTGTGTATATTGTGTCTTTAAGCCCATCCAATTTATGGCACATACCCAAAAGGTAAATTACATTTTAATTTTTTATTTATGCCAAGAAAAAATTTGTTAAAATGCTATAAAGTCAGTGGAACACACAAACTTGCATTAATGTACATGTGTAAGTATTAGACCAGCCTTGTTTTGAAGAGGCTTTATTTATTACTTTAATATCTGCTTAAAATTAACTGATGCACAATTTGAAGCCAATAGGATATCAAGAACCCGTAGCGGAAAGCGTTGTATAGGTTGTTAATAGATATCCAAAATTAGGCCCATCCAAAACGAATTTAATTTCTAAGGACAGGTCTAGTGTGTGTATATTTATACATATTTACTTAAACGAAACAGAAACAATCTGCTTTTATGTGTGTGTGTGTGACTGACTGACTGTGGGTTTGGTTGGGAATGTGTCTTGTTGAGTTTACAAAATTCCTGTGGTAAATTCCTCGGAAATAGACACACACAGGGGCAATTTGTGTAAGAGAATGAGGAACATAAAATAAAAGTAAAACAAGCATTTTTAACAAATTTTTTTTTTCATCCTCATATCATAGACAAATTATGGCAATATGATTTTTTAAATATGTTCACATGTACACATGTACATATGTGTGTGTATGTGTTAAGTAGAAAATAAAAACAGCCGAAAAATAACAACAACATTTTGTTGTAAAATCTATTAAAATTATATGCTAAAATACTCATACAAACGCAAATTTAGCATAGGAATGTGTAAATTGTATGCCATTGAAATCATCATAGAGACATATCAGTATTGGGTAACATACGAGTAAATCTAGCATTTTATTTTATACTTTATGATTCAAATTTTAAAATAATAATGTTCACTATATATACATATAATTCTAGAAAGCTTTTATAAATGCCTTTCACCCATATTCCGAACTTTATGACAATTACAAAATTATGACAGAAAATAAAATTTAAAAAATCAAATTATGTAAATAAAAATAAAATGTCGTTCGTTGGTAATTGCATCAGTTGAGAACGGCTGGGCCCATTTGGACAATTTTTTTTTAGAAAAGAAAAGGCTGCACCGATATGGCTAATTTTTTTAAATGGTCGTAGTAATCCAATTCTACGATGAAGTCACTCAATTTCAAATGGTCCGCTTTGGGCAATTTTTCATTTGTCATTCATGAAAGACATCCAAATGTTGTTCATTTAGCCGTACATCTGGTAAATGGTCAAAGAGTGTACTTTATTGAGGAGAATGTATTACAAGAGTTGATCGAAATTCCGTTTCAAGTATTTCCCATTTAGTTTTCATCGCCGCATTAGTTCGCATTTACACAGACCATCCAAGAAATTATATGGGTTTTTATTTGCGTTTGTTAATAATTATTAGTCAACGTTCGTGGCCCAACATCATACTAAGATTTGCGAACTACAAATGGTGAATGAGACTTTGATATTAATTGATGACATGTGCTTGATGCATTATCCGATACACGACACGAAAAACAATACGATTGCGATACATTTAAGAAATCAGCTCGTACCAGGGATGGCAAAGTTGGTACAATTGTACTTTTTTTGGTACAATTCGATCTTGAAAAGTACAATGGTACACCAATGACTTATTTGGTACAATTTCAAAATATATTTCACACTGAAACAAATTTTGGAATTGCTGTTCATCATGAAGATTTATACATTCAGTTTTTGTTCTCTAACAATTACCAAAATATCAACAATTAGACTGCTTAAAAGTATAGTTATAATATCTCTAATAATTGTTTTTTTTAAATAATGAAATTTATATCAATTAATACAAACGTTTTTGAAATAAAGAAGCCATAGTAACATTTGCCCGGTCTTGTCATACTCCTAGTTTTAATCATTATTCAAAATTTTGTACAAACAATTTAAATTTTATAGAAATTTGTGAAATAAACAAAATAATTAGAAATTTTCAAAAATAAACATTTTCCTCCTATTTTGGCTTTTTTTGTTATTTTCCTATTTTAAAATTTTCACACGTTGCTTGAAAAATATAATTTCAATTTCATTTTTATTTTTATCAAGGCGTATTAACAAGGTGAGTGCGTCCCGGCAACAAATACAACAATGCAAAAACAACAGGCAATTTAAAATGTACGGTAAATGTCAAAATCAAGGCGAATTAAAATATTACTATGTTTTTTACAATAACAAATGTAAACATAAACAAAGTTTGACATATAGTGTACATAAAACCACAGCGAATTAAGAAACAGCTGATTTTATGCACTCACCTTGTTAATACGCCTTGATTTTTATGTTGTTCAAAAATTTTTGAAATTTTTCATGGACAATTTTTAGTTTTTTTATGATTTTCAGCTACAAAATGATTTAAAAAGCGCGAAAATGATTAAATTGATTTAAGAGAATGAATTTTTATATTTTTATATTTATGAATGTTTTATTATGTTTAATGATAATTTTTAAGTTTCAGATATTCTTTTTTTTATCTTAAAATATTGGCCAATATATGGCTATTATGCAAATATTCTTGCACTAATTCATTTAGAATACAATTATAATGCAATTTATTAAAAAAGTTAAGTAAAAAAAGCAAAAATTTCCGTCATGTAAAATTTTATAATATTTATGAACATGTTCTTATTTAGAATGAAATAAGTTTGGGAAAAAAAAGTCAAGTTCGATTAATAATATTTATTACAAAATTCATTTCTGTGTTCATAATAAATATTTTTTTACGTTAATCATAACTTTTATTTTCGATTTATATTTTTTTACGTTGCCTATAAGAGTTATTTATAATAAATATTTTTTTTCGTTACTCATAACTTTTATTTTCGATTTAACTTCACCTGAAGTATCTCCACTTCAACCAATATCCGATTTTCTGATTGACGAATCGACGAATCTAAATACACAGAAAAAAGTTTCAACATAAATAGTATGATTTGATTTCATAGATTTCAATTCATAACATTTATAAATAATTTCTTAAATATTAAGATTTTTTCATATTTTATGTTTTCAAATTAAATCTAGAAGGCTTGAAAAATATAATTTCATTTATATTTTTTTGTTTTTGAAAAATGTTTGAAATTTTCCTTGGAAAATATTTTATTTATTTTTATGATTTTCAGCCACAAAATGAGCAAATATGCACGAAATTGATTAAATTTTTTTAAGGGGATGATATGCTTAATGTTTATGGATATTTTATTATGTTCAATGATATTTTTTAAGTTTCAGATATTGTTGATTCATCTTAAAATATTGGCCAATATATGGCTACTAAACAAATATTTTTACATTAATTCATTAGATAATCCAATTATAATGCAATTTATTATAAAATATTATTAAATTTATGAAAAAAAAGCAAAAATTTCCATCATGAACAATTTTATAATATTTATGAACATGTTTTAAACTGAATGAAAAAAGTTTGGGAAAAAAAAGTCAAGTTCGATTAATAATATTTATTACAAAATTCATTCCAATTATGAATTTCTTTTTTCTGTGTACGACATCAATGTTCGGAACATCAATTAGAGAATTTGAAGTGGATTTATCTTCAGAAGATGACAAAGGCAATACATAGCGAGAGTTATTAACAGCTATAACTGAAATAGAGAGCTTTAAACCTATGAGACTTGACGTAGATGCCGATTTGTTGCAATATTAGGAAGATAAAAAGGATACTTTTGCAATTTTTAAATAAATTGGTTCATATTGTCTATGCACTTCCGGCTAAACGGCTTTCTGTTGACTGAGAAAAGGTGCAACTTGGCGGACAATGCTTTTGCCAAAACATTGATAGTGAAACAAAATTCTTCATAATTAAAAAACACACAATAAAAAACATCAATCTCATACCAAGCATATTTTTTGCGACTTTAAAGGTTAAATTCAATGTATGTACTAATAAAATGCAACCAAGGTGGCGAATGAAACTTCTTTTGAGTTATGAGCAACGAAAAAAAATATTCTTTAGAATAAATCTTATTATTGAAAAAAATTTAAAAAAAAGTTATGAGCAACGTAAACAAATATTTATTATGAATAACTCTTATTTGAAAACGTAAAAATTATTCATTGATTTCAGTCTCAAATAATTTAATAACAGTTATTTTTGGTCTCTGCTTAAAACCAATTTGTACAAAATTTTATCAGGATTGCCACACTTGTGACAGCTCAAACAGTATTCCAGGGGGACATTTGTATGGGGGCTTGCTGAAATCATGGCCCGATATTGCCCATTATTTTCAATATCAAACAAACGCACATTGTCGCCATTTGAGTTTTTTCGTTGCAAAAATCATAACTTTTGAACCAAATGAGATAATCAAAAAAATTAAAAGGACTATGATAGGTAATTGATTAGGGTTAGGTTTTATGGGAAGCAAAATAAAGTATTTTTTAAAATTTTTTATTTTTTATGTTTCTTTTTAAAGGCTTTTATGATTTAAAATTATTCCAGAAAAGATTAAAAAAAAAAATGTTTGTAGGTTTTTCACGGTTAATGTCATTTTTGGAAACATGTCTTTTTTCAAAATTTTACCTCTATTAAAAAATGGGGCAAAAAAGGGCAGCTGGAGATATTTGCATTAGGTAAAGGAGTAATCAAAGAACTTATTTTGAAAATATGGCAAATATAGAAATTGATAGTTTTTTTTTTTATTTTCCATTAAGGTTGAGAAATATTGAAAAAATTATTAGTTGGTAAATATTGATTTACCTAGACAAATACAAAGAAAACAGTACAATTCTTATTCTTTTCTTAATAAATAGATCTATCAATAGAATCAAAAATAATGACGATCCGTTATATAGTTTTCGATATATTGTATCTGAGATCGGACCAAATTACCAATAAATAGTCTGTTTTTTTGAAAACTGAAAATCAGTCAACTTTGAACATGAAATTTTAGATTTTTGCGCCACTGTGAAACGTTATCAAAAGAGATTATTTCTGTATAATTTCAGCTAGCGCCTTTCGTTTGGGCCTTATCGTATTTTCAACAGACAGATGGACGGACATAGCTAGATAGTTTTAGAAACTTTTAAGGACCCAGTATATATCGTCCCTCAATAAAAAAATAGTGTATAATGCATAATAAGAATCTACATAACTGATTCTGTGTGTGGTAAAAATTTGGTGAAATTCTACTTCCACAGATCAATTGAAACATTACTTTTCTTCTAGATGTCTACTAACTAGGGTATTCATTCGACTAATAATCGTTCGATTAATCGAATAATTTCTTACGAATAATTATTCGAACAATTTAAAAATGGCCATTTTCGAATAACGAATAATTCGAACAATTTTATGTAGAATAATCGAATAAAACGACTAAATGTTCATATATATTTAAATTTATTAAATTGCTTAAAATATTTCATAATTTCAAATTTAAATAAGTAATAATGACTCACAAAAATTGTATTGTTTCTGAAATTCGACAAATAACTAAAGACAAAGGGACTTTCGATCACTGTAGATGAATGTTCCGATAGCTCCTTCTATAAATATTACTGCAAGAAGTTACAATTCTAAAAACAAATCTTTCAAAATTTTTAACTTAGGACTTGAAACAATGAAAATAAAAGGTACGGAATAAAATATTTGTTATTTAGCTGGCGAAATATTAGAAGAATCGCAATTAATAATCAAAATTTTAACTAAGTTTAAAGTGGAGTTGAATGTGATGGAGAATGTGATTTTGAAACGGTGGTCGATAGTGATATTGAGGATGACATTTATAATGATTACATCGAAATAGATGAAGGCCATGATCTTAAAATATTTGTATGTATATAAGTGATGTTATTAACCGCGTACGTAAGTGTTGCAAAATATTTAATAAATTGAATGATAAACACAAATACTGCAACCTAACGTTTTGTTGCAAGACAAGTATGGAGTTCGTCTTCTACATGATTTTGAACATCGTTGAACATATTTGTCTAACATGGTAATAAATTGTTTGCGTATTTGTAAATGCGCCAATCATACACTGCCTGACTTCAAATTAGCCACGTTCACTGACAATGATATCAAACTTTGGACAGATTCCCTTTATTGTGCAATTCGCCAAAACCACTTTATTAAGCAAAGATTCGGCATTGATTGTTATAAATAATTTAGAAATAGTGAATAATTAATTTACTAAAGAATTAGTTACTCAATTTAAAACCCGAATTAATGAACGACATAAAAAAGTTCTTAATACTATAAACGTATTGTATTTGAATTCAAGATCATGTCCAACTAGCTCAAATTTTTTAAAGCATAGCTCCAAAACGGAAATTGTTTTGTAAGTCAATTGTTTTGTAAATTGTTCGGGAGTTAATCTGATCAGAATATTTCTGTTGAAAATTTAATGATGGACTTTGTTTTCGAATGTTTTTTAACATTATCAATACTTGAATTGTTAACTTTAACTTTAACGTTATTTTTTGTTTTTCTTTAACAATAAAATATTAAATAACCGACATCAAAATGTTATTCTTTACTTTTTTAAAAAAATTTTAATTATTCGAATAATTCAATTAATTCTAAAAGTGTGATCGAACTATTCGAACAAGTTAAAATCTCTTATTCGAATTATTCGTTTTATTCGAACAAGAGAAAAATCGAATAATTCGAATACCCTACTACTAACACAAAAATTTTAAATTCAATTATTTCGAAATGGCAAAAAAATTATATACAATTGTTTTATTAAGGGGACGATATTATTAAGGGGACTAATGTGGGTCTGTGAAAAATAATTTGATGTATTTAAAACGGAATGACAAAATCAACATAACCCCAACCTTCCTTGAAAAGGTACAATTGTAGCTGTAAATATTGAAATTTTGATTTCAAAAATTATGTAAAATATAGGACACAAGCCGTAAATGTTACCCAATATATGTTTGTTAAGCTCCATATGTTGTTGTTTTTGTTGCTGCTGCTGTCATGTTTTCTGATGATATTTAACGCGGTTTTATGCTGGTGAACTTTTATTTTACGACCTCCTGTTGTTGCCTTTTTATGTATTTAATATTCTTCTCACTTACGCATTACAGCAATATCAACATCAACAGTAGCAGCACATTGCTGTTGGTGCTGTGTAGTTATTGTTTTTTTGTTTGAGGTCTTAAGCACATTTGATATGAAAATTCATAATATTTTCTCAGAGAAGAGCAGTCATCCAGTTCCACAGAAGCAAAAGTATCAACATGGCTTACAAGTAAAATTCGAACTTTATAAAACCCTATACGTATGTAAGTCTGTAGTTATTTGGTAAGATTAAGAAAGTCAAAAAGAAAAATAATTAAATGTGAATTACAAGAAGCAGTTAGCAGTCACTTATAAATAGAAATTTTATTAGAAATTCTCCAACAGCGCTGAAATATTTGCTGAATGAGTGTATTTATTTGTGTGATTCTTGTCGTCATGTTAATTATATATTTTATCAGTCAGTATGTTACAAGTGAAAGGATCAAATTAATAAAATTGGAAAGCGTATACACGTTTGGCATTGAATCCTTCATTTTATCTGTGTGTTGTATTCATTCATACACAAACAAACACAAATAGAATGTGTATAAATTAGCAATGTTTATGTGAGTGTTAACCCATCCAAACACACTCCTATGAATGACACACAAAATGGTTGTCAACCTATTGAATTTCGTACGTGACAGCATACTGTCAAGGCTCAGGTTGTCAGGACCCTCTCACTCGTTTTGTACGAGTGTATGCAAGTGTGTTTGTTTGTATTTGTACTCCTGGTTTGAGTGTTAATAATAGTCGACATTGTGTCAATTGATGGGGTTGAGTGTTTGGTTATAAGGTGGCGTGGCGTGCTCAATAACTAACCCCCTCAATTTTGTTGAAATGATGTTGGCCTGAAATGTCATTATTTCATTTTGTTTATATAGTTTTGTTGTGTTCCTTTGTTCTCTCGTTTTTCGATGAGACTAATTTCAATAAAAAACCACAAAATGTTGGCATATGTTGATGTTTTTATTTATTTATTTTTAGTTTAAAATGTCAATAAAATGAGTTGTATGATGCGGCATGTTTTTAGATTGAAATGTCATCATTGGAATAGATTGAATGTTCGACATACTCTGTGTATGGATGTATGTATGTAAATACTAGGGATGATAGACAAAAATTAATATATTCGAAAAACTGACAGATTCATACTCTATTATTTACCTGTTAATATAGATTGTGCAAATATTTATTTTAGGCATGATTCTATAAACACATTTATGGGCTAAAAATGAGTGAAAAATATGAATGTAACTAAGTTTTAATCAAACGCGAAACTAAAATAAAGTCATAAAGTAGAAAACATAAATAGACATGAATCAATTTTATTTGATAGAATTTTTTTTTATTTGAATGTTGGAAAACTTAATATTATATTCGACAGTAGACCCTCATAAAGATCGCTTATTATTATTAGAGTTTTTTATATAAATCCGGTAAGTCTTGTCGCAAAATAATTTATATTCTAAAGCTCCTTAAAAATGTTGTACACCTCTAATTCGTACTGCCAAGAAATTCTGATTTACTTTAGCAAAACCTCCAGCATTGGGTTTATTTGTTTTAAAAATCTGTGCATAAATAAATTTGTCCCATAAATAAATTGTTGATCCTTGGAAGCAATACAACATCTGAAATATTTGGTCAATTCACAAGGTCTCTTATCATGTCATAATGTCCTACTATTTCAAAATGGTTTTTATTGCTTTTCAAGCAAAAAATTTCCTAAAATAATTCTAATTTGTATGGTATGTTTATAGTATATACACGCAGAGAAAAAATATAGTTGGACATGGTTACTGTAACCATTTCAATATTGTTACAAGTTTTTTAACTATATTATAGTCACAGTAACCACTTACATGATTGTGGTAACCATAATATGGTTAATTTAAGATTCACATGATTGTATCAACCATATATATGGTTACAGTAAACAAATATATGTTTGTGACAACCATTTATATGATGAAGGACTTATCATATTATGATGCTCTCGGCTTAAGGCTTATCATATGTGTGTACTGTAACCATATATATGGTTGATACAATCATGTGAATCTTAAATTAACCATATTATGGTTACCACAATCATGTAAATGGTTACTGTGACTATAATATTGTTAAAAATCTTGTAACACTATTTAAATGGTTACAGTAACCATGCCCAATTATATTTTTTCTCTGCGTGTACCAACCAGCAGAGACCTGCACCGAATGCCTAAGAGTCGGTTAAGCCGAACCGCCGAGTCGTGATATATTAGGACACTATGACAATATGACTGATAAGAGACCTTGTGAATTGACCAATTATAGCCACATGCAGTAAAATCTTATTGGAATGTAGCAAGGAAGCCGCAAAGTATTGTAAAGCTCCGTGATTTTAATTTTGGAAGCAATAACTATTGTTCTTAAGCGGATAATGGGTAATATAATCGCAACAGCAGCATTTCGAAAATTTTGGGAAGCTGCCATATCAGCATGTTTTATCACAAACTTTAAAATGCTTGATGGAAATAAACATCCTAACTATACGAACCACACATTTGTCTGCAAACTGCCTCCAATTTGTTATGGCATATTTTATTTATAATGCATATTTTGATATATTTTACTTCAAAATGCATATTTATATATAAATTATCCCAAATTTTAATACAAATATTTTTTAACAATTTTTTTTATAGAAATATCATCCAAAAGATATTTATTAATGGTTTAGAAATGTGGTCGACTAGCTACATTCAACTTTGAGAAACTTGCTTGATTTATAATAGAATTTCTTACTCACCTTTCTTTGGCATATTATTTGATTGAAATTCTTTAGCTATACCATATTAGCCGACCAAGTGGTTTATTGAAATTATTATAAAATTAAACGTATACATTAAATATGCTATATTTTTTACAACTGACTATTTTTATGACCTGCAAAAATTAAGTTCACTTACGCAATGTTAATTCTCTGAGATTAATAAACTCTTCAGCTTGGTACCGATACTCCTGTGCTCTTAGTTTTAGAGTAAAATAGCTATACCACATTACCCGCCTAAACCATATTACCCGAACTTACTCGATATAATACTTTAAGATCCGAAAAAAAAAAAAATTTCGAAACTGTCGAAACGTCAAATTTCGTTTTTGAGGTACGGTCTAATGTACATATATGTTGGAAAAAGTTTTGAAGCTTTTTTCAAATAAAAACAAAAGTTATATTTTAAAATAAAGTCGACTTTAACTAAAATTAACTTTAAAATTTCTTTCATAGTTAGGGTGATAGGGTTTGCAAAATTCATTACATGGATGGATTTACGGATAATCATGCGTTCATTAAAAACATAGGAATGATCGGAAACGAAAGGAATCATGTATGGATACCGTCAACCTGGTAGACATATTTGGTTGAAAAATGAAATACTCTTTCTTTTTTTCTAAAGACCAAATTGTAATGGATCAATAAATCAAGCAAATATAGATAGATAATTAATTTAACGGATTATGGCCTAGTGACTGAATATGAGTCGAAACGCCAATTAAAATCTTAGTATTTATTCAATACTAAAGATATTTGAAAATGGACAATTAATCGAAAACATTAAATGATTTACAGAAATACTCTTTAATACAAACATGGCTGACAGATATTTTTGCTGGGATACACTAATTTTACAATTCAACAAAGTGTTATTATTCTCACATAAAAATTCGTTGGTAGGTTAATGGCCAATTATGACCATTATTATTGGCATAAAGTTTAAAACATAAATTGTTATTACGAGAATTATTATTATTATTTTAATATCGATAACAGCACACATAATACATACTCCAGTACATACATACTTACAACTACATTTGGAATGTGAACAATGTGCAGACATGGATTTGTATTACATAAATTTAATGTACGTGTCAATATTCATTCCATTAACAACATTTTGGCACTTTAGTTAGAATAAGGCAAGAGAAACAGATAGTGAGATAGGGAGAGAGTTGCAATAAAATCCAGTTGTAATTTTATATCATAATTTCTAAAAACATTTCGTACATGTCAACATGGGCAAATGATTCCTAGAAATGGTTTTGTTTCCAAAATTGTTTGTGGTTTTAAATGAAGAAAGGTTCATTGGCTTTGAATTATTTAAAATATAAGTAGAGATTTTTAACAAGAATATAAAAACGGTTGTTTAAGGTCGATGTTAAGATATTCTATATCATGACCAACAAAAATTTAATTAATTTTAATGAATCTCTGTGCAATTGTCGGAAATAGTAATGACCTGGTATTTAAATAAATGCACAGTTCATTTTAATCTACTAGTCTCATTTTTTATATTAACATTTTTTCGAAAGTTTTATTTTTTTATGAAAAAATGTTTTGCAAATTGGCCATAATGTCCAACATAAAAGGGATATGATATTGACATGAATTGAATTTTGACCCATTAGTTAGTAATAGGGAGGTATCGCAAGTCCAGTTTCGTGAATAATAACAGGACAATTGAAAAAAAAAGTTGGTTATCATATAGAGTCATATGTTGGTGGGGAATCAGTGGTCAAAAAATCTGATCATAAATTGCTCTGGAATATTGTGGTAATGAAATCCAGAAAACCGTATTGGTTCCTTATAAGGAATATATAGCATTATACGTCTTATATTTAAAAAAAGTAGATCCACTTACCTGAGCTATAGGAATGATTTCATGCCGCACAGTATAGAAAAAAAGAGGCAAATAAATCTGTAACTTCTAAATCCTTAGCTTGATTTGAATGAAATTTGTCACAGCGGGTCCAAATATTTCCCGATTTTTCCAGTTTTCTTGTATTGAACTAACAACAAATGTATATGTCAAACACAAGAAGTTTAAAAATCGTGACTGACTCCAAAGTTACAAACATTTGAATTTAAAAATTTTAAAAAGGCGATTTTTCGCTATATTTTGGAAAAAAACGTACTGTTTTCTTTTTAAGTTTCCTAAAAAATTTCAAAGAAGATGTATTAGGAATTAAAACTATCGAAAAGCCAACTTTACATTAAATATTTTGAATGAAAAATTATTTGCAAATTGTTCCTATCGAGGGGACCAGTTCCATCCAAAAAACGACTTAATGTAACATTCAACTTCAGGGCAAAAAAATATCAAATCACATAGTCGATATCAAAATATAGTAAACCATATTAGATGGCCAAATATGTTCTTAATGAATTTTGTAAGTGCTTCCGACAACCCAGCCCCTGGTATGGATAATAGAGCTAAAAAAATAAAAAATCCAATTTTTGGGATTTTTCAAAACTTTTTTGGGAATTACTAGATTCCTTTACAAATGATTACAAATTTCAATTTTGTTTTTATTTTTCCATTTTGTATAGAAGAATCTTTAGAATGCAGACGAAAAAAGCGGATCGTTTTAAAAATTTGACATACCCTACTTAAACTCGAAAACACTTCTTCATTGAGCATCATGAAGAAGTTCATTCAAACCGGACTAAGAATTTAGAAGTTACAGATTTATTTCCCTGGCGTGGGTATTTATTATGGGTTCTAAACATATGAATATGAATTTTATTTTTGGAGTACAAATTTGAGATTTTTGTAGATTTTTGCGTTATCAAACGGAACTTAATATTTACCAAAAACAAAAAGCTGACTTAGATAATTTGGATTATTGGTTACCAAATGGCATTAAAAAAAGTGCAATATTTGCATTTGAAAAATTGGACTTTAGCACAGTTTTGGTAGCCGTTTAACCTATAATGCAGTGCAATGATTTTGATAAATTATTATCAATTTTTCATTAACACTCACATGTAAATCCAACTGTAAGTATTTTTTGTATATTTGCTTATATTCCATATACTTTGGAAGTATGAATTCAGCATAGCATAATATAACTTGTACTTCACATCCGAATGAACTAAAGGAGTGGCTCTCGTGTGTGGCTAGGATTTTAAACTAGTTGAAATATGTTTATAAACACACTTCATACACATCAACATAAAATAAATAAATTTATTCTCAATGTTCAGGATGTTGATCAAGAGGATGAAGAGATAAAAATAAAACATCAATATAAATACTTTACGTTAATGGGTTATCAAAATCCAACGAGAGAAACATTTTAAACTAAATTTTTATACACTTTTTAAATAACCCGTGAATACTTAACTTAAAACTGTTCCTTTAAAAACCCAATTAAGAAATAGAAAAGTAGACTTGGAATCTTCAATGAAAACGGAAGCAAAAGTAAAATCAATTTTTATTATTTAAATAAAAGTGAACTTTAAAAATGTAATTATATTTATACCAATAAAGAAACGGTAACATTGTATAAAATATGTATATGGTTTTTTCGTATCGTGTATACCTCATATAAATTATTTATATTTTAAATAGTTACGTTTCATAAAATTAGACTTTTAATATGTCTACAATTTTATAAAGAGTTGGTATACAGCTGATGAATAGAACCTATCATCCTTGCCTCAAATTAAAAATCTCATACAAACATAAATCCAGCTTAAACCCAACTAAGCCATCATGGATATGGAGACAAATAAGAATAAATTTGTACTTGCATCACCATTTCAGCGAAGGTGATGTTGAAGGTTGTTCGACCTTGAATATTGTAAATTTGTATGAAAAAGTTTTCGTTACAAAAACAAAAAGTATGTAAAGTGATGAGATGAAAATATAAAATAAACTTAACAAACATTTCGCGTATTCATTTTATTTCTGCCATCCAAATATTCATATGGTATGTAGTAAGTAGTATCTGTTCATCACCACAAAACATAACCGCAAAATTGAAAGCGTGTCTTATTTAAAAGCAAATAAACATGTACTTGCACTGCTGGGGGAACTAAATACATATGTATGTATATGATTAACAATATTTTCAAATGCCAACAACTGTTATTAAAATTAGAAAGTATGGAACAATTGAAAATAACTTTATTCCTTTGAAAGTCGCAAATTGTTTTGAATTTTAAAGAAGATAACATTTATTGGAAACAAAAATATTTTTTTAGAATCTGGAGGAGGAAACAAAATTGTGTGCTGAATTATACAATTACAAGCACTCTGTCGTTCCAATGCTAAATCAAACTGGACAAAATTATAAAAAAATTTTAAGGTATATTTTAGGGTAAGTACTTGGGAATATAACTAAACAAAACCTCATCGAATCTATCCCAAATTTGTACGTTCATTGATAAATTTAGAATTCTTTAAAAATAATTAATGGATTCACAAGGTATTATGTCATATTATTATAATGTTCTAATATTTCACAATGGTTTAAAAATGTTGTTATTGACTTTCAAGCTAAAATTTTCTAAAATAATACTACTCTGTATGCTATGTTTATTGTGCTGCCATAACCAACTAGCAGTGACCTACGCCTAAGAGCCGGATAATTCGAGCCGTGAATTGTGAACGATTTATAGGATACCTTATAAATGCATTAACTATGTTTATGATTTTGTTATATCTAAGCTAAATTCCAAAAAATGCTTATTTGCTTATTTCGAAATTCTCAGTTGTAGACCCTACGTAATTGTTTTTGCGGTTACACATGAATATTCGTAGCAAATGTTATTTTCTATATCATAAATATATCACGAATACTTCAGTGATCAAATTAATCATACGCACCCATAGGCAAAACGATAAATACACAAAGAAAACATATCGGTTGCAAATCGGTACTGAATAGTAATATTTAATAAATCGCATTGAATTTTTATTACAATCATTGAAATAAAGCAAACACATCCGATTTTTATACTTAGAATTGTGAAACCACAATTGTAATCAAATTGCGGTTCCAACAAACGTACATAAGGACTGAGATCGTAAAATTCTTAACACACGTTTTTCATTAAAACTTTTAACACAATTATTATTTGATTTTTCTTCATTTTGATCAAGTTAATGTCAATTATGTTAATTTGTTGTTAATATGATTAAAATGAGTGACCAGAAACAAGTGCTTACTAAAACTATTAAATATTTTCAACAAAACCCAACTTGGTGCTACAAAAAGTTGTCCAAAGAATCAAAGGTCTGCTATCAAACTGTTTCCAATGTTATTAAATAGTACCGGTAGAACTTGTCCGTTGATATAAAACCTGGTTCAGGCAGCAGGAATGGTCCTCATGATGTCTCTAAAGCCAAAAAAAAATAGAAAACATTTTCAAAAGAGCTCCCAGCACCTCCAGTAGGAATGCAGCCCGGCTAGGTCAGTACTCGGACTATTTGGTACGAAAAGTTAAGCAGGTTTAAAAACATACAAGGCTCAAAAAGATCCTGACAGGAACTCTTCTAAAAATGTATAGGCCAAAGACAGAGCACGAAAATTGAAGTCAAATTTTATACAAAAATATACCTGCTGCGTAATGGATGACGAAATGTACGTATGGACAATTTTTCGCAGCTTCTGGATCAATTTTGAAGATAAGCTTAGAACCCAAAAGCAGACAAAATTTAACAAAAAATTCTTGGTAGCGCAAGCAAGTTTACAGTTGCGGCAAAAAAGCTACACAGTTGTTACAAAGGGCTCTATAAATACCGAAATTTACATCAAGGAATGTTTACAAAAATGGATGTTTCCATTCATAAGACTTCTTAATGTCTCCACTTATTTTTGCCCTGATTTGACATCTGTCACTATGGTAAAAAAGGTCTTGAATGGTACAAGAACAATAATGTGGTATTTGTACCAAGAGATAGTGGAGAGATATTGGATTCTTGTTAAAAGAGAATTGAAGAGCACAAAAAATGTGTCCAAAAGTGTGGTAGATTTTAAACGCAGATGGACAACCTGTTCGAACAAAGTGACATAAAACACTATACAAAACCATAAAGGCAGGGTCTTCGAAAAAGAATCAAAATTTCATCATTAGTGGTTAGGACTATAAAAATATTTATTTTTTGGAAATTGTAATAATAATTTCAATCAAATAAAAAATGATTTAAAACTGTCAGTTAGTGGTTTCATTTTTATTAACATAGAGTGACAATCAGTTGTATGCAAAACATTTTTTGTTAACATTTTGAAGAGTGCCGGGCGGAATATTGTGACACTAGGCCTAAAAGTTAAGTGCTGAAAATTTGAGCCAAATCGGTCAACGATTTCTGGACGCGCATCGAAGTCAAATTTCAGATATATGCAAAATTTTACTATTTATATGAAACAAATAGGTGAAACTCGTTAACTTTCTGCATTGTTTTCTAGAAATATGTAGATTTATTTATATTAATGAATGTTACATTAAAATTTTTTTTGGAAGGTATTTTTTTGATGATATTTTATATAAATATAAAGTCACTTCTTCAATTAAGGTTATTTATTATTGCAATAAATTACAAAATGTTGACTTAAATTTTCAAATAAAAATCGTTGTCTTTTGGATCTGAAATTTTATACATAGAAAATGTTATTTCGACATCAACTGATGTTATATGAGCAAATTTAAAAGATAATATTTCTTTAACACTTAATTTTGAAATCTGTGCTGAGGAAAGTCCTTTAAACTGTTTACAAATGCTTTCTATAATTTTAAACCCTTCATTTTTTCCTATTATTTGTTCAAATTATATTATAATATTAGTTTTAACACTACAATTTGGTATTTTATCAATATTTTTAAATGTTTGTTCCACTAAATTATACTGTTCGGTCATTGTAAGCCCAGCTGTTTCAAGTTTTTTAATAAATGTTTCAATAAATCCAAAATTTTGCGTTATAAAATTAAGCAATTTTTTATTGTAGGTGTATTTAAAGCATATTTAGCAATGTTAATAAACTGAGACTCCTCAGCATTTAAAGCATTGATAACTTCACAAATTTTTTCAAACTTGTTGGCGTAATAATTAACAGCTGGTGGCAATTCTAGAGCAGAATACATTTCTTTTAAAAAACCATAATATCTTTACCTGCCTTAACCATATACGGATATTTTTTTGTACTAACTTTGACAGTAAACAGTCAAAATTTCACATATGTAAATAAGCAAGCAGCTATTGTTTTAGTGACTACACCTTATTAAATTTATAAAATTACATTGACACATTGAACACAATATTCACAATGGAAGTTATAATTTTATATTTTATATATTGTGCTATTGTACATTCTCTTAATATTAAAAAACGGTTAAGTTTGAATTAGAACTAAAATTTGATATTTATATGGCACTATTATTAAAATAGTGCTTATTTTATAGTAAACAAGTAAGAGAGCTATATTCGGCTGTGCCGAATCTTATATACCCTTCACCAAATTATATTTCAAAATACAACTTTTAAATATTTTTAGGTAAACAAAATTTATTTTTTTTTTCCAAAGTTGTTTTTTTTAATTATTTGTTAAATATGGTTTTTTGAATAGTTATTTTAATTTTTTTTTTTTAAACCGACGCTGTCCTGGTTTTTTCCTCATATCTCAGCCATTTGTGGACCGATTTTGGGGTCTTCAGAAAATTGATTTCAACAGACGGACAGAAAAACAGACAGATAGACGGACATGGCCTAATCGACTCCGCTATCTATAAGGCTCCAGAATATATATACTTTATAGGGTCGGAAATAAAAAAATGTAGAAATTACAAACGGAATGACAAACTTATATATACCCTTCTCACGAAGGTGAAGGGTATAAAAAAAGCCATATATTTTTCAATTTTGAATTTTAAACAAAGGAAGTAAAAACCTGTAACACAACAGCGAAAAATAAGTAAGACAAAATTAGTTTCTTATAAAGTCAAAATATGCCATTAAACAGTAAAATATGCTCTAAAAACTCAAAAATATGAATATATGCTCTTAAAACAAATATATGCAAAAATATGCATTTAAGGGTAAAATATGCAAAAATATGTACTAACAAATCGATGCAAAAATTCTTAAATAGTTCTAAAACGTGCAAATATCTTATCCATGTGTCCATTAGACTCACCAGAACAAACATGCATTTGCATATGAACTATAAATCTCTGTAAAAAATGTAAAATATTCACATAGGAAATATGAATAAAGTAATTAAAATTCTTATTTTTGTTTTTATAATCACCCCTATCGGCAATAACATGTAAAATATATGTTCCCATGAAATATCCATTTTCCTCGAAGGGAAAATTGCTATCGTGATATTC
The DNA here is from genome assembly GCF_958450345.1 of Calliphora vicina. Taxonomy (NCBI): domain Eukaryota; kingdom Metazoa; phylum Arthropoda; class Insecta; order Diptera; family Calliphoridae; genus Calliphora; species Calliphora vicina. Next base: position 85,399,032 of record NC_088783.1, read on the forward strand.
CCATGAACTATTCATGAATATATTTTTTTTAAGAAATTAAAAAATACTTTAATAATTTTAATTTAATTAAAAATTATGAAAACTTCGAAATGAATTTTAAATTAAGTTTGTTTTTTTTTATAAAAATATTTTCTTTTTTCAAATTGTATTCCAAACCGCAAAAATTTTTTATCAAAATTTAAAATATGCAATACAAATCTTAGAATATGCAAATTAAAATATGCATAAATCTGCAACATCAAATCGAAGCCAATTTGTTCGAAAATGTATATGGTGAAAATTGGATTTGCATTAAAATACTTTTTAATTGAAAATAAAAATTAAATAAAAAATATAAACCTTTTTCAAAGAAATATTCTTCAAGCAGAGTGACTTGTTTAATAAAATTAATTTTAATACAATTTAATAAAATTTCTTTTTGAAATTCTAACTGTACTGTGGAATTAAATTAAATATATTCTAAATAAATATTATCCTTGACTTTAAATACTTTTAGAGAATAAAACAAGTAAGAGTGTAATATTACACAGATCAACAAATAAAGGAAAATCTGGTGCTTAGATACCGTTATATAGTTTTTACACTAGCGCACATCTAACACCTACCATCAATTTGCAAAGATGTTAACATCTTCCCATAAGAATTGCACAGCGCTGAGTGCCAACATCTTTCTACATCTTTAAAAAATGTTCCTATCTCATTTGGTTCCACCTAACATCTTTCGATTATTTTAGTGTCACTGAAAGTGTCAATAAAATGGCATTTATATTAAGAAAAAAATGTAAACAAATATAATATAATAATGAGGGGACATTTTATTTGTTTGAAATTTGCTTGTGAAATTATTTTCTTATTTAATTTGATAGTATAAAAAAGAAAACCAGTCTCAATTCATTTTGTTTTCATAAAAACAATATGATTTTTAATATTTTTGCAATTTTACTGATGGTAGATGTTAGATGTTGCAAGTGTGAACAAATCTTTCAAGTTTTCAACATCTTCCATACGTTTCGCCAAAATGTACGTAAGTGTAAAAACCCTATTAGTCTAAACTTAATGACCTACAGAGATATATTACGGCTATAAGTTGGGTCTAACAAACTCAACATTATATTATACATTACGATGTAAACGTCATTACATCTGAAGTGTGGTGTGGTCTTGTCGAAACGGGTTCCCTTTGACTCTACTTGATTGTTCGCACGCAGTAAACTACCACGTAAACTAACAAACAATTTTGTGTATTGGTAACGTCTATAATTTTTTCAAAAAATTTTCCTACTTGTAGCTTTGTATCTACCTTCAGTTTTCGAAATTGGCTGTCATAAGTATATTTAAAACTATGTACTAACTAGTGTTTATAAACCGGTTAACCGGTTTTCTTCGAAATGTCGGTTAATTTGAAATGTCGATTTTCGGTTAACCGGTTTATCCCGTTTATATCACTCGGTTAACCGGTTTTTAAAATTTGGTACTAAAATCAATAAATCTCTGATTTGAAACCTAAACTGCAGACATACAATACGAAGCTCTTTCAATAAATTTTTTTAATAATTACAATGATTTTAATTAGTAGAGGACGATGAGTTTACTTAAAAACTTCTACTTGATTTTAAATATTTTTGAAATCTGTTAATGCATTTCTATTACTTATTTGGTATGATTTATAATGACAAATAATAATATTTAAGAAGAAGTGCGATTTTCTGTTTCATATCATAAAATTGTGGTAATAATAAATTTCAAAATTATCAAATCTTTAATTAAAAAATGTATAATTTATTCTTTTTTGTCGAAATTTAATGAATAATAAAACAATAAAACATGTACATATATATTTAGTAACATATTTATACTCAATTCCATTTGACTGAGATAATAATTTTGAAATTTTTACAAAATCAAATGGACTAGCAATTTCGCATATTTCTAGTTATTATATATTAACCATTCCTGACTACTAAAAACAAATTTTAAAGCTATGTATACTGTATTGTTTAAACTTTTAAAATAATTCTTTTCAGTGTCGGTTAACAGGTTTAATCGGTTTTTTAAAAAAGCCCAATTTTCAGTTAACCGACAAACCGGTTTTTAAAAAGTCGGTTTTTTATAAACACTAGTACTAACTCATTACAAAGTATAGTGGTGTAGAGTATGAAATTTTAACCTTTATATAGTGTATACATTAGTTTAACTACATTTTACCAGTTGTATTAATACTTAATTCCTTATATGCAGAGAATTACCACGTAAACCAATGATATCATAGATACAATATACAATAACGCATCTCCCCAAACACTTATGACGTTTACACGTCTATTAAGTGTATTCAACATTCGTTATTTTCAATATCACAAAAAGTATTAAATGTTGACGTATCTTTCTCCCTCCTCATCAAAAATCACTTCAATAAAACAGTGTTCAATAAAACATTAGTATGAATATAATAAATCATTAATGAATAAATAAATAATCGAATTGATAAATTAGTCAATACTTGTAGTCGTATTAATTGTGACGTTATTAAAACGTTTATGTGAATACACAAGTGAATGGCTGTGTAACTTGTACATGAAAAATTTGTACTTAACTACATTAATTGTGATTCAATTATTTCATACACTAAAATAATCAATTGAAGCACGTGTTTTTATATCCTCCACCGCCAAAACTACAGAATGAGAGTATATGAGAAAGCCGTAGAACAAAAGGTACTTTTTTGCTCAATTAAAATTTTGGGGAAATGTGTTTTATTTATTTTGCCCTCTTAAAAAACTACAAGAACCTGGAAATGTTAACAAGTTTCTTAATTATCAATAGATACATCTAACTGCAATAAGTTACCATATTAAATGTTAAGAAAGAACAACAATTTTAACTAAAACAAAACACATGTAAAATGCACACTCAAAGTACACGCTTGAACGCATATAAAATTTTCTGAAAATATTCGCATATTTTCACTTAATTGTGAATAAATTCGGAAAACATCCATCGATTTTTATGATCGATGCTTTGCGATAAAATAATAAATCTAAAGAATTTCTGCCGTTTTCGATTTTTCATGATTTTTTTAAAACAATAAAATTTTATATTTTTTTACATAAAAATATATTTTATGCTTCAATTTGTTATTATAATTCCGAAACTACTGAGCCGATTAAAACGCAGTATATATGTATGTGAAAATTTGTACATAGCACGGGCGAAATGCTTTCAATATTCAATCAATCGAAAGAAGAACATTAACTACTCAATTTTATGTATATCTTTCAAAAAAGTTAAATTTTGTGAAAATGAGCGAATTTACTTAATTTTGAATAAATTCGAAAAGAATCAATCGATTTTTATATTCGATATCTGATTTTGTTGCTATTATATGCGGCTTTACTACAAATTAATAAACCTGAACAAGTTCGGCTGTTTTCGATTTTTCATGAGTTTTATAAAACACAAAAATTAGCTATTTTCACGTAAAAAATTTATTTTCGGCTTCAATTTATTATTATATATAAACAGAATAAAGGTTGTGTAAATTTGAAGTTTTCTAAGTTTACTTCAATAATATCGAACTAACCCTTTTTGAGTTATCATTAATTATGTGGAGAAACGTCTAAAAAAATTCACAATTTTACTAAAAAAATTTAAAAAAACTTCTCCATAAAATTTAAAATTTGAACCATATTTGTACCACAATACATCAAAATTGTGTAATGGTTTAAAAATCATCTAAATATTTTTTGATTTTGTTGCCCTGTGTTTTATTTAAAATAATACTCATAATAATTTGTATGTAAGTTAATGTTTACTGTCATAAAAAATATTTAATTATTTATTTATTAATTAAGTCAATAATACATAAAATAATTACAAAGAATTTACAAAAAGTACAAAAATAATTATTTTTAATTATAATTAATCATTTAAAAAACGAATAATGTTATGTTTAATTGTATTTTGTTTTATATGAAAAACAATGAGATGATAACGGTTGTTAAATTCGTAGTATAATCTTTTTAAATATTGCATCAGTATGGACGTAGTCAGTCCTAACATTTTTGACATAGATTGGCTTGAAATGAGGTGACAATCATTGAGGAACGTTAATAGTAAAATTATTTACAAGGATTTCGGAGCAGACTTCACCATTAATTACACTGTACAACACAACACAAAAATTACAAGGTCGGACCAATGAATTTGATAGAGGAGACAAAAAAAAAAGACACGAGTATCGGGGTTTTGAATGTTTACATCTGAATTTCATTTGAGGGGGGTTAAAGTTTCCCAACTCTGGCACATTCTTATTGTTAATCGGCATAAGAAACCATCTGATCCTTACATTTTAGGTATAAAATGTGTTCAGCAAATTTATGTAAAATGTTACGGCGAACATTTTTGTAGAAAATGTTAACCCTCTAATGTGCCGGACATTGTATAATAATGAAGTAGAATTGCCTAGAGCTAAAAAATTTAATGTATACTTCCTATCACAATGTGCTATCGAAGGTAAAATAATAGAGATATTAGTGATTTTTAGTTAAATTTTAACTTCTTTTTTCATCCAAAATTTTTGATGTACTTTAAAATAAAATTCTTAATAAATGCGAAATTAACCCTAAGCTCTCTTTTGTTGTGTCTTATTTCAGACTTTCTGAATTGAATTTTCCGTTTTGGTGTATTCAGGGACTTATAGTAAAATTTCAAGGACAATATTTTTGAGGAACATTTTAACTCCTTAAATCCCTGTTTTAATGGTGTTTTTTGCTCTTTTTTAAAAGAATGACAAAAAAGACTCATGCCTTGAGGATTTAGAGGGTTAACATATTGTACAAAAATGTTTTCCGTAACATTTGACAAAAATTTGCTGAACACATCTTATACCTAAAATGTAAGGATCACATGGTTTCTTATGCCAATTAAAAATAAGAATGTGCCAGAGTTGGAAAACTTTAACTTTAAATGAAATTTAGATGTAAACTTTCAAAACGCCGATACACGTGTCTTTTTTTTGTCTCCTCTTTCAAAATTTATTGGTTGGACCTTGTAATTTTGGAAAAAACAAATTTTGATTTTGTTGTATAGTGTTATATTCTTCTACTGTATAAAGTAGGCAGTTTTATTAAATCAATCAATGTACGATGGAAGGTTTATTTCAGGATTCCAACGTAACCACATAAACAAAAGAGTGAAAATTTGTTTTTGTACAAATTCTACTCGTTATACATGAATATTGTAATAAGAATCGCAGACAGCAGAGGCATATTCCAATACAGGTCTTACTAAAGATATGCCATCAGGTTTTGAATGCACCAGAAAAAGAAATTGTTCAAAACGGACCGGAGATATAAATATTGAGAGAAGCACAAACTTATTTTGACATATTAAAACATCGGGAAGGTCATTGATGAACAGGGAGATGATGGGACAAAGGTGGCTCCCTTTAGGGACACCAGATGTAACCAAACTATTTTTGGAGTATTTGTTTTTGAATCTAACAGACTGCGAGATGTTAAACCCAGAAGGTTCAGCATAATAAGAAGATTTATTTTATCAAAAGCTTTACGAAAATCGGTATATAAGGCATCAGTTTGTTTTCTTTGGACAAAGCCTTCGTTTACACATGTTTTAAAATGAAGAACATTCGTTGTAATAGAACAACCTTTCCGAAATTCGTGTTGACAGTGTAGACTATGATTAGACAATGATGGTACATGAAATCAATAATAATATTCTCAAAAATCTTAAGAATTGCATTAAATTTAGCAATGCCTCTATAATTGGAGATATAACCAAATTTAAATAAAGTATTAATTTAAGAAGACCTCCAAGTTTTAGGAAAATAGCCATATTTAATGGATGTGTTGAACAATTAATAGTTTTACCAACAATTCAGCACAATAATGTAAGATGCAGCGTGGAACACCATCAGGACCATAATTATATGTAATTTTTAGTTTATTTAAATTTTCCAATTAATGTACTGTGTCAATATTCGGGAACAATATAGAACGGTTGATGTATAATGGGTACGAGTAGCTATCAGCATAGTTACTGGAGTTACTTCTTGGAACAGAAGCACCAGGACTTTGAGATGCGTTTTCTTTGTTTTTGGTTCCAGATGATTTACGATGTATTGGAGAAAATTGCGATGGAGAATTAAGACAATTTAATTGTTTAAATTCTTTAATAGATTTTCAAAATTTAATTATTTAAATTCTTCATATAGATTTCCATAAGCTGCTATCTCATTGGACAGTGTAGATAATTTATTTTAAATATTTAAAAATGTATTTTTTGTGCTTGAAAACAAATAAATGGTTAATTAATTATTCCTAGTTTTAATTTAATAATGAATAATATAAATTGTTTAAATTTATAAATTTGCATTAACGTCAAGTATTTTGCAATAAATCATAAATTTATTTCTTCATTATTTTCGTATATAGGTTATTGTCTGCATTCACTTAATGTAAAAACATTTTAGTAAAAATCATCCAACCAACAATTCATCATGGTTTGCAATTTTCATCAATCACTTTTTTGTACTTAAATACAAATATTTGACGACTAAGTAAATTTGAAGCAATTTGAACAATTTAAAAGCAAAATGCTTAAAATACTGTTTAAATTAAAATGTTTATATTAATTTGATGGCAATATTTCATAACAAATTACGTAAATGTATGCAATCTCTGCGGTGTGAAGACAAAAATATTGCAAATATACTCCCTACATAGAGATAACAGATTCGTTAGGGAAACTGAATTTGTAGCCAATCGGTTGCAAGTTCTTTCACATAATTCTATAGGAATTACTAAAATGTTTTCAAAACGAATTCGATGAAAAATATAGAAAAATCAGTAGTTATTAGAATTAAATTAATTTTCAAATAATTAGAGTTTTATCAATTTATTTTATTTAAAACAAGAAAATACATAAAATATGAATTAAAATATGCTTTTGTATATTAATAACCAGAGCAACCAAAAATATGCAATATCATATTTTTAGCTGTGCGTCGTTTAAACATATGAGTTAGTTTGGCATCGATTTGTTAGTGCATATTTTTCCATATTTTGTTCTTTACTGCATATTTTAGCATAGTCGACTTATCATTGGCTTAAGGGAGCTTAATTTCCGTATATTTGAATTAAATTAAAAATATACACACACAACTATCAACTTTTAACAAATAGTAAAAAAGTCGTAAAAAACTTAAATTTTATTATAGTTTTTATGGGCAACTTCTTAACTATATGACACTTTAAAATTTTGGATACATTTGAAAAAAAAAACTTATGGTTGTTTAAGACAGTTATGGTTGGGCATTAAGAGTTCACCACTAATATAAAATTAAAGAACTATTTAACAAATGTTTATAATATTAAGATCCATGGAAAACCTTAATTTAAAATATACGATATCGAAAGAAATTTCTCTATGATAAAACTGCAACAAAAAGAACAAATCATTCAACTGTTGCAAGTCATTATGATAATTCCATTTAAATTTTGGAAGCCAAATTTACTTAGATGTTAATTATCACACATGATGAATACTCCAAAATCCGTTACAATTTTTTACCAAACACACTCATATCATTAGAGATTCCAAATATTGAAAATTTTGACATTTGACCTTCACGATTTAAAGGTTAACGTTTTCCGATTTTAGTAAAACTTTCAGACAATATTTAAAATTACCAGGACTATAATATTATGAATAGGTTTTACTTAAAATTTATAACAGTAAGAAAATTGGGCTCATTCGCCAAAATATGGACAAAAAATTATTTTTTCTCGAAAATTTCAAAATTTATATCGCAGGTACGGAAAAACTGTAAGAGTTATTGACATAATTTTTTCATATTTTTATTCCCATTTATAATCTCAATAAATCCCAATGTGATGATCAAAAAATTCTGAAATTTGTTTGCGGAAAGTTCAAGCTGATGAAGATCTCGAAAACTTAGTGCTAGAAACTGGAGGCGAAGAGCATTAGATCGATGCGCATGGAAAACTATTCTGAATCAGGCTACTGACTTAAATGGTGGTTTATAGTCATTTTACTAAGTAAGTATGTGGTTACATAAATAGCTAGTGATTAAACCTAAATGATATTTAAAATCACTAGTTCGGGACAGTCACCCAGAACAGTTGGGACGTATAAAGTATAAATATAGTTAAAAAGTTAATCAGTATTAAATATGAATTAATTTTAACTAAATTATGTTCAGTCTAAACTCTAATTATCTTTGTCATAATTTAGCGAATGGTAATAATCGAAAATAGCTGGTGTGCAAATTAATTGTGGCAGGATTTTTAAAATCATGCTAATAAAGTTATCGCTGCGCTTATTCATGTATAAATATATTTATTTTTATTCCGTGTTTATAATATAAATCAAATTTACAATGACATAATTTTTCCACAATTTATTTTATTACAAAACCGCAAACAATTTACCACAAATACAAAAACTTTTTACACTTTTCAAATTCACAAAAAACACACAAACACATGCACATAACACAGGTAAATTTATGTACATAGGTTTGTAATTCATATAAAATAAAATTAGGAAGCCGCTCACGACACCTACACAAACATAAATTTGCAAATTTAAATGCTGGAAAAAATTTAATTTATGCATCTGTAGAAAAATTAAGAGACGTTTTAGCAGCAGCTTAGTCGAATCTAAAATACACTTAAAAATAATAGAAAATTTAAAATTAATAAACTTAAAATAAAAGCTACTATAAATAGCCGAAATATTAAAGATTTATTAAGTGATTATTGAATACCTAAATGCATTTTAATTGCTTGGCTCTAATGAAGATGTAATTTTTATGCGAAGTCATGAAACTAAACTAAACAATACCCCTAAAAACAATAATGTTAAACTTTTTTTAAGATACAGATTATATGACCTACTTACAATATTCCCTACCATTTTGTAATTCTGAATAAAATATAAATTGTACACGTGCAATGTGTCAGTGTATATTAGGGTGGCCCTTATTTTGCACTTAATACATTTTCGCTTCTCTCCCAAGATAACACATTTTTCTTTGTCATCTAAAAAAACCAAAGCTGAACATTTTAGCAAAATAGGATAACGTTTTTTCATGCGTGTCTCAAATCCCACATTTCCAAATATGTATATTATACATTTATACATCTGTGGGTAAATGAAATACAAAAACTATATTTAAATGCATTTTTTTCAACATTTAACTTTTATAAATTTGTTGGCTTTGCTTAAAATGTTCACCATTTGGTTGCTAGATCACTTAGATTTCGATCACCAAATAAGTGCCACCCTAGTGTAAATGTGTGTATTTGTTCATGTGTATTGAAACAAATGTATTGTATTTATTACAATATAAACAAATCTCATGGTAACTAAATAAATTAATGTGGTTGTAACAATGTTATTTATAAATGTGTGTGTTTTTTCCATTTTTTATGTGTGCGAATTTGCGTGTTTCTGTGAGTGTATATAAATCAAATTTAGGGGAAACTCCCAGCTGAATACATACATTCGACACAAACAAGTGAAAGCAAAAACTATAAAGTGGGATTAAAAAGTTGCGGTAGGATTTTCGAAAACAAACAAATCCAGTTTAGTTAAATATTCTGGCTACTAAAAGTCCCTTCATAAATTAACACAGTGTCAATTGTTGCACTTTATTTAATTTGTCGAATTAATAACAAATGTTTACATCTGTATGTATATTAGGGTGTGTTTTTTAACGAATATCGAAGAGTTCGGGTCGTATTACTTTTACCATTGATATTATAATTTTATTCTGAAAATATTAGCCAAATCGATGATAGTAACTCGTCATGTATAAAGTGTGTTGTTTTTAGAAACGAAGATCTTTAAATTGTCTGCACTCTTTGGATGTTTTGAGGTTAGTTTGGTTTGGCAATTTATCTTGAATTGACTCACGTTTTCAACTTGTTCAAATTTATTTTGAAAATCATGGTTCAATTACCACTAATGAGCATTTTACCAGGAAACCTGGCCATAAAGACAAAAGTGAATTTAAAAACTAATTATGCAGCTCGAAAGACAACAAAATTCTGCATAATATTGTCATATTTCAAGATTTTAATTCGAGATTTGTAGATTTGAGACGCTAAAAATTAAATGCGTTTTTTTTAATATGATATTTTTGTGGCTAAACGAACAGAGGATTTCCATTATTTTTTTTTGTCTGAAAGACATGACGAACAATAAGGAGCATCAGAATTCATTTTAAAGGCAAAGTTTCTTATTTTGATCCCAAGAATACGATTTTCTTTGTCACTTTGTCTCCTCAAATCAACCCACCCTAATGTCTATATTATATCTATATTATACATTGTTAAGAAGTGCAAAAAAATGTAATCACAGATTATATCGTTCGAATTATGCGAGGAAATTCAGCAGAAGCGATACAAATCGAGATGTCCTGACTAGATTATTTTTAAGCAGTGACCCTTTTTATACCCTACACCACTATAGTGGGGATCGACTTAGAATCACTTTCTGAGCCGATTAAACGATGTCCGTCCGTCCGTCCGTCCCTCTGGTCGGCTGGCTAGCTGTCCATGTAAACTTTGTGCGCAGAGTACAGGTCGCAATTTTGAAGATATTTCGATAAAATTTGGTACATATTATTTTTTCGGCCCAAGGACCAAGCCTATTAAAACTGGCTGAAATCCGTCCATTATTTCACCTAGCCCCCATACAAATGTCCTTCCGAAATTGGACTTTATCGGTCATAAGTGTTTAATTTATAAATGTAGCTCTACAAATTGCGCTCCAAATAAGTTTTGTATATACAAAATTCATGTCACCAAATTTTGTTACGATCGGTCCATAATTAGTCATAGCTCCCATATAGACCCTCTTCCGAAAATCACTTTAACGTGCATAAATCGCTTAAAATGTATACTCACAAAATTCAACATAGTAAACTTTCATATAGACACAAATCACACGACCTAATTTCATGGTGATCGGTCCATAATTGGTCATAGCCCCCATATATGTCCCACTTCCGAAAATCACTCAAAAATATAAATTATTGAAATTTTAAAAGAAAAATGTTTTTGCTCTTTTACTTAGTGTAGGGTATTGTCGGGCTTGACCGACCATACTTTCTTACTTGTTTCAGCTGCAGTTATGGTTTTTATCCCGGGAATTTTGCCAATTTTTCACTACCCGATTCCTCGGATTTTTTGTCGGGATTCGCGGGAATTAAAAACAGACCGCTTATTATTATTTTTTATTTTGGGGTTTTCGAATTGACATTTAAAAATACATATGAAAAACTACACAATTTAGAAATAAAGGTGAATTATTCCATAAAACTCTCTCAAGTATAGATTTGATTTTGGCCTTGAAAGGAAACTTTTATATTTTGTAAATAACAAAGCATTAAATGAAGAATTTATGGAAGGAGTTAATTCCATTTTCGAGATCAAAATAAATTTTATACAATTCAGTTAAATGTATTGAATTCATTCCTTTTACTAAAAGGCTTAAGACAATTTTTTTCAATTCATTTTGTAAATGATTAAATCTAAATAAAACTGAATGAAGAAAAAACATTTTAACCCTTTGACGACCACGGGTACACCGGTGTCCCAACACAAAAATATTAAACAACTAAATAACTAAAAAAAATGGGTGCCATTTTAATTAGTTCGTAAACGTGTTTCCTATTAATGTGTTTAGGTTAATACAAGTTCTATTTCACAATTTATTTTTTATTGTCTTTGAAAATTTACATTTATTTTGTGAAAAAGTGATTTTAAGTGTAAAACTGATTTTTTAAACTTTATATTGAGATATATATTAGGTGCATTTTTGTTACATAAAGTTATAAAATCCTTATTCATGTTGCGTGCATTGATATGTTGTCAAAATATACATGAGGAACGAACATTTGCACTTTATGACCAAAATAAACCCATTAAAAATCTGTTTGTTTTAATTTCAAAATATGTTTATTTTGCGCTAACTGATTCACATTAAATACACAAAATGATTACTTTTATCCTTATAGTCGTGAAACGGTTAACTCAATTTGTGGTAGATTTGAATCAACAAAAATTTAATCATTCAAAATTTAATCATTGTCACAAACATATACTTGTTTACTGTAATCATATATATGGTTGACACAATCATGTGAATTGCGAATTAACCATATTATGGTTACCACAACCATGTAAATAGTTACTGTGACTATAATATTGTTAAAAAACTTAAAACACTATTTAAATGGTTACAGTAACCATGGACAACTATATTTTTTCTCTGCGTGTAGATATCAATTCTAAGCTTAAAAAAAATTGTCAACAAATAATTTTTATGAAAATTAAATAAAGCCCAAAAATATTTTATATGAAATAAACTCCAATTAGTTAGTTCTTTTCATTTTACTTTATTTGGGAGATATTTAGTACTAAAGTAATTCCAAAAAAATTAAATAAAGCTCAATTTAAAATTTTTTAATTTACTTATTTAATTTTACTAATTGGGCCTAATTTCATTGGGTGTTATTTCGTGTCGCCATATTTTACTAGTATGTAATTGTGATTGTTCATAGTTGATTACTTTAGCCAATCATGCGATGTCAAACATTTGCGGAAAGTTTTTAATTGTCAATAAAAAAATTAATTGAGTTAACACAAAATCGTTAGACGGTTATGCAGTCATCATGTTTTAATCTTTTTTTGGACAGTACGATTATGTTTCCGTTTTGTGTAAAAGTGTTTTTGAATGGCAAAAAATACTTGAGCTTGAGCTTTTGTGTTTGTTAAATTTAACAGATGAGAAATGTAAAACTTTACAAACAGTCAAAATACCATAAACATACTAACTCATTGATATAGATAGTACTAACGTAAGTACTTTCCCTTTCTCACACTTTCGCATGGTTGGACATTAGTGTGGCCCTTATTTGGCACTTTTTCGAATTTTGATGGCCCCAAGGTCTAAATTAAAAAAAAAAACATCTAAACGATAGACGATTTGCTGAAATTTTTAGCATTTCGTTTTTATCTGACGCAAAACAATTTTGATGCATCGAAAATCTGAAAAGTGCAAAATAAGGGCCAACCAATTGGACATTCGACATACATACGTTAATACATACATGTTTCAACCAAAAGGATTAAAACACATTTAAAACAATTTTCATGAATTTCCATTTAATTTTTTGGTGTTTTCCAAAAAAGTAGTAATATTTGCTGGTGCTTTTATCAGTTTTGTTTTCAGACCATCTTCTGTAAGCAAAATTTCAACAACTGCAGTTGGTTAGAAACAGCAGCAAAAAAAGTGTAGCTTGGCTCTTTTTTTGTGCTAGAGATTTCTTGCTGTTGCTGTTGTTATTTTTCCTCGAGGACAATGATACTTTGTAAGCATTTTATGCAGTATTTTAAACACAAAAACAACAGCAGAAAAAACAGTTTTCTCTGTATTTTATTTATTTAAATGTTGTAAAAACAAACTGTGAATGTGTGTGTGTATATGTATGTATGTATGATTGTGTATTTGTGTTTGAGTTTAAAAATATTGCACCACTACATACTCACAGCAGTTTTAGAAGGTTGTATTTTGTTGCTGTTGCTTTGTTACTGAGTTGAAATAAAAACATTTCTTTAAACAAAAAAGGAAGAAAAATAAAAATATAAAAACAATCCTCTCTTTTTGTGTTAATTTTTTTATTTTTGTTTTTCATTTACTGTTTTGTTTGTATGTGTCAAGGTTATTTATTTAGTTGAGTGTTGTCGTCTTTTGTTTTATTAAAAACTACACACATCCATATATGAAGAATACCTTCATACATGTATGTACATATGGATGTCTAAATGAGCGTAAATATATATAAATACATTGTAGCATACATATAGGCATAAATATACAAATGAACATATGTAGTATGTATATGCTTATGCACTTGGTAGAAGTAGGATTGTATGGATTCATCATCCAACATTTACTTGAGATATGTATTAGGGTGCTCTTTTTTTCGTAAGCTTAGTACAAAACAATTCTGAGTTTATGATGAAAAATTCTTTAATTCTTTTGATTTTTGCACGAATATTTTTATTAAGTATTTTTAGTTTAATCATATGGGACGAAACGAAAAATTTCGAAAGTTTATGTTTGTTGTTGATTTTGAATACATAAATTTGGTTAGTAGAAAAGATAAGATATACATATTATATATCAACGTATAGGAAACTGTGAATTCTTTTCAAAAATGTATAATATTTTTAGGAATTAAAAAATTGATAGAAGACTTTTTTCAAAATTATGGAAATAAAAAATGGTTTATTTCCATATTTGCAATGTAAGAAAAAACGTAAAAATTTTTCACAGGGGCCAAGGTTTGTGGAATTTCTGAGGAGTAAGTAAAGATTTTTTATATAAATATTTGATATTGTTGAAAACCTTAGGACTTGGAGATTGATATTTAGAATTGATATAGACTCAAATGTCCTAAAATCAATGGCATTATAATTTTTAACATTTTTTACTTCCAAATACCAAAAGTCCTAAACAGGTGAAAATGTGTTCCAAAAACTGATTTTTTTAGAAAAGTGCCTAGTGATAGTAAACAAACTTTGTAAGTATTTATGAAACATATAGGGTAGCGTGAAAATCAGTTGTATTGAAAACATTTTTTGTTAAAATTTTGAAGAGTGCCGGCTGGAATATTGTGACACTAGGTTGTTAAGTGCTGAAAATTTGAGCCAAATCGGTCAACGATTTCTGGACGCTCATCGAGGTCAAAGTTCAGATATATGCAAAATTTTACTATTTATATGGAATAAATAGGTGAAACTCGTTAAATTTCTGCATTGTTTTCTAGAAATGTATAGATTTATTTATATTACTGAATATTACATTAAAAATTTTTTTTAGGAAGTTAACCCTGCATCTCCTTTGGGTCAAAATGACCCAAAAACTTTATTATCGCCAAAATTCGGAAAAAATGCAAATTTTTCAGATATTTTAAAAATTTTGCTACTAAATAAATACTTTTGCAATTGAGTGTAAATGAATCGAAATGTGTACGTAATTATCGTTGTAATGAGATATAAATGACAAAATTTGGTTAAAAAATTTTAAAGTTATTACCAGGGAAACCAAAATATGCAAATGCATGTTTTTTCTGGTGAGTCTAATGAGCACGTGGATAAGATATTTACACGTTTCAGAACTATTTAAGAATTTTGGCATCGATTTGTTAGTGCATATTTTTGTATATTTTACCCTTAAATACATATATTTGCATATATTTGTTTTAAGAGCATATTTATGTCATATTTTGAGTTTTTAGAGCATATTTTACTGTTTAATAGCATATTTTGAGTTTATCAAAAACAAATTTTGTCTTACTTATTTTTCGCTGTTGTGTTACAGGTTTTTACTTCCTTTGTTTAAAATTCAAAATTGAAAAATAGATGGCTTTTCACCAAAAAAAAAAAAAATTTAAAAAACAGAATTTTTTTTTTAAAAATTTAAAATAACAATTCAAAAAATTTTTTTTTCCAAAAAATGAAAAAACTGAAAAAAAATTTTTGTTCACCTAAAAATATTTAAATTTTTTATTTTGAAGTATAATTAGGTGAAGGGTATATAAGATTCGGCACAGCCGAATATAGCTCTCTTACTTGTTTTAATATAAAATAAGCACTATTTTAATAATAGCTCCATCTAAATATCAAATTTTAGTTCTAATTCAAACTTAACCGTTCTAAGTGTTAAAGAAATATTGTCTTTTAAATTTGCTCCTGTAACATCAGTTGATGTCGAAAGAACATTTTCTATGTTTAAAAATGTTTTCAGATCCAATAGACAACGATTTTTACTTGAAAATTTAAGTAAATTTTTTTTGGTTAAAAATTATGTAAAAGTTTGTTTTTTTAAGAGCATATTTTTTAAATTTTAAGAGCATATTTTATAGTTTTTACTGCATATTTAAAGCGCATAAAACGCTTTTTTTAGAGCATATTTCCGGTTTCCCTGGTTATTACAAATTCGCCAGACCATTAACGTGTTTCAGGCCACTTGAACAAAAAATTTAGGAAAAAAAATTAACATATTTCGAGAAAAATTAAAATAAAAGCTAATTTTTATTTAAAATATATCCGTATAAACTTGTGTATGAGTTTTTGTCTTCGTTGGATACCGTTGACCTATTCGCAGATATGGCCAAAAAAAATTATTTTTTATAACGACTGTTTCGAATCTCCATTTTTAAATTTTTAAAAATTTTGTTTAACAAATTTCAGAATTTTTCGATCATCATATTGGAGTATTGAGATCAAAATAGGGAATAAAAATATGAAAAAATTATGTCAATACCTCTTACAGTTTTTCCGTACCTGCGATTTAAATTTTGCGATTTTCAAGAAAAACTAATTTTTTGTCCATATTTAGGCGAATGAGCCCAATTTCCTTAATGTTATAAATTTTAAGTAAAACCTATTCATAATATTATAGTCCTTGTAAATCTAAATATGGTCTGAAAGTTTTACTAAAATCGGAAAACGATAACCTTAAATCGTGAAGGTCAAAAGTCAAATTTTTCAATATTTGGAATTTCTAAAGAAAAGATAGCGAAATGTTATATATTTTTGGGCCGATTTTAATGAAACTTGAGGAAAGTATAACATAAAGTCCAGAATTTAAAATAACAGCACAAAAATGGAAATTAACTCTTAGCAGCACTTGGGGTCCAAATTACCCTCAACTTTTAAAATCACGAAAAACACATCCATTTTGACCCCAAGTGCTCTTAAAGGATTAAATCCATTTTTGAACTGTTGTTGTAAATGATAGACCCCAACGTATATGTTCCTCAAGTTTAAAGGACTATAACAGGAAAATGGAGAAGCCCATAGATATAAGATATACACTTAGTAAGAGCCTATATAAATGTTTTTCTATATTTTGAAGTATGAATTTCTATATGGTAAAACAATTGAGTTATATGTAATTTAGTAAAGCAGTAAAATATTAAAAAAAAATTAACGAAAATATGATTCAAAATAGTTTGAACTTCTGGCGCTTCTGTCGAGAAAACGAAATGTCCAATTGAAAAACCCAATTGTATTGGAGTAGAGCAGATTGTCAGCTTCCGCTTAGATAAATATCCATTACTCCATTAATTTTGAGCAATGGACCAACTCCACAAGCAGAAAAACAACCCCCATACCATTACGTTGCATCCTGCATGGATGGATTTATCTATAGAGATTTCAAAAAACTGATAACGCTCTAAAAGTATTGTTTTTGTTAAGAATATCTAAAAAAAACAAAATTTTCAACATTTTTGATTTTAGTAGCTGTTCATTGCTTATTTTGATATGCAAGCTTATAAAAATTTATACCAATGTATAAAGAAAATTTAGTTCTTAACAAAACATTTAATTTTTCTATTAATTTTTCAAATCGCATGAAAATTGTATAAACTATTCTACTTTTCATTAACACCTTTTTTAGCATTATCTCCCCCAGCGCACAGTGGGACAGAATCAAAATTTGTTGGAATTAAATCTGGCGTTTCTAAACGACTGGCCCGATCGACATAGAATTTGACGAGGGCTAAGAAGAATTCGAAAATATAAAAATATTTGAAATCGGATGGGAAACAAAAAAATATAACTTGTTTAAAAATTTTACATGTCGAATGTTCCCTACTTTGAGCCCCCATAGCACAGCCCCTGAAGCATGTCAAATTTTATCCCGATCGGACCAGCCCACAGTGGATTATATAAGGTGAATGCATCTCATAATTGATTTTTGCAAATGATTGAAATTAACCTTAAAACAATTTCTATCGTAAAGCTGAGATGTCAAGCAATAATTATTTGCATAAATTATAGTTATTATGTCAACAGAAGTATTCGAAAATGGCGACTTTTAAAATTTGGGGTGTTAAAATTATACCATCTTCAAGGGTGTATTTTTAATATTTATAATTACTTTTTTAGGATTATTATACCTTGTTGGAATGAGTATCTTGTCCAGATTCTATCTTTGTAATGAGTTTTGTATATATTTTTAGCAGATATGAAATTTATTCATTTAAAATATATAATGTTTTTAGGCTTTGACTAGGATTTTAGCACCGTTTGCCGACGATCTAGTTTTAACAGCGAATTAAAGTTTAACTTATTATCTAAAAGAAATACCAATTAGCTGCCTTTTGGCTGCTAATTGATATATCTGCCTTTTGGTTCCTATAAACAAATGGCATGCAAAAATGTTGAGCAACAAAATTCTCAATTTTTATTTTAGTTGCTTTTCATTGCTTATTTCGCTATTAAAGCTTATACAAATTTATAACTGTGTATAAAGTAAATTTAGTTCTTAACAAATCAGTGTTTTAATTTTTTTAACCGGATGAAAATTGTAAAAGTTATTAAACTTTTCATTAACACCTTTTATTTTCTCCCTCAGCGCATATGAATAAAAGAAACAAAAAACTAAGAATAAAAAAAAAACAATGTACAATTTTAAATTTACAAGGTAATTTTTTTCGATCTTTTTTCGAAAAAGTTTAATAAATTTTGCAAATATAAACCGATTTTATTAAACACGGTGCGAAAAAAATTGGTTTTCATATACAAAAATTAAAATAACTATTGTTGAATTTGAGAAATTTTGAAAAAAAAAAATAAAAAAATGCGAAACTTTTTATAAGAAATTACATAATTTCATGAAATATGCAGACATTTATGAAAGATTAATTCGATGTCTACCCATAATTGTTTAAAATTTTTAACAAACAAACAAACAAAATATTTGTAGTTTTTAATTTACAAGGTAAATTTTTTCTACAAAGTTTAGTAACTGATTTTAACCAATAATTAAAATAAATATTGTTGAATTTAAAAAATTACAGAAAAAAATGCAAAGTAAAAACTTACCTAATTCCCTGGAATATACATTTTATGCATACATTTTATTAAAGCTTCTTTGCATTTCCATAATTGTTTAAATTGTTTTTTTTTTTCATTTATTTACATATTTTTAATTTTTTTCTTCCACTTTTTTCATTTGAAAGTAGAATTTTTCGTTTTCTGTAGAACCTGTTTTCACGTTCGTACGAATTTTATTTTTGTTCAAAGTTATATGAAAATAAATTAATAGCAAAAGTGTTTAAAAAGAAAATTTACGATAAAAAATTTCATATTTAGTATACGTATTTTCCACGGTCATGTATAATTTAAGTACTTCAGAATTTCGAAAAATCGCTTAACTCACATATGTCTTATGCTGTCTTACTTGTGAACTATGGAGAACTATAATTATAATTATTATAACAGTTCGAAGTTTAGATAAAAATTATCTGGATCGGAACAGTGGGTGGTGTGGCACCTCCCATACAAAGTATATAGTCTATTTTGAATATCAGGATAACTATAATTGCGAGATTCTTCAAACTTTATCTGAAACATTCTTTTAAAATTTCACTTAATTTGGCTGAAAATTTACTTGTTATCATTATTGGACATGGAAACTTACATACATAAATAGATAGATATTATTTAATATCTGGTGAACTGTATTAGAGAACTCCGTACAGCTTTGAAGGTTTTATTTCGTTACCATAGTACATTGATGGCTGTACCAAGTTTAGCTAAAACTGGGAAAAATTAGAACAGTGGGTGTAGGACCCCCACTACAAAGAAAATTGTAATTTTTTTATTATTTCATATTGTAATACAAAAGCCATTAGACTGGGAGAAATTCGCAATTCATACCGGAGGCAGTTCCACCAACGAGCAATTCTAACGTCAAAAGACCTGCCAAATGTAGAACATCTTACTCTAGAGATCAGAAAAGTATCAAGATTTCTTAAAATCTCAATTCATAGGGTAACATAAAGACTTACGGCTATATGCATAAAAAAACCTTATTGTAGATTTAAAACAAAATTTTGTTAACGAACACTTTAGCTTTAAAAACCATTTATAAAAGTATTGTATTCATAAAAGTTTGATAAAGGTACAATCATAGGGTAACATAGAGACGAGACGGAATTGTAAAAACCTAAGTCTGTTGTCAAAAACCTATCTCTTGCAACAACAAAATACATGCTAGTCAATGTATTTTGTTGTTGTATCAGAAATATTATTTGTTGTATTTTTGTTTGACAAATCAGAGTGTCTCGTCTATATGTATAATTCTCTATGGGTACAATAACTAATGTACTGATTTTTGTCTAAGCTGGCAATGCTTCTAATTTATTTCCCCTTTTTTGTTGTTAGTGTTGCTTTCAATTAGGATAAAATATTCGTTAATTTTCTTTTTTTCATTAATTGGTTTTAGTAATAATACATTTTTGAAGATAACAACTAATTTTTAGATAAAAAAATGTATATCTGATTCTAGTAAATTTATATTAAGCTAAAATTTATTAATGTACAAACTTTTTTATATAGTTTATTTCAATTATTATTTAAAGTATTCGAATGACGAATATTCTGTGATAAAATAAACATCACTATTTTATAATTTGTTTTATTAATTTATTTTTATTGACATTTTGTTAAATTTTAACAAAATTTAATGAATTTCTATGTGGAAACACATAGTTTTAATTCCGGAGTGGGTATATTAGATTCTGTGGACCTTCTTCCACAATGTTTACACATTTTATTACTCTATGGCGTTGCAGGTTAAAAGTAAATGACAAAAATGCCAATCAAACTCACTTGTGAACCTTATATAGTTCACTGCCGGAGGAATATCAAACAAAATCATATACTATTAAAATGGAACTTAATCGCTAGCGGAGTGGAAATTGTGTTTAGCAATTGCAATAGTATCATCCATTATTCCAAATTTATCTTTAAAATCCTCTTTTTTAAGATAAAAAGCTAAAAGAATTCCTTAAAGTAGGTTTATAGTAGGGTCGAACCTACTTTAAAATTTGTACATTTAAAAATTGTTTATCAAAGGTATTTTAAGCTATCAATCGTTTATGAATACAACTTTATGAAAATTTTCCAATAATTGGTTTATAAACCTTTTGTAAATGTTTATGCATATGGCTGTTATGATTTGTTGTATTTTTATTCGACAATACGGAGTATCTCGTCTCTATCTATAATTCTTTATGTCTCAAACAATGCATTTTTTTTTGAAAATTCTAGAATTTTCAAGTTATTTCAAAGAATAAATTTTTTTCTTTGAAAACATTTCAGAAAACTGATTGTCTTATTCCAAAAACTATTGAAAAATAAATACAAAAGTTCATTTTCAATGTCTTTGGACTTATCTGAACATTTTTTGATGAATATATTTATTGAAATTTGGACAACTTTTGTATGTAAACTTTTTTTAAAAAACATTCTTGCTACAATTTTGTTATTATTATAAAGTTCTAAATAAGGAGTTACATATATATACAAGGTGGCGCAAAATTAAACTTCCGATGTTTTTTGGCTGTAATTAAAAAAAATTAAAAACTTTGATTCTTCTTATGGATTATTTTTATTTGGTCTTTTAATTTTTTTTACATCAAGTCGAGAATATGATGTCATGTAAATGTCCGCCGCCACTGTTGATTGTCATTTGAGCCCTTTTTATGGCATTTTCCATCACTTTGGCCAAAACTTCCGCCGATAGATCCTCACATTCTTGACGGATATTGTCTTTAAGAGCTGCAAGAGTCTGAGGCTTGTTGAGATAAACCCGCGACTTCAAAAAGCCCCACAAAACGAAGTCTGGAGCGGTCAAATCAGGCGATCTTGCTGGCCAGTGCAAATCGCCAAAACGGTTGTGGCACGTGCAGTGTGTGCCGTTGCACCGTCTTGTTGGAACCACTTGTTTTCCAATACCAATTCATCAAGTTGCGGCAAAAATAACTCGTTGATCATTGCTCTGTAGCGCTCACAATTCACAGTAACCGTTTGGCCCGCGACGTCCTCGAAGAAAAAAGTTTCGATGACTCATCCTGCGAAAACAGCACACCATACAGTGACTTTGAGCGGGTGTAATGTCTCCTCGTGGGTTACACGCGGATTTTCAGTGCCCCAGAAGCGTAAATTTTGCTTATTAACGTACCCGCTAAGATGGAAATGGGCCTCATCACTCATGATTATTTTTGATGAAAAATCATCTTCCTCTTGGTGGTGATTAAGGATGGCAATATTCCGCGTTCTGGAGCAGTGTAGCGTAACATTGTTTATTAACGTGTATTTCGCATGTGTTTACTACGCAAAATTTATAGCGAAATTGATTATTCGACAATTATTTACTAATTTTTTTTTATTCTGATCTGAAAAGATTTATTGATTCCAAAAATAATTATACAAATTATTTGTATTCGAATGACAACCCTAATACGTACGTATGTATATATAGAGCATACAAAAGATAGACCTACTTATTTATGTCTCTTCTTGCTGGGATTGTTCAGTAAATATTACACCAGCTCAGGCACATTCCAATTCCAAGCTCTTTTGAATTGAAATTATTTTCAATTAATTCTTTAACTTCATATACTCAAACAGTAATGAAAAGTACATTTTGTCTAAATCTAAAAAAAAGTAACTTCATTTCTTATAGGATCAGATCTGGGAAGTATTTTTCTACTTTCTAAGCCGAAAATGTATACGTTCAAAGCTTGGCTAGGATTGAATTCAAAATACATTCTACATTTTATCGTTTATTTATCATATCAATTTTAAGGTGATACAAGGATCATGAGTTTACGATAGATTAGTATACAGTAATATTTAATTTAGATTTTGTTTTTTATCATCATAAAGGCGCTATAATTTTTAGAAATATTTATGGTTTTCTTTAACCAAATTATACTTCAAAATAAAAAATTTAAATATTTTTTTTCAGTTTTTTAATTTTTTGGATAAAAAGAATTTTCGAATTGTTTTTTTAATTTTTTTTTAAATTTAAAAAAAAAATTTTTGTTTTTTAATTTTTTTTCGTGAAAAGCCATCTATTTTGAAATTTTAAACAATGGAAGTAAAAACCTGTAACACATCAGCGAAAAATAAGTAAGACAAAATTTGTTTTTGATAAAGTCAAAATATGCTATTAAACAGTAAAATATGGTCTAAAAACGCAAAAATATGACATAAATATGCTCTTAAAACAAATATATGCAAACATATGCATTTAAAGATAAAATATGCAAAAATATGCACTAACAAATCGATGCCAAAAGTCTTAAATAGTTCTGAAACGTGTAAATATCTTATCCATGTGCTCATTAGACATGCATTTGCATATTTTGGTTTCCCTGCTAATAAGTATTCGGATATCACAGAGCATAGAGAAGAACTAGCGGCGCGGCGAAGATGTGAAACAAATATTAATATTATTACACTCTCATATATGGCTGATACAACAACAAAATACATTGATTAGCATATAATTTATTGTTGCAAGAGTTAAATTTTTGACAGCAGTCTTAGGTTTCTATCCTCTCAGTATAGTTTATTCAATGCCCCAGAGTTCATAAAAATAAATATTTTTCGCAACTTTAAGCAAACTTCACTAGCGACATTTTCAAAATAAATATTTAATTTATTTTATTCTGTTTGTGTTTATGTCAACTACTTTAACTTTGTAACCAAAAAACAAAAAAAAAGATTGTCCTATTTGTAAACTTATACAAATATGTACTAAATACTTGAAGATTATGTTGCAACATTTCTAAAACGACTCACGTATGTTGATCTAGCACTTATATTCTTTCAACATACTCTAATATTCCTTAAAAGTACATACAACAATAATACAAAAAATGACGAATGGACTTCAATGTTATTATTGTTGAACATTTTTTAATGGCAATGACTACGTCAACATTGATGTAACATTCTAAATACATACGGGTATATAAATGTATAACTGAGAACATACAAGCTGTGTATTTGTATATTTTTAGTTTAAAACACTAGTGGTAAACAAAGTCATAAAATTGATTTTATAACTTTCTTGTTTATTTCCATCTTGTCTGAGTAAAAAACTCATTAAAAATACATAGTAACTAAATATGTTTGTATTGTATATGTACGTTTTTATGAATGAATTTATATACTGGTAATGAGGTTACATATTTTCCCCTAATGGCCATCATGAATTCATTTGAATTTGACTCTCTTGAGGAAGGCTCAAACTAGTAACTTTAATGATACAATTTTAGATATTAATTGACTGTCTTTTTAAAACCCATAATGTGTATGTACATTTCGAAAATTTGTATAGAAAACTACAATAAATTTAGTGAAATATAACATTTCTTTTTATTAGAATTTAAATTATTTTAAAACTTTTACATATATGTATAATTTCTATTCCTAATGATATTTTTGATTAGAAATATGTAGTTTTTCCAAATTATGTTGTGATTAGGATTCCAAGTACTTGCTCAGTCTCATGTATTAACTCTTTGCGGTTGAGTGGTCACTTTACTAACCACATTTTTTATAGTCTTTAAACATAGTTTATTGGCATCTATTGGCATTATATTTTTTGAAGTCATCGTTTAGATAAATATATTAACCCTCCGTTAGTCGCAATCATTTTCAATCGAGACTAGTCGCAATGTATCAAATTGATATCAATAAAAAAAGGAGCGTTTGAAAATAATCTCTTCACTTTTTATTTGGAAAACATAAAAACAATATTAAATACAATGTGATTTTAATGCCAACGGTGGTTAGTAAACTAAGCACTTCAATGTTTTTTAATGTTTTGATTTATTTTTTCTTACTTTTTATAATAAACTAACCTTGATCAAAGTAAAAATGCAATTGTTTTGATTTTAAACTTATTCACACAAAAGCGTGGCTGAAAGAGTTAAAATATCATCATACTTATACGCTCATAAGCTCTTCATTTCTGCAAATAAATGGTGTAAATCGTTTTATTAACATTATTGGTCAATTCACAAGGTCTCTTATCATGTCATATTGTCTAATTTCCTAATATTTCACAATGGTTTTTATTGTTTTTCAAGCAAAAAATGTCCTAAAATAACACAGTACAACATTTGTCAGTTCATTGCTTTGGGACTCAATTCTGACAATTGCACGTGAAAGTAGCCCCAAAAATAAGAACTTATGCATCATTAGTTTTGTCAATTTGGGTGCCGTAATAATTTAATGGTCATACGATTTTTTTTTCCTCAAGGTGGATTTTTATCACTTTTTCTATATTTTAGCACAGTTATATCTCGTATACCGTACGGAATATCTCTTTTGTGGCTGAAGAAAAGTTGTAGATATTGAATAGTAGAAAAGTACGAACATACCTACCCGAAAAATTTGCACCCAGTGCCTTAAAAATCGCAAAAATGCCCATTTTTTTAATTTTTTACCAATTTTTCACGTTTTTTGCTCAATAACTGGATTACAAATCCAATTATGGACCGAACACCATGAAATTAGGTCGTGTGATTTGTGTTTATATGAAAGTTATTTATTATGAATTTGGCTTGTATACCATAATTTTTAACAGATTTATTCACTTTAAAGTGATTTTCGGAAGCGGGTCTTATATGGGAGCTATGAATAATTATGGACCGATCATAAAAAAATTTGGTACATATAATTTGCTCAGCACAATGACGAAGCCTGTTGAAATTGGCTGAAATCGGTTCATTATTTCACCTAGCCCCCATACAAATTTCCTCCCGAAATTGGACTTTATCGGTCATAAATGTTTAATTTATATATGTATCTACACAAATTTCGCTCCAAATTCGTCACCAAATTTTATTATGATCGGTCCATAATTATTAATAGCTCCCATATAAGACCCGCATCCGAAAATCACTTTAAAGTGAATAAATCTGTTAAAAATGATGGTATAGAAGCAAAATTCATGATAAATAACTTTCATATAAACACAAATCACACGACCTAATTTCATGGTGTTCGGTCCATAATTGGATTTGTAATCCAGTTATTGAGCAAAAAGGTGAAAAATTGGTAAAAAATTTAAAAAAATTGGCATTCTTTAGCCACAAAAGAGATATTCCGTACGGTATACGAGATATAACTGTGCTAAAATATGGAAAAAGTGATAAAAATCCACCTTGACAAAAAAAATTCGTATGGCCATTAAATTATTACGGCAGCCAAATTGACAAAACTAATGATGCATAAGTTCTTACTTTTGGGGCTACTTTCACGTGCAATTGTTAGAATTGAGTCCCAAAATCATGTGTTGTACTGTGTAATACTATGCTATGTTTATTGTGTTATCGTAACCAACCAGTAGAGACCTTCGCCGAATGCCTAAGAGTCGGTTAAGCCGAGCTACCGAGTCGAGATATATTAGGACATTATGACAATATGACTTATAAGAGCCCTTGTGAATTGACCATATGTATTATTATTATTTGAACTCTCAAATTCAAATTGTACCTTTATAAAACTTTGAGCCTGGTAAGTATATGAAATAAAAATAATATTTTGAATTCATTTATAATGGTTTTATAAAATATCGGTCATATAATGCTTCCTAATTTATAACTTCTACTTTACTAAACAATCTTCAAAAAGATTTATAGTAAAATAGGTACCACTAACAATAATATCATTGAAACGTGGCAGATGTAAAATAGAGAAATAACTAAATAATTAATATAAAATAGGTTGACTATTGCGCATACTCACCACCAGAGGCGCTGCAACATGTACTAAAAATAAACATAAAGCGCAATTACAGAGTTGTGAAACAAAAATATTTTCTCCTCCATTCACCACTTGTCCTTCTACAATCTATCCCCTTTTCATAATTAATATGTATATATTAAGAATATTAATGCCTATATAATTATATAGGCATTAATTTTCTGAGTGATTTGTATTTCTCTTTAAAAATAACAAAAGTACACTCGCCAATATTGATGCACCCTATTTCAGGAGTTATTCTGGTATATCGTCGGGGCCGCTAGGTTTCCCATTGCCTAGAGTTTCAAGTGCAGATTTAATTTCATCATGTTGTCGGTTCAGTGGATATATCACGTCTGTGATTCCATCTTAAGGTTGTAGAAATCGTGTGATTGATGGCTTGGGGAGATGTTGAGTGGTTACAGACAAAGAATTCACGCCAGTGACTCAGTTGTTTATCTGCCATAATACATTGGGGCAGAATCAAATTTTTGTTGGAAATAAAACTAGCATTTCTAAACGGCTAGTCCCATCGTTAAGTTATTAAAATGACCAAGCCAAGCGCTTTCCAAAAATATAAAAATCTTTGAAATCGGATGGGAAACAAAAAAATTACAAGTGTTTAAAAATTGTATATGTCGAAGGTACCCTACTTTGAGCCGACCCTGGAAAATGTATAGGGTCCATTATAATAATTTAAACTCGAATACTATTTGTCTACGCAAACGTCAAATTTTTTCCCGATCAGTCCAGCCGTTTGGAAATGCCAGATTTATTTCCAAAAAATGTTGATCCTGCCCCACTGTGCATAGTAAGTTCAACTTCGTTTCGGTCCTTAACCCTAGCTAGGCACTATTTACATATGTAAATATCTGAATATTAAAATAGCTACAATTTTTGTATTTTTGGTCCGATTTGGAAATTGTTTGGAGTCAGTGACTAATTTTTGACGCTCTTCGTGCGTATATAAATTCCCAATAAAGTAAAATTACGGTTATTTTTTTTAGCAATTTTGTTGCTTTTTCTTCATTATCACTATTTACATATGTAGATATTTTTATTTTATGTGCTTTATTTTTCATATAATTCATTTAATTTTATTATATTTAATTGTTTATATTACTGAGCCATGAGGGGTTGCCCTACTTATGCCCTAAGAGACATGCTCAACGTTCCTCGGCCACAAAATTTGATAAAAGAGGCTTGTGCATATATGACGTTTCAGGTTTAGATATATGAAAACCTCATTTGTGTTGATAAGTGTTTGGGAGGGAGAGTGTGTCGGATATCGAGAGGGCACCTGCTTATATCTCCTGATATAAGGTCTCGAGTGTCGCCATTTACACTATTACATCTCTAAAAGGCACTCGTTGACATTATGATGGTTACTTAGTCAAAAGTGCCATGTCATGAGAACTTATAGGACCGGAGCCATACTCTGTCACCGTTTCAGAGAATGCTATAGGGAGGATCCAGATATTAGACATACAGGACTATACTTCTGAGGTTGGTAGGCATGCATGCAAGACGCCTTAGACTCCCTGTAACTGCAATTATAGGGAAAAAGAGGAAACGATTTTCCAACTTCTCTGCGAATGACCAGCTCTGAGTGTCAAAATGCACAGATTTCTGTGCAACTACATATTAGTCAACCTATCTGGTCAAAGTATCTGGGTCTAGACTTAATGACCTATTGGGTCTAAAATTTCCACATTGTAGCATTCATTACGATGTAAATGACACTACATCTGACGAGTAGTGTGGTCTTTTCAAAACGGGGTCCTTCCGACTTTACTTGATTGTTCGTGCGCAGGGAACTACCATGTAAACCAACCATATATCTGAGGATGTACATTGGGATTCCCTTATGTTAGGGTAGTTATGAGTGAAGTACATCGGAGGCGCTTTGATGTCACATCTCTCAATAAACAGAATAATTGACTTCATAAGCAGCCTAGGCCTATTATATATAATAGGCCTATATATACTATACTATAGTGATGTTATGGACAGCTTCACCAGTATCCCTAACAATAATTTACATATGAATAGATACGAAATTACACATATTTACAAATGTAAATAGTGCCAGAATTCGTTGAAAATTATTGGTGTCAGAGCTAGGGTTAATTGTTGCGGTGCTCCTTATGCATTTTCATTCTTGCGTAGACTAACTTTCTCTATCTAAACGTGCAAGGTTTGCACGTTTACTTTGTCAGTAATGGATGTGCACATATTTTTCTTAAACCATCTTCTTATTTCAAGTGAATTCCGAAATAATATATTAATAGTTTTTGGCAATATCGCAATTCGATTGACCCCACTGTGGCATGATAGCGCCTAGATTTGTTGACATAGGGGAGATGAAATTTTCCAAAATATTTTCTGTTGCTCAAAATATTTGTTATAAAAATGGGCAAAATCGGTCCAAACAAAAACAATTTTAGAAAAAAATGTCCGCCCGGCGTTTAATAACAATTAAAGCTCGATTGCGCCTAATAAACAATTAAAAAAAAGAATTTATAGGTAAGATGAAGGGTGTTTGAAACACGCTTGTTTTCAATGTAAAAATATATGAGTATGAAGTAGGACTATCATGATTTGGTGCTTTCATAATTCTTCTATTTCTAAAGCTTCAAAAAAATGTTTATTAAGACATAAAAACGTGTTTGTATTTTTTTTCTTCAATAAATGTATTGTATTTATTTGTCATCATGTTCTTAGTTTCGAGTAATTTCCTTTCCATACTTAATACTTCCACATTCCAGTAAATAAGTTTGTGTCCTTGCATGTATATTTTCAAGAATTTATGTGTTTGTTTGTAAAAAAAAAATTTGGTTATTAACTGAATTTTTTCCTCTCCCTTTTTTAGTGTTAAAGAGTGTTTGATGTTTTACAATTTCACTACATTCCTGTGCAAAATGTGTGTTGAAAATGAAATGACAAGAACTTCTTACATTTCGTAACCTCTTTGACACATGAACACTACAACTGCACAGCCACACAGGATATACGAGTACAATGTGAATTCCCATACATGTATTTAGTTGTTTTCGAAAAAAAAGAAGAAAAAGAAAAACTATTAAGCTTTAATGTTTGTTTTCTTTGGAAAATTTTCTCTTTTTGCACAATTTCCGTTCATGTAATGTTAAATTTTCTTTCTTTTTTTTTGTGAATGTTGTTTATATATTTGTGTACACATATTTTCTTTTATTTTTGATTTGGTCGTTTCAACAGTAAATATATTTTACAGGAAATTTAAGCGACATTTTGTTTGTCGTTTACCCCGAAATTTTATTGTTCTTACAGAAACATTTATTCGTTGTAAGGATTCTTGTTACAGCATTCTAGTACACTTTAAAAATCAACACACACATCCATATCAATGTATGGATATGTTTGTGTATATGTCATACTCTTACAAATACTTGATCACCCTCTACAAATACAGATGTATTTTTATGATTTCCACTATCGACACTACTCCATATGTAAACTAGGGTTCCTAAATTCGCGGACTTCCTCAATAAAGCAATAAACCTGAACAATTTCTGCCGTTTTTGATTTTTCATGAGTTTTTTAAAACAAAAAATTAGCTATTTTCACGTAAAAAATATATTTTTTGCTTCAATTTGTTATTATAACTCCGAAACTACTAAACCGATTGAAAAGCTACATATATATAAACGGATTAAAGGTTATGTAAATCTAAATATTTCCATCACATATACAAAGAACGGAACGACATGTTCAATTGCTAGCTAGCGTTTCCGAGTTATACCAGAAAATGTACACGCTGTTATGGCGACTACATCAGAGAGCTGTTCGAAATTTCTCAGACTTGAGGGAAAAAAAGATTTCAAAAAATAATTTTTTTTAGATTCTTTTCTATTATTAAGTTATATTAAAAAAATAAACTCCAAACCAAACATAGCCATTTCGCTGATTGTTTCATGTGAAGTGCTAAAAAAGGTGATTTTTTTAAATTTTGGTATGGGGACCTCCAACAGGGGGTTCCAGGCGGTGTGTCTGTAGCATGGGTGGGTCATCCCTATGAAGTTAGTTGGCGTCGGTCATACATTTAGTCTCACTTTCCAAACTTTGGCCTTTGGGACAAAATAAGGAACATCAGAATTCATTTTAGAGGTATGTTTCCTTGGGCAATGTTTCTTATTTTGATCCGTAGAATACAATTTTCCTTGTTATTTGGGCGATTTATAATAGGTACCTGGGATTTTCTACAAAGGTGCACTTAATGCAGATAGTTCTCTTACTGTCATTCATTTGGGAGTGACCAGAGCAATGTCTGACTGTCCAAGAAGCAATGGCTCTTCAGATTCCTCTGATAGCTAGGTAGAGTGAGAAGGCAGTCAGTAATGTAGCCTGAATGGTCGGGTCAAGCCCGACCATATAATACCCTACACTAAGTAAAAGAGCAAAAACATTTTTCTTTTAAAATTTCAATAATTTATATTTTTGAGTGATTTTCGGAAGTGGGCCTTATATGGGGGCTATGACCAATTATGGACCGATCACCATGAAATTAGGTTGTGTGATTTATGTCTATATGAAAGTTTACTATGTTGAATTTTGCGAGTATACCAACATTTTTAAGCGATTTATGCACGTTAAAGTGATTTTCGGAAGCGGGTCTATATGGGAGTTATGACTAATTATGGACCGATCGTAACAAATTTTGGTGACATGAATTTTGTATATATAAAACTTATTTGGAGCGCAATTTGTGGAGATACATTTATAAATTAAACATTTATGACCGATAAAGTCCAATTTTGGAAGGACATTTGTATGGGGGCCGAAAAAATAATATGTACCAAAGATTATCGAAATATCTTTAAAATTGCGTCTTCTGTACTCTGCGCACAAGGTTTACATGGACAGCCACCAGCCAGCCAGCCAACCAGACGGACGGACGGACATCGTTTAATCAACTCAGAAAGTGATTCTAAGTCGATCGGTATACTTTAAGGTGGGTGTTAGACTAATATTTTTGGGCGTTACAAACATCTGCACAAACGCATAATACCCTCCCCACTATGGTGGTGTATGGTATAATGAATTCACAGAAGCATGTCTGAACTGTGAATACAATGATTAAATTCACGTTCACTGCCTGCGTTGCTGGCAGCCCCAGCTGCAGGATATGGAACCTGGAATGTCCGTACGCTTTTGGATACCACTCGTCTTGCACAAGGGTGTTAATAATTTAAAATATAGAAACTGCTCTTTGCAAACACCATAATCTCTCAAGTCATCAATAGGCTATCAGTCGCACTCGATCCGCTTCTCCGCAATGAGCAGGCTGGCTTTCGTCCCCGCAAATCATGCATTGACCACGTCAATTGTTTATGGATCATAATTGAAGAATCTGTAATCTGGAGAACTCCGCTCTACGTGATATTCATCGATTTTGAGAAAGCATTCGTTACGCTATCACATTCAGCCACATGGAGTACGCTAGCATGCAAAGGCATCCCAACAAAAATAATTGATATTGTTAAAGCCCTATATCACAACGCAGACTGATGGCTGTATTAGTGACTCATTCAGAATTAAAACTGGAGTGAGATAAGTCTGTGTTCTCTCGCCCCTACTTTTTATTATCCTCCTGGACAACATATTGAGAATAGCCTCGTGTGAACAAAGCGGAATAACTGGGGGATGCAACAAAAGGCTAGAAAATCTCGACTATGCCGACGACACATGTCTACTATCCCTCAACTTGATACGCAGGCTAAGATCAATGCAGTACAAACTGAAGTAGCTAAGGCTGGTCTAAAAATAAATATTCTGCAGACGACGTAAGAAACCGAATAAAAGCTGGTAAACATTCGTTTCGTATCTTAAACCTCATATCAGCACACATTTCGAAAAGAACCAAGCTAAACATATTTAATTCCTGCATAAAATCATCTCTTCTTTATGGATGTGAGTCGTGGAATGCAGCGCAGAAGGATGTTAACTCGCTACAGGTCTTCATAAATCGCTTTCAAAATACCGTATATGTAGAGATCCGAAAAAGAAAATGGCGCTGGCTAGGGCATACTTTACGAAAGCCAGTTGACGATATCACAAGACAAGCTATCGAGTGGAACCCGCAAAGAAGAGCAAGAGCTGGAACGAGATAAAAACACTTGCATCGGACAAATCAGAAGGCTTCTTATAGGAATTACGGGAACTCATATATATATAATATAATAGTGGCATTTAACCGATATTGTTATACGCGCAGTTTAATGGTGTATAAAATCAATAAAGTCTGTAATTTAGTTAAAAGATTTATAAATCCCTAAATGTGTAATTCGTTTGTAGTTTTTTCTCTAAACATGAACATCCGTAGAATTTACATCGTTAGGTACATTAATCATAATTTTAATAAGATGACAAAAATTCGGTTATTTAAACCGTAATGATTCTTTGTCAACTAAATTTCTGTTGCTAGAATATTGTATAAAAAAAATTCCCGAAAGTTCCCGGCAAAATTTTCCCGCGTAGGAACCCTAACGCACACATTCAGCTTAAAACACATTTAGTTGGTGTGAAGACTATAAAATCGTTGTTCTCCCAGTTTGATTTTATTTCATTATTTGTTTGTTGGTTTTCCTTTCAAAGTGACCATAAAATGTGTCCGAAAATCCTTTTTCGACCTCCACATTATTGAAACAATTCCCATATTTATTTACTAGAATATATGTACATATAATATGTATGGTTTTGTTACTTAAGTACGAGTACTTTGTTTAAAAATGTTTCCACAATTGCTAAAAATAAATTTAATGAATGAAACAATTACACTTGGTAACATTCACAATACAATTTAGTGGCCATGAGAAATGTGATGAAAGTGTTTCTAATAAGTTTTAATTATGGTTGGATATCGACTGGATTCATTTAATAGAAAAAACATCGTTGACTCCAATTTGGCTTATATTATTAAAGGGAGGTAAGTGGTATTCGCATACAAATTGGAAACATGTAAAAAATTTAATTTATCCATAGATGTTTAAATAAATAATAGTGAAAAAGGTGGATTTTGTGATACTTTTCTGCCTTCTAATGCTACGTTTTGAATTTTCTATAATAATGAACATAGAACATCAAAATTAAGTATATATGGTTGTGATTGAATGATGATAATCCAAGGGGGTTATTTTATGATACTTTTCGTATTTGCATTACCAATGATTCTAAATGGTCCTTTTTCTTCTTTCTAATGGTACAATGGTACGTTTAGAATATTTTCTTATAATATACATAGAATCTTGAAATTAAACACACTTGATCCTGATTAAATTCTTCAAGGGGGACTTGATGTTAGTTTTCGATTTTATCATTACAGCGAATAAATAAACATTAAATTATATACGTATTATCCTAGATGAGTGACAATTTCCAAAGAGAGACATAATAATACTTTTTCTTTCTTGTAACGGTTCTTTATTCTAATTTTTTTTGCTTTATCTGAAATTTGGGCTCCTCGAAAATGATTTTTTTGATATGTCGTAGTGGAAATTTTTTTTCCTCATGCCAAAAGCTATCGAAAAATCTATGGCACAACATCGATTGCTAAATCGACCCACCAGAATATTAATATTTGTTTATAGTAGCAGAGAAAGCCTTAAGCCCATTTTACTAACATATTGGAAAGGAAAAGCCATCTATACCCATTGCACATGTCATAAATATGAAAGAAACATATGAAACTGTGGCCATTAGCTATATAACTAATTTTGGCGAAATTTTTGGCATACCACCACGTGATGGCCAATGTTGTATTAGTAATGAAAATAATTTTAGGTCATTTGGAATCAAAAACATCACGCACCAACACCAATTTCTAAAATAAACCAAATTTTTTTTCTGTGAAAAATTATATAAATAATTTCATATTTTTTTTTTGCAGGTGTGAGCGCTATTTCCCTTATTTAAAAATTATCTTTTGAAGTATGTCCGCAGTTATTATTAAAATAAAATATATTGTTTTTCAAAATAATTGAAAAAATTGAATAAACAACTTTATTGCGTTTGGTGCGTGAACTTTTTTAACCACCGCGAAAAAAAATTACCGTGGATTTTCATATTTTTTAATGCTCTATTCGACTATGTTATGCCAATTTGCAAAAAATGTCAAAAGTTATATCCCTAATGGCCACTTTATTACAAAATTTTAACTATGAAAAATTGGTGTGTTGTGACTTAAAAGTCGTTGCTATTTTAACCGGTTCTCTCTTCCTCTCGGATAGCCGAGATCGGAAAAAGCACTACATAACAAATTGGAAAACAAGAGCCGAAAGCACCCTAGGCCTACATAATGTAAAGTATCCTGCATTGATTAAAAATGACAATGTAATCTTGCCACCAGTACATATAAAGCTGGGCTTGGTTAAATATTTTGTTAAAGCACTAAACAAGAAGAGTAGAGCCTTTGCTTATTTAAAAATAATATTTCGAAATCTTTGATTTGCAAAAATTGGTGAAGGCGTTTTCGATGGTCCTTAAATTCGAAAACTGCTTCTAGCCCAACCTTTAAAGAGTTATTATCTACTGATAAGAAAGCTGAATGGAACTCATTTCGACAAATTGTTTCTAACTATCTAGGAAACATCAAGAGTCTAAATTACAAAGAAAGCATTCGTGATTTTCTTGAAAACTATGCAAAAATTTATACATAAATATGGGACATTTCATGTCAAGTGAACCAACCAAAAGAGTCTTCAAAGAAAATATCTAACCTTTTGATTGAGCTAAAAAAAAAATTAAAAAAGGGTCCATTTTGAAAAAAAAAGTCAACATTGTTTTTGATTTTGAAAAAAAAGTCAAAAATTGTATGTTTTGGGTTACAAAATTTTTTTTTGATAGATATCCCACTCGCATCCCACTAAGCGACCAAATAGGTCTTCAAGGAAAATATCTATGTTTTATTTTAAGAAAAAAAGGGTCCATTTAAAAAAAAAAAAAGTATTAAGTTTTTTTTTTTTTTTAATATTTTTTTTCGAAAGATTGAAGAAAGAGCTATCTAAACTATTTGGGACATATTTTGCCAAATAGGTAATAAGTTACATGGATAAGAAAAAACACCTGCTTGACCAAAATGTCAAACTTTGACCCCCTCTAACTCAGAGAGTTCTCGACCGATTTTGTTGAAAAATTGTGTCTGAGTTACTATTAAATAGAACTAACCTTTCATCCCGATCGGAAAACAGCGATTTCAAAAGTTGGTTGTTCACTTGACATGAAATGCCCCATATTAAATAAATGAATTTTTTTATTCATGTTTGTATATTTTTCAAAATTTCTAATTTTAGGTGTAAAATGTCACTAAAAATACATTTCTTGCATTCGCATTCGGAAAACCTTGGTGAACGATTTCATGGAATGAAGGTTAGGTTTGGAAGGGATGTACACTATATGCACTTCCACTCGGAGACCTTGAGGTCCATTGTGATTCCCTTAAAAAAGATAAAGATAGTGAAGATAGATTAAGAATGCAAGAAGAGTCCAAAACCGTATATTAAAAAAAGAGAAAAAAAGAAAGAGAGAGAGAGAAATCTTATCCCGGATTCGGAGTCGGCGTAGAACGTCCCTTAAATAGCCACCCTATTCTCTTAATGAAACCTAGTATGTTGCTCAGTTCGCAGCCAGCAACACTACCAAGTTCGTCCAGAAATATATTTCCTAGCCATCTAAATCTGTGACCCTGTAACCTTGGTCAGTTGCACAATATGTGCTCTACTGTATCTAGCTCCTCTGCGTCCCCACACACTCTACAGAAGTCCTGTGTGCCATTACCCATTTACCCTTAAAGGCTCCTATTGAGCAATGACCGGTTATCACTCCTACTAGAATCCTAAGATTATACCTGTCCAACTCTATCAATGTACCGGTTGCGTTTGTGTTCAGTTTTGGCCATAAGGGCCTGGACACTTTACAATCCGATCTACTGCTCCAGGATTGGTTAGTATAGTTGTGGAATCGTGGTGGTTTAACCCCCCGTTCCCTAGTATCATGATTTAGATCAGAACCATGTCTAGCCAGTTCATCTGCTACCTCATTTCCCTGTATGTCACAGTGTCCTGGTACCCAACACAGTCTTACTGAGTAGTGTGCCAATAGCTCCTCTAGAGCTCTCCTACAGTCCTCCACTAAATTGGAGTGTATTAAATGACATTCCAAAGCCTTTAGTGCAGCCTGACTGTCCACGTATATGGTCACTCAGACTCTCTATTTACGTGTGCCTTTATCAACTCTGTGGCTTTCCAGATCGCGAAAATCTCTGACTGGAAGACGCTACACTCGTTTGAGAGTCTATAAGAGCGCTTGATATTATTGTCGACCAAATAAACCCCGGCCCCCGTACCAGAGTCCATCTTGGATCCGTCAGTGAAAACTGCGCACCCATCAAACAGTTGATCGGATTCAACCCACTCATCTCTAGTGGGGAATTCTACTGTGGGTGATGCCCCGATCTTATAATCAGAGATTCCAGATGGAATACTGTCTTGACCAATAAGACCTGCATCATACAGTATCCTGGTGTGACCTACCCGCAAGGGTTTTACCAGAAAAGACTCTGATAGTCTAAGTAAGTTCCTTGCTGCCACACTTTCAACATAGTACTCAATAGGTAGTAGGTTCAGGATTATACCCAAGGCCGCCTGCGGATTGCTACCTAGGGCGCCTGTGATGCCCTGACATGCACACCTTTGAGCTTTATTGAGTATATCCCTGTAGCTACGTTTCCTCATTGCCTCCCACCACACTACACAACCATATGTAATAATAGGTCTAACCACAGAAGTGTAGATCCAATTAACCATACCATTAAGGCCCTTCTTTAGTCTTTCCTACATATTTATTTTCCATGACAATACTTGGCTCCTAAATACTTGGCTCCCCCTTATAAGCTCAGCTCAATGCCGTCTAATTTCGGCAAATTGAAGCTTTCTGCCTTATATCTCCTGGTAAATAACACCAATTCTGTCTTTGATGGGTTCACACCAAGCCCGTTAGTTTTAGCCCAGGACGCAAGATCGCCAAGCGAATCCTGCATGATGTCACTGGTAGTTGGCCGAAACTTCCCCTTGATCAGTATCACCACATCATCAGCGTAGGCGACTATCTTCCTACCCTTAGATTCAAAGGTCCTAAGAATATAATTAACCGCTAACAACCACAGAAGAGGAGAAAGAACTCCACCTTGTGGTGTGCCCCTGGTAACCCGTTGATAATCCTGCTTTCCAGCATTAAGATTATCCAACTCACCAGAAAATTGTTAACCCTAATTTCCACTAACGAGTTCCTAATTGCCTCTGTTTTTATATTATTAAAGGCGCCTTCTATATCCAGAAACGTAGCTAGAGTATATTCCCTATGCTTCAAACTGTGCTTTATACAACCGACCACCTCATGAAGCGCACTCTCAACAGATTTACCCTTGAGGTATGCATGTTGAGCATTGCTGATGAGGTGAGTATCTATATAGCTCCTTAGATGTAGATCTATCAGTCGTTATAATGTCTTCAGTAGAAAAGGCGATAGGCTGATATGTCTGAAATCCTTTGGTTTCGAGTGGCTGGACTTTCCGGCCTTAGGTATGAATACAACCTTGACCTCCCTCCACCCGCACGGTAGATACCTACTAGTGAGACAACTCTTGAAGAAGTCCGCCAAAAGAAATAGTGCTGAATCCGGAATGTTACATAGCATTGCCGGGAATACTCTATCCGGACCCGGTGACTTGTACGGGTCGAAAGTTTTCACCGCCCAGGCTAGTTTTTCCCTAGTGACTATTTTCTCAATATGTCTAGAGTAATGACTTATACCCTCAGGCAAATTAGCCTGCCGATCGTCAACCCTAGTGCCTATACCTTCACAACCAGGAAAGTGCGTTTCCATAAGCAGAGAGAGTGTCTCCAAGCTGGATTCCGTCCATGAGTTGTCAGCTCTTTGGATATGCCCTATGACCTTTGGGTCTTTGGATAAAATTCTCCGGAACCTTGACAGCTCATTGACGTTATGAACGGATTCACAATAACTCCACCATGAATTCCGCTTCGCTCTTTTCAGATCCCCCTTGTACTTATTGAAACACAGCTTGTAGTTGTTCCAGTCTCCTTTTCATGGAATGAAAATATGATCGGAAATTTCATTTGGTTTCTTTTAAGAGAATCAAACTCAGAAAGTCATAGGAGACAAAACAAAAGTCAAAATTATTTCTAGATTATGCTTTTTTAATCTCCTTGGTTAAAATATAACTACTTGTTAACTTTGTTTGTTAAAACATATCTATTAAATGCTACTCCAAAGAACTGTTGTTTGAATTTTTGGTAATGCTAGTAAAAAAATCATTTTTCTGTCATAAGTAAGTACTTTCACTTTATCGGGAATAAAACACAAATTTATTCATGGATTTTCATGAAATAAAATTTATTTTATTTCTATTACATACAGCTTTAATATTAAGTACTAAAACTGGTAAGTGTTTTTTTCCTTCTATTTTTTATGAATTTTTGGAAAATTGTATAATTAAAAAAAAATATTTCCACATGTGCCTCAATAACTCCAAAACTAATGGCTATATCAAAAAATAATATGAGAAAAACTGGCGTAATTTATAGTTTTTTGACGTATTGCATTCAGCATCTTCAAAAATCTCAAATTTAAAAAAAAAATTTAAAAAAAACCATAGAATTTGATGTTAGGTTACTATAGGGGATCAAAAAAATATATTGGTTATCAGAAGAAGTTTTGCTTGTTTGCTTGTAGTGTTATTAAATGACCAATTTTGTCGACAAAATTAAAAAAATATTTGAAAAATTACTAAATAGGATCAATATTTTTGTTAGGTTTTTGTGGAAATAATGATGATGTTTTACAACAAATAGATTTTACATACATCCCAATTATGAAAAAAAATTCCCCGGGAGTTTTTTTCGCTGTTCTCATTTTTCCTATTCAAATTCCATATCAAAAAAACGAATAGGGAAAAAAACTCCCGGGGAATTTTTTTTCATAATTGGGCTGATAATGAAGAGAGCCAAGCGTGTGTATTGCGGACTGGAGGGAAATTTAAAGGGTGTTTGAGACTATGGATAGATGTATATTATGGATATATTCACTCATTCATTAGTTGTTTGGGGAAAAGATATCAGAAGTGCTGGAGAGTCTAATTTTTTCCACTTATTGCTTGATTTTCAGCGAGCGTGTGTAATAATAATGAAATTTTTAAGTTGCAATTTCATAAATTTGACAAATAATTTTGTCCGAAACTCTGTATTTTGAATAGAGTAAAGTGGCTCTGGCATTATGAAAGCAGATAAAGTGATTAATGCAAAATAATTGACCTCAAATAGTCAGTAAAAAAGACATCTCATAGATACACCAATAAACGATTGCTGGTACACAAACCATCCTCCGATAACTCTAAAATAGATTACTTCTGGTGGGTAAAATAACAACTTTTTAAATTGCAGTACAAAATATATCAACACAGTTTCTATAAAACCAGTTTGTACGATGGGATATATAAAGTAACCAATTGACATCTCTCTGCACTACGAAGAGCACATACGTGAAATAATCAACATAATATAAATTGGAGTCAAGTGAACAGACATTAGTGAAAATTACTGTCTGTAAGGGACACATTGACTACTTGCTTAACTGCTGGGATATAGCTATGAATTAACAGTATGTTAAAAAAATGTGAAAAAAACATTAAATATATCTGACATTTAAAATTATGTTGGAAAAGAACGACTTCAAAAATACCAATTAATTAGCACAGTTGTTCCAGTGATTTTTTAAAAATGTTAAAAAAAAATAAAAGAACTACATTTAACAGTATTTATATTGAAAATATGAACTTATTACTTGATATATTCAGTAAGAATTGTTGCCAGTGATTTTTAATCACTGTGATTAAATCACAGGTAGGTTAATATCGCTCATCTCTACTATCTACTCCGCTAAACCAAACAATAAATGATTTTTATATTTATATTTAAAAATTAATTCTTTATTTATTATAAATTTTTATGTGATAGACGTTTATTTTAAAAATTAACATTTTAATTTATGTAAATTATATAACACAAATATGGTAACATTAAATATGCTCTATCATTATTTATGAATGTGTAGATTTATGCAGCTATGTACTTATAATGTATGTTAATGAATTATTCTTTTTATCCAGTTTTGTGCACACATTTTTCGAATAATTTGTGAATTAGTACTGTAAGTGAGAACACCAATGTTTTTACTGCAGATCTGTACTACTGTAGATCTGTACTACTGTAGATTAGGGTGGCCCTTAATAAACGAAAGTTGGATTTTGGCCATTCTCACCCCCCAGTTTGGTGAACATTAGTAAAAAAATCATCCTGAAAAAATTTTAGGTAAATCGGTTGGGGTTAAGACGTGCCGCAAGCCCTCTGAAGTTTTGAGATGCATTTACAAGGGGAAAAAATGCATTTTTTTCAGTTTTTGTAAAAATTTTGCCATTAAAAAATTACTTTTGTAATTTAATTTAAAAGAATCGAAATGTGTACGTAATTGTCGTTCTAATGAGACATAAAAAACAGAAATCGGTCAAAAAATGTTAAAGTTATTAAAAATTCGCCAGGCCATTAACGTGTCTCAGGCCACTAGAACATGAAATGTAGGAACAAAATTAACATATTTTGAGAAATATTAAAATAAAAGCTCATTTTTACTTAAAATATGTCCATATTTACTTGTATATGAGTTTTTGTCTTCGTAGGATACCGTTAACCTATTCTTAGGTATGAACAAAAAAATGTAATTTTTTTAACGGCAGTTTCAAAACTCCATTTTCAAATTTTTAAAAATTTTGTTAAACAAATTTCAGAATTTTTTGATCATCTCATTGGGATTTATTAAGAGTATAATAGGGAATAAAAATGTGAAAAAATTATGAAAATATCTCTTATAGTTTTTCCGTACCTGCGATTTAAATTTTGAAATTTTCGAGAAAAACCAATTATTTGGCAATTTTTAGGCCAATGAGCTCTATTTCCTTACTCTTATGAATTTTAAGTAAAACCTATTCAGAATATTATAGTCCAGATAATTCTAAATATACTCTGAAACTTTTACTAAAATCAAAAAACGTTAACCCTTAAATCGTGAAGGTCAAAGGTCAAATTTTTCAATATTTGGAATTTCTCTTGGAAAGATTTTGAAATGTTCGAAATGTTGTATATTTTTGGGCACTTGGTGTTAAAATGACCCCAAACTTCTAAAACCATAAAAAATTATGATTTTAAAAGTTTGGGGTCATTTTAACACCAAGTGCTATATAGGGTTAATTTTTCTGCTGCTTTTGTAAATACTAGGCTTTGTGTTATATTTTTGTTAAATTTCATCAAAATCGGCCCAAAAATATACAACATTTCGATCATTTCGAAATCTTTCCAAGAGAAATTCCAAATATTGAAAAATTTGACCTTTGACCTTCACGATTTAAGGGTTAACGTTTTTTGATTTTAGTAAAAGTTTCAGAGTATATTTTGAATTATCTGGACTATAATATTCTGAATAGGTTTTACTTAAAATTCATAAGAGTAAGGAAATAGAGCTCATTGGCCTACAAATTGCCAAATAATTGGTTTTTCTCGAAAATTTCAAAATTTAAATCGCAGGTACGGAAAAACTATAAGAGATATTTTCATAATTTTTTCACATTTTTTATTCCCTATTATACTCTTAATAAATCTCAATGAGATGATCAAAAAATTCTGAAATTTGTTTAACAAAATTTTTAAAAATTTGAAAATGCAGTTTTGAAACTGCCGTTAAAAAAATTAAATTTTTTTGTTCATACCTAAGAATAGGTTAGCGGTATCCTACGAAGACAAAAACTCATATACAAGTAAATATGGATACATTGTAAGTAAAAATAAACTTTTATTTCAATATTTCTCAAAATATGTTAATTTTGTTCCTACATTTCATGTTCTAGTGGCCTGAGACACGTTAATGGCCTGGCGAATTTTTAATAACTTTAACATTTTTTGACCGATTTCTGTTTTTTATGTCTCATTAGAACGACAATTACGTACACATTTCGATTCTTTTAAATTAAATTACAAAAGTAATTTTTTAATGGCAAAATTTTTACAAAAACTGAAAAAAATGCATTTTTTCCCCTTGTAAATGCATCTCAAAACTTCAGAGGGCTTGCGGCACGTCTTAACCCCAACCGATTTACCTAAAATTTTTTCAGGATGATTTTTTTGCTAATGTTCACCAAACTGGAGGGTGAGAATGGCCAAAATCCAACTTTCGTTTATTAAGGGCCACCCTACTGTAGATAGTAGAGCATATTATAAATTCGAGGTCCTAAAACTGATATTGGCACCCATGGAAAATGCATAACAATATAAGTTCATACATACATAAGTCTAAATATTTATATAGTTCAAGTTCTTTGTAAATATGTAAGTTAAATATGATAATTATCTGCTAATTATCCCTGGTAATAGTTATGCCATTATAGTAATTAGTCTACTGTTATGAAGTAAACTGCTTATTGGGTTGATTATTTGCATAATTGCCACGATGTAGTTTTATAACTATTTTGTTGTAATATGTACAAACACAAGTCCATACATACATATTATGATATAAGTAAACTACATATTAAAATATTGTTAAAAATATGCAATGAGACATAAATTTATAACAATTTTCGTTAACAACTTATAATGTGTTGTAACATTTTATATTCATGTGATATGTTCCATATCACTCATTTTATCATAAAGGATTATGGGGTTGATGATGATGAGGACATCATCAGCATCAGCATCAGCAACAACCAGTCGAGAGCAACAACAATTTACGATGTGTAAAAATATGTTTTTTTTATACTTTTATGTTTACGGTTGTTAAATTGTACTTTACTCCGTATACGGAGCATTATAATATTTTGTTAACAAGTTGCAAATACACCAGCACTCTTACACACATACTCACACTTTCATATACTCGGTCACACACATACATTCATACATGTTCTTGTTCTGATTGTGAAAATGTCTTAAATTTTTTTTTGTTTATTTAGTTTTTCTATTTGTTTATGTTTATTTTTTTCGTTTCTTTCGTTTTTCTCATAATAATGCGTACTTTGAGAACATAGATAATAAAAAGGAGAAGCTTTAAAGTACTTTACACTTACATAAAGAAAAACACATCTATCCATACATATTATGTACACAGTATCTGTCAAAACATTCGCTTTATAAATTATTTTTCAATTCCAAAGAAAGTAAAGATTTTAGAAACAACAACTGCACTCTAAAATAAAAAGACATCCTCAGAATTATTAACTATGAAAAATATATTTTAAAATAACAGCTGAAACACGTAGTTCATGTAGTGCTATTGTCGGCTTATCATTTTCCAAAGCTCATTGTATGCATATGTTTAACGATGTTAAACAATCGTCCACTTAAATTTTGTTTTCTCCATAACCACTACCGTTCTCCGATATCTGATAATTCCATTTGCTTCTCATTACTTTCCGCATGAATTTCTTCCTGAATCCAGTTGTTTATGTC
Organism: Calliphora vicina; assembly: GCF_958450345.1. Lineage (NCBI taxonomy): Eukaryota > Metazoa > Arthropoda > Insecta > Diptera > Calliphoridae > Calliphora > Calliphora vicina. The sequence continues at coordinate 85,443,319 of NC_088783.1, forward strand.
AGCATTCGCTCTTTACATATGATTCCTCCGGGAGCCGTTTTCTCATTACATGTGACAAGAGAGTGATTTGGAAGCATCCTATAATATAAACCGGATTCGTCGGCTTTGTTAATTTGGTGAAGAGTCAACCCATGCTCATCAACTTAATCCTTATATTCTTTCACAAATGGATCAATAAGAAGACAATATCTCTCCTGTAATTTTTAAAAATCTAATTCCATGTCGACGCTTAAATTTCTTCAACCTCTGGCATTGAAACCTGTATTGGTTTGATAAACTTTGCCACTTTGTTTTACAAACCACTTATAAAGCATTTTTCCATTCTTTTCGTACGAACATTTTAAATGAAGATTTATGGAACTTGTAATTCACGCAAATTGAATTTATGGAATATCCACTTTTAAATTTTTTAGAAACCGTTGGCTTTATAATATGTTGAACTTTTCCCATATTAAGATATACATATATTTACACAACAAATGACACGAACAAACTGACAAAATTAAAAATCAAAATCATCCAAAATGGTTAAAAGACGGGGATTTCCGTTTTTTGGTTATAGACATTGTAATAAAATTTTAAAAAACAGATATAAGTCGCGAAAATAGAACCCATTTTTCGTAAACAGCCTATAACCTGCATTGTTAAAAATTAAGCCGTCGCGATAATCGGGTCGTCGTGATAATGGGTAGTAGCAAATACCGAGCTTAAACTGTAATATGCCCAGATTTAAAAGAAATTAAAACGATATTCCTTTGTGCTACAGTTCGGTTCAAGTGTTTTTGAGCAAATTTAAGACGAGCTTTACGACTTGTATGCGATATAAATGGTTTATTCACAGCTCTAAAACTTTTGCGCCCAGCTGAAACTGCTCATATTTGTGCAGTATTTCAAAAACAAGTCGGTCAAGCCCGACCATATAATACCCTACACCAAGTAAATGAGCAAAAACATTTTTCTTTTAAAATTTTATTAATTTATATTTTTGAGCGAAGTTGGCCTTATATGGGAGCTATGACCAATTATGGACCGATAACCTTGAAATTAGGTCGTGTGATTTATGTCTACATGAAAGTTATTTATGTTGAATTTTGTGTATATATCAACATTTTTAAGAGATTTATGCACGTTAAAGTGATTTTCGGAGCTATGACTAATTATGATATGGGAGCTATGACTAATTATGAACCGATCGTAACAAAATTTGGTTACATGAATTTCGAATATATGAAACTTATTTGCAACGAAATTTGTTTAGATACATGTATAAATTAAACATTTATGGCCGATAAAGTCCAATTTCGAGAGGACATTTGTATGGGGGCTAGGTGATATAATGGACCGATTTCAGCCAGTTTCAACAGCCTTTGTCCTTGGGCCGAAAAAATTATATGTACCAAATTTGATCGAAATATCTTCAAAATTGCGACCTGTACTCTGCGCACAAGGTTTACATGGACAGCCAGCCAACCAACCAACCAGCCAGGCGGACGGACATCGTTTAATCGACTCAGAAAGTGATTCTAAGGTGGGTGTTAGACCAATATTTTTGGGCGTTACAAACATCTGCACAAACGCATTATACCCTCCCCACTATGGTGGTGTAGGGTATAAATAGTGATGAACATAATACATGTACTTAGGTAGGAAAATCGATATGGTCTTTAAAAATTTCTAGCAAAAAAATACACTCCAAATAACTAATTCCTCACTTAGTGGGGAAAAATAACAAAAATAGATTCTTTGGCCGTAAATAAATCTAAAAAAAGTTGTAACAAGGACTTAGTCCTCTTAGTGTATGCGTTGTCAGTCCCTGATATATATGTATTACATTCATACATATATGAACATTAGACCGTCTCAGTTTTTACACTTTTTTCGAAATTCCTTCATGAACATCGCTTTTCTTAATCTACTCTAAAAACAAAGAATTTTGGTGAATAACACTTAAATATTGATGAACGGGAAGTGGTCTCTCAAATCGTTTTTTAATTTTTTTAGGCAAAATGCCTTTTTTCCAAAAAATGGAAAAATCTTGCTTTAGCTATTTACCTCTAACTCAAGCAGTTCTTAACAGATTTGAATCTAATTACATGCATTAGAAAGCTAATTAAATTTCCTAAGTGTTTCTTAAAGCAACATTGCCATTTTGTTGGATGGTTTTTTATTTATAGCATTACAAATTCAGATTTTCAAATACGAACTTATAATTTTTTTTTAATTTTTGCTTACTTTTTCCTATATAAAAATTGAATGAGGCAAAATTTTTATATTCTGTAAATGCATATACACATATGTTCATTGAACATATATGTATATGGTAATTATTTTCCTCACATATGCTTTCATAAAAGTTTTTAAATTTAAATATTGAAAATAAAAATCCAATTAAAAATAGTTTTTGTATTTTATCTTCATATATATGGGGGATTTCATGTCCCAAATAGTTTAGAAATAGCAATCTAAACTATTTGGGACACATTTTACTAAAAGAATACTTAATAAGTTACATGGATGAGAAAGAACAACTGTTTGCCGAAAATGTCAACTTTTGGACTCTAACAGAGAGTTCTTGACCGATTTCAAAAGTTGGTTCACTTAACATGAAATCCACCATATATAAATGTGTGTTTGTTTGTATGTTAGTATATTTGCATGTTTATTTGATTGACGGCTATAGACGGCTGACCCGATTAAATTGAAATTTTTACATTATGTTCCTGTCTGCCTGAAAGGAACTATAGGCTACTTTTTGGTTTCAAATATAAAGTGGACGTGGTGCCTCCAATACAAAGTTAATTTTCAATATAAAATAGCTATGGTTGCGAGTTCGATTACCGCCAGAGACTCTGGACGGTCTTACGGTCTTAAGGCCTTAATTCTCTGCTCTTCGCGGATAATGGTTCGGTGATACATCAAGGCTATAGAATAATCGTAACCAGAAAATTCGGTACAACCGGTATACACGCTTCAGGTGAAAGCGTGTATTTTTGCTAATTAATGGTGTTTTCTTTTCTGACACAAAATGTTGCCTATAAATTGTGTGCCATTTATTAAATGTTACCCATACCCGCATAATGTGTTGCATTTTTAACGATCACAATAGAACACAATCATTACCATTTATGCAATTTTCTTTTATGTAGCTTCTAAATATTAAAAAACTATTCTTTTTGCTTACATAAAAAGTGGTGATTTTCTAACCCTTTGATAAAATTGAGGGTGAAACAGGGTTTTAGGGTAACATTATTAGAAAAGAACACGACCAAACTACATTTTTTCAGAAAAGAACAAAAGGAAGGGTAAAAGGCAGAATAAATGCATCATTTATGCCAGAAAAGAAAACACCATAACTGTAAAGAGCTTTATTTACAACTTATGTATCTTTGGTGACCCGGCAAACATTTTCTTAGAATATTTTGATCCTTAAATGTCCTTTTTGAAAGGACTTTTTTGGATTTTTCTTACGGGTCAAAATGACCCCTAAAGAGATGATATAGAGGTTTAAGATCTCCCACAAAAATGATTCCTATAAAACTCCATAATATAACTCTGACAATAAGAGTTCTCTCAGATGCTACCTTCGATCAAAAAATTAAAACTTTGACCGACAGTAAAAAAAAATTCAGACCAGCTGGACTATACCCTTTCAGAACTATATTGTCGCTATTCTGTTCCAATCAAAAAGTCTCAATTTGTTGGACAGTGTTATTTAATATGAATTTAAGTTATTATGCATACGCATTAAACAAAATATAAAATAAACAAAAAACATTAACTATTAGACTCACGTTAATTTACCCATTTTATTACGAATAAATGGAGTTACCCAGTTTTTTCAAAAACAAACTGAAATCAAGTATTCTCGCTCTTTCTCTCTTAGTTTTCGAAATAACATCGTTTTAAACTTCTAATTTTTCTGTTTTTTTAAAAAACTACTATTTAAAAAACTACCTTGTTTTTCAAAAATGCAGAGTAATAGTAAATAAAACTCGCTTTCTATTTTTGGTGTCATCTTAATTCTCGACAAAAATGGAGTATCCTAGTTTTTCCATACGGCCACAGAAAAATTACGGAGTATCTACAAAAACGGCTTTTACCTTTCTTAAAACAATACAGAGTGCCTTCATATTTCTTGCTCGATTTGGCATTATGCCCTTGAGTGGTATTCAAACAATTTTGTCAATTTTGTACCACGGAAGGCAAATCTTCGTCCAGAACTTCGGCCTGTGGAAAGGCATCCCAGGATATGTTTGATTTTAAGCGTAAGTATCATCGTCCAAAAAGGTAGCCATCGTTACCCATAAAACTATAAAATAATGGGAGGATTTCCGTACAGAGTGAATAAATTTATAAATACCGAGGAATATGCAGATATTTTAATATTTATTTTTAATATATATTTTTATATTGAACGGTTTAAGTTTTATTTAACTTAATAAAAGTATAAGTTAAATAAATGATAGCGATTGCTGGGACTGCACACACACATACAAAGAAACACATACTTTCATATATTCATATTTTACAAATGCAGTTTTCGTTATAGGATTTGTTGTTGTTAAGAACTATGTTGCAAGTTCCAACAGTATAAGGAGTGAGATCGAAAAATTCTTAACATACATATATGTTTATAAAAAAGAAACCACTAAACTTACAGCTTTAATTTTTTTTTTATTTGATTGAAATTATTATTACAATTTACAAAAAAAATTATTTTTATAGTTTTAATCACTAGTGATGAAATTTTGAACCTTTTTCGGAAACCCTTCCATTAACGTTTTTATAGTGCTTTCTGTCACTTTGCTCGAACATGTAGTCCATCTCCGTTTAAAATCTACCACACTTTTGGACACCTTTTTTGTACTCTTCAATTCTCTTTTAACAAGAGCCCAATATCTCTCCACTGGCCTTAGCTCCGGGCAGTTTGGAGGATTTGCCTCTCTTGGTACAAATACCACATTATTGTTCTTGTACCACTCAAGGGCTTGTTTGCCATAGTGACAGGATGCCAAGTCAGGCCAAAAATAAGTGGACACATTATGAAGTCTTATGAATGGAAGCAGCCTTTTTTGTAAACATTCCTTGATGTAAATTTCGGTATTTATAGAGCCCGTTGTAACAAATGAGTGGCTTCTTTTGCCGCAACTGCATATTGCTTGCCATACCAAGAACTTTCTGGGAAATTTTGTCTGCTTTTGGGTCCTAAACTTTTCTTCAACATTCCCTCGAGCATCAGCAACATAAAATTTTTGACCTGGAAGTTGCGAAAAATCTGCCAGAACATACGTTTCGTCATCCATTATGCAGCAAGAATATTTTTTTATAAAACTTGACTTCAATTTCCGTGCTCTGTTTTTGGCCTCTAAATTTTTAGTAGCGTTCCTGTCAGGAACTTTTTGAGCCTTGTATGTTTTTAAACCTGCATTAGCTTTAACTTTTCGTACCAAATAGTCCGAGCACTGAGCTAACCGGGCTGCTTTCCTACCGGATGTGTTGGGAGCTCTTTTGAAAATGCGTTCTATTTTTTTGGCTTTAGAAACATCATGTGGACCATTCCTTCTACCTGAACCAGGTTTTCTATCAACTGACAAGTTCTCCCGGTACTGTTTAATAACATTGGAAACAGTTTGACGGCAGACCTTTGTATGCTTGGCCAACTTTTTGTAAGACCAAGTTGGGTTTTGTTGAAAATATTTAATAATTTCAGTACGCACTTTTTTCTGGTCACTCATTTTAATCAGATTAACAAAAAAATTAATATAATTGACATTACACATAATAACTGACATGTTTTTCAAAGGTAACTTGATCAAAAAAAAATTCAAATAATACTTGGGTTAAAAAATGTAATGAAAAACGTGTGTTAAGAATTTTTCGATCTCACTCCTTATACTTAGATTCATTTATCGACTTTTGTGTTCATTCAAAAACTTTTGATTACGTCGCCTAACGATCCCAGTTTGTTTTTAAGTTTGCTGGTTGGTTTGTTTTTTTTTATATTATTTGATAGCACAAATACAAATACAACAAGTTACTGTATTAGTTTTAAATGTTTCATATTTTTTCCAAATATTTATTACTTGGAAGAAAAACTTGTATAATTTGGAAATACTTTGCAATAACATTCAATGAATCAAACCTTAGAGCATTTAGCAATCAGTAAATCAGTACTGGAAGTTAGTAAAGTATTTTAAAAGCGTTTATTTAACATTTGACTATCATACAGTATTCAAATCTGAGCTATAAATAATATCGCGGTACAAATAACCAAATAACTTTCTGAATTATGATATAACAAAAATGTATGCAAGAATTTACTAAACTTTGCAGCGAGGAACTTGACACATATTCCAAAAGTTTAGCCAAAATGCTTTAATATCGCCATCAACATCAAGGAAAACCATTTGCGTATTTAATAATTTGACAAAAGAACCATTAATATTATTCAGAAGTCTGTTTATTTGCTATATAACAAATTATTTAATTTAAATAAACATAAATAAATGTTAGCTGATGTGCTTTTGAGTCAAGAAAGAATCAAGGATGGGGGCTTATTGGTATTAAAGTACCAAAAAGCTGGAACAAATGGTACAGTTTAAAAGCTTGTTTTTATAGATTTTCTACAATTGAATTCCTTACGACATTTCCATGGGATAATCCAACAGTAATCTGCCATCATCCTAGCGACATTGGTATCATCCTTCCAGCACTTTTAAATCTTGCTGGAAACGTTATCCTTGTTATTTGCTATACGATCCATTTTTGGTGGGTCATCTTTTTGATGACCAGCTTTTAGTTTTTCTGTGATCAAGCCTGGAAACTTTCTTGAAAGAAAGGCACATACTGCTTCATAAGTGCCAATTTGATGTGTAATGAAGGCAAAATTGTCTTATCTCTGGAAAGCAAAGGTGGGTTTATAAAATTTTGTTTTCGAACCGTGTCATGTTTTCCCTCAGAGGTCAGTCTTTCTTGATCCAGTGGTCAAGTTTTACTCTGCTATCCCATAAAAATAGAAATGGCAGTCAATATTGGTCCACCAAACTTCAAATGACTACGTTTACCGCTTTTCCACTGTCTTAAATGTTCCCACGGATTATTCAGAGCCTTAATCTTAAACTAATTGTGTTTATCACTAGTCCTTTTGACAAGTGTAACCGAACACATTTCGGTCATTGCGACAACTTGTTTGCGATCAGGACATACTGTTAAAATCATTAAATTGCGTTAAATATACATATGTACACAGAAAAAAATACAAAAATTATTGAATAGATAATTTTCGTAATTGAAAAAACAAAAAATAACAAAAATGTGTCTTCAATTACGAAAATTGTCTATTCAATAATTTTTGTATTTAAAATCCAACCAATAACGAAGATTGTATTGTCAAAATTATCAAATTCAAAACTCAAAATTCCATAGAAAATATCAGAAAATTTTGTTTTTGAGCACAAGAATACTTGATTCAATTACGAAATAATTGAAACCAGTTCAATATGTGACAAATGTTTGAATTGAAACGGTTTAAAAAATAGTTTTTTCTGTGTATGTATAAGATTACGAAACGGACACATGAATTTACTTTATGAAAACTACAAAATAGTCCTGTGTTAAAAAGGTCAAATAAATTTTTTTTAATATGATTATGGTAGCAAAGCTGGTACACTTATATCATTTAATACACTTGCATTTCAGTTCAATGTTATCTCGATCAGAGCTTTGGTCAAACTGAATAGTTCTGTAAATCACTGTCACTATTTATACACCAACGCCATCATCAGCCAATTTCCAAAATGATCTTTAAGAACATTATCCACCGAAATACTTCCTGAATGATCTATGGTTAGTTCTTTGATTTGTGGCGTTTGTTAATACATTTAATGTTCTGTTATATGAACACATTGAACATACTGAATATTCAAACTAATACTGAAAGCCGTTGAAAACCTTGGTGATCTACAATTTTAAATTTATTACTTATTTTGACTTTTTTCCTGTTTTTGAAAATTGGCATTGGACTTTTTCTGTCATTTGATCTAGTTCACCAACATTATTTGCAACTATAACAAAATTGAACATATATTTTAGTTGAAAACATCAAAAAAAAAATGTTCATACAAATGGGTCCATCCCAGTAAGCATATGTGAACTTTAGTATATTTGACTTAAGCGCATTTGTACAAAATCTGTAAACATCCTACGTACTACTTTTAAAATTGACATAACAACTAAGTACAAAACAAAAAATAACTCAAAAATGTACAAGAAATGTTACATAATAATAATAAAAGAAATAAAGATGGAAGTTGAATGTGATTCTACTTTTGTCTTTGACACTCTTTTTGTTAAAACAGAAAACTAAAAAACTATGCCAGGATGTTACTTAGAAAAAATAAAGAAACGAAAGCCAAACAAAAGAATTAAAAATACTTACATATACATATATTTAAAAACTAAGTATATGTAGGTATGGAAGTGTGAATGGATTTATATGTAGTTTCTCAAACATACAACACTCTCATACATTTTAAACAATGTCCTGCAAATACATTTTCTGACTTTTCCCTTGCCAACATTTTTTTCTTTTCTTTTTTGCCATTTACAAATTCAGCATTTGATGTCAAAAATGTTTCTGCAAAAATAAAACAAGAAATATTAAGGAAAAAATCGAAAGATAAAAAGTTTTTCGTTGTAAAGTTACTAGACTGTAAAGAATTTTCTCTTATTGTTAAAATAAGACCGAGTGTGAAAAACTAAATACAAAAAAAAAGAACTAGTGAGAGTGCTATATTCGGCTGTGCCGATTCTTATATATTTTCACCTTAGTATACTTTAAAAGATAAATTAAAAATGAATTTGGTGTTTGGCGAAAAAATAAAATAAATTTGCATGGTAAAAAAATGGTAAAAGAGTGTAACTTTTTTGAACTTATATCTGCCATTTATCGATAGATTTTGCTGACTTTCAATAGCAAACTTCTAGAATATATAGCTAACACATCGATGTAATATTTATATCCATATGATATCTAGTGCATGATTTTTACTTTTATTTTTCTATAAATTATCAAATATTTAGTTGATTTTTATTTATTATATTTAGCTTAAGTTTTATTTAGAATTTCTTTAACTGAAACTTTTCATACTGCATTTGATTTTTCTGAACTATTATCAAGGTTATATTCGTCTAAAATTAATTGGAACTGGAATGTAGACAATTGGCAACAATATGCATTAAAGGGTTAAGGACAGACGGACATCGTTGTATGAACTTCACTATCTACTCGGATCTCTCATATATTATAGAATAACAAATGAATATTGTAGAAAATATCAAATACATATACTTTACATATACCCTATATATGTAGTATACCCTTACCACTCATACTGAAGGGTATAAATAAATATTCATGCCACAAAAAACACATTCAAAATATTTTGAAACAATGTCCACCAAAACATGAAAAATCCTTTTGTCTTTAGTGGAAATTGTGTTAAACTTAAACCAGATTTCAACCAAATGCAAATACACAGATTCAAAACGATACACAAAACAACAATTGAAAAGTTGTGCAACTATCATGATTTACTTATATGCAATAACCCTGCCAACATTTTTTCATCGAATTTTTAACTAAAACGTAACGGGAAAACCCATTTGGCAAATTATGATATATGATCGGAACATTTATCGAAATAAACGAAAATCAGGACTTACAAAAAAACACGAGTTAGGGCCTTTTTATATTAAGGCATCGATATGTATTTCCTTATGATATTATTACTTGCCCCACTTATTATTTTGCTATTTCGATACAATTATTTCTTTTAATATTTTAGAAACAAATAATGAAAAAAAAATTCTTAAAAATTTAATCCTTGAGATTTTTCTATAAATTATTTTATTCGTGTTTTGTATACTTTTCCCTATTCGACAAATTAAAATAAATACATGAATTATTTTGTGTTTAACTTCTATGGCGCACCGTATATGGGTATCAAATAAAAGAAGCTAGTTTTGATTTTTAGAATATTTACAATATATGTTTTAATTTTTCAAGTTCAAATGATGGTCAAAATGTCCTTCAAAAATTATATCCTTTAATATCCTCGAACTTTTCCAATAATTTATTCTATATTTTAATGACATTATAATGGTGTTATCAATTCCTTAATTTGGTCCTTTATTTTAGAAGGACATTGTTTACAGTTTTTTACTTTAATAAAAAATCCACTTGACATCCATATCACGATACTGGGACAAGTGTAAATTAAAAAAAGCAGGAATTACAAAACCATCATGAGATGAAAAACTGAAAATTCGGTTTGATTATATGGCGTGTGTTAAAAAATTGTTCGACTTTTGTTGTTCGGTGTAGTAATATTCTTTATATTTTCCAATGTACAAATCTTAAAACTTAATTATAATTTTTTAATTATTAAATAAATCCATAGACACATGCCAATTTTTTCTTTTACATATAAACAATGCACTTAATCTTATTATATATCAACTAATAAAACGAATAAGAGATTTTAACTTGTTCGAATAATTCGATTACACGTTTAAAATTAATCAAATTATTGGAATAATTAAATTTTTTTTTGAAAAAAGTAAAGAACGAAGTTTTGATTTAGGATTTATACGCTTAAGTTTCCCATTTGTGCAAATGGGCAAATTTGCGCGACATGTTTCATGAACCCACCTTTTCAATTTTGTGCAAGTTTATACAGAAAATTTATATTTGTCAAATAAAAATACATAAATTCAACAAAAGCTTTAATAATTTTTTTTCAAATTGTATAAATTTTAATTTTAAAATGTTGAATGAAAGTTAAATCTTTGGAACAAACGGTGGTATACATAGTTTGGAGGACTTTGTTTATGTTCTAGCTGTTGGTTAATGTTTTCATACACAATGTCATTTAACACAATCATTCTGTTCCAAAGTTACACAATTTTCACATGCACAAAATTTTTATATTTTATTTGATTTTTATTTCCTATAAATAAAAGTAAACAAAAGCAGCTGATTCATCAAATGCACAATAAATTCAAGTTTGCGAGTCTAAATTGTCGCGCAAACTTATCGGAGTTGTGCAAACGAATTTCCATACATTTTTTGACATTTCATTTGCGAGAGTGTAAAAATGCACAGATTGCACAGTTTGCGAGGCTTTTAAGCGTTTACATGTGGACCCTTAATATTTTATTGTTAAAAAATAACAAAAAATAAAGTTAAAGTTAAAAATTCAAGTATAGATAATGTTAAAAAACATTAGAAAACAAAGTCCATCATTAAATTTTCATAAGAAATATTCCGATCGAATCTTTTTCTAAATAATTTATAACAAATTGTATTATACCGTTAAGCTCTATCAACGTTGCAGAATCTTTGCTTAATCAAATCTGTCCAAAGTTTGATATCATTGTCAGTGAACATGGCTAATTTAAAGAGAGCGCATATCATTAGACTTATTAAAAATTTAGCAACACTTAAGTACGCAGTTAATAACATCACTAATATATATTTTAAGATCATGGCCTTCGTCTATTTCAACGTAATCATTATAAATGTCATTATCAATATCACTCTCGACGACCGTTTCAAAATCAAATTCGCCATTGCTTTCAACACCACTTTAATCTAAGTTAATATTTTGATATCAATTGCGATTCTACTAATATTTCGCCAGCTTATCTTCAAGCTTAGAAGCTAAAATTTCTGTTTCGAAATCAATCAGCCTTTTTTACTAAATAAAAAATATTTTATTGGTTCAAGTCCTAAATTAAAAATTTTGAAAGACTTGTTTTTAGAGTTGTAACATCTTGCAGTAATATTTATGTATATATTTATAGAAGGAGCTATCGGACCACTCATCTACAGTGATCGAAACACTCCCTTTATCTTTAGTTATTTGTAGAATTTATGGAACAATACAATTTTTGTAAGTAGTTATTACTTATTTAAATTTGGAATTATGAAAATGTTTTCGCAATTTAATGAATTTAAATATATATGTACATTAGAGTGTCCCTTAGAATTAAATGTTTGAAATGTTGAAACGGTACCCGCTGAATACTTTCGCAATGACCTAAAATACTACCAAACATTTTTTAGCTTATTCTAAGAAGGGCAACCCTCGTCGCTGAAAGTTTTGATGTGCATTTTTAGGGCGAAATATGCAATTTTTTCAGTTTTAGTAAAAATTACTTTAGCAATTTAATTTAAAATAATTGAAATGTGTACGCAAATATTAAAACAAAAACTCATTTTTACTTAAAATATATCCACAGTTACTTGTATATGAGTTTTTGTCTTCGTTGGATATTCGCAGGTATGACCAAACAAATTGAATTTTTTTACGACAGTTTCAAAACTCCATTTTCATATATTAGAAAATTTTGTTAAACAAATTTTAGAATTTTTTGATCATCGCATGGGGATTTATTGACAACATAATAGGGAATACAAATGTGAAAAAATTATGTCAATATCTCTTACAGTTCTTCCTTTCCTGCGATATAAATTTTGCGATTTTCGAGAAAAACTAATTTTTTGGACATATTTTGGCGAATGAGCATAATTTCCTTATTGCTATTAATTTTAAGTAAAATCTTTTCAGAATATTATAGTCCAGGTAATTTTAAATATATTCAGAAAGTGAAGGTCAAATGTCAAAATTTTCAATATTTGGAATTTCTAATGGAAAGATAGCGAAATGTTATGTATTTTTGATGAAACTTAAGAAAAATATAAAAAATTTATTCGAATTATTCGTTTTTCCAAAATGGTAATTTTTAAATTGTTCGAATAATTATTCTTAAGAAATTATTCGATTAAACGAACGATCATTATTCGAATGAATACCCTTTCAGATACTAAGGCTAACAAATAAAAACCGATGAAATATTTTTAAATTTTATAATTTGTAAAATAAATTTATATTATTCCAAATCCTACTACAAAAGATTTTATACAAAAAGTCTTGTCCAATTCGCAGAGTCATGCAATTTTGTAATGCAAGTCAAACCGCTCTTCTGTTTTTGGTAACATCGCGGAATAGCATATTTTTGCTAATATTTTCAACTAGAGTTTCCAAAAAACCGAAGAATATCAAAACCACGGTTTCGGTTTTAATTCGGTTTTGTGATAATTTGTTAAATATTAATGTTCTAGAAACAAAATCAGTTAATAATATAGGAAATGTTATCTTTATATATATAATTCTTCTGTACGTGTGTTAGTAACTGAACTCCTCCTTAACGGCTGAGCCGATTTCGATGAAATTTGTTGTGTGTGTTTGAGTGGGTCCCTGGATGGTTTAGATTTACCCATACAAAGTAAAAATTTATTATTGCATATCTGGAGTACTATTATAGTGGGAGTCTTCAAACTTTGTGTGAGCTATGGCAGAACAACGTTTGCCGGGCAGCTAGTACAAATTTAAAATTCAAAAGGATAAAGGAAAATTGGTACTCTTTCTTTTAATGGTCCTTTTTAATATGCATTTTAAATTAGTTAGCATTATATACATTAACGTTAGCTAATATGCTTGTCAGTAATGATGGTATTTGGTATTATGATACCAAAAAAAGAGAACTAAACCAAACTAAGGAGTACTTTTTCGTTCTTCAAATGATACTTTTTGAATGTTCTAAGTAATATTGAACCTAGAATCAGGAAATTACTTTGATTTCAAACTTAACGGGGTTCAAGTAAAATTGTTAGGCACACATGATTCTGAATGAGTTAAAATTAAAAAAAAAATTAAAATTTAGCATTATCTATTGTAGTGGACCCAGAATTATGATGCTGAGTGGGAATACAAAATGTGGGTATTTATGGTACTTTTTTATTCTAATGAGATATAATCCACTTTACAATGAATCAATTAACAAGGAACTAGAGACATGTTATCCTGAATTAGTATTAATTCACAAAGGGAGACTTAATAGTACTATTTGTTTCTTCCGAAGCACACCGGGCCAGCTAGTCCTCCATACTTTTATCGGATATATGAAAATAACTAAGTCTTTGTTATTATTAAATTAAATGAATAAACAGTCATTTGAAGTTTAATTGTCAGGAAATACTCATATGATCAATATTTTAAAATGAGTTTGTGTCATTCTTTATTAACAGGTTTCCCTAGCCTGCGAAAGGTAGCCTCCTCCGAACTATTTTTTTTTTGTTTAGATGTTCAATTAGATTATTAGATATTTAATTTTATTTGATGTATAAAATATTAAGAATATTTATAAACAAAATTTATTATGAAAAAGTGAATCTAATTGAGACATTGACTTTTTTTGAAATTTTTTTTAAAACCAAAAATTAATTTATTATTGTATTTTCACATTTCCTTCGGGGAAATGGTGTTAAATAGGGAACACATCAAGATTTCCATAGCTGCTTTCCGTTTTCTGATCCCAGCTTTGCGATCCGTAAAGATACCTTACAGAAAAGGTATCGTTACGTCACCTTTTCTCACAAAAAACAGAAAAAAATTATTTTTATATATATAAAATATATTTTTTTAATTTTTAAATTGAAAGTCGTTTATTTTTAGATCCGTAATAGATATTGATCTGATGTCCTTTGTATATTATAGGTAATTTAATTTTCTAACTAAAAAAAAATCAAGTACATTCGGTCTAAAGTACGCCTAATATTTTAAAGAAGCGAATCCATTTTAATAACTTAAACTCGAATTATCGTTGGCTACGCCCACGTCATTTTATCCCAATCGGACCAGACGTTTAGGAATGCCAGATTTATTTCCAAAAAAATTTTGATTCTGCCTGACTGTGAATGATAAAGAAATAAATCTTTCAAAGTAAAATTATAAAAAATATATCAGAAATTGCTATTTATTTTGTTTGCCAAACTATGTAAAATGATATAAAGATTGATGAGATAAAGATTGAATAATTTCGTTATTTTAGTTATCAAGATATTTGGAAATAACTGTTTAAATTGTAAATTGGGGTGACACAACTTAATTTAAATACTTTTACAATTATAGTTTACCAGATATTCCATAATAATTAAAAAATTTTAGATGTAATTTTATTTCAAAACAATGGCATAATGTTCATTTTATATCCATTTATTTAACAACGCAGATTTTAGCATTACGTGGTAAATGAATTGTTGTTTGACAGAATATAATTAGCAGGCTGGTCTTAATTATTTCTTTATCAAACAAAATACTAGGCATATTTTTAACTATTTTTTTGTTTTTTCGTTGGGTTAATGTAGAAACACAACAAGGCCGAGCAGGAAATCTTTAAACAAATTTGATTTAAAAATGCATTTGAATTTTCAAATACATACGGATTACAAGCATTTGATATTCGTTTAGAAAATTCTGCGTAATTTTGATGCTAATTTTTTAAATAAATATTTTATATGGAATCCGTAAACTGGCTGTTAATTTATTTTGTAATCTTTTCAAAACATACAAAGAGAACAAATTGTTTTGTAATTAGTTTTTATTAGAATATCGAAATTGCACAACTAACAATTAAACACAACTAAAACGAAAATTTTATACAGACGGACAGGGCAAAAAAGAATTTATTGTATAAGAAACTGAAAGAAGCATGCAATTTTAAAAATGTACTTTAATGTGTTGCTAAGTTGTGTTGTTTTTTGCATAAATTTACAAAGTAGCGTTAATTAAAAAGTTTTTTTTCCTCCCGAAACATTTTCAAGTTTTTCTTGTAATTTTATTTCTTTAACACTAATTTAACTTTCAAAAATGTTTTTATTGGTCATGTTGACTACAGCACTGTAGTTTTTCTGAAAACACACTCTGCCAATTTCTTTATGTCCTTAAACTTTTTCCTTATTAAGTTTCACTACAAGTAGCGCTGAAAACGCAAAGAAACACAAACAACAACACCCTGTATGCAACTAATAGAAAAAGTAATAAAATGCTAAAAAGTGGCGCTCTTTTTTCCCTTCTCTTTGTCGTCTTGTACTTTGTGTTGTGCTGTGTTGTAGATGAAAGTTTTAATAGTTATATGTTGTGTTCATACAAACAACATCCTTGTTGCATACAACTACAAACATTCATTCGTACTTGCTACAAAACACATGAGTATCAAGTTACAGGATGCTAAACTTACATAGAAACATTCGTAAGTTTGTTTTAAATACTGTTACGTTCAAATAATGACTGTAATGAGTGAATATTAATGAAGACATAATAAATACAAGTAGGAAATAACAGCGACAACGACTTTGGTTAAATCTCTAAATTAAACAAAAGTTACGCGTTGTTGTGCTGCTTTGTATTTTGGGTGATGTACTTGAGAATCTGAGCTACTCAATTCATTATAAAGATATGTATTCCAGAAATAAAATAAGTGCTTTCGTAAAATGTACATACTACATGCTGTATATCGCCATATTGTTGAATGAAATTATTCAACCTTGTTTTCAGAAATTTTTTATAAAATTACTATTTCTTCATTTTAGTTTTCTTTCTTAATAAATATTGCTTGAATTTTTTAATAAAACAACTATCAGTTGATTGATTTTTTGATGAAATGTGATGGTGGATGAAAATTACGAAATACCCACCAGTCACCTGATCAGTTACCATATCGTGTCGTAGCACAGTGGTTTAGAAACTCTTTATTTTGTAATTGGGTAGCCCGTGAAAGATTCGAGATATCTTAATTCAATTTTGAACAATCATAGCTGAGGTGTTTTCCATGGGCTCGTAGTTAGAATGTAGGCTAGTATACTGCCTTGCAAAGAAACTCACCTCGGGCCTACAAAATGTCAAGGAATTTGACTCAAAAAGTTTCTAAACCGCTGTGCGTATTATGTTAGGTTAAATTGCATCTGCCCGAAGCAGAGCTCACTTTCGTCCAAGCGTAGGTACCTTTATAAGAGCCATTGGTCCTATGTTTATTGGCTATCAACTCTTGGTTTTGTCGATAAGTATTTGTTGTCCAAGAATTCTACGTATCAGGTCTCATCTACCACCTCGTCATTACAGCTTCTGCAGAGGAATTCTCAAGCTTTTACCATGTACACAAGGGATGTCAATTATTCGAGTTTTATTTTAATCGAGTACAACGAGTAAATCATATTCGAATAATTTAATAAAATATATTTAGATCATTTTTAATAATTTGTTTGTTAATAATGAATGCAAATTATACAAAATTATTAATATGTATATTAGAGTGTCCCTTATATTTGCAACGGGTACCCTCGATTTTTTTAAATATCTATATAAAACTATAGTTAAATATAAAATTTTGTCTTTCTATCATGATTACAACCCGTGCCGACTTGTGATTTAGTTTTGAGGTGGATTTACAAGAAGAAAAAAGCAATTTTTTCAGTTTTTGTAAAAATTTTGCTATTAAGTAATTACTTTTGCAATTTAATTTAAAAGAATGGAAATGTGTACGTAATTGTCGTTCTAATGAGATATAAAAGACAAAAATTGGTTAAAAAATGTCAAAGTTATTAAAAACTCATATACAAGTAAATATGGATATATTTTAAGTAAAAATAAACTTTTGTTTTAATATTTCTCAAAATATGTCAATTTTGTTACTACATTACTTGTTCTAGTGGCCTGAGACACGTTAATGGCTTGGCGAATTTTTAATAACTTTGACATTCGTTAACCAATTTTTGTCTTTTATATCTTATTAGAACGACAATTACGTACACATTTCGATTCTTTTAGAAAAAAGTAAATTATTTAATGGCAAAATTAAAAAAAAAAACAAAATAAAAATAGTTATTTTTTAAAAAAAAATGCATTTTTTCCTAGTAAATGCATCTCAAAACTAAATCGAAAGTCGGCACGGGGTGTCCTTCATAGAACAAGGTAAACATTTTTTTTTTTGTGGTATTTTAGGTCATTACGGAAGCTTTCAGCGGTTATCTTTTCAACATTTCAAACATTTAATTCTAACCTAGCTTTTACAAATGCAAGTAACAGTTGCAAAAACTCAACACATTCATACTTTTGTATTAACACAATTGTGTAAATTTACAAATGCATAGTGATTGCGTTAGTGCAAACGTATAAATGTGTTCAATTACTTGCACTGTTACGTCATTTAAGGGACACTCTAATGTACATTGATGTAAATAATAACAATTTCATTTTATCAAATAATTGATGTTTGAAAAACTTTAGATTCCAAAATATTTTTAAATTCGTGTAAGGCTATTAGTCAATTTCTAAGGCGTTTGACCAAAATATATAATAATTTATATTAAAAATTGTTTATATTAATTGCAAATTATATTACAGATGCTTTAACCTATCTCATGTATTTAGTAGTCACAAGTTTTTCGTTTTTGAATTAAGTTTCATAATGTTCTGATATCGATGTGTTAATCCAAAGTCGATTGGACAATGAATGTAGAAAGTCGTTTGTAATAAAATTTTCAATTGTTTAATAACGGATATTTGATATACATACATGTTGATAAATCATTAAATACTTTTGTTTTCAGTTAGGGGTCTAAATAATATATTATTAACTGTGAATTCACATAAGAATACTTTTGAATTTAATGCTATAAATACATTCCAATTTTCCAAAATTAATGAAAAATGAACTTATAAAAACATTGTATTCAAATTATATCAAATATTTGGTCTGATTTGAAAATTAAATTCCGCATAATTCTAATTAATGATGCATTAAAAATTTAGTGATGATTTTACATGATATACATTTGATATACATACCTCTTTCAATAAATTTGACTTCATTAAATTAAAATTTAATTAATTATTTCGTTAGTTTAGTGTTCAAAGTAGGGTTCCTACGAGGGAAAAATTTCCCGGCAATTCCCGGGAATATTTTTTTGTTAATTTTCGGGAAATGTTTGTCGGGAATTTTCGGAAATTTCTTCATAAGATTTCTTCTAAAAGTTACAATTTTCCGATTCGTTTCGATGGCTAAATTTGTTGCTAATTGAATCATTCTATTATATCCATATATGGATAATATCTATAGATATTTCGGTTCTAACAACAGATAATTAGTTGGCAAAGAAGTATTACGGTTGAAATAACCAAATTTTTTTCACTCAACTCAAGCCACAGAAGAAAAATTTGGTTATTAAGAATGATTCTAATATAAAGTTTATGCTCTTAAAGGAATTATTACGATGCCCAACATTACAACTTTTAGGAAGATTCAATGAATATTATTCATATTTAGAGGAAATAATAACAATAATAGTGGTTCAGATTTGTTTATCTACAATCAGATATGAAAAATGTCTCTAACTACGCATGTTTTATAGATTTAATATGGTCGAAATTCTTAAATTTTTTAATTAAACAACGAATTTATTGATTTTATACTGATTAAAACTACGACTGTGACAATACCGATCAAATTAAATTAGAAACCCTTATAAAGGCTGGACCAACATTGTACAACCAAATATAGTTATTTTATACTTCTTTTAAAACCCTGGTACAATTAGAAGTCAATTTATTAAATTTCTGGTTTTTGGTTTAATTTAGTGTTACAAAATTCCCGGGAAAAACGATTTTAGAGCGGGAATGAAAAAAGTCCGGGAAATTAGGAACCCTAGTACAAAGTCACTATTGAAAAATATTTATTTATTATTTAAATATTACAGGAGAGACAAATATGTTCTAAAATCCTCGATTTTAAATATTTTTGAAATTTGTAAATGTTTCAGTTTTGGTACCTTCGACATGTAAAATGTTTAATCACCTGCAATTTTCTTGTTTCCCATCCGATTTCAAAGTTTTTTTATAATTTTGGAAAGCGCTCGGTCTTGAAAAAACATGCCTGCGTGTGCTATTTATCTCTTATAATTTCCGCTTTATATGCATTTCAAAATTTAAATTTTAAAATTTTGCCACACCTTGGTCCGGTTTTTTAAAAATATAGTTCGGCTTTTTGGACCGAATTGACTCGATTTTTTTCTGTTTGTTAGACAACTATATTACGAATAACATACAAACGATTTTAGAGCAATATCAATTACACATCCAAAAATAAACAATTTTCAATTTAAATATTCAAAAAATAGTTGATTATTGCTGTTTTTTGGGAGAAAAGGTGACTTAAATCTTTTCTTATTAAAAATAAACTTTCTTTAAGAACATATAACAATTTTATATTTTTCTATAAGGTATATTAACGAAAAACATATTGGTATAAAAAACATGTAATATTTTTCGAGTAGGGCGTAGGGGAGCCCTTCGGAATGTGACCTATTTTTTATCAAAATTTCAACTTTGGGCCACATGTTCTAAAATCCCAAAGCGGGGATAAAAAATCCGGAAGCAGTTTTAGAAACCCTGATGTGTTCTTTATTTATCTACAAAGTATTTTCCTAGCCCAGAAGGAAATGAGGATCCCATGGGCAAAATTGTAAAAAATACCATTTTTGGAATTTTCGCTCCAATTTTTAGGAATTGCGTTATTCCCTTTGACCTTTTGACAGGTTTTTTACATTTTGTTATTTAGAATGACAATTTTAAAAAATTTTGAAAATTTCATTGATTATTGTTAATAAATAAAGATTTTTTTTCAATTAGATTCAAAAATATGCCACTTTAAAACTTCGTCCATCAAAAATAATGCACTTTTTCTTACTAAATAATTTGTATAAATTTTCTTCATGTGACTGAGTCAGAACCAACAACTTGTGTTGAATAAAATATTAAGAAAATTTATACAAATTTTTTAGTATGAAAAAGTGCAATATTTTTGATGGACGAAGTTTTAAAGTCCGACATATATTTTTAAAAAAAATGGACCAAGGTATGGCAAAGTTTTTAAATTTCAATTTTGAAATGCCTATAACGCGGAAATTATAAGAGATGTGTGCAAGACCTAGCCGAGCGCTTTCCAGAAATATAAAAAACTTTGAAATCGGATGGGAAACCAAAAAATTGCACGTGTTTAAAAATTTTATATATTTTATAATTTTATATAGATCAGTCTTGTTTCTTTGATATATTTTTCTCCTAATTTTTATTTAGATATTAATATTTACTATTCTATTTAATTTTAACTTGAAAATAAATTAATTCCACAATTCGATTAATCGACAATTTTTTATCGAATAATTTTTTATTTTAAATTGAAAAAATTTTATTTAGTCGAATAAAAAATATATCGTAAATCATGTTCTATGCATTTCTTTATTGCACCAACATTTTCTGGTCTCCTTGCAAGTGGGTGCAGGCTTTCGAAAGTGTAAAAACCCTGTCATTACCTTCAAAGTTCCCGTATCCAGGAACCTATAGGAGGGTATCAGATGAAAGTCTCGCTAACTCCTTTAGGGACACCTGGCACCATTTTCGATGTGGTGTACACACTATCTTGGGATCAAATGGTCGCTTTGTTTTGATACTCCGCAGCTACTTTTATAGCCATTATTTTTATTCTAAAATAAAATATGATACCGTAGTCTAGTAGTCTAAGGGGCAGTATCAGATTCAGCTGGTGCGAAAAAATACCACAACCGATCTTATCTTGTGATCTTGATCCATCAGTTAATATTTGCGTGACACTATCCTCAAAGTTTTTGCAGTAGAATTGTTTAATATAAGAAAGCTATGATCAAATATGGACTGTTCTGCCTAAAATTTAGTAGACTAATTTATATAAACTTATTTATGAAGCCAACTAAGTATATATTTTAGGGAAAAAATTGTTCTTAATACTTCACCACTCACTTTCACAAGAGTGTAACAGAAACACAAACTTTTTTATTTTGCCCCTGTTTCTCAGTATTTTTTTTTGTGTTTCTATCAAGAAACGGTTTTCGGTAAAAAGCAGAAAAGGTACTTATTAAGAAAAAGTTTATTCATACTGTATATGCATAAACGTATACTTACATGCTTTCTCTACATACTGGTACAATTTCCTTGTACATCCCAGCATTTCTGGGTGACTGTCGCAAACTTCTGATTTTACATATCATTTAGGGTGACCACTAGTTACAAAAATAATTACGTAGTCAGTAATTTTAGCATGTCTTAAGCAACAGTGACATAGCTCACTAATGGACTGTCTAATAGCTGGTCCGAAGTAGTCAATGCATTGGATTCTTATACCGGTTATATAGATTCAATTACCTTACTAGCTTCCTAACTAGTTACTTGATTAGCTATATAACTATTTTTTTTTAACATGTACGGGTGCTAAGCGAAAGCAATAACAAATAGTCAATTAAAATTACATCTTCAATATCCGATTGCCTATAAAACATCCTTCCTCCGACTACTCTCCAATAGATTGCTGCTTTTGGGTGGTAAAATAACTCCTGTCTAAAGTTTAGTACAAAATAAACGTTTAAACTTTAAAGTGACTACACTACAATAGATGCTTAGAGACAGTAAAGTTATAATTGAATTCATGCTTGATTACTAGTAATTGACTTCTCTCTACACTACAAAGAGCATATATGTGTCAAATGGCCCAAAATGACCCATTAGTGACAATTGCTGTCTCTAAGGGATACATTTACTACTTGTAAAACTGTCGGGACATTCATTTATATTCCTCTCTTCTGCTTTTCCTTTTATGTCTTGAGCCGTTTTTAGTTTATAGCCAAACATATGTTTAGCAACAAAAACATGAACAACAACAGCATTGCTAGAAAGGAAAAAGTTTTCTTTTAGTATTCACGGTTTTTCTTTTAAAAACATTTCTTTTTCTCTTCCACCAGTGCACTATGGTCTAAAATCAATTTTTTGGCAGAAATTACAAAAAAAAAATTAGCATCTATGAATAGGTTTAATAGATTATTACAATCCTATATATTGATAATTTCTTATCCAATTGGCCCACTGTAGATAAGTTGCATATTTATTTTAATTTAAACTGGGCCATGATTTATTTGGTGATTATTATTGCCTACAATTTCTTAAAATATTTACTTTTTTGATATCTGACAAAATAAAAATGATTTTAAACCACGGTGCCGCAGAAGATTTTGTTGTTGCATTAAAACATTAAATTTTATAAGATTCTAAATTGGAAGATACAAAGAACAAGAAATGAAGAACAAGATACTAAAGTATTGTTGCCTCGCTCGTAAAAAAGAGGATAAAAACAACTCTTTGAATTAGAATAAAAAAGCTAATAAAACCAAACGAGTTTAATTGAAAGAAAGCCGGTGCGAATACAAATTGAAAGATTTTTTCTCTTTAATACCCACATTAAAATGGACTTTGTTAAAGGATTACCATAGTAAATTAAAATTTTATAAAAGATATGATAACACTCAATAAATTGTAAATAAATTCAGTAATGTGAAAAAGATTTGTTCACCTGATGTTCCGTACGCCTCATTGATTTGTTGATAAGTATGTATAAAAGTATATGTTTGGAAACTCATCCTAATTAGAATTATCATGAACCAATTGTTATGCTTTACATGTGCCCATATATCGAAAAATATCCTTATGGCTATGATTTGAGATTTCTCTTACTCTTCAAATTGAATTCCAATTAAATAGTCCATGATTCGTTCCAATAAAAATATAAGTTCGTGGAGCTGGCCTGGTAGTGGACAACATTCATGGTCCCGTCGTCATATGGTGCATAACGACGAGAATGTGGCTGCTTTGGTCGAAAGTGTTCAACTGCTGTAAACGCCATTTCGGTCAATGGTAAGCGCTACAGAGCCATGATTATGGACTTATTTGAAATGGAAAATATGAACTTGGATAATCTTTGGTTTCATCAGGATGGCACACCATGTAACACAGCTCATCAAACAGTCGAAATTATAAGATACGGAATCGTCTTAGCTATGTCAATTAGCAGCCTCGTAGCTTCAATATGACCCCTTTAGATATTTTTATAAAAAAACCTAACCACATCTGTAAGAGATCCAGACATAAATACCTACAAAATATGCATTTTGGAACTTGAGTTATATGTAGGGCTTGGGGTCCTGGAATTCCCGTAAAATTATTGCCGGAAATTTAAATTTTTTTCCGGGAAAAACGGGAAATTAATTAAAAATACATTAATACACTAATACCCTGGATTGCGTCGCTTGGTTCTGCGTCGGTTTCGAAGTTGCGCCTTTTAAAATTTCTGTGATTTCGAGTTTGCGTCGCATGGCTTCGAAGTTGCGTCGTTAGTCCCGGTCCACACTGTGAAACATTTGCTGCAAAACATTATTAAATTCTCTTTCGAAATTGCATTCGTGTTCACACAGTGAAGTTTTTGCTTTTCAGTTTTTGACAATTCTGTACAGTACGAATACGAACGGATAAATGTGGATGACATACTCGACAAAAACTTCATGTGCATGAAACAAAGTTCCCTTTTTCATTCCTCTTTCCACTTTCATCAACAAACTCAAATGTTTTGCAGCAAATGTTTCACAGTGTGGACCGGGACTTAGTACTTTGGTTTGCGTCGTTAATTGAACATTTTTGTATTGAAAAATCTATCTTTTTTTTATGAATCTAGGAACCAATTAAATCAATACAAATGTATGGAAAATCGTGCTTCGTTTTGCGTCATTTCGATTTGCGTCGCGTTTCTCCAGGCCCAATTAGCGACGCAAACCGGGGTATTAGTGTACATTTAAATATAACATCTCTGTTTGATGAATGGCTTGTTCCAAATATCAATGGAGGTTTTAAACCCCATTAAGGATAGAGTTGAAGCATTAAGCCGACATTAAGCTCTTATCTAAAAATTCTACGATTTCTCAAAAAATGGTTCATGCAATAAAATGTAAAGTTAATAAACAATATAACAGCAGACTTATGTAAATTTCCTAATAACTTCACAACATAATAAGCTAAATTATAATACAAAAAGACAATGTTCATACATACAACAATGTTCCCTCATCAGTTCAAAGCAATGATGATGATGTTTTTTTTTCAGTATCTTTTTTCTTTATTGAATCTTTCCTTTCAAAAAATTACAAATAAGTATTCAAATCTTAACCTAAACTAAAACTAAAGTTGTTATTGCCGCTGCAATATCCATCATGAGTGCTCGTTAAATGATTATCTGGCCAGATCCAGTGTTTCCAATCGCCTGAGTCGTCTATGACCCTCAAATGAGAGCAACTCCCTGGTAAAGGGGTTTGGATGATCCATTAGTTTTGAAATGTATTTTAGACTGGAGAGTTTGATCTCCTCGCGTATTATGGGGACATTGAGATCCCTATGGATATTACTATTGCGAATGTACCATGGGGCACCTGTTATTGTCCTTAACAGTGCTGACAGCTTTCTTTGTAATTTTTCAACGTTAGATGAGGAGGCTGTTCCCCATAGCTGAATGCCGTGTAGCCATATCGGTTTTATAATTGTTTTGTACAAAAGCACTTTGTATTCCAAGTCTAGAGCAGACCGTGGGTCAATTAACCAGTACAGTTGGACTGACTTTAATTTTATTTGCGTAACCTTGGCTTCAATATGGTGGGACCATGTTAAACGGCGATCAAGATGGATACCGAGATATCTCACATGGCTCTGTTCTGGGATTTTGATATCATTTATCTGTATGGAAGGTCAACTTTCTCGTCTTAAAGTAAATGTAACGTGAATACATTTTGTTGCATTGACCTTAATTTTCCATTTGTCCAGCCATTTTTCCAAATCGCCGATGTGAGACTGGAGTTGTTCAGAAGCTATTACGG
Source organism: Calliphora vicina (assembly GCF_958450345.1). NCBI lineage: Eukaryota > Metazoa > Arthropoda > Insecta > Diptera > Calliphoridae > Calliphora > Calliphora vicina. The sequence continues at coordinate 85,468,997 of NC_088783.1, forward strand.
GGTTTTCATGTGTTCTTAAAAAAGCGGTATCATCCGCAAATGTAGATGTGTGGGTCAGGCATATCTGCAGTATATAAAATATATAGGAACGGTCCTAGAATACTTCCCTGTGGTACACCAGCGGATATTTTTCGACGTGTTGAGATCACATCCTTTGATCTGATTTGGAAAAATCTTTCTTGTATGTAATTTTTAAGCAGTTTATGTACGTTCGCAGGTAGTAATCTAGTAATTTTGTGTATTAGTCCATCGTGCCAGACTTTATCGAAGGCTTGAGATATGTCAATAAATAATGCTGAACAATACTGCTTGCTCTTGTAGGTTTTCCGAATAAGTGTAGTTATCCGATGTACCTGTTCGATAGTACTATGTTTCCTTCTGAAACCAAATTGATGGTCAGGAATAATGCAATTTTCGTCAAGGTGCACTACAAGTCTCTTCAGTAACAACTTTTCTTCCTCACGGCAGAGAACCGGAATTTTAGTGGGGCTGGCACCACATTATTTATGACATTATCTCTAATATATGAATTTGTATCATTTGGGGTAAATACTAGGGTATTCAATCGGTTTACCGTTAATCGGTTAACCGATTAATTTTGGTCGGTTAACTGTTCGAATAATTCAAAATTGCCGATTTTCAAATAACGAATAAACCGATTAATTTGTGTCGGTTAACCGATTAACCGAAATTTCTTTTTTTTGCACTTTAACATATTTTTTTGATTCTTAATTTTCCATTTTAATTCAAATACAAATGTGAAAGTAAAATTACATATTTTTTCGAACATTCAAGAAATATATTTAGTGAGTATAATAACTGATATATTAATTTACATGTAATTCTCGGATGAGAACATGATAATAGACGAAACTGGAGATACTACTGAAACGAGTTTTTATCAGAACTTATCGAAATTATTAAAAGTATTTAAAATCTAAAAAGTCTAAAAAGGACTCCAATGGAATAATGGTGGATTTCATATGCTTAGAAAAAACTAAAAAAATAACTGACAAATTGGATATTATTTATCATGTCTTACTCTCCAATGTCTTACTCTCCAACTCTACAATCAGCGAGAGAGTTTTTTCCAAGTCGAATTTTATTAAAACTAAAGAAAATTATTTACTTTTTGGTTGAATTGTTATGTTTTGTTTATTTTTTATGTTTTTGTTCTTTTTATTAATAAAATACTTCAATAAGTACACAAAATTCGTGATTTAGTTTCAGTTTAACATTTAAATAGAAATTATTCGGTTAATCGAATAATTTAAAATTAACCGATTATTAACCGATTAAATCTAAACCCCGATTAATTATTTGCTCGATTAACCGATTAAACCAGAAACCCGATTAATTGAATACCCTAGTAAATACATTCTCCAAATGATTGGCAAATGCTTCGATTCTTTCTGAAGTATTTTTTGCCCATTCTCCGCTCTGAAGTCGTATGGGCGACTCATATACAATAGGGCATTGCATATTTTTCACAGCTCTCCAGAGACTATATTCTGTGTTCTTAGTAGGGTCTAAGTTTTTAAGATAATTTCTCAGGTTATATTCTTTATTAATCTTTAAGGCGACGTGAAGTCTTCTTTGGCACTGATTAAGTTTAGCCTTTACGTTCGGAGATCGCGATTGTTGCCATTGACGTCTGAGTGTTCTCTTTTCTTTGATAAGAGACTCAATGTTTTTAGGCCATTTTGAATGTCTGCAATTCCCCAGGGTGACTGGGGGCGTGGACACTTTAACGGCGTTTGTTAAAATGTCTGTAAATATATCGACAGCGGATTGTATCTCATATTCATTTTTCAATGAGATATTTTGTGGCAAGTGTGAGCTAACATACATTTTATACTTTAACCAGATGATGTTTCCGAAATACAAATGGAGCAAAATTTTAAAAACGAATTAGATTATTCAATCAATATTGAAAAAGAAAATCCTAAACATTTAAAATCAAATGCTGAAATCGGTTAACTGTTCGAATAATTTGAAACTGCCCATTTCCAAATAATAAATAAATCGATTAATTTGTGCCGCTTAACCGAAATTCCTTTTTTTTGCACTTTTGTATTTATTTTTCCGTTTCAATTCAAATTTCAAATTAAAATTAGATATTTTTTGAACATCCAATAAACATGATTAGTGAGTATGTATAACAACTGACATAATTAATTTACATGTATTTGAAACTTTGTTTGTATTTACATATATAGGCGAAACTTTTTTTGAAATGATTCTTTTATCATAAATAAACGAAACTATTAAATTAATGAAAATCTAAAACAATCCAAAAAGAAATATTCTCTACAATCAGCGAGAGAGTATTTTTCCAAGACAAGTTTTATTAAATCTAAAGAAAAAAATCTTTAAATTATATTCTTTTTATAAAAGATTACTTCAGAAGATCTCACTAAAACCCTAAAAAACTCACACATCGCTCATTTGCAGCAACAACGGCATAATTCAAAAGAAGTCGTTTCGAGAAAAACGTCTATGAATATTTTATGACATTTTACTATTTTATTAATAAATTTTCAACAAATCATGCGATTTCAGAAATATAAATAGTAGATGTTAATATATTTCTAATATGATATTGGTTTGATATTTTTTTTTCTTTAGTGTTTAAGGTGTAATAAATAAAGCATCATTTTTTTGTAAAAAAAGATAGTTATTCACTTTTAAATTTTAATAATTTCAAGTATAGGGAAAAACGAACGGACATTTTTTGGCAATTTACCTCCTCTGTAAGTACGTTTTGGTTTTTTAAAAGCAGTGAATCTACAAACATGTAAATAATTTAAACACGTTGATTAAATTATTCTCAGTGAATTTAAACTCATTTTAAGAAATATTGTGTTATTTGCTATTGTTTCTTTTGACGCTTTTCATTATGATTTTTCACTTAGTTTCTAAGTTACCAATAAAAATAAACTAATGAATTGAAAATTCTTTATAAATTAGCTTGCGCAAAAACAAATAAGTCTTGAACATTCCCATTTGCCAAGAATATCTTCAATATTAATTTATTTTAAAAATATCCGCTAACATAAGAACCGATATACATATATAAAATAAAAAATTTATGAAGTTAATAATATCAAGACAACACTACATTAGTTTTTGATTTAAAACAAGTACGCGTACCCACAAATCTTAAAAACCAAAAATTACGATTACATAAATTTCATGTTTGAAATTTGCAAGAACTTTGTATTCATTCGTTCTTGGAAATTTCAGTCATGTAATGTTTGTAAAATAAATAAATATTTCGTTCTGAACAATGGCAAATTTGTTATTTAAAATATTGTTTTTTATTGTTCTCCAAATAATACATGCTTTAAAATACTAAGAAATTCCGGCAAATATTGTATTTTATTTATATATTTTGTTTAACAAGTGCATGAACAAGAACATAAACTTAAAAACTTACATACATAGACTTGTTTCAAAAGTCATATTTTGGTTAACGTAAAAATGGGAACATGAAATTTATTCTGCAATAAAATTAGTCGAATTTAATATACCCTACATCTGTTGCTAGGCTCTAACAAATCGTTGATCAGTTTCTATAGAAAATACATCTAAATGTTTATCAAAGTAAACTCCTCAAAGAGTTTCCACTATAGATATTTTGGGAATGTTTGTCATAGAATCAAGACTTTCAAGCTAAAAGTGTCCTATAATAATTCTACTATGCTATGTTTATTGTGTTAGTGTAACCAACCAGCAGAGACCTGCGCAGAACGCCTGAGAGTCAGTTAAGCCGAGCCGCCGAGTCGTGAAATATTAAGATATTATGACAATATGCCAAGATAGGAGACCTTGTGAATTGACCAATAGATTCATTAAATATATGGGGCATTTCACGTCAAGTGAACCAACTTTTGAAATCGATGTCTTCCGATCGCGATGAAATTTGCACCAATGTTAGTTCTATTGGATAGTAATTCGGACACCATTTTTCAACAAGATCGGTCAAGAACTCTCTGAGTTATAGGAGGTCAAAATTTGACATTTTGGCCAAACAGGTGTTTTTTTTTAACCATATAACTTATTACCTATTGTTCTTAGCAAAATGTGTCCCAAATAGTTTAGATAGATATTTATGCAATCTTTCGAAAAAAAAAATTAAAAAAATTTAATAAAATATTTTAGATTTTTTTTTTTAAATCAAAAATATTTTTGACTTTTTTTTTCAAAATGGGCCATTTTTATTTTTTTTTTTATTTTTTTTAAGAAAGCTTAGGTCTTTTCCTAAGCGACCTATATGGTAGCTTAGTGGGATGCGAGTGGGATATCTATCAAAAAAAATATTTTGTAACTCAAGATTTAAAATTTTTGAATTTTTTTGCAAAATCAAAAACTTTGTTGACTTTTTTTAAAAAAATGGACCCATTTTTTAATTTTTTTTTGCTCAGAAGAAAGCTTATGTGTTTTCCTTTAACACCCTTTTTGTCGCTTAGTGGAATGCGAGTGGGATATCTATAAAAAAAATGTTTTGTAACTCAAGACATACAATTTTTTACTTTTTTTTGAAAAATCAAAAACCTTTTTGACTTTTTTTTTTCCAAAATGGACTCTTTTTTTATTAATTTTTTTTTCTCAAAAGAAAGCTTAGGTCTTTTCCTTTAAAACCTTTTTGGTCGCTTAGTGGGATGCGAGTGGGATATCTATCAAAATAAATGTTTTGTAACTCAAGACAAATGTTTTTAAATTGATTTTTTTCATATTTGTGTGTAAGTGTTTCTAAAACCTTAAAAATAAAAACCACAACAACTGACCGATAATAGCCACTGGAGGGGTGCAATATGAGGCCGACCGCTATTAATTTTCCACCCCCAAAATTTGTCTGAGTTTTGTATCTTGCGGCTTTTTTAGTCAATCCTAGAGGTAGTTTTCAGCGCACGTGATTTTCATTGTTAAAATATCAGGTGCCCCAGAAACAAATTTTTGGAATCAAGTGGAAATATTTTATGGCCCTTCTCCGAAGTACCAGTTTATTTATTATTTTATGACATTTGACTTTAAGAAGTGGGTGGAGAGGTAGAAGTTGACAGGTAGGTTATTTATATGGTGGTTTATTTTTATTATTATTTGTAACATTTGGTTAAACTAGGTACTTTAGTATGTAAGCCCTTCTTCACGCTTGCTCCAAGAACATGGAGTTCTGCAAAAACAATGACTGAGTTTGGAACGTCTCAACGAAAAGCAAGAATTGCTAAACAATTGGTTGCTGAGCATGGGATTCTCACACTCCCAAACAAAAAGAAGGGAAAAACTTTGGAGTGCGATACTAAATATCTAATAACTCAGTTTTATCAGCGAGATGATATGAGTCGCCTGATGCCAGGATGAAAGACTGGATGTCTGTACGAATCGATGGCAAGAAAGTTCAAATGCAGAAGAGAATGGTTCTCTGTAACCTGAATGAATTATTCGCAACATTTCAATCTGAATACGAGGATGTCAAAATTGGATTCACAAAATTTACACAACTGAGGCCAAAACATTGCGTTTTGGCAGGAAGCAGCGGAACTCACACAGTATGTGTTTGTATTTACCATGAAAATGTTAAATTGATGTTGAAGGAAATCAACTTAAATTACTTAAAAGATGATTCATCAGAAGATTTACACCATTACCGCGATTGCCTTAAATTGACTATGTGCCCTAATGCTACAACTTCTTGCCACTTAGGTGAATGTTCGAATTGCCCGGAAACCACATCCATCAAAGAAAATTTAATCAACTCTTTTGATCGAGAATGTATTGAGGAGTTAAAATTTGAATCTTGGCTTCAGACTGAAAGATGCACACTGAAAACCATAATTTTAAATGTGGATGATTTTGTGGAAGAACTGTGTAGAGGATTGCTAAATTTGAGAACCCATGACTTTTTAGTCAAAGAGCAGTGGTCATTCTTCAAGGACTTGAAAACACATTTGAAGTCTGGTGAATTCATTATTTCATTTGATTTCGCAGAGAACTATAAATATGTTCTTCAGGATTCCATACAAGCATTCCACTTCAATAACGACCAAGCAACTATATTCACAGTAGTTATTTACTACATGAAAGAAGAAAACCTGGAACACAAAAGTATGGCAATCATATCCGACGATTTAAAACATGACACCGTTGCAGTTTATGAGTACCAGAAGATAATACTAAATTATCTAAAATCAAAATTTACAGTAGAAAAGGTATACTACGTTTCGGACGGAGCTCGTCAACATTTTAAAAACAAAAGTAGCTTCGCAAATCTTACAGCTCATGAAAAAGATTTTGGAATGCCAGCTGAGTGGCATTTTCATCCTACTGCTCATGGTAAAGGAGCATGTGATGGTATTGGAGCAAACCTCAAAAGAAATGCAGCGAAGTATAGCCTCCAGTGCTCTCATCAAGATCGCATCTTAGATGCGACTGCTTTATTCCATTGGGCAAAGAATTATTGTAAAGAAACTAAAATAGTTTTTAGTAGCAAAGAGGATCATGAGGAAACATTGAAAACACTAAAGAGCAGATTCGATGCTGCGGTAACAATCGATGGCACTGCTCAATACCATGCTTTCATACCGCTTGTCGATGGAAGACTCAAATTAAAAAAGTTTTCTGCAAAAACATTTTTTTATAGATATCCCACTCGCATCCCACTAAGCGACAAAAAGGGTGTTAAAGGAAAACACATAAGCTTTCATCTGAGCAAAAAAAATGGGTCCATTTTTTTAAAAAAAGTCAACAAAGTTTTTGATTTTGCAAAAAATTTTAAATCTTGAGTTACAAAATATTTTTTTGATAGATATCCCACTCGCATCCCACTAAGTGACCATATAGGTCGCTTAGGAAAAGACCTAAGCTTTCTTAAAAAAAAAAAAAAAAAAGGGCCCATTTTGAAAAAAAAAAAGTCAAAAATATTTTATTAAATTTTTTTAATTTTTTTTTTCGAAAGATTGCATAAATAGCTATCTAAACTATTTGGGACACATTTTGCTAAGAACAATAGGTAATAAGTTATATGGATAAAAAAAGCACCTGTGTGGCCAAAAGGACAAATTTTGACCTCCTAGTTCTTGACCGATCTTGTTGAAAAATGGTCTCCGAATTACTATCCAATAGAACTAACATTGGTGCAAATTTCATCGCGATCGGAAGACATCGATTTCAAAATTTGGTTCACTTGACGTGAAATGCCCCATATTTATATTCGTTAAAAATTTAGAGCAGTACCGAATAACCATATGAAATCGAGTAATCAAAATCATTAAAAATTACTAACACTACTTTAAATTGTTGTTGCGTTGTATGTAGGTACATATCTGCCACACTATAACGAGTTTTGAAAGGATTTCTTTCTCTCTCTTTTATTTATGAAATTGGATACATACTTGTAGTTTACATTTACATATTTAATAGTTACATTTTGGCCTTAAGGGAACTCTTAAAACAGCAATAGAAAAAGAACAGCAACAGCATACAACAAAATTATAAAATTCCATCTTAAATAAAACGAAAAGAAAATTAAATTGAAAATATGAAAGTTTATGTTGTTGAAATGTGTGAACGAGTGTGTTTACTTACTTGCTACAAATGCAATTCAAATTACATGAGTGCAAAACATTTACAAAATCATTTAACATGTTTTTCATTATATTTCGTATGTCACGATAATAAACATTAAGCAGTGGATGGTGCTAGTAGAATTTGAATTAAATACTTGTTAGAATTTTAAATTTTTATAGAGACTCAAAAAATGCAACATTTATATACATATACAAGAAGTAAGAAAGTATAGGCGGTCGCTCTCGACCATATAATACCCTACACTGAGTAAATAGCAAAAACATTTATCTTTTGAAATTTCAATTATGTTCCGATCGTGTGAATTATTTATGTTGAATTTTATTAACAACCCAACATTTTAAGAGTTTCATGATCGTTAAATTCATTTTCGTATCTCTATATGAAACAACTTTCTATTAAATTTTATTTGGATTTCAACATTTTTATGAGATTTATGCTCGTTATAGAGATTTATGCTCGTTATATATGGGTGCTATGATTAATTATGAATCGATCCGCACAAAATTTTTGTGTGATTTACTTGGATATTAAATTTATTCGTGGAACAACTTAAATCGAATCTTAAGTCGATCGGTATACTTTGTTACACTAATATACAGGCTCAGACCCAGGGGGAAAAAGGAAATTTCCCCCGAAAACAATATAATCGAATCTTAAGTCGATCGGTATACTTTGTTACACTAATATACAGGCTCAGACCCCGGGGGGGAAAAAGGAAATTTCCCCCGAAAACAATAAATAATAAACCGAACAAAGAAAATAAAGGAGTAATAATCAATTTTAAAAATTTTAAAATAAAAATGTATTTTTTGTTTTAATTCGTAATACAAATTAAACAATTGTTTATAATTAAAACACTTGTTTGTTGAAAGTTTTAGAAAATGCAAAATTGGAATTTTGTGAAATATTGATTATTCATAATTTTCTAAATTTTTTTTTTTTAAATACAGTGAGTTCTCAGAAGAAAAAAACGTTAAAACTGTTAAATGTAAACCAAATTTTTATTTTTTTATTTTACATGTCTGAAATCTAACCATAACTGATAGTTTGGATATTGTTCAGTCGTTCCATGTAAAGCTTTTAAAAAATTTTACAAGAAATATTTGAAAACTTCTAGATATATTACTTTTGCTACACATCTCATGATTCTACATATTTCTATTTACGTGCAAAAGATTGCTAAGAATTCAAGTCGGAATTTGCAAAAATTTTAAATTGAAATTTGGCTAGAGAAATAATATCCATATACATTTGTGTTTTGTTATTATCTTCAGCACAAATCGGTTAATTAGATTAGGAGTTACAAGGACATAATTAGTGATCCTATTAAAATATATTTCTTTCAACTCGTTTTTAATAAAAACTAAGAGCTTATTTTCTAAATCCCGACACCAAAAACTAAATATTAAAAAATAAGAAAATTTGATTTTGCTTTCACGAAAAGGTTAAGAATACACACAAATCCTGGCATTTCATTTAATTTTTTATTTGTATTGAAAACCAATTTTTGAATGTTTAATGTTTTGTTTTTCCATATAAATTTTCATTTGAGCTATGTTTAGAAAATAAGGCCCCAAAAAAAGACACTAAATGCAACACAGCCATCCCACAATATTGAGCTTTGGTATAAAAGAAAAAAAATGTTTTAAAATTAGTTTCAAACTGTTTTTAAATAATAAAAATAATGTACAATAAGTAATAAAAATAATAAGGGTCCTCATGTAAACGCTTAAATGTCTCGCAAACTGTGCAATCTGCGCAAATGAACTGTCAAAAAATGTATGGAAATTCGTTTGCACAACTTCGATAAGTTTGCGCGACAATTTAGACTCGCAAACTTGAATTTATTGTGCATTTGATGAATCAGCTGCTTTTGTTTACTTTTATTTATAAGAAATAAACATCAAATAAAATACAAAAATTTTTTTGCATGTGAAAATTGTGTAACTTTGGAACAGAATGGAACAGAATTGGATTAAATGGCATTGTGTATGAAAAAATTAACCAACAGCTGGAACATAAACAGAATCTGCCACATTATGTATACCATCATTTGTTCCAAAGATTTAACTTTCATTCAACATTTTTAAAATTTAAATTTATACAATTTGAAAAAAAAATGTTGTTGAATTTATTTTTATTTGACATTTTTCAAATACATATAAATTTTCTGTATAAACTTGCACAAAATTGTAAAGGTGGGTTCATGAAACACATCGCGCAAATTTGCACACTTGCACAAATGGGAAACTTAAGCGTTTAAATGAGTACCCTTAATGTAAAAAATTAAAAACAAAAAGCTCATACATTTTCAAAACAAAATTTTAAAATAATAAAACAAAATGAATAATAATATAGGACTAATATTGAAAGCACTGGTAAAAAGACAGAGACTTGTCATCACAAACACTTTCATTAATAAATTCGTAAAGTACATTCAAAATGATGGTTTGTGACAGTCTTACATTAATAGGGCCTTTAAGTGTAATTTTGCAAAAAAGCGATTTGGACTTGTATAAAGCTTCAAATATAATTAAATTACTTAAGTTAACATTGCAAAATAAAAGAGATGAAGCCGAGATGTATTTTAATATTGTAGTATTTTTGATAGTGGAAATCAATTTGTGAGTCGTTCTAAATCCCAGTTGTAAAGAAAATATTTCAGCACAATCAGCCCATACAAAACTGCATTGTTGGTCTCAGTATTGAAGGATTTAAATATTCATTATTCTGAAGATATTTTAAATATTTTTGATATACCCAAGCTTCTTCAAAAAAATATAATAAAACTTTTCATATAATGTCGCTGATCAAACTATTGATGAAATTGGAAAATTTGTTTAAAACGCAAAAAGAGCAACAAAGAGCAACAAAAATGCAGAAATATTACATGTGAAAATTTAAAGGCATTTTTAGAATGTGATTTACCCCAACCTCCATAAAATATTAAAAATACTTATTTCAATGTCAGTGAGTAATACTACAGCTGAATGTGTACATAAAAGTTTTTTTTTTAAGTAATTGAAATTTGTTTTATGGTACGAAATTTAAAATAATAGTCAACTTTAAGGACTTAAAATCGACTTTCAGGCTTTTGTAGTTAGGTTGATGGCTTATAGTGAAGACTTAAAAGTGCAAATATCTTTAAAATGTATGAAAAAAATGTTTTGGATGAGAAGAAGGATTTTTTTAAATAAATAATATTGTTTTGAATGAAATACATACAAGTAAACATAAAATGTATAAATGTATTATATGTAAATATGATAAAAAATCGAAGACAAATTACATTCAATAAACATAATTTTGATGGAAAAAATATGTTTTCTAAAAAATAAAATTTCCTCCCCCCCAAAAAAATCTTTGGATGGATCCGCGCCTGCTAATATATATGGGCGTTACAAACATCAGCACAAACGCATAATACCCTCTCCACTATGGTGGTAAATGCTATAAAAAAATGATGTCAGTCTGTTGAAAGAACAATACACAGTGGAGGAAATGAAAGGATATAAAAGTGGAAATAAATATGTAACTTCTAAACCGATTGTCCGATTCTAATAAAATTTTCCATGACTATAGAGGAGGCGTAGCTGAGTTCAAATTTTATGATTCGTTTATAATGAAAAATCGTTTATAATGAAAAATCCCAAAAATTTAATTTTTAGTTACTATAAATAAGTAACTAATAAATATTTAAGAACATAAAAAAGAGGTTTCTATTTTTTGAAAACAATTAGAGAAAATTTATCATTAAGTTGAAATTTTGAAAAATAGGTCTAATTTGGAAAGCTCTGGAATTGTTTTCAAATACCGAAATTCCTAAAACTAGGAAAATGTGTTCTAAAACTCAGTGTTTTATAAAAGTTCCCATTCTGCAGTTATTTACCGCGTGATAGTAAAAAAAAACTTGGGCAAGTTTGGATAGTTCTGGGACTATGTTTGCTTAAGTAAGCCAAATCTTATTTTATACGCTTTTGCATTAAGTTATCTTTCCGGATCAAAAGAAAAAATATTTGGGCCTTTTTATATTTTAAATTTACAAATACATGGTTTTCAGTTTAACAAGTCTACCAATTATCCATGAATAAAAATGTCTGTTACACGGTGTAATATTATACAAAAACACACAGTCATACATAACTGCCATAATTTAAAATAGAAAACAACTGTAATATTCATTATGTTTTTATTTGACGTCAAGTATCAGGCACAATATTTGTAATTTTTATATATTATTATTATTATTATAATTTTCATATTGCAACGAAACTTTATAAAAAAAATAATTTTATGGGTTGGAAAATTGTTTTATATACGAACAACCACCATCAAATCTGAAGTAATGAATTATAAAATACATATTTATTGCTAAAAATTTTAATTTTTATATTAAAATGTTTACTTTATTTTCAATATACAGTTTAATTTACGTACACAAAAGGTTTAATCTAGAAAATTTTAAATAATGTTATTGTAAATGAAGGTACTTTTTCGAATTTTTTTACAAATTGATTTTTTGGTATTTTTATAATATTTTGTTGAAATTTTCTAGAAAAAATCAATTTCCCAAAATTTTTAAATTTTCAAAAAAGTACCTTTTATTCTGCGGCTCCTCAAATAAAACATATTTAGTAATTTGTACCCGAAGATATTAATTTGAAATTAATCTCATATTAGCTGTTAGGTAAAGTTATCTGGTAGGTATTTTACACAGTAAATATCTCTTAGTTGAAATTACGGGCATTATAGTCATATTTTCTCTACCCACTTATAAGTATTTAACATTACTAGATTAAAATTTTTATGTTCATTTTAAACGCTTGAAATAAGTATATTTCCCGATATAGAGCCACATAATATCCCTTTCATTATTTATTTTTTGCCATTTTCATTCGCAATTTAGCAAAACATTAAGACTTTTTTTAATAAGAATTATAATTTGTATTCATCTGATATGAAAGTGGACTATTTTTTTAAGAAAGATTTATTTCATCTACTCTACATAAAAAAAAATGGAATTAAATTATACTTTACTAGTTTAGCGCTCTTTTCATATCAATTCTCGCAAATCTTTGTCATGTGAACTTTTAAATAAACTCCAGTGCGATGATAGTGTTTTTTGCTGCAACTTGAACAATGTTTTCACATACTTTTTGAAGTATATACAAACATATTACATCTATCTACCTACAGTGGGGAGCTCAAATGAGTACATGTTTCTATTTTGTGCACTTCTTATGGAATAAAAATAAAACTAATAAAGCAAATCCAATTCTTTACGATTTTTGACGTGTGCATTGGGTCACCATCCTATTGAAAAATTACTTCTTCTGCAGGATTTTCTCTCTTATATATAGAAAAATGTGATGATGAGACTACAAAATCGGTATGGTGAGTCTGCAAAATACGCAGATTTCCCATTATTTCATTGATTCTTTGCATTGGACCAAGGTGGCACCATATAAAGCAACCCCATATCATTACCGTAATTTTTCAATAGGATGGTGACCCAATACACACGTCAAAAATCGTAAAGAATTGTGTTCTTAGAAAAATTTCTTATTAATGCAGTTATCAGCTCAATGTCCTGAGTTCAATCCTATTGAGAATTTTTAGTGAATCGTGAATTGGCGGTTGAAACAATACCGATTAACTCCTACCAATTTGTACGAGCTTTAACAGCGGATTGAGCACGAGAGAGAGAGTATTCCAAAAAAATTTAATGAAAAATTTATAGAAAATGAGTGTAAAATTTTATTTACGTAATAATGGATTTTGAAATTTTTTTTTAAAAAATGCAATTCTTCCCTAAAGTTATTGTGGGGTGCAAAATTGAGTACAGAACTGGATGTTTTTTGTTTTGAATTGTAATTCATTTTGTTACATATTAAACATAAAATAAATGACAGAAAAAATTTTTGGATTTGCTTTTTTAGTTTTATTTTTATTCCATAAGAAGTGCACAAAATAGAAACATGTACTCATTTGAGTTCCCCACTGTATATATTTGAGCAAATATACGTAATTACAGTGGCAAATAAAATAAAATAATATAATTTGAATATACTTCAAAATATCTAATATTTATATTATAGTATAAGTTTTCAAGTTTTTAATTAATTTTGAAGTAATCTTTTATATGTATGAAAATCATTCTTATTTTAATGAAATGACAAAAACTTAAGTCACCTTCATTGTTGCGTTCGCTGTGTGTCATGTATTACCATTCATGCTCTCATCATTGACGGTGATTGCCACACCAATGTCGTTTTCGAAAAATTAAGGACCTGTGCTGACGCCAAAAAATTTGACGAATACTTATTTTGATAATAACGTGTTTTTATTCAGAGAAACAAATATTATAATTAGACTGAGAATACAGATTCGTGATAGCAACCGAAGTTGTTGCCAATGGACCGAATTTTACAGTTGTGGCTACAAAATTTTAGAAGGAGTAACAAAAGTTTGGTTGCTTCTTTTTCAACTGAATTTCTGTTGATAGAACACGAAAATTCTATGTGTGCAACCGAATTTCTTATACATAATAATTCGGTATCTCGGGAACTATTAGAGATATTGCGACGAAATATCACATGTTTGGAGCTGAGGTGTTTTCGAGTTGATTTGCGTTTGTTGAGCTTTTTAGCGTTAATAGGGGCCAGTGCGTAGCCCCTCAAATGTGGTCACCTCGGGTCTCAATTTTTTTCAAAAAAAATCTAAGCAAACTACTGCTAAGTATTTTTTGCATCCCAAAATATAAATTACAATTTTAACGTATCGATTTGTGTAGACAGCTTATTTAAACATGTCCATTTAAAATATCGTATTAAGTTTAATTATGTTTTTAATGAACAATAAAATATATCGTATTCATTTTAAAATTTGCAATTATAAATAATAACTTTGAAAAAATAAATTCTAGTATAATTTTAATTCAGTTGAATAAAATGTTATTAAACTGCTTATGTTTTTCAGCGGTGATAACTATAACGCAAGAAAATTACAAAATTGAAACTTAAATATCTTTTAAAGTATAAGAAAAAACGAGTTTAATTTCATATCTGTCCGTATTTGTGCAAGTTTCGTGCTTTACAAATCTTTGTAAACTAAAGGTGGTCAAATTTGACACCATGCATCTCATAATTTTGCAATCGGACAAGAAGTTTAGAATAGAGCAATAGATTTATTACCACATTTATGCCGGATTTGAACGGAATTTTCAGTCGCACAGTTGAACATTTTGGTAATTTTCGTATCAAAAATATGTAACTCTTGAAATATGTAACTCTTGAAAATCTTATTAAATAGGTGATACTTTAAGCTATCTGTATTTTTAATCATAAAAATCGAATTTGTTAGTTTAGTTTTTATGTTTTTTTTATTCATATGCGCTGAGGGAGAAAATACCATAAAAGGTGTTAATGAAAAGTTGAATAACTTTAAAAATTTTCATCCGATTAAAATCAAAACACTGTTTTGTTAAGAACTAAATTTACTTTATATACAGTTATAAATTTTTATAAGCTTTAATAGCAAAATAACCAAATGAAAAAAAAAAGTTGATAATTTTTTTTTTTAAATTTCTGAGTTGCTTAACATTTTTGCATGCCATTTGTTTATAGGCACCAGAAGGCAGCTAATTTTGATATATATTTTAGATAATAAGTTAAACTTTAATTCTCTGTTAAAACTAGATCGGCGGCAAACGGCTCCAATAGTTAAAATCCTAGTCAAATTTGAGTAGATAAGCCTAAAAACATTATATATTTTAAATGAATAAATTTCAAATCTGCTAAAAATATATACAAAACTCATTACAATGATAGAATCTGGACAAGATACCCTTTCCAACAATGTATAATAATCCCAAAAAAAAAGTATAATTTTAACACCCCAAATTTTTAAAGTCGAAAATAGTGTGTTCTGTCGCCATTTTCGAATACTTGACATAATAACTATAATTTCTGCAAATAATAATTGCTTGACATCTTAGCTTTACGATAGAACTGGTTTTATGGTTAATTTCAATCATTTGCAAAAATTAATTATGAGATGCATTCAAATTAATATTTTAGTAAAATTTATGCTATATTTCCAATTTTATTAATAAATTCACTGAAATTTATTGTTGGGGGATAAGCTAGTTCCTATGCGCATTTCACTGGTTGCTTAGGCCAGATCATCAAGAAACCTTTTCCCATTTTTTGTTCCAATTTTATTTCTTAATAAATATCTCAAATATTTACCTTAGAAAATTTTGAACAAATGCAGTTATGTAAGGCGAATATCTGCCTACTGATATCTGTAAGCATTAATTCTTATCTTCTAGGCGATGAATCACGAACAAAAATCGTGTAATATTTCAATACAATCGTTAGTGCTACGGCTTCCAAATTCAAAATATTTTTTGCTGGGTAATTAAAAACAAAGAATGACTGAATAAGTAATTACTGAAATAATCGAAATAAACGTTATTCCATTATAATTGTTGGAATATATCAAATTTCTTATTGAAAGATATTTTGCTTTATGTTTTACTCAAAGTTATGTCGTCGATTAGTTGTTTTATTGAATGACACTGTATTATATAAATACATAGTCAACTAAAAAGTTTAACCCGTTATTATTTTTGACAATTTCCTATTATAACTAGGTAAAACGTATACATATAACTAAGTAAAACAACTACGTCCTCATATTATTAATTCGGTTGGGGCGATATTGCTAAATTTATATATATCTGGAGAAATCTTTACCATCAGTTTTCATCAGTAAATTTTTACAAACAAAAAATATTATCTGACCAAAGCCTTCGACTAATGTCCGTAATTTCAACAAATATATATCAATCAGTGCTATACTTATGGAGTAAAACATATTTGGTAATTTTTACCCGTAGATATTGATTTGAACTTAATGTCAAGTTACCTTTTAGGTAAAGTTATCTGCTGAGTCTTTTAGACAGTAAATATCTATATCTGTTAAAATACTTCTTCTACTAATTTCAATAAATAGTATGTTTTAGGCTAATTAGCATGTAGCATTAAATGAATTTGACTCTGATTGTTATTTTACTATTATCACATTATTTTTTGAAACTGAATATATCATAAAAATAAGTAAAATTTCGTCTAACTTACAAATAAAATATATATGAATTTCACTTCCCATATTCTAATTCCTAATAATAGTAAGTTAAATAGATGATATTTACAATAGACCTTGACAATAAAATTGTTACGCCCTTGGCAGTTTAAAAAATGCATTCCAATTTGCCAATTGTCTAAAATTAATTTTCAGTGATATTCTTTGAATTATTACAGCTTAATTATAATAAATGAACTTCAGCCTATTTAAAAATTTACTTACAAATTTTATAATTTATAAAATCATCCAAGGATTGCTTTTATTTAAATATAACGGATTGCAAAGGAAAAATATTTGGTTTAGTGGAAGAAATTATGGAAAAGAAAAAAAAACGGCTCTCGCGATTTTTAAATTTTTGAATAGTGACAATCAGTTGTATGGAAAAAAAATTTTGTTAAAATTTTTAAGAGTGCCGGGAATATTGTGACACTAGCCCTAACAGTTAAGTGCTGAAAATTTGAGCCAAATTGGACAACGATTTCTGAACGCGCATCGAGGTCAAAGTTCAGATATATGCAAAATTTTACTATTTATATGGAATAAATAGGTGAGAAAAATAAATGAACATATTTCGAGCAAATTAAAATAAAAGCTAATTTTTATTTAAAATATATCCGTATTTACTTGTGTATATTCGCGGGTATGGCCAAAAAAAATATTTTTAACGGCTGTTTCGAATCTCCATTTTTAAAATATTAAAAATTTTTTTAAAAAAATTTCAGAATTTTTCGGTCATCACATTAGGATTTATTGAGATCGTAATAGGGAATAAAAATATGAAATGAAAAAATTATGCCAATACCTCTTAAAGTTTTTCCGTACCTGCGATTAAAATTTTTCGATTTTCAAGAAAAACTAATTTGTTGTCCATATTTTGGCGAATGAGCCCAATTTCCTTACTGTTATAAATTTTAAGTAATATCTATTCATAATATTATAGCCCTGGTAATTTTAAATATAGTCTGAAAGTTTTACTAAAATCGGACAACGTTAACCTTTAAATCGTGAAGGTCAAAGGTCAAATTTTTCAATATTTGGATTTTCTAATGAAAAGCCAGCGAAATGTTATATATTTTGAGCCGAGTTTAGTGAAACTTGAGGAAAATATTCGTAATTGAAAACACATTTTTGTTATTTTTTGTGTTTCAATTACGAAAATTATCTATTCAATAATTTTTGTATTTGAAATTCAACCAATAACGAAAATTGTATATTCAATTGTCAAAATAATCAAATTCAAAACTCAAAATTCAATAGAAAATATCAAGAAATTTTGTTTTTGAGCAAATGAATACTTGATTTAATTATGAAATAATTGAAACAGTTCAATATGGGATAAATGTTTGAATTGAAATATAATTCTTTCTGTGTAAATAAACTGCTTAAAAATTACATACAAGAAAGACGTCGAAAAATATCCGCTGATTTACCACAGGGAAGTATTCTAGGGCCGTTCCTATATATTTTATATACTGCCTACGAGTGCACTGACTCACACATCTACATTTGCGGATGATACCGCTTTTTTAAGTACACATAAAAACCCCGCAATAGCTTCTGAACAACTCCAGTCTCACATCGGCGATTTGGAAAAAATGGCTGGACAAATGGAAAATTTAGGTCAATGAAACAAAATGTATTCACGTTACATTTACTTTAAGACGAGAAAGTTGACCTTCCATACAGATAAATGATATCAAAATCCCAGAACAGAGCCATGTGAGATATCTCGGTATCCATCTTGATCGCCGTTTAACATGGTCCCACCGTATTGAAGCCAAGGTTACGCAAATAAAATTAAAGTCAGTTCAATTGTACTGATTAATTGGCCCACGGTCTGCTGTAGACTTGGAATACAAAGTGCTTTTGTACAAAACAATTATAAAACCGATATGGCTACACGGCATTCAGCTATGGGGAACAGCCTCCTCATCTAACGTTACAAAGAAAGCTGTCAGCACTGTTAAGGATAATAACAGGTGCCCCATGGTACATTCGCAATAGTAATATCATTAGGGATCTCAATGTCCCCATAATACGCGAGGAGATCAAATTCTCAAGTCTAAAATATATTTCAAAACTAATGGATCATCCAAACCCCTTGTCAGGGAGTTGCGGTCATTTGAGCGTCATAGACGACTGAGGCGATTGGAAACACTGGATCTGGCCAGATAATCATTAAACGAGCACTCATGTTGGACATTGCAGCGGCAATAACAACTTTAGTTTTAGTTTAGGTTAAGATTTGAATGCTTATTGTAAATTTATAAAAAGAAAGATTCAATTAAGAAAAAAAATACGTTCGGCATAAAAAATAAAAAAAATTTCGTAACAGCCTTGCAGAACTTTATTGTATTAGGGGGTATAGGGGGAAATTTTTTTTTAAGTGCGGTCTAATGTACATACATCCTTATAAATATAACCAAAATGTCTTAAAAATTACCTACATTTATGTCTAAACTAAAATGTTCGTTCTTAACAACATAATATATAGAAGAACACGATTTTCACTTTCCATAATTTGATTTAATGGGTCTCAAAATAATCCAAATTGAGGATATTTGACTTATAAAATACATACATATATGTATACAAATTTTCATAACATTTCTTCTTATCCTATTTTAATTTCTTAAAACACATCAGAATTTTTTAATTTATCAAAAAATCATACAATCAATTAAATAAATAAATTAATTTCACAAAAATATTAAAGTTTAAATTAAAACCAAATAATAAATTAATTGAAAACATTTAAGCTATACTTTTTTCTGTGTTCGAATCGTAGAAATGATGTCTGTAGAGTTTTCAATGAATTTTTAGGATTGTTTATGAACTAGAATTATAGTTGTTCTCTATTCATGGGTTAAAGATGCAAACATGACGTATAATAAAAACTTTTTAAGTACATAAATACACATGTTAAAAATATGTATATAGTGAGTTTATTATGCACATTAGGGCATAGCTTTTTAAAACAAATATGAACATATACAAATTCTAATATGTTGTATTTTTCAGTGTTTAAAAAACTAGACTACAAGTAGCAGTAGCAACGAAAAAACGAAAGTAGTCTAGTTAAAAAATTAATAAAAACTCGGAGTCAATAATTACTACTGCTACCTTCACATTTTGGTAGCAGTAGTTGTAGTAGTACTAATAAAAGAAAAATTTAAAAGTAGCAGAGTAATTTATTTTCTATTGCTACCTTAAAAAAGAAAAAGTTTTGATGTAGCAGTCATTAGTTTTTTATTAATTCCGCTACTTTTAAAATTTAGTAGTAATAGAAGTAGCAGTTGAGGTAGTAGAAGAAGTAGCAGTTAAGTAGCAGTTGAAGTAGCAGCTAAGTAGCAGTTGAGGTAGCAATAAAATAAGTCAAAAATAAAAATATTCAGCCAAAAAATTATATTATGTGTTGTTGTTGTGAATGTATATTTGTGTATGTTGGTCGTGTTGTAAACAAAAGTTCGGGTTTTTTGTTATACACACAGAAAACACGATCTTTCTGTTAGCAACACGAACATCTGAGACGAATAAAATCGAATAATTCTTTCAAACTCTCTCAAAACAAAAACAACACACAGTGTTTAATTCTGTCAATTTTGGTGTTATGACTGAAGATTTTCTTTTTTGACTACTCTTATTGCTACCTTAACTGCTGCATCAACTGCTACCTTAAAAATTAAAACTCGATATAGAGCAGTAGCAATGATTTGTATTTTTATGCTACTACTCCATTTACAATTCATGTTTTATTACTACTGCTCTGTTAAGAGTTTTATATTTTGAAGGTAGCAGAAGTTTTAAAAAAACAAGAAAACGAAAAAAGACAAATGCTACCGCTACATACACTTTTCTGAAGCAGTAGTTGTAGCAACAGTTAAAAATTTGTTAGTTATCGTAGCTTTTTAAACACTGGTATTTTTAACTACCAGGGCAAATTTATTCATGTTTTACAAGTTTATAGAAAAAATAAATGTTTATATTATATTCTTTGACTTTAATATACATGTTTAAAAAAACTCTTAAATTATATTCTGCTAGTATACTAGAATTTAATTAGCAAATAAGTAAAATATTTGGCCATAGGGATGTTAAAGGAATATCAAACATACTAAACGCTAAAACAAAATAAATTTCTTTATATAAAATATTTATTTACTTAATATTTTAGATAATGGTTCCGAGCATGTGAATTTTTTGTTGAAAGTCTGGTTACACCCCTACTGCTTATATATGTATACATATGTACATGCAAACATATGAATGTGTATGTTCACATACATACCTTGCAGTTTTAATATTTAACTAGTTCCGCCACTTCGAATTCGTTAGCCACTAAGAACTACTACTAGTGAAATTTCATACCACGCGCAAGTTTATTGACACTACAATATTAAATAAATGGTACTAGTATTTGGCATTTACGAAAAAAAGAGAAAAATTTATTATCAGATATCGGGGTAGAACTCATAACCTTTCATTATCTAGTCAAATGCTACAATCAACTGGCTACAGAGCTATTATTTGTTCTACTCTATATTTGAAATTCTTATTAATATTTTACAATTGAATTTCCGAAAATTTTAAAAGAAATACAAGTTGAAACTTCTGAAATATAAATACGAATGGAAATTTCTTTGAAATACAATTAGAAAATTCTGAAATAAAATTTGAAATATCTGAAATTCAAATGTAAATTGCTGAAATATAATTAGAAATGACTGTAAAGCAATACATTACGAAATGGTGTAGTATATGTTCATGCAAAGGCTACGGATTAATAGGCTCACATGTAAAGTCGCCAGTTAACATTCTTCAATTCAGAACATGTTCCAAGGGCTGCATGGTACATAATATTCGCTAATACATATAGGTACATAGTTAACTAACGTTTTAACAAAGAAAATACATAATTTTTTTCACGTTTAACGAAATTTTTGTTTAATTTTGTCAGCAAAACAGGTATAAAACATTAAACAAACATTAAAAAGTTTTAAGTGCTTTGATGCGGTCGTTTTTTTAGTTTTTTTATACATAATTCAAAACATTTAAGGTTTTATTTCAAATATCTGCTCGTAAACTAATTACATGTGTTTCCTAAGCACTGTTAGAATGGATACACACTCATATTCTTATTATGTAATTTATAATTTATAGAATGTATGTTTGTAAATAATTTGTAATTCATGTGGGAAAAATTATGAAATAATTTTCATGTTTTAGCAACTTGTATGGTATTTATAAATATGTATTCGATTTTTTAGCATAAATATTAATGAATGTGTAAAAAATTAAAATTCGTTGAATTTTATGTAAGTTATATATTGAAAATTTAGTTAGAAAATCTATTTATTTTTGTTCACTATATAGAATATTTTTCAATTTTTAGAAGTACATATTTGACACTGTACAGTAAATCAGCGGTTGAAAACAATAATTTCACGTTTATGTTAAATTTATGTAAGCACAAAAAAGCCTACTAGAAATACTATAGATCTTTTTCGGTTTTACCAATAAATAAATAATTAAATATGGTCATTTCCTGGGGTCACGAACGTACGCTCGTACGCTTTTGATGTCCAAAGAATATAGAAAACAAAACTTTTCTAGGATTTTTTTTGCGATTCGATAGCATTTTGGTCGCCCTATGTTTATTACAAAAGATGGATTTCATCGAATTTAAGTTTTCATAATGATAGTTATAAACATGTGATATTTATAAACATGTGGTAACGAACGTAATTTATTCTAAAAGTGTATTAATCTAGGTCTCTATTCGGTACTTACACAATAAAATATCTCTATTGGTTTTTGTTTAATTGGCTTAATTACCTGTTCGCGAACGAACGATTTTTCCATATGTTTTTTATTATTACCACCATGCATTTTTCCAAAAATATCTTTGAATTTCCTTAACAAATAAGTCAGAAAGTATCGTCGGTCAATAATACCCTACACTAAGTAACATTTTTCTTTTAAAAATTCAATAATTTATATTTGTGAGTGATTTTCGAAGTGGGCCTTCTATGGGAGCTATGACCAATTATTGAACGAGCACAATGAAATTAGGTCACAGTTTAGTCTATATGAAAGTCATTAATGTTGAATTTTATGTGTTACCATAGTTTTTATGACATTTATGAATGTTAAAGTGATTTACGGAAGCGGGTCTTATATGGGAACAATGACTAATTATGGACCGATCATAATAAAATTTGTTGACATGAATTCGGTATATATAAAACTTATTTGGAGCGAATCTTGTGTAGATACCTACATAAATAAAATATTTATGACTGATAAAGTCCAATTTCGGAGGACATTTGTATGGGGGCTAGGTGAAATAATGGACCGATTTCGGCCAGTTTTAATAGACTTCGTATTGGGCCGAAAAAATTATCGTTTAGCCACAAAGTATACAGAGGCGTCAAATTTGACTGTTCAAAAACACTTTTCAGCTTTTTTTTAAATTGTTTCGATAGAAAGAGAAAACAAATTTGCGGTTTAAAACAGATAGTGCGTTAAAACAAACAACTATATAAATAAGCACAAAACCAAACCAGTTGAAATTGTTTCGAGCGAAAGAGACAAATATATTTTTTTGTCGTGTCGCCTCTGTATACTTTGTGGTTTAGCACTCGATGAAAACACATGCGACGGACCAAGGCGAATTTATACAAGGTGGAGCCAGTCAAACAGCTTGTTTTTATATTTAAATATCTACATATTCTAAGCTTATTAACAAAAAATTTATTGTTTACATAAATAACACTAGTTTACAAATCAAACATTTTTGTTTGCTCATGGAATGAAACTTATATTTTTGAGAAGAGCTACGGACGCTAGTTAATTGAAAATTTTTTGTTTCCCACCTATACGTCAACATTTTGAGATATATGGGTTTTTATTTTTCACCTGCCCTGAGTACTACTAATGCATACTGTAGTGTACCTAATTGTGGTATTTAAGTATTTACATCGTTTTTGGGTACTCAACACTCTGGAGAAGCTACCAGATACTTTCAGACTTGTATTATTTTGACAAATTCCAACAAAAATTAACGAGAAAAAAATAAATACTGTTTAAAAGGACATCTTTCCTGTAGATAAACGTTAATAAATCGCTATTAAGTACAAAACTCTAAAGTAAAAACTATTTTAAAATATCTTATAGAAAATGTAAAATAAACCCAGACCATTTTTGTTTTATTTTCGGAAAAATTATTCAGTCAAATCGAGGTTTTCCTATAACACAAACACTGCAAAATGCTTATTTACTTTAAAAAATTTCGTAAAAGCTTTAGATAAGACAAAACCAGCATTTCAATATTTATGCAGTGTGTTCCCGAGTCTTTCTTTGGCTAAATTAAAAGAAGGGATATTTGTGGGTCCTCAAATAAGAAAAATTTTGGGTGATACCAAATTTGAGTGTCTATTAACCGATGTTGAAAAAGCAGCATGGAATTCTTTTAAACCTGTTGTTCAAGAATATTTGGGGAATAATAAAAGTCAAAATTACAGTGATATTGTTGCGAATTTATTACATAATTTTGAACTGATGGGCGTAAATATGTCCCTCAAAATTCACTATTTACATTCTCATGTGGATTTTATCCCGGAAAACCTCGGACACTTGAGTGACGAACATGGAGAGCATTCCCATCAAGATTTGAAGTTTTTCGATATTAATTATCAAGGTTTTTGGAATCAGAATATGCTAGGAGACTACTGTTGGAGTCTCGTGAGGGAGACAAATGAAAATAATTATAAACAAAAGACTAAAACACATCACTTTTAATTTTTTTGTCCTAATTTAATGTACATTTTTATATGTTTCGTTTTTAAGAAATATCTCAAAAGTTTGACGTCCAGGATTTTTTAAAATATTTTTTCCGAAGTTGGAAGACCTATATACATACATCCCCATATGTTTCAATTCATGAGCAAAAACCTTGTAAACTAGTGTAATTAAAGACCTCACTATTCAATTATCTACACTATATTAAGTTTAAATACTTATTTGTTTAATTTTTCATTTTGATTTTTTGACATTTGTTAAGACCAATCGTTGTTTTTGTAGAACTGACACCACCTTGCATGAATTCGCCTTGCGACGGACTATCGTCATTTTTTTTCAGAAATTTGTTAAGCATTGTTGTTGGTTGTTTTTGGACGAAGCACAGCAAACACACGCGTTTCAATTACAATTGAACACAAATAAACAGTTCGAAATAAATTAAAGCATAAACGTTCACAAAATGAGATGTGAAAAGTATTTTATGATAAATGATGCTTTTCATAAAATGCAATGCCTTTTATGTTACAAAACATTTAAGGCTGGAAATGAAAACGTTTTGAAAAGGCATTTTTATTCATTAATAAAATTAATTGCAAAGAGAAGGAGGAGCTTCTTAATGAAAAGAAGATGAGTTTTTTTTATAAAATTAAAACAATGGCTTAATGAAATTGACAATAATTCAGAAGATCGGACACTAAAAAATACAATACCCAGCATAAAATATTCTGGATTTGGAAGCAATAAATATGATTACTGCATCTTCTACTGCTACATTAATTGCATCCTAAAATTATTGCCTTACAAAAATGATTTTGGAAGGCATACATTAAGCTATTCGTATAGGTGGTGAAGAACTTAGGAAAAATCAGCGCTTCTTGTTAGGCTGTAAGATTTTATTGTTTCTCAGCTGCTCTAAAATCTATAATTAAGTTTTGATATTTTCTAGTATTGACATTTATAAAATATTTCCATAACAATTAAATAATTTTCATCTAATTGTGATAATGTATATATTGTAATAATAATATAAGAAAATTACTATTAAAATTTTTTTAAAATTATAAATATACAATCTTAAAAAATTTAAACTATTTATGAATTTTAAAGAATTGTTAAAAATAAAATAGTAATTTTATAATACTCAAATTTAATTGTGCTTAAAATTTATTAAATTTGTATGGTATTAAATATAAATATCAGTTTTTATAAATTTCGAAACTTTTTCAGAATACATAAAACAATACTACAAACATATTTCTAATGGTAAAATCCACAAGAACTGTGTTGAGAGAGAAATCATTTTCTGCGTATTTTCTCTTTTTTAAATATTTATTTTTAGTGCTTCATGGAAGCAGAAGGCGAAATGATTTTTTGATACCATAAATAAAAAAAATATTGTAAATGATAGTAAAAATAGTGCTTTTCCATAGATCATACTGCTGCGCAGAAGCACTAAAGTAAGGCGAATATTATAATAATGATTTCTCGATTATACACGACGGATAATTCAACTAAAACGAAGATTAAGATGATGCAATATTTATTAAAATTACATTTAGTTCTGATGTGTCGTTCTTTAAAGGGTGGATTAGCCGACTGTAATGTAGTGTAACCTTAACGGAACGGAACAGCTGATCCTTTCTATTGTGTGTAAAGTAGTTAAAGCAGTTATAGTGACAAAATGTAACTTAACTGTAACGTCTGAACCTGTGAAAAACAGAATTTCTTTACGTTTCTACGTGACATTTACTAACGGTGTTGCCAACTTGTTGATTTTAAAAGTCTTGTATGAAAAATACTTATGCTCAGAACGCTTAACAATATTTTCAATGTTTTAAATATTTCAATGATATAAATACATAAATAAAAAACAAAATGTAAGAAAAGATAAACTCACTGTTTATTGTTGATGTTTTGTTTAAGCTTTGATATTTTTACAAATAAAGCTTGAGTGTCTGTAATTCTCATTCACTCTATAGTTTGATTTGTATAATATCTTTAGTTTTTCTAAAGCCTTTTGGGAAAAGGTTTCCTGATGATCTGGCCTAAGTAACCAGTGAAATGCGCATAGTCCACTTTTACAATGCAGAAATTGAAAGGCAGACATACGAAGCTTGATGGCGAGGGTTTGAAGAGGTACAGTGTGTATTACTTATTATACAAATTAGTTCATACAGGCATTTATAAAATGTATACTAATAATAGTCGAAAGTAATAAGTTTGAAAATATTAAATTATTACAACTTGCCTTTATGTTCGAAATAGTGAAGGTGAAACTTTAAGCAATAGAAAAAGGTACCCTTAAAGTTAACTATTACTATTACGAACATAAAGGCAATTTAATTAATTAATTTTTAAGTTATCGGACCTTTAATAAATAAAGTCTGTATATGAAGTCACTTAGAAGCACTTCACAATGATGATGAATACATTATGTGTAAAAAAATACGGTTTTTTAATACTATTACCAAAAAAGTTTAATAATTTTTTTTTTTAAAATCGCAGAAAAAAATTATAAAATCGCTTGAACAGTATTTAAAACAATTGTGTTGATAACACTTTCAAACAGCTGTTTAAATTTGTTTGTTTATGTCAAAATCATATAACACGTTTTTAATGTTCTATAATTGCACTAAAGTGTTACGTTAAGTCAACATTACGGTTACATTACATCAACGGTCGGCTAACCCAGCCTTAAATCAAGTGAGTAAGCGCATAAAGGTGAACGTGTTAAAATAAAAAAAATTATAACGGTTTTAAAACATACATACGCATTTGCACACATGCATATAAAATTAAGTTTATGTATAAATTTAAAAAAAATATTAAAAAGAAATTATGGTAGGTCGAAGTCAAATCAACAGATTAATAAAAAAGAAAAAAAGAAAAATGCATTGGCCCTACTTAGAGTATCTTTCATGGGAAGAAATGATGGTAATGAGTTTGAATCGCGTTCAAATGTTGAAGACTTGTCTCTGCAAGAAATTCGGGATAATAGTGATATGAATGTAAAGGAATTAAAGGATGAATTAAAAGAATGGTATTTAAAATACAGACCCTCATATGAATGCACTACATCTTTATTAAAAATATTAAATAAAAGGCATTCTGAAATACCTTTAAGTGTTATCACTTTAACTGGAAAACAACAGCATGTTTCTAAACGGACTTTAGCTCCCGGTACCTATTTTCATATAGGAATTAAACATAATCTGAATAAAATTATTGATGTCATAAAAGACGACAATGTCAATCATTTAGTTTTAGACATTGGAATCGACGGTCTGCCCATATTCAAAAGCAAGGATAGGGGTTTATGGCCAATATTAGGACGCATTGTATATTTACCAACGCTAAACTTTTTTTTGATAGGAAGTTATGTTGGCGAAAAAAAACCAATAGATATTGATTTATATTTACATGACTTAGTTTATGAAATTAAAGATATGAAAGAAAATGGGTTTCTAGTCGAAGAACGTAAATTGGACATAATTATCCGTGCATTTGTTTGTGATACGCCAGCCCGCTCTTATGTGTGTGGGATAAGAGGTCACAATGCCTTAAATGGTTGCAGCAAATGTGACCAGAAAGGAATAAGTATCTCACATATGACAACTTTTAGTAAATTTGTGGGTAAATTACGTACTGATGACGATTTTAAATACAGACGTGATCAAGATTTTCAAAAACCAATATTTTTATACCCTTCAGCTTCGTGAGAAGGGTATATATAAGTTTGTCATTCCGTTTGTAATTTCTACATTTTTCATTTCCGACCCTATAAAGTATATATATTCTGGATCCTTATAGATAGCGGAGTCGATTAAGCCATGTCCGTCTGTCTGTCTGTCTGTCTGTCTGTCTGTCTGTCTGTCTGTCTGTCTGTCTGTCTGTCTGTCTGTCTGTCTGTCTGTCTGTCTGTCTGTCTGTCTGTCTGTCTGTCTGTCTGTCTGTCTGTCTGTCTGTCTGTCTGTCTGTCTGTCTGTCTGTCTGTCTGTCTGTCTGTCTGTCTGTCTGTCTGTCTGTCTGTCTGTCTGTCTGTCTGTCTGTCTGTCTGTCTGTCTGTCTGTCTGTCTGTCTGTCTGTCTGTCTGTCTGTCTGTCTGTCTGTCTGTCTGTCTGTCTGTCTGTCTGTCCGTCTGTCTGTCTGTTGAAATCAGTTTTCTGAAGACCCCAGATATCTTCGGGATCCAAATCTTCAATAATTCTGTCAGACATGCTTTCGAGAATTTTCAGCAAAATCGGTCCACAAATGGCTGAGATATGAGGAAAAAACCAAGACAACCTCGATTTTTGACCAATTTTTGACCTATATCTGGATTACTAAGACATTAATATAGACAATATGGATATCTAATGATAGATATTTCAAAGACATTTGCAACGACGTATATAAGACCATATTAAGTTGGACCTACAATGGGTCAAAATCGGGAAAAAAAATTTTTAACCCGAATTTTTTTTTTCAAAAAAAAAATTTTTTAAAATTTAAAAAAAAAAAAATTTAAATTTAAAAAAAAAAAATTTAAAATAAATTTTTTTCCAAAAAATGAAAAAAAAAACTAAAAAAAAATTAAATTTTGTTTACCTAAAAATATTTAAAATTTTGAAGTATAATTTGGTGAAGGGTATACAAGATTCGGCACAGCCGAATATAGCACTCTTACTTGTTAAATATGCAAATGTCTCTAGAAAGTTTAGACGTAAAAATGATAACGCAATTTCCCATTGATATCATGCATTTGATAGATTTAGGAATTATGAAAAGAATACTCTTAAGACTGCTAACATCAAAGACAAACGAACGACTATCAGTTCAAACGAAACAATCAATGTCATCACTAATGATATCTCTATATCCATTTATACCCCGCGAGTTTGCTAGGAAGCCTCGTTCTTTTGAAGAAATAAAAAAGTGGAATGCTGTCGAATTTCGCCAATTTGTACTTTATACTGGGCTCATTGTAATTAAAAAAATTACAAGTGAAAACTTTTTCAAACACTTTGCTTTTATCGTGTGCTTATTGCATTTGAATTCGAAATAATATTAGTCAAAGTGAAATACATCTAGCTCATGAAATTTTAAAACAATTTGTGGAACAATTTTCATATTATTATGGAGAAACAAGCATTACCCATAATGTGCATAATCTTCTACACCTAAAAGAGTTTGCACTAGAATATGGAAATCTTTCAAATATAAATCTTTCAAATATATATAAATAGATATGCTGTTATCCATTTGAAAATGCTATGACCTCTTTAAAAATATCAATTAAAAAGTCTCAACACATTGAGCAACAAATGTTTAATATTTTTTCCAAAATACCATTGATAAAAAAACCGGTCAAAAATGGAATCAAACTTAGTAAAATGAGAAACGTAATATTTTACAAATCAGAAAATTTGTATTTTACTATAAAACTTCAAGATACTCCTGTCAAAATTACAGCTTTAACAGTGAAGATATATTTTCAGAACCCATACGATCGAAGGATCTTGGCATATTCGTTATTAATTTAAATGTATATAGAGAAGAAACTTTTAAACTTCAAGAAATATGCGGCAAACTAATTTGTTTGCCATATGAAAGTAGCCATTTACTTATTTCATTTTGTCATTGCTCTTAATTATTAGATTAAGAGGGTCCATACAAACATTTGTTGGCCCTTTAGAAATAAATAATAATAAATTGTAAAAACAGTAATTAACATTTTGCATTTTTAGAATATTTTTTTTTTTACAAAATGGCACGCTCTAGATCTGTGAAGGAATCTTCTACTAAAACAATTCCATCAACATCCATTGAAACTGTATCAAAATTGGAAAAACTCCAAAAAAGTATAGAAGAATTTCAAAAAGGTATAAACTTGTTAAGTAAAACTATAAAAAAACCCATAAAATTATATATTTTATGTATTTTAATATAATTAGTAAACAGCGACATGGCTAAAGAGATTAAGGAATTAAATGAAACATTTTCTGGACAAAACAAAATAATTGTAGATCTATTGTCTGAAATGCATGTCTTAATAAAATCAGATTTAACCTCCACTGCAGTAGCCTCAAAATATTTGGACATATTTCCCCTTAAATCTAAATCGGAAATGGACGATATAGAAATAGAAATTTCTGCTGAAAATATGGAAGCAATGGTAATAAAACTAAACTTATATTTATTAATACACCTAAATTTTTAATTTTTCATTATTTTTTATTTCAGACTCACACAATTAAAAAAATAGTGGGAAGAAATGGTATTAACCCTTAAATGCATGATTTTTACTTTTATTTTTCTATAAAGTATCAAATATTTAGTTGATTTTTATTTATTATATTTCCTTTAGCTTTAGTTTGATTTAGAATTTCGTTAGCTGAAACTTTTCGTACTCCATTTGATTTTGCGGAATTAGAATCTGAATTAGTATCAAGCTTATATTCGTCTAAAATTAAGTGGAACTGGAATGTAGACAATTGGCAACAATATGCATTAAAGGGTTAAGAAAATGCTAACAGCCATTTTTGATAAATATATGCTACTAGAATTTAACGTTGATGGAAGACAAAATAAAAAAAGACTCTTAGACTACCCAAAACTTATAAATTTAATTTACTTTATATTAATTTAATTAATTTAATTTATCGCATACATACTTGTTTTCGTCAAAAATCCATTTATGATTCGAATGCTGAAAGCTGAAATTTAAAATGTAAATAACCCTTTAGAAAATCTACAAAAAATACCCTTACATATGTAGGTTATCACTTTTGGTTGAAGAGATATTTGGGTTTATTTATTTATTTTTTTTAATTTTGCTCGATCTATTTTTGTTTTTTAGATATAGCGGGCTTATTTTTTTTTTAAATATCAGCTATATTGGCGATAGAATGCTTAATAAAATAAAAACAACTTGCTAACAGTGATCTCATCCCTAAGTTACACGCATCCAAAGTTGGAATATGTAAAAAGGGCCGTTTTTATACCCTACACCACCATAGTGGGGAGGGTATAATGCGTTTGTGCAGATGTTTGTAACGTCCAAAAATATTAGTCTAACACCCACCTTAAAGTATACCGATCGACTTAGAATCAATTTCTGAGTCGAGTAAACCTTGTGCACAGAGTACAGGTCGCAATTTTGAAGATATTTCGGTCAAATTTGGAAAATATTATTTTTTCGGCACAAGGACCAAGCCTATTGAAACTGGCTGAAATCGGTCCATTATTTCACCTAGCCCCCATACAAATGTCTTCCCGAAATTGGACTTTATCGGTCATAAATGTTTAATTTATATATGTATCTCCACAAATTCTGCTCCAAATAAGTTTTATATATACAAAATTCATGCCACCAAATTTTGTTACGATCGGTTCATAATTAGTCATAGCTCCCATAAAGACCCGCTTCCGAAAATCACTTTAGCGTGCATAAATCGCTTAAAAATGTTGGTATACACACAAAATTTAACATAGTTAACTTTCATATAGACATAAATCGGTCCATAATATAAGGCCCATTTCAAAAATAAATCACGAATATAAATTGTTTAAATTTTAAAAGAAAAATGTTTTTGGTCTTTTACTTAGTGTAGGGTATTAATATACATACATAAAATAAGTTTTTATTTTTTAAAATTAAAATTTAAATTATCAGTTATTTCAAATCCATAAATCTCTAATTGTCAAAAGAATGTGTGTTTTTATAGCTAACAACAAAAATATTTGATTTAATTCACTACAAGCAACTCATAAATTGAGATATTCATTATACAACATATTGAACTAATGAGCTAAAAGAGCGACATAGTTCATTTGAGTGAGCTGAGCTGAAAAGAGCGCTCACTTTACTGAGCTAGTAAACCCAACTCTAGAAAATAGTTTAAATGATTTG
Source organism: Calliphora vicina (assembly GCF_958450345.1). Taxonomy (NCBI): domain Eukaryota; kingdom Metazoa; phylum Arthropoda; class Insecta; order Diptera; family Calliphoridae; genus Calliphora; species Calliphora vicina. The sequence goes on from NC_088783.1 coordinate 85,501,428, forward strand.
AATACAAACGAAAATGTATTACATTTAATGGATTTCTAACTATTTTTCATCTTAAATTTTATGAATTTTCTTTTTTGAAATAAATTAGTTTTTATTCTTATTGTTGTATGAAATATTTTTTTTTAATAACTCATTTTTTATTCTTATTGTTGTACGAAATATAATTTTTTTTTAAAAAACCTTTTTTTTGTTTTTTTTTTCAATTTTCAATAATTTGTAAAGTTTTTTTTTATTATTGAACAGACCAAATATTTTGTAAAAATATTTATAATTATAATATATTATTTTATATTTATTTTTGCACTTTACTTTTTTAAAAACTCATAATTATTAAAATGAAAATATTTACAATAAACTTTTATGTCAGTATTATTTTATATCCTTAATGAAACATGAATAATCATTATTTTAGTTTTTAGTGTGAAATTTATCAATATAATAAGTTTTATAAATGATCTCTTTTTTAGTTCTTATTTATATAATTTACATGTTGATAAAAATAAAATTATTTTTATATATAAACTTTTATCAGTTTGTCATTTTTTTTTGGATGAAAATGGCTTAATGAAGCATTACTGGAATGCCTTCTTTAATGCATAGGCGTGATAATATCCCTTCTTGTAAGGCATGAATTATAAAAGGCAACTAGATCTTGCTTCCGCGAGCACCTGATATAATCAATTCTGAAATGCACAATTATTTGCACATATTTAATTCGATGAAATCAGGTTAATTTTAAAGCTGTGAAATATGCTTAGTTTGGATTCCTTATGCAGAGCCTCTACGCGAGGAATCCCATATAAAAATCATGTAATCTTTCATGCGAAGTGGTAGCAGTATACAAGTGCTCTCTGCCTTACAAACTTGCTTCCGAGGAAGCACCATTTTTTGCTGGGTATCAGGCTTAGTCAGTTTAAATGTAGTCAGATGGAATATTCATTAAAGAAATTCTTATAAAGACTTTCGAGAAACTAAACTACAGTCCAGATTTTATTAAATCCATTCCTTTGTCCCGCTTTACTGTAGTTCGGAATATCTTTAGAATGTATCTAGGAATATCTTTAGAATGTATTATTATTGAAAAATTGCGAATTTTTTTCAATCTGTCTAGATGAAAGTACCGACATTAATGACGTTTGTGAACTTCGTTGTGTAGAAATAATTTGACCATGTATCATTATTAGAAACCATTTTTTATAATTTTCAAGACCGCTTTAATGATTTTGAATACATACAGCCTTTGCTTGACGTATTAAAGAACCCTTTAAGTTGTGATATAAGCAAGTTCGATTTAGAAATTCAAACAGAGATAATAATACTTAGATCCGAGGTAAAAGCTTGCGATAAAATTGATACTATTGAGTTTTGGAAAAATTTAGATAGTGCGATATGTCCCCAGCTGAAAAAAATGCATTTAAAATATTTATCATATTTTTCCTCAACTTTCTTATGTGAACAAATTTTTCAGACATGAAAAACATTTGTTCCAAGCAGCGCAACAAAATGACCTCCTTGAATTTAAAAAATATTTTATTAATTCGCAATTGTCATGCAAGTATTAATATGGAATGTTTAATTTAAAATCCTCAAAGCGATTTTAAAAATTATAATAAGGAATGAAACATGGTATAATTTTTGTATAATTTTGTTTGTTATATACAAGAGAAGTTTTATTAAAACTAGAAAAATCATTAAATCGAACTTCTGATAGCAGCAAAAATAATTTTGTTTTGAAATTCAAAAGAATTTCAGATATATCAAATATACTTTTATCTTTTCCTTGAAGTTTTAAATTAAATTCATTTAAAAAGTTTGATATATCTGACAAAAATGCTAAATCTAAGGTGAATTCATAATCTTTTAATAATTCTACTTCGCACATATCTATACTTTCTAGCTCTAAAACCTCTTTTCTTATGTCAAATAGTCAATTTAGGCAATCACCACGGCTAAGCCATCGCACTTCAGTGAACTGAAGGTCACGATATGTAGCCTTTCTTGTTTTTAAAAAAACATTATGCGCTTTGCTGATTTCATAGCATAATGTTCTGAAATTAATTTTGATTCAAGAGCTGCCTGATGGATAATACAGTGAAAATTTTTAACTGAGAAACCTTCATATCTACCGGTCATTACGATAGCACTATTCTAAATCAAAGTGTATTTATACAAGTACATGCAACTCTACAACAAATGAACAATAAAAAACAGCATTAATTTTGTTGATTGTCAAAAACTGTTGACAATTTTTGCCACAAATTTCATTCACGTTGCCCATTTAATCGGGTATTTTTGCACATAGAATAAGTCACCACTGCCACTGGTACAATGAACAAAAACACATTTTTCCAATTGATATTCTATTAAAATTTTTCAAAATTACTTTTTTATATTAATAATTTCAAATACAACAAGTAAGAGTGCTATATTCGGCTATGCCGAATCTTATATACCCTTCACCTTTGTTGTGGATGCATTATTATTTTTTATAATTAGTATATAGGTATGTATGTACATTGCCCACTTTCAGCGTACAGCATCCTAAATTTATCAAGAACACAAAAAACAACAACAACGCCAAGCGAAACAAAACACCAAAAGAAAAAACAAAAACAAAATACGCAAGGCAATGAAACCAACACACATCCAAACATACGTTTAATTGTATAAAAAACAACAACAACGCCAAAAGAAACAAAACACAAAAGAAAAACAAAAAAACGCAAAGCATGCACATCCAAACATACGATTTGTTGCTTTTTTGTCAAAAAAACCAACACACAACCAAACTAAACTTTAGTTGTATAAAAAACAACAACAACGCCAAAAGAAACAAAACACAAAAGAAAAACAAAATACACAAAGCTTGCACATCTAAACATACGTTTTGTTGTTTTTTTGTCAAAGCATGCAATACATTGTGTTTTTTGATGAAATTTTCAGAGGTTGTCTCGGATTTTTGCTCATATCTCCGTTATTTATGGACCGATTTTGCTGATTTTAAATAGCAAAATTCTCGAAAGTATGTCTGACAGAATTGTTGAAGATTTGGATCCCGGAGATATCTGGGGCCTTCAGAAAATTGATTTCAACAGACAGACGGACAGACAGACAGACGGACAGACAGACAGACGGACATGGCTTAATCGACTCCGCTATCTATAAGGATCCAGAATATATATGAAATGAAAAATGTAGAAATTACAAACGGAATGACAAACTTATATATACCCTTCTCACGAAGCTGAAGGGTATAAAAAAAGTAAACAATTTTGACAATCTCACAATTATTTACAATGAAACAAAAAATGAACAGCTGATCACTTGCATATACTTGTATAAATATACTTTGTTCTAAATCTAAACTTTTTTTCTTATTTTAAGTGTTTAACATTATGTTTGCTGGGTAGCTCTCTCACCAATAAAGCAAATGCATATGAAATATCGAACAATGCTTTGTTTAAAAGTCATGTGTAATTATCAGAGCTGTAAATGATTTTATTTCATAATCAAAAATAACGTTGTACTCCTGCTCAGTGGTGTTAGGTGTGACGATTTTACGTCATTTTGACGATTTTTTTGAGTAAATTTAGTGATTTGACGTTTGACGATTTCTTTTGTAAATTCGTTAACTTGCCGACGATTTTTCCACCAAAATTTTATTTTAGAAATTAAAATAAATATATAAAAAAGAGAGGAAGTTTTTCTTGAATTTATGTAAAACTAAAGATTTCTCAATGTACAATTGAAATTTAAAATCTGGTATGTGTTGTCGAGTACAATAAAAAAATGTTTTTGCTTGAGGAATACATTAAGATTTCTCAAGGTAACCTAAATAGCATATATACCATTCGATAGGCCTCAGTTTCTTCTTTCTAAATTCGCTGAGAAACTAAAAATCAGTTGATATACAACTAGAGATGCTAATCGGGACTGATTTTTTAAAATCCCGGGGATCGGGATTTGGTAAAGAAAAGGGATTTTCGGGTAATTTCAAATCCCGATATTATAAGAAAGAAACGTACATAATTATGTCTTTACAATTGAAAGTACATTTTTTTATTTAGCAATTAATTTTTATTAGACACTAAAAAGCATACTATTGCATCTATGGTTTCGTCTTCCATTCTGGAACGAATTTTGTTTCCGACATATGCTGCTGCCGAAAAACATCTTTCACATTGGCAAAACCATTTGCAAATACTTATAACAAATCTGCAAGTATTTTCCTCATGTTCCTTCAGAAATAAAGTGATCTATTTCTTTTGCATGTTGCAAATCTACATTATAACTTGGTTTCGTTATTGTTTGAGCAATTGAAATATTTGTTCGAGCTCCTCATCTGAGATAAAATCAATTTCGTTTGAAGAGGATTTAAATTGAGTTTTGTTAGATAACTTAAAAAAAAAAGTTAAAAAGTTGATTTTCCAGAGCCCCACTCAAGGAAAACCAAAAATACCGCTTTCCTTTATTAACTATGTTGTAGCAGGAGTTGAGCTTAACATGTAGAATGTCAAATGGGCATGTAGAATGTCAAAATGCATGAAAAAGGCACACACAAATTACAATTTTAACTATTTATTTATGAAAAACGGGATTTGGAAAACCCCGAAAATCCCGGTATTTAAAATTAAAAAATCCCGGGCTTCGGGATTTTCGGAAAAGGGATTCCCCGTTTGGCATCTCTATATACAACTAAGCTACTGGCTTATAATTAGGGGCAAATTATCGCATTCGTGAGTTATTGTATCGAAAAATAATTTTGATATCGAAGTTCTGCTCGATATCGAATGCCATAATCGCAAATAACAAAATTACAATGCATTTTACTCGACATCGAATGCGGTAATTTGGCCCAGAGCTTAGAATTAATTTAGTGTGAGCTTTAGCTTCTTTCAAAGGCTTTTATTTAAATAGAATTCTTTAATAGTTAAATTAATTCATTAATTAACTTGTAAAAAAAATCTAGTTGAAGAAAAATTTAATCATTCAAATTAAATTTTGTAATGGATTTGAATTAAGGAACATTTTAATGATTCCATAAGGAATTGATTCTCATAGGAATGATTTCAATACATTTGAAGGAGAAATGAATTAAGTCTATGAATTCATTGCTGGAATGGTTACGAGATACAGTTTAATTTGATTTCGAAAATTGAATTAAGAATTAATTCCATCGAGTCTTTGCTTATAAGTGCAAGTTCTTTCGATTTTAATATTTTCTGGAAAAAGGTCAAATCAAACAATAAACCAGCGTTTCCTAATTTATGTGATTTTGTAAATGACCTAATAGTTGAACAAAATTCATCAGTATTTTTAGTTAAATAAAACTAAAGGTAGGATCACACACGACAAATATTTACTCAAAAAAGCGTAACCACTCCTTTTTAGCACAAATCTGTTTGACGTGTTTACTCTTACAAGTGTTTTGTAAGATCTAACAGCATCAAATAAAATAAAATTAAATTTTTAGTTTTGAATCATCCTAAGTAAAATAAGTTTGTGAAATAAATAAATAAAGAATTCAAATGTATTTTATTTTTACTTTTTCGTCAAATATTTGTCATGTGTGACCCTACCTTAAGACAAGAAATTCTTTGAGACAAGAACCCTTGAAGATTTTTTTATTTTAATAGTAAGGTTATTCATTTCAAAAAAAGGGAAAATTAGACTCTGATTTTTTTACACTTTTAAACAACAAAAAATTAACAAAAATCCACAAAAACTAAAAAAATATTTTTTGATTTTTTTCTTGTGTTTGTAGTGTAAAAGTGTAAAAAAAATCAGAGTGTAATTTTCCATTTTTTTGAAATGAATAACCTTACTATTTCAAAAATAGTTTTTATGTGAATAGGTCTGTTCATTTACTTCCCAGTAAATACTTGCAACGATAGAATAAAATCAAAATTTACAAAATTACTCTCTTAAAATCTCAAAAACAACAATTGTTTTATACACACAATTTTCATATTTTATTCCTTTTAAAATGTATGTATAAATACTCAAATTTTCTTCAATTTTATTGAAAATTCTTTTTTTTATATTTTTTCACCACAAAAATAAAATTGAAAATAAATAAACAATAACACAAAACATATGAAATATGAAATATAAGCAACGAGAGAGCACTCTCTAAAATTTGTACGCTCTTGAATTTTTCTCTACTTGCAAGTTTTTTGAGTTAATGAACGCTTTTCCAGTAACAATTGTTACTAACTAGTAACAACTTTTAGTTATTGAACATAGCTAATATTATTAAAATGTTAGTAACAAAAACACTGTACTGAATAATATTAATATACTTACGAATTTGACGATTTTTCATAATTTTGACGAATTTTCCCAAAAATGCCTAACAGAACTGCTCCCGCTACCCATTTCAGTTTATTTATAGACAAATATGCACTTTCCTAAAGAGTCAAAAGTATTTGCTGTTCGATAAAAGCATGTCCGTTCATGTCGCTTTCTTTAAATTTCGCCATATTGAAAAACAGAGAGTCATGCTGAATCCTGATACAAGGGCGTGACAATTACAATACTTTTTATTTTGTGGTTGAATTTTAATAAAATCCAAAGTATTTGGATCCATATTCATTTAATATTTCTTTGAGAAACATTTGATAAATTTAAAAAAATTATTTTAAATAAGTTCTTTAGTTATACACAGTATTTACCATAGGAAATCTTGTGTATAACAACAATTTTTGTAAAATACATTAGCCTAATTCACAATCTTGTGTAAATGGTATTGCATTGCATTTTAACTTTACACTAACAAAATGCACAGAAATACACCATTGCATAAATTTGCAATGTAAATACACAAGATTGTGAACTGGACTATTGTGTAAAACAATATTTTCATAGAAACTCTTTTTTAAGCTGTAGTTTGTATAGATTATATATAAGTACGCTTATATGAAAAATAATTAAATTGTAGTACACTGAAACGGAAAAAAATATTTCAATATTATTTTATTACCAACAAAAAAAATAATTTTCCATCCCTGAAAGAAATTCTAATTTTTTTTCAGTCTCAATCCCATTAATATATCTTGTATTACGGTTTGACATTTTACATACAAATTTAACATTAATCTGTTACCATAGCAGATTATTTAAAAAACCATCCTAAAGTTATGCTAATAAATTTAATGCATTGTTTGTTGAATTTTATGTGTTGTATAGTTTGGTATTGCCAGATGTACCTTTGAACATGGCATTAAGTTATCAAACTGGTAACTTCATCCGGTGCTCAATAAGACATGAACAAAACCATAGAGAATTATACATAGAGACGAGACACTACGATTTGTCAAACAAAAATACAACAAAAAATATGTTTGATACAACAACAAAATACATTGACTAGCATGTATTTTGTTGTTGCGAGAGATAGGTTTTTGACAACAGACTTAGGTTTTTGACAATTACGTCTCGTCTCTATGTTGCCCAATGAGCAAAACCATTTTTATGTGTATACGGTGGTGGTAATTAAGACAAAAGTTGTTTGCTAAATTCCATGTGATTGTAAATTATTTTTTCAAATATTTCCTTAAGTGAATTTTATTCAACTCTGTCAATTCATATATATTCACCACAAACACATAAGATTTTTCTACAACATGAGCAAACATTTTTTTTTTTAAATAAACATATTTTCTAACATTTATATCATTATATTTTTATTATTATAAAATATTCGGACCAAATTTCGTATTTTTAGTTCCATTAGTTTCGGTAATATCATGTTATTAACAGCGGATGTTCGCTGAGGTGGGTCAACGTATTTGTCCATATATGTATGTTGTACCGATTTTTCAAAACATTTTTGAGAAACTATAAATATTAATAATAAATTTCATACCCTTAGGCCCTTTTGTTATGGCTCTGTCGCACTTAAAATTCAGTTGATGAAAAAAAATCAAGTATTTGTCTTAAATAGTTGGCCACCACTGTATAGTCTGGATTAAGCCATGGCCGTCTGTCTGTCTGTCAGTTTGTTGAAATCAACAAGCCCCCAAATAACTTCTATACACGATTCATACATCAATATTTCCGGAATTCTTCCGGCTTGGTTGCTATTTAAATTCGAGAAAATCGGTACACAAATGGCTGAGATATAAGGAAAAAACCAGGTCAAACTCGATTTTTGACCTATATCTGGATTACTAAGTCATTAATATAGACAATATGGATAACTAATGATAGATATGTATTTCAAAGACCTTTGCAACAACGTATATAAGACCATAGTAAGTTGGAAATACAATGGGTCAAACTTTTTTTTGCTAAATATTAAAAAAAACGAAAAACCAAAACAAAATTTCTAAAATTTAAAAAAACAATTCGAAAGAATTTTTATTCCAAAGAATGAAAAAAAACAAATAAATTTTGTTTACCTAAAAATATTTAAAATTTTTATTTTGAAGTATAATTTGGTGAAGGCTATATAAGACTCGGCACAGCCGAATATAGCTCTCTTACTTATTTTTATCACAGTGCCTGTCAAAATAATAGCACCATAGAACCTTAAAGCAATTAACAACATATAAGATCGTTAATTAATCTCGATTTCCTATATGAGTAAAGTTTTCTTTACGAAATATTAACATTTCAATCAATTATTTGACAGATTTTGTGCAGTCAGAATAATAGCACCATCGAACAGTGGCATGTCTTTTTGCAAAATTTTTCGTTTGGAACCATGTCTTTTTAAAAATTTTACCTCCAGCAAAAATTGGGGGAAGGAATATTCATGTTATCGTTTTAAAAAATCACAATAATATTATATGTAATTTGAATTTATTTTATCGAAATGAATAAAATTAAAAAAAAAATAAATTTTACTTTTCTAATTTTTTTAGTAACAAAATTTAATTTATTTAAATCCTAGAAAAGTTTCACCAATAACAATATAACATCCTCTATTAATGGTAAAATTACCGAAGTCGCATTACGCATTATGTCCTCCGAATCCAATTTAAACAAAACTTCATCTTATCTTTCAAAGAGGCAGATTTTTTTATTAAAAATAGATGGCCAAAAGTCACAAAAAGGGTAAAAGGAAACCAAAAATATTTAAGAATTTATTTTGGGGAATGAAAAAATATATTTGGCATACAAGTTCGATACAAAATTTTGAAAATCTTTATGGGTAGGAAGGAGGTGTTTGGTCTCTTTTTTGCCAAATAACACAGAACGTACAAACCGTAATAATTGTTACTAAATTAAATTTTGTCCTGGTCAATTTTCGTTTATTTTAATCGATTTCTATCTTGGTGCTATTTTTTGACTGGTTATTTTTTTAGGTGTTTATAAATTATGTAGTTTTTCTTTAAAATTTGCATCTAATTTTCAAAATTATTTTTAAGGTATACAAAAACAACAAAAATTCATTTAACAGTTTTTACGTAATATTATTTATTATATAGCAATATGAATGTCGTGGTGCTATTATTTTGACCGCATATACATTGTTTTCTAAAGAGGGAAGTGGTCTCTAAAATCGTTTTTCCGTTCTTACAGCAAAATTCCTTTTTTCCAAAAAATTAAAAAAATCTTGCTTTAATAATTTGCCTCTAACTCAAGCAGTTCTTAATGGATTTGAACCCAAGTACATGCAGTAGAAAGCCATTTTGTTCGATGGTTTTTTATTCATAGCATTACAAATTCAGATTTCGAATGCGAAATTATCATTTTTTTTCATTTTTGCTTACCTCTTCTTATATAAAAATTGAAAATATGAAATTTTAAAATAAAGATTTTGATGTAAATAATAATAGCATTCTGTTAAGAAAATCTGCAGTTTTAGTTAAAATGATAAAATGACTAAAGGGCCAACTATTATATGCATAAGCTAGCTTAAGTTAATGTCAAAACCGAACGAAAAGACTGTCAAATGCTTAAGAAAATCCGAAGAAACTTTTAGGTGGCCATAATGTACTTATGTGCATTTAAAACAATTTAGCCCCATTTGCACATTTATGTGCAACACGTAATTAAAAAAATACGTATTTCTTATTATTTTATGAAAATAAATTAATTTTCTTCATCCTTTTCAGAGCTTCGGTCTTTGCTTAAGCAAATAAAATTTGACGAAACTTAACGAAACTCTCTTAAGTACATTATAGTTTGTCACATACATTTTATATGTATTCGCACAGTTGCTTAAGCTGACTTAAGCTAGTGTATGCATATTATAGTTGGACCTTTAAACTAGTGTATGCATATTATAGTTGGGCCTTAAAGTTGATTATTTGTAAATATTCTTCAATTTCATAAATAAATAAAAAAATACATTAATAAAATTTGTTAAAATTGTACTTTTGTTGCAGTTTTAATCACATCGTTTTGCTCACTGTTTTCCATCACTACACTGTGGGGCGGAATCAACATTTTTTGGAAAAAAATCTGGCATTTCTAAACGCCTGGCATGGGCGTAGCCAAGGATTATTCGGATTAAAGGTTTTAAAATGCGCCCTACAAAAGCTCTAGGGGCGGTGCTATGGAGGCTCAAAGTAGGGTACCATCGACTTGTGAAATTTTTAAACACTTTCCATTTTTTGTTTCCCATCTGAGTTTGGCTAGATCTTGAAAAACGTGCTGATGTGTGCTATTTATCTCTTATAATTTCCGAGTTATAGGCATTTCAAAATTGATATTTTAAAATTTTGCCATATTGGTCCTCTTTTTTAAAAATATATGTTGTACAATATACATATGTACAATATTTCTTAGATATCAATCAGGCTTTCATTAGATATATATTCTGAAAACCTAACCAATTAAATGCCAAAGATATACAACTTTATTATAGAAAAAATTTACATATGGGCAAAACCATATCATCGTACGTGACATTTGTACGCCTATGAAGTGGAATAGATTTTTCAAAAATAAGAGTATCTGCAAAATAATTTTGTCTTTATGTTCAATTCAGAGGGTACTATATTTTAAAATAATAAAAAGTTCTTTCAAGACATTGTTGTCCAAAATATCGAGCGAAATAAGGGTATCGTACGTGACATAAAAAGGAAGTCATTTTGAGGTACATGTTGAAATATGTGAAAATTTTCGAATCGTGAGAGGCGTTATGTTTTCTTTTAATTTCTTACACTAAACGAAATATTTGTCCTTTAAAATCCGTCATATTTAAATAAAAACAGTCTTTGGATGATTTTATAATAAATAAAATTTAACATCGTACGTACATACCGTACGTGACAGATTTCTCTCTTATAATAAAACAATATATATTCTGGAAATATGTATATGTATACAAAAACTAAAAAAATTATTAGAAAATATACATTTGGTTTCAGTCATTGTAGAATTAGCAAGGTACAATTATTAGAAAGTATGTTCTCAATTATACATTCCCTATAACGTCAAACTAAAGAAAATAAAAAATATAAAAAGGGAATGCCAAAAAAAAATAATTGAATTTAAATTTTTATTACAAAAATTTACTAACAATTGAAGAAAAACTATATTTTTTAATAAGTGTGTATAATTTCAGTTAAAACGTAACAAATTTAAAAAATATCGCGGTAACAAATTAAAAAAAAGTTAAGTGATTAAATACATAGTTTGACGTTTTAGGGGTGAACAAAGGAAACTCTCTCTAATAATTGTACCTGGTAACTGATTGTACCATGGGTTTCAGTAAACAATTTTATAATAGCAAATAAACAATTCATTTCACACTACATGCTAATTCGGAGCTTAGTTTCACGCCATTTAAATTAAAATTAATTAAATTAAAAAAATAAATATAGTCAGTTTAAACTATTATTTTTGTCAATAAAATGTTGTAATAAGCTCTAAATACTTATACATAGTAATATTTTAGTGTTTTCTCCTATTCAAATCATCATGAAAAAAGTTTAAAGGGTTTTTAGGTTTTCAGTCGTGGTAAGGAAAAGAATACATAAATATGTTTGTTTTTCTTAATATTAGGTGTACTTAAACTTTAATGGTTCAGTGTACACATTTAGTATGAATAATGGCAAAATCCAATACATTGCTGATTCAATGAACTCTACTTTGAATAAAAACACAGTTGATTTTTGTTTAATTTTTAATAAAAAAAAGTTCTTTTATACATTTATTAAATATTTAGATTGTTTTTCTTTATGTTTAATAATTTTTTTTTTAAATATATAATTATTTATATTTATCAATATAATGTATATTTATAGAATTACTATTATTATAATTATAATTATTACTAATAATATAATGATAATATTAAATTTATTTTTACAACTTTCTATTAATTATTATTACCACAATTTGTTGCATTTGAAATAAATTGATAAAATTGCTCAAACAAAAAAAATCTAAATAAATAAAAAAACAATTAATAATTTGATAAATAAATTTGAAAATGTTAATTTACTATTTATTGGTTTATAAAAAATGCATGTAATTAGTATTTTAATTATTGTTGTTGTTGCTGTTGGTTTTAGTTAATTACAAATTTAGGAAATTATTACAACAAAACAATTGTTATAATTATTAAATGCAATCACGAATCAATGAAAGTGAATTTATTAACAATAAATAGAAATCATTATGACATTTTTGATCTCTGGGCAAACAATAAAACATTTCAAAATAATTTACATTGCGAATAAGTAAATATGCAAATTAATTGCTAAATAAATACAAATTTATGTCTGTCTTTGTTGAATTCCATTGAAAGGATAAAGAAGGGATAATAAAAATTTAAATAAAATTATTCATTTATTAAAACGTTTAAAACGCTGAAAAAAGGTTTTTAATTGTTTGTATTTACTCAAATTGTAAGTGAAAAAAAATCTAAACGTAAAACTTAAACTAATTAGTAAATTTTAAATTATTGTAAAGTTTAAAATTAAATCAAAAAATATGTAAAACTTATAAAAAAAAATGTTTTAATTGTACTCGTTTAATTAGTTTTCGTTTTATGTAACAACGGTTTATAGTTTAATTGTTTCCAATAAAATTATAATAATTGTAATAATAATTTGTAAAATATAAAAATATATATATATTTATTTATTGATTTTATTTTGTTCTTATTAATAGACTCTAAAGACTAAAAAGTACCACTTAAGATTTAAACTATCTAAGGCCTTACACATAAATGTTTACATACACATATTAATTTACAAATACATACAATGAATATTAAACAAAATTTATATTTGTTTAACTTTTTTTAATAATATTTTCAATAAAATAAATCTTAGAATAGAAAAAATAGAAAATCTTACTTACAAAATTATTAATTTACAATAAAATAAAAAGAAATTAACAAAATAATTCGTTGAATTTTTTAGGCAATTTTTTTAAAAATAATATTCAATGTTTTTCGATTTATTGAACCTTTTCATTTGTTTAAGTAATGAGCTGAACTACAATTGTTATATAAAAAATTGTTTAGTAACAACTGTTATACGAAAAATTTTCAATAAAAAACTGTTATACCAAGCATTCTATAGATAAAACTGTTATACACCATGTTGTCTACAGAAAAAAAAACAGTTATACACCAAGTTTTTTACTAAAAAAATAGTTATACACCAAGTTTTCCCAAAAAAAGTGGAATACACAATGTTTTCTACCGAAAAACTGTTATACACCAAATTTTCTAAAAGAAAAACTGTTATACACCAAGTTATCCATTGAAAAAACTCTTATACACCAAATTTTCTTTAGAAAAAAATTGTTATACACCAAGTTTCCTACAGAAAAAAATGTTATACACCAAGTTTTCCCAAAAAAAGTGGAATACACAATGTTTTCTATCGAAAAACAGTTATACACCAAATTTTCTTTAGAAAAAACTGTTATACACCAAGTTTCCTACAAAAAAAATGTTATACACCAAGTTTTCCCAAAAGTTTTCTACTGAAAAAACTGTTATTCAGCAAGTTTCTAAAGGAAAAACTGTTATACACCTACTGGAAAAACTGTTATACAGTTATCTATAGGAAAAACTGTTATACATAGAATTTTCTTTAGAAAAAACTATTATACACCATGTTTCTACTGTTAAAAACTGTTATACACCAAGTTATCTATAAGAAAAACTGTTATATACCAAATTTTCTTTAGAAAAAAACTATTATACACAATATTTTCTATAGAAAAAGCAGTTTTACGCATTTTCTATAAAAAATATTGTTATACACAACATTTTGTACAGAAATACAGTAGCTATTTTTACAATTTTCTATACTTATTGTGGTACAATGATTCTGTTTAGTTCAATGCTTCTAGCCTGGCTCCACTACTTATTTTGTTCCACATTGAATGATTAAATTGAAATGTTTATAGAGAAAAGGTACTAAATTAAAAATATGCATAAAAAAAACTTAAAATTAATATTTGATATAATGAATACTTTTTAAAGGTCATTTATTTTTTACTTAACAAATTATATAAACAGATTAATGTTGGAAAAATAAGAATAAAGTTAAAATTTTTGTATGTTTCTTTATAGTTTCATATTGTATATATACTAGTACATATTTAATATAGATGACAATACTAAAAAAATAAACCCAACTAAAGGAAAATTATTAAATTCCGGTTTTATTGTAGCGCCTGTTAAGTTATTCATTCACTGGCCCATAGGCCAGAGGAAGAGTTAAATAAAGTGTAAGTGTGTGATTATAGCACCCCCCATTCAAATTTATTTAATTTACAATTTAAGCACACATTTATTGGATGTGTTTTTTTATGAGGGAGGGAGGGTTAGTAGTGCATAGACTCAGCTCAATTACAATAAGTTTTAATAAATTTATTCTAAATATATTTTAAATACATGCTTCATCTTATAGACATAATCTAACCAACAAAACCCAATAACTCGTTTGTGTTCTTGTAATATTCTTTTGCCATTTCTATATTAATTTTAAGTTTAATAAAAAATATTTATAAATTGTATAATAAAAGCTTATTACAAATGGTTTTCCTTTTTGTTTTATTAATAATAATTTTTCATTTTAACAATATTATCAATTTTTCAATTCTGTTTTTCGTAAATATGATTTACTATAATACAAATTCGATATTATCATATCTGGCTTTAATGCTTTCTAAATGTAAATGTAAATATAATTAAATTTAAATTTATTCTCCTTGATTTTATCTTCTTTATTTGTTGTTTTCTTGTTCATTTATACAGTTGCTTGTCAAATAGTTTTGTTTATTTGTTTATATTTTGTACATGATCCTAACTAAAACTATTAAAAAAAACAAAATATATAAAAATTATTAAAATATTGTAATAAATTTGAACATAATTTTAAAAACAAAAACTTTTCCAATTTATTTTTTGTTTTGTTTTTTATACTTTATAATGAAGATCATTGAGAGGAGGTTTTTCTCAATTTATTTTAAATTTTTATTTTAAGTTTTTCAATATTTTAATTACAAAAGTTTACATTGCGGCTTAATAAGTCATTTTCTTTTTATAAATTAGTTTTTTTGTTTTGTTTATTTTTTTGTAATTTTTTATTATTATTGTTTTAGTAAAAACTACATCAGTCATTTGGCACACAAGTCTGGCAAATAAATCGTCGTTATGTTTTTTGTTGCTGGAGTGCTGGGTGTTGTTGGAAAAATATTTTAAAATGAGATCATAATTTGTGTATACAAAAAATAAAAAACAATAAGGGTCCTCATGTAAACGCTTAAAAGCCTCGCAAACTGTGCAATCTGTGCATGTTTACACTCTCGCAAATGAAATGTCAAAAAATGTATGGAAATTCGTTTGCACAAATCCGATAAGTTTGCGCGACAATTTAGACTCGCAAACTTGAATTTATTGTGCATTTGATGAATCAGCTGCTTTTGTTTACTTTTATTTATAAGAAATAAAAATCAAATAAAATATAAAAATTTTGTGCATGTGAAAATTGTGTAACTTTGGAACAGAATGATTGTATTAAATGACATTGTGTATGAAAACATTAACCAACAGCTAGAACATAAACAAAGTCCTCCAAACTATGTATACCACCCTTTGTTCCAACGATTTAACTTTCATTCAACATTTTAAAATTAAAATTTATACAATTTGAAAAAAATTATTAAAGCTTTTGTTGAATTTATGTATTTTTATTTGACAAATATAAATTTTCTGTATAAACTTGCACAAAATTGAAAAGGTGGGTTCATGAAACATGTCGCGCAAATTTGCCCATTTGCACAAATGGGAAACTTAAGCGTTTAAATGAGTACCCTTAATAATTTTAAATCGAATAATGTGGAAAAATGTTGTCAATAACAAGGCGTAAGCCATAACTACACAGAACAATAGTGTGTCTTTATAAATTATATTGAAAACGAAATATTTTTTTATTTAGGTTCAAGTTTGGCTACAGTTATACAAAGTCAGTACACCTAAAATACCTTTATCGAATAAACTGTAATAACTCTTTTCAAAATAAAATGTAAAAAATATTTTGTCGTCCCGTGTAATATAATAAATATGATTCGAAAATCATATTTTTACTTGATATACCGTTACCTTTAATATGTTGTTACCGAAATAACTCAAAATCGTTCATCCAATTCCAAAATGACTAATACAATATTCAGACTTTTCTATGAAATGCATTTAAAAATTTTACAATTTTTGTTGTGAACTTTCATAATTTTGAAGCGCTAGAATTTGACTGCATAATTTTTTTTATTAATAATAAAATACATCAATTTATTTTCAACAATGAAAACTTTAATAGTTTTTACACTCAATTTCTCTTTCACAATAACAAACTATTAAATCATTGAGTTTTACATGGTTGTTACACAGGATAAATAAGGGTTTTCATGTAAATAAAGAAAAATTTCGTAAATTCGAAATAAAAATTAAGAAAAATTTAAATTCAAACACATCATTTTCTTCAGGAATTGAGCTTCTTAAAATTGCAAACTCTTGGTTAAAAAAACAATTTAGTAAGGCATTAATAATCAAACTATGAACTAACATGAACTTGATTTAAGATTTTTATAAAAATTGAGAAAAATGTATTTTAAAAAATGCTAATTACAGTTATTATTTTTGCAATAACCATATTAACGTATGAGTAATATTATTCAAATAATATTAACTCATACTTTATTAATATGAGAAAAATTTATATTTTGGAAACTTTTGCGGTAATCAGCCAAAATAAATAAATTTAATAAAAATATTTACTGAAATAGTTTTAAAATATAATTTTGGTTTTAGCAGTTTTATAGCATTTTTAATCAAAAGGATACTAGCGAATTATTGACAATGGGAAGTATTCCTATATGACGATGTTTTAGAAATTTGGAAATAAATTTCGAATATATTGGAAGTTAATTGATGAAATGTCCAATAGTAGAATAAGTTTCATTTGTCTAGGACAACTTTTTTTATTTGCCAAGTCTGAAATAATAAAGCCTTTTCAAAACAAGCTTTAACTAATTTAAAAATAAAACTTAATTAGTCATTTTGGGTGCCAAATATTTTGGTTATTAATAAATTCATAAAATGCATAAAACATCAAAATGTTTTTTACTGCAAATTGTTAGCCATTATGCATTGTTAAAATCGTTGTTGGATCTAATAAAATGATAAAATTTTAAAAGAATAGAAACCCTACACATTACTTCCATCAATGGAACTGTGTAAAAAGTTAAAATTGTAGAAATAAAATAAAATTTAATATTGATAAAATAACTTTAAACAAATATGTATGAAAAAAAAAAATAAAGAAGGAAGTTAAAATTGAATATTTTCCAACATACAACACTCAATCACTCGAATTCAAACATAACGTCGGGACACAGCGAGAGTACGACACACAAAAGAAACGAATAAAATAACGGTGAGTTTTTCCCTTTAGCACAGCAAAAATTTGTTTTTGGTTTTCCGCCCGCAATCAAATTACAATACAAGAGAATAAACAACGGCCAAATACATGCATATGTATGTACTAGGGTATCCATTCCAATAATGATCGTTCGAATAATCGAACAGTTTCTGACGAATAATTTTTGGAATTTAGAAATCACCATAATAACGATTAATTCAAATAATAAGTTTATGTAGATAAACGAATAAAACTATTTGTTTTAATTTATAATTTTTATCACAATTTTTTTCATAATTCTAAATTTAAATAATTAATAATGTCTGACATTTTTAATAAGCAGATATTTACACAGAAAAAATGTACAAATCTGTAATGAATTTCTATGAATTGGACTTTCAAATTCATTCTATAAACCTTTTAATTTTAAGTATGTCTGCTTTTAAAACAGGGCAAGTTTTCTTGCCGCAAGTCTGTGTTTATAGGAGAGAGAGGCAAGAAGAAAGAAGAGGGGTACACACTCGCTTGTACTGGCAAGTCTCTTCAATTCTCTTATGTTTTCTCATTTTCACTATGACGTCTATTAGGTTTTGACATACAAAATTGCACACAGCCTTGCCGTGTGTAAACAGACGAACAAGTTTAAAAAGGAATCGAAGAGACTTGCTTCAAGTAAACTTGGCCAGTGTAAAAGCAGACTACGATTTTGTTTATACAAAACAAAATCATAAATGAAATTTTAAATAATTTTCTTCAAAACTTCTAGATTTGTTTCAAATTGTAAAAGTGTAAAAAATCAGAGTGTAATTTTCCATTTTTTTGAAAAAAACCCATACATTTTATAAACTTCTTCATAATTTTTCACTGTGATTTCAAATCAATTCATTCCATTTATGTAAATGTTATCTGTGTGTGTAAATTATTATTATTGTATTAAAAATGCTGAGAAAGAATTTACAATTTGAAATTATATTTGAAAGTTTTATTTTGAATGAAAAGATTACTATATATCGTTTCTGAAATCGTGCAGTCATTTTATATAAATTATAATTCTAAAAATAAATTTTAGTTATTTATTAAAGAGAAGACTGACTGATTTTGGAATGGATTTCGAAACAGAATATTTGATTTATTGATACCTTTTATGTTTAAACTAATAATTATCATCAAAATATTAGCTCAGAAGAAAGTGATAATAAATATAATATTGAAAATGTTGAGGAAGTGATATTGAGTTTGACATTGATACGATGAAACAGATGAACAAAATTATCTTAAAACGAATATAAATGATGGTGGCTTTAAGCGACTTGAAGAAAGATCGAATCTCTTACATCATTTAAAAGCTATCTATTATTCCAATAATTCGATTAATTTTAAATGTGTGACCGAATTATTCGAACAAGTTAAAATCTCTTACTATGTTTATTCGAACAAACGAAAAAACGCATAATTTGGATACCCTAGTACGTACGTTTATGTAGATGTTACACTGTGAGAATTAAATTGGCAATTGATTGGAATATTCAAATAGTATTTTGCATATGTAAATAAACAAAGTATAGACTCAGAGTCTGATCGCTGTCGTTGTATGGCTGGGATAGGGAAATCAAATCAAAACAAAAACACAAGAAACAGAAGAAAAGTCCAAATAATTTCAGTTCTGTTCATAAAAAAGCGAATCTTATATTGCAGGTATACTATAACTATATATATGTATGTATGTATATATTTATAGGTGTAACTTTTTCAATGTGATTCATGTATGAAGTTAAATTGAAGGTGGCATTGATGGGTGTTGGTGGTGTGGTTGGTTTGCTGGTTTGCTTGTTTGGGGTTACGAAGAATAATGGTTGGTGCTGAGATGGTTATCAAACATTTTCTAATAATTATTGCCCTACTACTGTTGTAAAATGCAATTCAAGTTGTAGCGGTGAGTTAATAAAGTGCACTTTTTTGGATAAAAAGTAAATAAGAATAAAGATCCTAGGAACAAAACGAGCGAATATGTTCATGCTGGGTAGAAAAACAATTGGTGGTCTTTCATATTTTTTTAAGTCACTTTTCATGTTTTCTTTTTGTTTGTTTTTAACCGTTACATTAGATTTGGAAAGGAAGGCATTACGTTTTTACAAGCTAACAAGACGCAGAAGATGAAGTAGAGGAGGCGACAACAATGACGCAACCATTAGATACACCATCGCCATCACTGCTAACACCACCAGCATCGTCTGGTGCTTGAATTATCAACTAAACTTCGGTGCCATCTTCACCTTCGTCGTCAAACAGTTGACTTGTGCTGCCGTGGCCGCTGCGTGTTGTTGTTACGGACATTTTCTTTTTGGGCTTGGGTGGTGGTCTTGGTGGTATTTTCGTCAGCTTGGGTTCTGCGCTGCTGTTGCCACTCTTCGAGGGTGAGTTGGTGACGGAGGAGGAGGTGTTGTTGTTAACACTTGTGTTGTTGTTGATGTTACTGCTGCTGGGCACAATGGTCAGGCCAGAGTGGTGTCGTGCCGTGCCATACAATGGCTCTGTATCGGATGTCGTTGACTGATGCAGTTGATTGACCAGCTCGTGTAGGGGTTCGTAGATTTTATTCGCATTATTCGACATGTTGTTGGCTGAATGCTGTTGCTGAGGTTGTTGTTGCTGCTGTTGCGGCTGCTGCTGCAGCTGATACATTGAATGTTGCTGCTGCTGCTGTTGTTGTTGTTGTTGCTGCTGCTGGGCTTGATTTGAATTGACCGATGTGAGACTGGGCGTAGCCGGCAGCGGACGATCACGCATTGTATAACGTACTGGTGGTTCTTGCAAATGACTCTTATTCAAATTAAGAGTCGAGCTACCGCCAGCGGTTGTTCGCAATCCCAAATTATCATAAACAGGCTCAACCGTTAGTTCGCCCGTAGTTGCTGTACCCGATTCACTGGGATTGGGGGAGGTGGGTGATTGAAATTCACTTAGCTGTGTCGAGTGCGTATTGGAGGAGGAGGGTGCCCAGCTAGGCACTCGCGGTTTACGTGGTATTGTCATGTAACCCTGTTTCATAACAACCGATGCCGTAGCTGCAGGCGAATACACAACTGGTGCTGGCACAAACGGTGATTGTTGTTGTCTGCTATTTGCAGCGGCAATAAGTGCTAAGTTACGTGATTTGGGATGTTGCAACGTCATAAATCCATTTGGAGTAGCTGCCGCAATAGTGGTGGTACCATAAATGCCGTGGGGAGTCATGTGAGCATATACGGGACTGGTGAGTGGTGGCGAGCGTATGCCGTAGATTACCTGATCGGGTATGTTCGACTGTGACGACTGCATGGAGGGTGACATGGGTGGCACACGGGCTGGAAATGCTAATAAATCGGGTGGCAAACTTGTGCCGTACGTATCGTCGATGTATGTGTGACGGGTACGTGGTGTTATTGTATCTGACATGGCCACAGAATGAGTTTCATCGTCTCGCGGATGATGGTGATTGCCTGCAAAAAAATAATAAAAAAACAAAATAAAAGACATGAAACAAAATACATTTTAAGTTGTGAGAAAATATGTACATAAATATGTATGTATTTATGTATTTTGCAATACATTAAATAAGCAAGAGAAAAATTCTACTACTAAAAATATTGCCATATAACAATTTTCACAGATAACTGAGGTCAGAATATTGTTTCCATATTTATTTTTCGTGTCATTGAACCAAATACGTATGTATGTAGGTACGTACGTGTTTAAATGTTGAAACAAATGATAAATTTATTAATTTCTTGAAACAGTAACTATGATAAATTGATAAACAAGTTAAAACAAATACGTATGTATGTATATCTGATATTATAAACCGGACATTGCACATAGGGGCGGGTATTCTTATTTAAATGCGGTTTTAATTAAATAAAAGTATTAAAAAATCAATACATTTTTATCCGAATTTCGATTCGATTCGGACTCCTTAATGAACTAAAGAATTTGTAATAGATTTTACAGCCTTCAACCAATTTTAATTTTTCCTATCTTGTAGGGACGATAATTCCGTATTAGGTGGCATTTATTTTGTACTTTTGCGGTTTTCCCAAGGTATACAATTGTGTTTCGTAATCTAAAAGACAAATGATCAAAATATGAGCAAAACCGGATAACGTTTTAAGCCACTTTACACGATCACATTTGACAACACAAATTTGGGACAGTATTATATTAAAGTTACTGTCCCAAAAGTCGTACGTAAATTCTAATTGGTTAAAGCAGCAGATTAAAGTTTCGTGTTTTGGGCCAAAAAAATTTTAAATAAAATGTTGAAAAAAAGTCAAAATAGTTTTTGTATTTAATTTATCCATACATACATATACAAAGATCTAACTCAGTTGTCAAAAAACTATGTGCCGAGAATGTATTATAAAGACAAAAGAAAACTCGTAGGCATGATTATGTTGAGTAATTTTTATAACCACCATAAAAAAGATATCAAAATATTGGTCGTAGAACCAAAATGTATATATATTTTGGGTCCTCATAAGATTCTTAGACAATCTAGCTATGTCCGTCCCTCTGTCTGTCTGTTTAAAATACGATAGGGCCCAAACGACAAGAGATAGCTTTCTGAAATTGTCCACAAATAATCTCGGTTGATAAGGTTTGGGCAATATCGGCCTATTATTTCACATATCCCCCATACAAATGTCTACCCAGAATACTGTTTAAGTACCCATAAATATGTTGATTATGCGGAAATCGTAATAAAATTTGGAACAAATTAATTCTAAGTACTCTGAAATTATACTGTAAAGTGTGGCGAAAATCGGGCAACACTTTACCCTAGTCCCCATACAAGATACCCCTTTGAAAATGACTTGAACGTTAATAATTGTCTTCTAGTAATTAATATCGTGATGAAATTGGACATAAACAAGTTTTATAACCAAAATCTTTTTATCAGGGATCTATACATCATTGACCCTACCCTCCATATACCTACCCCTATATCATAAATATATATTTGTCAATAACTTTGTTTTATAGCATATTTTCTAACATTTATTTTAAATTGCTTCTTTGGATTGCTAATTTAATTAAAATTTACAATTTTTATAACATTATTATTATCCTGTTAAAACTGTCCAAGACATCAAACTTAGACATCTGCAGTAAAAAATTACAATCGATGTCATTGTTTCTATATAATTAAACACTAATCTCTAAATTAAACACAAAAAAAAAACATTTATTATATCCTTCAACTTTGTGAGAAGGGTATACAGAGAAAATAAATTCGTAGTAGCAACCGAATTTGTTTCCCTTCGAATGATTTGGTTGTATAAACAGAATTTTTCGGTTCTATCCACAGAAAGTCAGTTGATAAAGAAGAATTTCGGTTGAAGCAACAAACTTTAGGTACCCCTTCTAAAATATTTTAGCCAGAATTCTAAAATTCGGTCACTAAGGCAGAATCATTCGATTGGCTACGATTGCTTCGATTCGGTTGCAACTACTAATCTGTTTTCTCTGTGTTTTCTCAATATAATTTTCCGACCCTATAAAGTATATATATTCTGGATCCTTATCGATAGCGGAGTCGATTAAGCCATATCCGTCAGTCTGTCTGTTGAAATCAACGATTATACATCAATATCTCCGGAATTCTTCCGACTCTGTTGCTATTTAAAATCGGAAAACAAACAGAAAATCGGTATACAAATTGCTGAGATATAAGGAAAAAACCTCGATTTTTGACCTATTTTACTAAGTAGATTACTTAGTCATTAATATAGACAATATGGCTATCTAATGATAGATATTTCAAAGACATAACTAAGTTGGACCTACAATGGGTCAAAATCGGAAAAAATAAAATAAATTTTTATTTCCAGAAAATTAAAAAAACTACTTTGAAAAAAGCAAATAAATTTTGTTAACCTAAAAATATTTAAAATTTTTATTTTGAATTATAACTTGGTGAAAGGTATATAAGATTCGTCACAGCCATATATAGATCTCTTACTTGTTTTTATATTATTGCAACCTTCTAAACGTTTTCAGATTTTGCTAAAATTTTCAACATTTGATTTTTATATGACAGAGAACAATTTTAGGCCGTGTGTGTATTGAAAATCGGAAAAGAGCAAAATAAAGGTCATACATTACGGTTCATATACATTAAATTATAAAAATAATTTCTTAATGGCTACATTTTTTAAGAACTGAAAAAAATAAATTGTCTCCCCTGTAAATGCATCTTAAGACTTCAGACTTTGCAGAACGTGTTTTTAAAAAAGAACAAGTATTTTTCGGCCATAACATCTTGACGCAATCTAATATAGATACACTATATGTATTTATTTTCTTTATAAAGTAATAACATCATTGAAGTCATGACTATTGTGTCTTCTTTCGTGGTAAGGAAAAAAAGTCCATTGTGTCTGCTGTTTACGTATGAAATCGTTTTAACCTTTTTTTTGTTTATTTTATCAGATGGCTTTTTTCTGTATATTCTTCGTTATTTTGTTGTTGATTTTCATTTTCGCTCGTTTGCTGAATAAACAATTTTTGTTCGAGTTCTTTGAGATGCTTTGCTCTCTAGTCTTGTAACCCTGGGGGCATTTCTGTAGCTGTTGCTGTTCTACCGTTTTCTTTTTAAATCTATATATGTAGCTGTAGTTGTGAGCCGTTTTTCTTGACGTTGCTGTTGACTGTTACTCGTATTCCTATTGAGTGTAACATGATGTTCATTTAAACGGTTAAATTAAAGAATTTTATATTTGCCTTTTAAAGCAACGTGGTGCAACAACGCAAAATACAAAAAAAAAATATGTGAGAAGTAGAAAAATACGGAAAACTTGGAAAACTCTGTTAAAATTAAGAAAATAAGGATGAGGTGCGTATACCTACATATGAACGAGTATATATGTATAGTCGAAGAAAAGGTGCAAAGCAGTGCCTGAAATGTACTTCTCAACTGTCTATACAAGTGTGAAAACTATTTACACTTGATTGCATTTTAACAAAGTTTAAACAAAGTGGTTTTTTGATTGACTACTGGCGAGATTGTTGAGTTTGTACGTTCTGTTTTTTAATTGAGTTTCCACGGTTGAATTTAAATTCAAAATTGAGCGAAAGAAGTCTAATAATTGAGTAAAATCAGGTTCTTATTCAATACAACAACTTGTTGAAACTCTGAAACGAACATAGAATAAGGATTCTAAGCAGTGTGAGTAACATAATTACTATCAGGTATGTGATGGAAATCGATATCGCCAGACTCTTAAATATGGGACTTAAATGTGTTATTAACAATAAATGTATTACAAAATGTCTTTGAATAATGATATTAATTATACCCTACACCACCATAGTGGGGAGGGTATTATGCGTTTGTGCAGATGTTTGTAACGCACAAAAATATTAGTCTAACACCCACCTTAAAGTATACCGATCGGCTTAGAATCACTTTCTGAGTCGATTAAACGATGTCCGTCCGTCCGTCTGGTTGGCTGGCTGGCTGGCTGGCTGTCCATGTAAACCTTGTGCGCAGAGTACAGGTCGTAATTTTGAAGATATTTCGATCAAATTTGGTACGTATTACTTTTTCGGCCCAAGGACCAAGCCTATTGAAACTGGCTGAAATCGGTCCATTATTTCACCTAGCCCCCATACAAATGTCCCCTCGAAATTGTACTTTATCGGTCATAAACGTTTAATTTATCTATGTATCTACACAAATTTCACTCCAAATAAGTTTTATATATACAAAATTCATGTCACCAAATTTTGTTACGATCGGTCCATAATTAATCATAGCTCCCATATAGACCCGCTTCCGAAAATCACTTTAACGTGCATAAATCGCTTAAAAATGTTGGTATACACACAAAATTCAACATAGTTAACTTTAACATAGACATAAATCACACGACCTAATTTTATGGTGATCGGTCCATAATTGGTCATAGCTCCCATATAAGGCCCACTTCCGAAAATCACTCAAAAATATAAATTATTGATATTTTAAAAGAAAAATATTTTTACTCATTTACTTGGTGTAGGGTATTATATGGTCGGGCTTGACCGACCATACTTTCTTACTTGTTTTTATATGAAAACTGTCGGTATAAATTTGGGTAAAGATATAAATATACATTTTGATAATAAGAGTAATATGAGTTAAAAAAATATATTTAATGTAGACAATTAATATTTTAAATAAATTCAAAGGCTGAACGAATTTTATTATTTTATAAAAAATTCTGAATTTCAAAAACAAGTACTTATATGTATATCAGATTATAATTATTTTATCAGGTAAAGCATAAATGATGATTTTACCCTTCTTTGTGTTATTTTCTGAACAAAATTTAGTTTGATGAGCGTACAACGTGTTTCTTCAAATAATGTTGCCCTAAAACCCCAAAAATATGCTACAAGTTTCACCCTCAATACTATCAAAGGGTTAGGCCCCACTTTTTAAACAGCTTTTCTTTTTATTGTTTTTGAAGTTCGTTTGAATTGATGAAATAGTTTTTGAATTTATTGATTAAAAGTTTATTGATAAAAGAAAATTCCATAAATGGTAATGGTTTTTGATCAACTGTGAGCGTTAAAAATTTAACACATTATGAGGGTATGGTACAAATGGTACAAAATATGTTGGCAACATTTTGTGTTAGAAAATAAAACGCCATAAGTAATACAGATGGTGTGAAGTGGTCATATGAGAATTTTTTTATTTTTTCAGAAATTGCTAAGTCATTACTAAGCTTTTGCTGGAACGTTGGCGCTTCTAGTTGTTTCTCATCACTTTGGTATAAAATAATTTTCTCCATTACTTTTTATTTATTTTATGGAAAACTTTTTGTTGCACACAAATAATATATCTAAAATCTACAGAACTGATAACTTAAAAAAGAATAAATGATAATATGATGGGACCATTTACACAAATTTTACGCACTCTTTTAAAAAATAAAGAAATATATTTTTAAACATGTTCTTAATTAAAATACGTAAGCTTTTCAAACTCTTCTTATTATAAATTATTTTTAAACATTTCTACAGTGATTAAAAACGGCGATACCGTCCCACCCATGGGGTAAATATGTACGTTAGGGGATTGGACAGAAAAATAAAACAAAAATAATAGATATCCTTTTTATTGCGTTTATATGAATTAAAGATTTTAAACAAAAATAATATATAAAAGTGATCATAAATTACTTATTTTTTTTTATCGAAATAGTCGAAAGGTCGAAAAGTCGACTTTTTGTTTCAGCTATAGAACCTTATGATAGATGCGGCCCTATGACGAATGGTTACCCTTCTACCCACTGTATGTACTCAGTAGAAGATGTTAAAATTATTTTTAGGATTATGATATAGGATTTTATGTTTTAAACAAACCGAGATATGAATATGTACGGGTTAATCCTGTTATTTGTGTATTTATTGCTGTAAATGTAAGCGTACTTAATAGGGTTTGGGGTCCGGGAATTCCCGGCCGGGAAAAAAATATTGCTGAAATTTTAATTTTTTTCCCGGGAAAAACGGGAAATTTAATATAATTAAAAATAGCTTAATACATTTAAATATAACATCTCTGTTTGATGAATGGCTTGTTCCAAATATTAGTGGAGGTTTTAAACCCCATTAAGGATACAGTAGAAGCATTAAGCCGACATTTTGCTATGATGAACTCTCTTTATGAAAAGCTGTTATCTTAAAATTATACGATTTCTCAAAAAATGGTTCTTGCAATAAAATTTAAAGTTAATAAACCATATAACAGCAGACTTATGTAAATTTCCTAATAACTTCACAACATAATAAGCTAAATTATAATACAAAAAGACAATGTTCGCACATACGCCTATTTGACCGCAATGTTCCCTTATCAGTTCAAAGCGATGATGATACAAATACAAATACAAATGGAGCAAAATTTTAAAAACAAATTAGATTATTCAATCAATATTGAAAAAGAAAATCCTAAACATTAGCTTTTGAAGCAAGTAGCAATCGGAGAAAAAATTTAGATTGTTTTTAAAATGCTTTATTAACGATAAAGCCACCATCAGTTTAAAGCGAAAGAGTTTTCTCGGAAGAAATCGTCAAATGACGAACATATAACATAATTTATATGAAATAATAGCTGTATTCACAATGTAGAGTACTTTCTCTAGCAAAGTAGCAAAAGAGCAGTTTAGCTGAAACCAAAAACAAAATACATTAGAACTATTTTTTTACTTATTTACACTTTTTAAACTATATGATGTAATTTTTGTTTTGGAAATGAATTAAAATATATTTTATAAAAAAATATAATAAAAAATATGTATAACAGACAAGTTAAAAGAATGAAGCTAAAAACTGCATTACAAATGCAATTAAAATATTGATTGAACAGTGAATTATAAAGGTACATTCACAATTTATAAAATTTTGTGACTCTTAATTGCTCTTTTGCTCTATTACCAGGACAAGAGCTCTACATCATGAATATCGCTAATATTTAATTTTATAGTCACAAATGATCTCCAAATATTTTATACAACATTTTTTTGTTTTATATTAGTAGAATTGAATTGTAATGTATTGTTTTTCATTTTCTTTTAATAAAATGAAACAATTTTGTAAAATAATATTCTTTTTTACTCATTTTGATAGTTGAAAAGAAGTTCCCGGGAAATAAAATTATCCGGGAAACCCCAAACCCTAGTACTTACTTACACCCAATTATGAAGTTTGTTTATGACAACAATTCTATTAAATGGCTTATCAAATATTTTGACATTTAAAACTAGAAATACTTTCGTATAAGAATCGAATCGACAAAAGTTAAAACATATTTTGTTGATTTAAGGAGGTTTAGGAGGATTAAATTATATGCAGCACTTATTTTCTAAAAAAAAATCAGCTAATTTTATTGGAGAAGTACACTGGTAAATGTATGATCAGACATATTTCAGGATATTAGGACTATGTAAATTTAGAGTGTCACCAAAAATGTTGCAGTTAAATTATATACAGTTTGGATCAGGCGCGGATCCAGGTCAACCATTTGGGGGGGAAATTAAAATTTGTTCTACATTGTTTTTATATGAATACTTTACTGTTTTGGGGGGGGGGGTGGTAGGTTTTGGAATCCTATTTCACACCCTTTGGATACGAGTCTGGTTTAGATGTATAATTGACTTTATTCTTTTTATCCTTTGGAAAATGTAAAGTAATTGTTGTAGTGGAAGTTCATTGAAATTACAGGCTTGCCTGGTTATTACATTTATAGCAAAATAAGTTTATCAAAAATGTTTGTCATAGTTTTCTGTCAGTGTTTTTGATTGCTGGCTCTAAGTTTTAACTGTCATTGAGTTTCATTTGACATTCAGTTCAGCAACAACTACCAAAACTTTTTGCGTACTTCATTTATGTAAACACGCACACATACAATTACACTCATGCAAAATATTTATTTCTTGAGTTGGGAAAGTTTTGTTTTTCATGTTTTGAAGAGAGGGTGTGACAGAGAGAGAGGGAGATAGAGGGAGAGGGGGTTTGTGCAAAGTGTTTACATGTGGTTTATTTTGTTTATTTCTATTTGTTTTCTTTCTTACTACAGTTGTTGTTTTACATGTGCATATTTACAAGTTTTCTCATGATATTGGCATATTTTGACATACAATTTACAGATCTCCGACTTCCTCTTTAACTATTTCCTCTTTTAGCTTCTGTCTTAATTACAAAACATGTTATATTTGTAAAGTTTCTCTGCATGCAGAATATGTCTAGAAGTGATGGAAAATTCTCTATTTGGATGTGCAGTGCAGCTTTGTAGCATAAAATTATTTACATCTATGCAGAGTTATTTATGTTTTCCAGAAATAACTTTTATAGATATAAACTGTTTCCATCAGCAAATGTAAATTAATGAGAATTGACAACTTATTCCAGTTTAATTGCTTATTTGCAATAAATTCAGAGAATAATCAGTACTTTTATAGTAGAATACATGTTTTCGCACCTAAT
Organism: Calliphora vicina; assembly: GCF_958450345.1. NCBI lineage: Eukaryota > Metazoa > Arthropoda > Insecta > Diptera > Calliphoridae > Calliphora > Calliphora vicina. The sequence goes on from NC_088783.1 coordinate 85,531,280, forward strand.
AAGTAATAACTTATTTCGGTTTACTAATGCTTATTTCAGCAGTAATATATTCGGTTTTGTAGTTTTATTGTTTCACAATTGACTACACAGAAGTTAGTAGTTGTCGGGTGTGGAATTCATCGGAACTGTGATCGATTTTGGACCACCAAATTTGGACAAGAAACTGATTTCGGGATGATGACCTGGACTTTAGTACAGACCGAACTCCGAAAATTTTGATAGAGTAACTTTTGTTTATACACAACTTATTTGAGCAAATAAAATGAAAATTAATATTAATGTGACCAAATCAAATTCAGATCTGATTAAAATATAATTATTATCAAAATACTGTTATCGCGAGTGCACTGTAATTCTAACTAATGCAAATGTTAGGTAGCAGTCATTGAAAAGAAAATTATTGAGTAATTGCAAGTTATTGCTAAATTTTTGTTGGATGTTATAAATGGTGTAACTATTGATTTGTACATTTTGACTCTTTAATTAAGTTGAAATCAATGTACACCAAGAACATTTGCAGATTCATACATGTAGAGTTCTTCTTCCCTTAGAGAAGCAAATGTATTGACACGTTGTCAATATGTTAAGCAAAATACTTAGTTAGATGTACATTCACATGAAGTACATTTACGTACATAAACAGCCTCAACAATTTTGGACAATTTAATAAGTGGAAATACTTTATCTGTTCAGAAACTACAGTCATTTAGTTATTTTGGATTTTATGTAGGGTTTCTAATTTCCCGGTAGTCTTTCATTTTCGGGAAATATTAAACAAATTCCCGAGAATTTTTTATTACTGAATTAAGTCAAAAACCAGTAAAAATTCAATACTTAATGTGTAATATTATGAGATACGACTAAGCCTAATCTGGAATAAATACGCAATTTGTGTCGATAGAAAGGTTTTTCAAAACTGAATGTATATAAACAAATTTAAACCAGTATGAATATCTTTAGAAACAATTTAAATTTTTTTTTTCGGTTTTAAAAATGCTTAGAAAACTGTTTTAGTTCTTATTGCTAATCAAGTGATTTAGTCGAAATTACCGAATTTGTCTACTGTGGCTCAAATTTTTTGTCAGGGTGACAAACAATTGGTTATTTAAATCGTAAATCTTCTGATTGACAGATTTTCTGTTGATGGTATCCAAAATACCTATGTATGTAATCGAATCATTTGATTGACAACAAATCTCAATGAATCTGTGTTATTTCACAAATAATACTGCAACTTTAAGCAGAAAACTTATAAAGAAATTCCCGGAATATTTTCCCGATTGAGAACCCTAGTTTTATGTGTCCTGGAGTATTTGTTAGAAAGTCTGTATTTGAAATTTATATAAAATTAAGTACCAAATATTTATTGATGTTAAAAAGTAGATGTAGGTCAAATACAAATTTGTAAACTTAAATTGAAAAACGCATACAATTTTGTGACCGAAAGTTGAAGAGAACTTTACAGTACTTATGATATTATCAGACTATGTATGCAGAAACAATATGATCAATAAGCATTTATTACTAAATATTATACAAGTTATTATTATTATACAAGACAAGTTTATATTATGAGATACCCAGCAATGCACTGCATTACCAAGCAACTTTTTATTTAGATCTGCTATTTCGACTTTTCGAATATTTTAAACATTTTACCATAAAAAATACATGGTTTCTACATTTATTGAGACGCATTTTTCAATGTTTAGCAATAAAAATGAAATGTATCAAGGCATTGTCAAGATTTAAATATATAAAATATTAAACGAATTTACATTAGACTTTTTTGGAATAAAACCTAATCGATTGTTCGAATTGTTTGCGTCTAAACGTAGATTTTGACATTTTTCAGCAAAATATAACACTAATATATTCGTCATCGCAGATTTGCGAATAAGCACTTATACGTCAGTAAATAAATACGTAATTATTTGACTACTTCTATGTAATGCCCACGTCATGAAATGAAGGTTAATTAGAAATTATAATTCAGTACCAAGTTGTTGCTGGGAAATAAAAATAATCCATATTGATTTTGTCACAAAAACAAAAACGTTCTCTAAATGCACAGCTAAATTTAAATAAATCGTCATTCATATAGCTACACATGGTTCATGCTCTTTCTGACGAAATCCCTAACTCTGTGTTAGTTCTTTAGCTTACGAATTATATTAATTTTGTATCCGGTTAAAATTAAAGCAGCTTTAGCGCATCTTTTCCATTTAACTATACACAATAAACGATGGCGACTACGGTGATGACACTGACAATAACAGCAAAATTTTAACATAATCTTTGTATTGTTGCCATTCTGCCTAGTGCTTGTCATACTTCCTCCACTTTTTCTTGCTTATGCAACCAATTTTCTTGTGTGCGTGCTCGTGTATCACTGGTTGTATGAGAGTTTTACTTACCAAATTGTGTTTCATCCAACAAAGTCTTTTTAATCTCATGCCCATCATCGGTACTACTGCCAACGCCATCAATGCTTTCCAATTCGGTACGACGTGGCGGCTTTTCAACGGGATTAACTTCTGTCAATAGGCTTTTTTGCATTTCCATGATGACGGAACCTTCTAGCATCGAACCATTATGAGTTTTGTCCAATTTTGAGGAGATTAAACCGTTTTCACTTAGCATTGTACTATCCTTCTGATACGTTTTAATACGACGACAATACCAGCATATAACCAGCACAACGACGATGAGTAGCAACAAAAGGGTGGTAACAATAAGGCAAATGATGAGTAATATATTTGTCTCTCTATCGGAGGTGGTGGTGCCCATACCACCAAAGGGAGTAGCACCTCCTGTGCCATCTAGAGCACTGTAGTTGTCGCCATTGATGAGTAGAAGGAATTCTGCTTCGGCCTTGCCACCACGATTGTCGGCTATACATGTGTAGGAGCCCTTGTCGGTGGAACGTACGCCAAAGATACGCAATTCAGAATTGAGCATATTGGTACTTTCGGAGCGTTGTTGTTCGATCGAATTGAGTATACGAAAGCGAGGATCATTGGGATTTATGGGACGTTTGTTGTACAGCCAGGTAACATTGGGTCGGGGTGAGCCTTCTATGCGACAGGGTAGCGTTATGTTGTCCGATTGAGCCTCGACATAGGATCTAACTGAACCCAAAATTCTAGGCATGCAGGCAAAGTTTTCCGATGGTATTTCATTCCACAATTTTCCCTTCAACTGCTTGGGCTCATTGCAATCTGTGGGTGGGGTATAGAGACGATGAGCAATGGCAAAGTCACGAAACTCCTGCAACTCACATGTGCAATTCCACGGGTTTGAGGCCAGTGATAAATGAACCAATTTCGGTGTACGCTGAAAGGTTTCCTTTCTCAGGACTGTGAGATTATTTGATTCTAAATAGACAGCTGAAAGTACTGGCAGCTGTCCAAAAGCATGAATATCGATGCGTTTCAGTTTGTTGTTTTTAAATTCTACCCGCGACAGAAAATGCAAATCGGCAAATAAATGATTTTCCAGCACTTCGATTTGATTGTTGTTCATTACCAGATTGCGCAGTTTAACTAGCCCATTGAATGTGCCCACGTGCAGTTCTTTAATGAAGTTATGCGATAAATCCAATTCGATGAGGATGGCAAGACCTTTAAGGGCATCACGATTAAGCTCCTGTATGGTACAATTTCTTAAGAAGATCTTGTGTAAATTTTGCAAACTCGCTTCCATAAATTCTTCTCTTCTCAGTTCGGGTATCATGTTGTTTGACAGATCGATAACCTGCAATTCGTTGCTCAAGTCGTTGGGTATGGTAGAGATTTGTCGGCTCTTACAGTCGGCTGTCTTTTTGCCAGAATTCCAGTGGCAATGGCACATGCTGCAACTCTGCATCCAGTCGGAATTCCCCGCTGTCGACTGTACATTTAAGAGCAGGAGAAGACTTGTGGCAAATATTACCTTTGTTAGCCAGTCGCGCAGGCAGTGTGTTGTCATTTTGTTTGTCTTTTTACTGTAAAAGGGGGAGGAGAGTCTTCTGATTTCTGTTGGAATCATAATGGAATATGTGGGTAGTGGGGCGTCGTGATTGCCAGTTTCTAAATGATGATGTTGATGTAGGTGATTATTTCGAGTGCGTAGTACTGATACTGAGTGATTGCAATTATGTTGTTGTTTAATTGAAATTGTTTAGGCAGACATTAATTGCTTTTTTATTTTTAATTTTCTTCTTGTAGCTGTTGTTATTGCTGCTTTAAGTTGACTGCTGCTCTTTTCTCGTTCCTCACCAGTGCCTGTAAAATGGCCTTAATTTGGGCCAACTACGGGGTGGCTGAGTACGTGTTGTACACTTGCTTTTTGTTTTGTTACGTTGGTCTTGTTGAATTCCCACCCAACTTGTTAATTCCTGTGGAATGTTCAATGGTTATAAAGCAAAACCAACAACCATGTACTGAAGTGATGATGTTGTCGAAGTCGATGTCGACGACAACGTCAACGTTGAAGTCTTGAACGATGATGATGTTGATGGGTTTTTTTTTTTTGCGACGTTGCTTGTAGTGTTGGGATTCGTGTCGTTTACTTGTTATTAATTAATGTCCTTGTTCGTCGTTCGTTTGCTTGATGTTCTTATTGCTGTTAGTTGCTGTTGCCTCTGTAGTTTTGGTTGTTGCTTTGTTTTTGTGCTTGGTGTTGGCGATGTTGACACTCCTTTAAATGTCAGCATTTGTTTGTGGATTTACAGCTGGTAATTAGCATAATATCATTGTTGTAATATTCAACACATACAGCCACAAATACATTAACACTCGTCTTAGTAGCTGTTCTTGTTATTGTTGGGGTAGTATCTACAAATAATAAAAAAAGAGAAAAGAATATTAATGACATTCAAAATATTAGTAATAACGAGAATAAAAAGGAAAGCAAAAAGAGTTTTACGTTAGTAAATTCATCATTTCGGTTGCACAACAGGAACCAAAAGGAAGAAAATGTGAAAATATGTTGTTACGAAAATATGAAAATATTCAGCAGAGACGAATCTTGTATAGTCCCTACCTATGCTTATTTAAATTGTTCACCATTTTCCGTATATGGAGATGTATTTATGCAATTCATAAGAAATAAAAAAAAGTTTGCTGGAAAAATAAACACAGATTTCTCAAGGTTTCATAAATATTATACTTGGGAAATTCCATATAATCGTATGTGACGCCTATAGAGTGGAATAGATTCTGCAAAAATAAGAGTATCTGAAAAATAATTTGGACTTTATGTTCCATTCAGAGGGTACTATTTTTTAAAATAATAAAAAGTTCTTTCGAATCATTGTTGTCTAAAATATCAGTGAAATAAGGTTATATAGTACGTGACATAAAACGGAAGTCATTTTGAGGTACATGCAGAAATATGCGAAAATTTTCGAATCGTGAGAGGCGTTATGCTTTCTTTTAATTTCATACACTAAATGAAATATTTTTCCTTTACAATCCGTCATATTTAAATAAAAACAATCTTTGGATGATTTTATAATAAATAAAATTTAATATCGTACGTGACATATCGTACGTGACAGAATTTTCTCTTATTATAAAACAATATATATTCTATAAATATATGTATACAAAAATTAAAAAAATTAATAGAAAATATACATTCGGTTTCAATAAACAATTTTATAATAGCCGAAAAACAATCAGAGTCAAATTCATTTCATACTATATGCTAATCTGGAGCTTAGTTTTAACCGCAATTTTAGCCTAAAATATACCAATTAAATTAAAAGTTTCAAGCGTTTTTAGGTTTTCAGTCGTAGTAGTCATTCTTGTGGAATTGCCCATATATTAATAGAAAAGTCTCATTTGGTTCTTTCTAAATCGCTAATAAACTTAACATATAAGACAATAGAGCTACGAAAATCCGTAATTCAAGATTTTGGAGGTGTTTGGCATATTTCAAAAAGTATTCTTGTTGTACTCTACACTTTCCATGTAACTTTCCATAAAACTAAATTGTTTGTTTTGAGTCATCCAAAGTAAAATATGTTTTGGAAATAAATAAAAGAATTCAAATATATTTTATTTAGTGTTTACGTCAAATATTTGTCATGTGTGGCCCTACCTTAAGTGACAACTGACTCTGCAATATATTACTTCTGGTGGGAAAAATTACGATTCTCTAAAGTGCAGTTCAAAATTAATGTTTAAAGTGACTACACTCTAGATTACTTAGAAACAATAAGGTTACAATTGACTTCACATTAGATAACCTGGAATGTATGAAGTAACCATTTAACTTCCCTTTGCACTACAAAGAGCACATACGTTTCAATTGATCCAAAATTATATAAATTGCAGTCAGCCACAAAGAGAGCACAAACATTGTTTATGACTACTTGTAATAACTAAATCTTATTTAGCATTAATCGTAAAAAAATATATTTCATTTAAATGCAAAACAACTTTTACTCAAAACAATATTTACCGAATAAGTTGCGAAATCAAGATCAAAAAAAGTTACATTTTAATATAAAGTGTCCTTGTCCTTGTTCTTGGAAATCGGTCCACACTTTATTATGATTTGAAAAGACTTGAAATGATTTATTTATCTTGTTTTACTAAATGAGTGGAAAATACATTTTTTTTTTTTTTAAAACGTTTATTTGACAAAACAATTTTTATAATGTAGCACCATAAATAAACAAATAGTAGTTAATATAACATAGTATACCCTGTCCCGTGTTCGAGCACTCTAGTATATTTACAATCAAAAAAAATTTAAGTTCTTTTTAGGAATATTGATAAGTTAACTTACAAGTATTAATAATACATATGTACATCGAATTTGCAAGATTTATTGTAGGAAAAACAATTGAAAAAGACCACTTTAGTATTTAGAGTAAATAAAATGAGAAAAAGTTAAGGGGTAAAAGAAAAATTTTAGCTACCATATCGGCCTAGCCACCAATATTTTTTAATATTTAAGTTTGGCAACATGTTTTTATCCCTCAAGTAGAGGGTTGTGTCGTATCTTTTATTATCATCTGTAATTTGTTTGCAGTTTATTGCCTTGACATTGGCTCGTCTATAAATGTGGTATAATACCGGAATACCCAAATTATTTTGAATATATCCTTGTTTATCTAAGTATAAAAATGCTTCCGGTGGCACATACCCGTTTTTTAGAGTTACCTCGATGTATTCATCACTGACATAGTAGGGAGCCATAACAAGGTTATTTAACTTGCATTCGGCGGTTTTTAAAATATGGTTTCTTATTAGATGAATTATGAAATTATCTATTCTGCTTATTTTTGAAACATCATAAAGCCTCCTGTTAGAGATGTATTTTTTAAAGTCACTATCAGGTGACTTGAAAAGTGAAGTGCATGCTCTAAGGCATTTCCGTTCGAAAACTCTCATTTTTTCCATATATGATGGTCCGATATTGTACCAAATTTGGCAGCCATATGTTAGTAATGGTCTAATTAAGGATTTGTATAATATTATTTTAACCGAAGGGTTTATATATTTAGAATAAAATATTTTTCTGTACATAAAAAATGCTTTTCTTGCCTTTGTTATTTGTAAATCTATATGTTTGTTGTAATATAGAAATTTATCAAGATAAATACCTAAATATTTTACCATTTGTTTATTTACAATGTTAATATTAGAGCCTGTTTTAACCTCAAATTCTTTCCAGTGTTTTCTTATATTATGATTGCACTTTCCAACAGGTGGGCGGAATAAAATAGTCTCGCATTTGTCAATATTTATTTTCATTTTCCAGTTATTGGCATAATTTTCTACTATTCGAAACAAGTCTTGTAACTTTCCATTGATTTTTAAAATTGTATCGTCAGAATGAAAGATTATAATATCATCGGCAAATGCAACAATGTTACTGTTAACTTGTTTCAGAAGATCCAGAATATATAAATTGAAAAGAATTGGAGCGTTTACTGTTCCTTGTTGTAGTCCATTTACAATATTGAATTTTCTTCTATTTATTAGGTTATTATTTGATATATGAAAATTTTTGTTACTAAGCATATTGTGTATTAAAATAACCTGATGAAAAGGCATTCTATATTTCGTAAGTTTATATATTAATCCTGGAATCCATATATTGTCAAAAGCTTTTTCAAAATCTATGAGGCAAGCACCTGTACATAGGGATTTATTCCAATTCCAATGAATATTTGATACAAGATAGTGAGCCGCATGTACAGTGGAATGCTGAAATTTGAACCCGAACTGCCGATCATCAATTAGATTATTATTTTCGCAGAATTTTACTAAATTATTGTATACACACATTTCGAATACTTTACTAATGTTTGGAAGCAGACTTATTGGTCGAAGATTTTTAGGGTTACTAGTATCTTTATTTTTCTTTGGCAAAATTACTGTTAGGGCTGTTTTCCATGCATGAGGAAAGTGTGAGTTGTTTAATATGTTGTTAAATAGTGTACAGTATTCAAATATTATTTCGTTTGGAATGTTCTTAAGTATAAAATTAGGAATATTATCTATACCATAAGACAATTTTTTCCGTAAATTGTTAAATATATACAGGATTGACTTTTTGGATATAAAGTACTGTTCATCTAAATCGTTTGCCTTTCTGGTTGAACTAAATGTAGTAATCGTTGTGTTATTTCTTTCATACACATTTTTTTCCTCTAAAAATGTGCGAAAAAATCTATCAACGTCTATGTGAGTAGTATTATCATCTTCAATCTCTTTATGAGAATGAACTGATTCAAAGTAAGTTCCAATTGAGTTAAGTATTTCATCCTGATCCCTAATTATGAGCTTGTTACTATCTATTTCCTTTTCTAATGAACCTATATCTATTCCAGTATATCTAAACCAATCCTGGTCGTCTTGACTTATTTTCAAGGTATCTATACATAACGATTGTGACACTCTGAATTGTTTTTTAACTTCGTTGAATGTGTTTGAAGGATTGCGGGTGTCCATGTTGGTCAGCCGCACCCGGAAATTGTTGTTGATCGTAAGTGTGAAATTATCTTTAATTAGTTTTCTTACCAATTTCAGTTGCGATTTTAGTAAATTTAGTTCTGTTGGTGTTAAATAAAGTTCTAATCTATTGTATTGTTTTATTTTATTTAAAATTTTACTTTTTTCTAGATTTAATTTCCTTATTATTGAATTCGAAAATTTTGCAAATGGGTCCGCAACTTTAAATTTTGGCACCGATTTCTCAATAGCAGTATTTATAGATTTTTCCAATTTCAGTAAGAAGTGGTCAATCTCAGCGTTAGAGAGATTTCTATCGTTTGGGACGTTATTATCGGTGTTATAATCAGTTATCAGGCTGTTTCTAAATTTTCTAAAATTTATTTTTTTAAAATTTCGTTTAAGGTTTGGTGAATCTTTAAAAAATATAAGGGGATGGTCATTATCATTATTTAGTACTATGATTTGCAATGCTTTATGATCACTGTCATAGTCCAGTGTTTTTAAACAATTAAGTGTGTTGTTTTCCCTATGTATATCTAAACGTGAATCTGCGATACATATGTCCAAATAGGACGCAGCTCTTGGGAATGAAGGTTCAGTAGAAGCAAAAAAAAACTGCATCTGAAATGCATTCCATTATCTAGTAGCCACTGTCTTAACATATTTCCTTTTGTATTACATGTATCATTTCCCCAGTCAGTGTGCTTACAATTTAGATCACCCGATAATATATAAAAATTATTAGGGTTCTGTAAATCTAATAGTTGAAAAAGCTTATGAATTTCGTTTTTGAAGGAGTTGTTGTTATTGCCAGAAGGATAGTAGACCGATATAATAATTAAAATTTTATTTGCCACTAATGGAATTTTAATTATACATGTTTCAAGATTTTTTAATGAATTATTAAAATTATTGTAGAATTTTTTGTATTTAATATCATTTCTAATCAATATTGCCGTTCCCCCACCTCTTTGTGCGTTCACTCTATCATTTCTTATAATATTATATTCTTTAAAATTTACTTTGTGCCTGGCATTTAATTTCGTTTCATTTAATAGGACTAAGTCAGGGTTGTGTAAATTGATAAACTGATTCAAATCGTATCTTCTGCTTAGTCCTATTAAAGAATTAACATTAATTTCGATTATTTTTAGGTTTTTTTCAATTGTTTCACCCATTTTTAAAGATTTAATTTTCTAACATCGAGAATATGGTATCTATTCTCGATGCTTGTAAGTGAATTTGTTTTTGTAAATTTATTATTTGGTTAGTAAGGTTCTGCATTGATTTTTTAAATTCTTCTAATGCTAGATTTATCGGGTTAGTGTTATTTTCATTATGGTGAATATCATTTTTCAAAACATTGGCAAAAGAGACATTTGGGTTTATATTATACGATTGTGTAGGTTTATTGATTCTTCTCTCATTCAGCGCTTGTTTTCTGCTTCTAAGTTTCTGCTGGAGCGCTTTGTATTTTTCGCATCCCTTGTATGATGCTGGGTGTCCATACTTATTGCACAGCACGCAAAATATTTTTTCTCTTTCGGATTCTGGAATTTCTTTTAAGGAACATTTTCCAATTTCGTGTTGATCTTTACATTTAACGCATCTTGAAGGTAAAAAACAGTTCGATGCGCTATGGAAAAAGCCTTGGCAGTTTCTACATTGCGGTATCTCAGGTTTTCTTAGGGCCTCCCAACGAATGCATCGATAAAGTAGACCCTTAATGTTTTTTAGATCATTAACATTACTTTCAGTGCTTATTTGCACTAAAAATATAGGTAGTTCTATGCCGTTTTTTATTGAATCTTTAGTTGAGAACTGGCTCACTTTCACAAATTTTAAGTTTTCATTTTCGAATTTTTTTAGTTCATTTAGTATAGTTGCAGGCTCAGTATTACCACTTAAACCTTTCAATAAATAAGTTTTTGTTTTATTATCTTTAGGTGTGAATGTAAAGAAATTAGTTTTGGTTTTTTGTAAGTAAGCTTTAACTTTATTATAATCGGTCATGGAAGCCATGAACAGAGCTATTTTTTTATTTTTAAACTCTTTTATTTTAAATTCATTGATTTTAAGACCAATTGATATAAATTCAATCAGTTCATTGGAATCCACATCAAATATGTTGAGTGGTGGTATTTTGTTGTTTTTTGGTTTGTTTGGTGTTTTTTCGTTACTTGAATTTTTTTGTTCAATTAATATAGTATTTGGCAAACCGGTTTGTGGTGCAGTTGCATTGTTTTTGTTAGACACATGCCTTTCGAATTTTTTAATATATTCATCATCACAATCTTTATCGTTATCAAGAATTGCAAAGAAATTATTGCGAGATTGTTTAGAAATTGTTTCACTATTCATGGTGTTTTTTCTTTTAAGAGTTTTTTTCTCAGTATTTAATGTTGTGCACTTGTTTATATTGTTTTTGTCATTATTTATGGTTGAGTTTGAAGCCAAAGGCTCACTCATTGTTTAATTTAAATATTGTTTTTAAACAGACTTATTCTTTTTTTTTTTGTTTTTTGAAACAAAAACAAATTAATGTAGAAAATAAAGAAGTAATCAATAAGCTTCTCAAAAATTGTAACTCGCGTAAACGAAATATTAAGTTGATCTCCGCTAAACGTCCGTCTTTCATGACAGTCACGATCGAACTCGAGTGGAAAATACATTTTATATTAACAAAAACACAAAATCAAGATATTGGATGTTGCAAACACTTTACCCAACTCAAAATGCCATACGAAAATATAAGAAATGTTTATGAAATTTATATGTAAATCTGTTGGAAGCACAAGAAATTATATTTTAAAAGCCCTTTATATCTTCTTGGCCATTTGTTTTTTGGTGTTAAAGCAAATAGCAAATTGGCTGAGTTGTGTTGTGTTTTTCTTTACATTTTTGCGGCTTTTCTTCGCTCATTTTCTTTATCTGACATTAAGTACGTCTTAATTTTTGACAAAGTTATTTCGAAAATAAACCCTTTTCATTTACCCACAACAAACAGCCAGCCAGCCAACCATCTGTTAATTTTTCTTCGTGTTTTCCAACTGTACTTAAATAAGTATTTTAACGTTAAATCCTTTAGACGTTATTTATTTCTGTACGACTTTTTTTGTTTGTTTATTTGTTTTTTGTTGTTGTTGAATTGTTTATTATATGAGTACTTAGGACTGTTTGCATTTATGTGATTGTGTAACAAAAAAAATGTGTCTGTATGTAAAATATAGGCGAATTCGAGAAAAGTTTTGTTGTTTATTACTTTTGGCTATTTGTGCTCCTATTTTTGTGCTTTCTATCCATTCATTCATTCGTTTCTTGTTAACAATGACCGTATTATTTATGTTTCTATTTGTTTTCTTAATCAAATGTACAACCTTTGGCAAATGGCCTGGTTGTTTTGCCTTTTTCATTAATTTTTCTTACGGTTTTTGCCATTTTTTCTCGTCTTAATATGCGGGAGGTCATTTTAATCTGCAACTCTTTACGACTTAATTTGTCATAGATTTCCAAATTATGTCATGTTTACAATTTTAACAACGTATTTTAGTTAGTTTTGAATATGTATGTATTTCGTTTGTTGTTGTGATGTAAAGATATAAAAATAATTCCAGTAGAGTAATTACCCGAAAGAATTTTAATAATTCCACAGCATAATGAATACTGTATCAGATTATTACTAAATTTAATTTTTCATAAGAAATAAATGTTTCCCTTAAGGCAATTTAAATGAAAGAAATAGAAAATATAAGTACATATAGACATATTTAGGTTAAATAACGAAAATTATTAAAGAGAAGTCCTAAATATTAATCTGTATGTTTTTGTCATACTTAGAATTGGGACAAGAATAATGAAGTTTCTGGTTTTCTGAACTGTTGTACCTATACAATAATCTTACGGAAGCTGCGACACAATTACTAATAGTAAGTCTATCAATTTATTGATTTAAATATAATTGGATCTGTAGGTATATTAGATACGATATCTGACCTAGTTGATTTTGATTTCGAGTAAAAAAACAAAACTAATTCACAATAATACACACACTTAAGTTGCACTTTATAATGCAGTTGATGTTAAATCTAACAGCGCCAATGATAAATTAACTATTAGCCACTACTTATACACACCGCCATCTTCCTTCCTGTAGCTTCATGAATGGTATACATGTTCAAAACTTGAATGTTCAAAGTTCATGTTAGCAGCTTATACATTTAATGTTGCCATACTTACAAACAATGCTAATAAGTTTGTGCTATCAACATTGTTGATAACTAGAAACGTCTATTGATGGACATGTTTATAAACATAATGAATATTGCAAGCAGTCGTTACAGACCTTAACATTAACATTGAAAGTGCAATTTCGTAACAATATTTATTTTTTTTGGATTTGAGAGCTCATAAAAAATGTCAGTTTCAGGTATTATGATCATTTTTAAAATTTTAGTATAATTTTCATATTATTGTGTAATTTATTAGAAATAGGAGGATATTTTTTTAAAAAAATATTTGGACATCCATTACCAAAGTTATTTGTAAAACCCAAAATAAAGTTAAGGTAAAAAAGACATATATAATTTTTTAAAGCCTATCTCCTACAATTCGTTCATACATCATTTTGCAATCGGATCAGTAGTTTTGCAAATCGCATACACTTTATGGTTATTCACAGCGATTGGTTTACGAGAAATTCAATTATTTGAAATTATTATTTTTACATTTTATTGAATAAAATTATAAATAATAAGACAAAGTAGAAAAGTCAAAAAATCATCCTTTTTTTAAAACTCCAATATTCTACACCATTTCCATTAATTCTAAATAAATTTAAAACACATTCTAATTCTATTTCAGAAATTTCCAATTATTTTTCAGAAATTTGTAATTGTATTTCAGAATTTTTATTTTTATTTCAGAATCTTCCATATGTGTTCAGAATTTAGTTTATTTTATTTAAAACTTTTCTAATTATATTCAGAAATTTCCAATTGTCCTTCTGAATATTCTAATAAAAATGTCTAAAATATAATTGGAAAATTCTGAAATACAATGGAAATTTGGGAACTACAAATAGAAAATTCTGAAAAACAATAGAAAATTTTAAATTTCAATTAGAAATGTCTGAAATAGAATTAGACATTTCTCAAATATAATTGGAAGTTTCTGAAAAACAATTGGAAATAGAATTACATATTTCTGAAATATAATTTGTTCTGAAACACAATTAGAAAATTCTTCTTCTGAAATGGTGTAGTAGTAGATTTAAATATTTTTATTCTTATTATTTGTTTATTTATTGAATAAACTATTGTTATTTGCATATTTATAGCAGCAAAAACAACCACAACAACATTAAGATGAAATAAAGAAAAACAAAATGAAAAGAAAAGTCGTTTACTTTGATGCAAATTGTAACATAATCAGCATCTAAATGCGCACAAGGATATTTGTGGTTGGTTGCATTATCATCACATTACATTGCAACCATCAACAGCAGCAACGAGCAACAGCCGCAGCAATAACAATATCAAAATTACAAACAAATAATAATAATAAAATAGAAAAACGACAATAACAGCAATAAACTTGCATACATAGAAGAAGAAGATATTTAAAAGGAAAAAACTAAAATAAATACACCAGAAAAAACAACGAGAAATTGCAAAAAACGCAATGGAGCAATTCAGTGAAATTCTAAACTACAACATAATGATGTACTTTTACAGTGGGTATACAAACATATATTTGGATGCATACATTTCTGCTCAAACTGGTATAAATGGTAAGTGAGGGGGTTGGGGGGTTTGTTCCAATGAAAAGTCTAAAGCAAAAGTTGACAATGTTGATGATGTTTGCTGAATATTCAATGCAATTATCATGTAACCTCCAGTGCTTCCCTTCCATTTTTATTATTTTTTATTTCTATTTGTATGTGTATGCTAATGGGTGCTGTCTACTGTGGCAACTGCTTTTGCCACATGACGACATTAAGCTGCACAAAAGTTTTGTATTTCAATTATCGAGATCAGTGCAACAAAGATACATGCAAATGAAAAAAGGTCGTTGCGCTGCATTGAACAGTTCTTGTACATCGACAGACACCACCAATCAGTATTTAAAAGTTTTTCTGCAGCAACAACAACATCTGCAGCAGCAATATCTTTGCTTAGTGTCTTAGTGTACATTTGAATTTGTAAAACGTTTACAATTTCACAAGTATCAATAGATTATTACATTTTTTTCTTTTCATTTTTGCTGCTCTTCTTTATCATCTTTTATATAAAGTCAAATATGTATTAAGGATTGAGTTAAATTAAAATCTTTTTCCATTCTAAAAAAAAAACCGAAACTATTAATTTCCGAAAAATATTGTTATTTTAGTTTTAGATAATGTTCAGTTCTACCCTTAACAACCTTAGATTGTATACTTCTTTAATCTTGATTTTTCATCTTGAACTGAAATGTTTTCTGAACGAACAAATATTGGTATTAGGCTGATACCTAAGCCGGTCGGTCTCTGGAAATAAGGATAATAAATAATATCAACTTAATAAGGATCCAGAATGTTCGCAAATAAACATTGTAGAAATTACAAACGGAATATCAAACCTACGGAATATGGGGCAGAATCAAAATATTTTCGAAATAAATTTGCCATTTCTAACTGGATGATCCGATTGGCATGAAATATTATATATACATAGTAGTGTTTTATGTCGATGGACCCTTAATATACCTTGGTAAGCGCTGTGGGGTCTCAAAGTATGTCACCTCAGAAATGCAAAAATTTGGTTTGTCGAAAGTTTGTCATATTCGCCTACACTGGCTTAGTTTTTTCATAATATCGGCCACAATATATGTTTGATTTTATTCACTTGTCCTGTTAATAAAATATGCTAATAGGTGTTTCCCTAGACCCTGCGGTATAAAAATGTAGTATACAATATCACAATTTTTGTCTAAATATACAAAAAAATTTCACTTCACCATTGAAAGGATATATGCTACTTTTAAAAAATTTAACCAAATTTCACATACAATTACATTTCAAAGTATTTTACGAATTGTAGTATGAAAAATTTTCAGGTTGTGTAAATTAAATTTTATTTTCCATCAAACATATATATTTTTATACTTGATAACGTTTTATGAGTTTTTAGGGAAAAAAAATGTAAAAATTTAAGTTCACCATTTAAAGGATTATAATATTTTTGGAAAATTTAACCAAATTTCGCACACAATTACATTTCAAAGTATTTTACGAATTGTATTAAGAACAATTTTCAAAAAATTAATTTTTCAAAAAAAGGATATATGGCAGGATGTGTAAATTAAGTATTATTTTCCATTAAACATATATATTTTTAAACTTGGTATTGTTTTAGGAGTTTTTAGGCAAAAAAATCTAAAAATTTAAGTTCACTAATAAAAGTCGGATTTACCATCTCCAATTTTAATGAAATTTACCACATGCATAATATATCCAATATGTTTCTCATATCAGTGACATTTTCAATGGAAGCTCATTCCGATATAAAAATATCGCGATTTAAAAATTTGTTAATATTGTCCAAAATTATATACAAATAATTGCCTATAACTTTAAAACTACTCAAAGACCAGCATATTTTTTGACTCCATTTTAAAGCCACAGATATTGTCCTTAAAATGTTGTGAATTAAATTATTTACTTCCAAAAGGTTAAACGTCAATATACGGATTATATATGCAAAAAATATCAAAGAGCGCGGTGTTAAAAATTAATAAGTTACCTAAGTCTAAGTGTCGAAAAATAGGTAAATTTTAAATTGAATTTTGCGGAAATTTTGAATTTCATATACAAATCTTAGCCCCTGGAAAAGTACAAATTTTTAATATTTTCTAAAAGCTTAACATGGGATATATAATTTTTGGAATAATTAAGAAAAAATGGAAGAATATTGGAAGAATATTCCTGCATTAATTTAACTGATCTCATTCTCCACAATACACTCAGATTTATAGAAAGTTTAAAGAGTGAAATGAAAAATACTCACACACAGAAATACCCAAGCAAAATGAATAAATGGCTGGCTGGCTGACTGACTAAATAAGGGGGAATGTTGTACTTGGTCGGTTGGTTGATTCTTTGGTTTACTGCTTGGTTGCGTTTTATCTACCATCGTCATCATCATCTTTGTCAACATCATTATATTCATTATTAGTTGAGATTTTCTCTATGCAAATGTATATAATGTATCTAGTTAGAGTTTGTCATGGGGTCACAAAAATAAAAATAAAAATTGAAACTGAAACTGCAATGGCCATTATTGATTTTATAAAAGCATGTCGACCTATGAATCTTCAAATTCCAACCATTCACTGATTCATTTATCATTTACGAGCATTATCAATGTACAATTGCATTGAATTAATTTTACACCAGCCAACAATGCAACGAACGAATGGAGGGACGGACGAACGGACGGACTTGTTGATGGAAGTCATGCAGAAAACTCGGTTGTTTGTTTTGTCGTCATCGTTATGCGATTTGCTTGCTGTTGCTGCTGCTGCTGATGATGTTGCTTCTGCTGCCACAGTCATTTGCAGCATTTTACTTCACAATGAGGGTGAAGACCAAACAAAAAAAAAAAAAACTCACTGACTGACGTACTTACAGATTTACACACTGAATAAACACAGCAAAGAAAAAATAAATAAATGATATAAATAATAAACTTACAGCGCGTGTTCAAAACTATAAAAATGTTATTAAATTACAATTTGTTTTCAATGGGATTAATACTCGTACAAGAATGAATGAAAGAAATAAATACAAACTAAAACAATACAATTGAACAAAAAAGAAATGAGTTTATTATTACGAGTGCAATTTCTTTCTCATTTATTGTTGTTTGTTATAAAATATCATTTAAAACAGTCAATGGCAATAATAATTATTTTTATTTTTTTATTCTACATAAATATTCTTGCTTGCCATTATTATTTTTCTACTTTTTTTTTAATTTTTTGTTGCTTTATTTTCCTTTTTTTATGGCATTTTGAATTTCGTGGTGATTTTCCACTTGGAGTATTTTAATTGAAAGAGTGTTAGAAACTATTTTTTAGTTTGTTGGTTCGTTTATCCATTTTACTTCTACTACTATGCAACGATACGTTTATTTCTATTCGAAACTTCTTTTGTTTTCGAATCCTTTTGCTGAAACCCATTGGAGTTTCCGTTTCCTTTTTCGTTTATTTTGTTTTTTACGACTGAATATTGTTTTTAATTAAAAAGATTTTTAAATGTCTCTATAACGATTTGTATGCTTTCGTATTAATGTTTGTTTGTGTATCTTTCAGTTTGTTTATTGTATTTTCAAGTTTATTCCTTTATTTTACTTTTGTTTTAGCTCTCGCCGGCAAAATGTATTGTTTGTCTTTTTTTTGTTTTGGTTTTTGTTTAATATTGTCGCCGTTTTTTATTATCGTTGCAATATAATTAAGTTGGTCTTGCTGTTTATGTATTTATTATTATTATGATTTCGTTTTTTTTATTATTTTTTTAAAATTTTTGTTCCTGTATCACAAAATTATAACTCCAGCAAAACTCTCCCAACTGCAAATGCAAACAATCTATTCATATACTGCATTATTGTTTCGTTTAGAATTGCAGGTTGTACCCGATGTTTTGGGGACCATTATTTATGATATATTATGAAAATATAAAGAAAACTTGTATATATTTTGTATATGGGCGATTTCATGACGAGTGAACCAACTTTTGAAATCGATGTCTTCTGAAATTTGCACCAAGTAATTCAGACTCAATATTTCAACAATAACGGTCAAGAACTCTCTGAGTTAGACGGGGTCAAAATTTGACATTTTGGCCAAACGGGTGTTTTTTTTTATCAATGTAATTTATTAACTATTGTTCTTAGCAAAATGTGTTCCAAATAGTTCAGATAGCTATTTCTTCAATGTTTCGAAAAAAAATTAACTCAAAAAAATTTTTTTTGAGTTACAAAACATTTATTTTTGTAACTCAAAAATTCCACAAAGCGACCAAAAAGCTCTTAAAGGAATAGACCTAAGCTTTCTTTTGAGCAAAAAAAAATAAAAAAAGGTCCCATTTTAAAAAATAAAGTCAAGAAGTTTTTGATTTTGCCAAAACAATCAAAAAATGTGTATCTTGAGTTACAAAACACCCATCTTGAAAAAAATTTTAGATTTTGCAAAACAAAAAGTCAAGAATTTTATGTCTGGAGTAACAAAACATTTATTTGGGTAGATATCCCACTCTAATCCCATTAAGATACCAAACAGGTCTTCAAGGAAAATATCTAAGCTTTCTCTTGAGAAAAAAAGTCAGCGCTGTTTAGAAAAAACGGGCTAGATTGTCGCGTTTCAATTGAAGTCCTTTTAATTATTTATTAATTTTTCTTAAAAATTTCTTATTTTTATGCACTTTTTTAGGGCTAACAAGCAATGACATCAGGGGAACTTTCGATTAAATTCAAATTATTAATTTATTTCAGTGATATAATATCTTAATTTGGGTAAAGACATACGAAATTTCCATACAAAATCTGTTTCATAAACCTTTGATAAATTTATAAACTATTTATGCATATGGGGGAAAGTCTATTAGAATTAATTAAATTTTAATTTGGTTTTGACAAGAATCTACCATTAAATAAATGAAATTAAGAATGCAGAGTATGAATTTAGTATTTCCTATTGTATTTATATGTCCATTTTAAAGTCCACCTAAATTTGACCATCAATTGTTTGCACTTCTAGTTAAAGCCATACTGTTTTCTGTTGCCCCTTTGAGTTGCATGGAGTTTTATATATTTTCCACTCTTATTCCTTTGTTAGAATTTCTCATTTAGTCGTTCTTTTTTTATAACTACTTATATATAATTTGCGTTTATAAAGTGATTTTCTGTGTTTTCTTAATTGACTTGCGGCAATGTTTTTGTAACTTGTTGTTCGGTTTAAATGTTCAAAGAGCTTTTTATTTTTTGTATTTTAATTTTCGTTTAATTTTTACTTTGTCATTATTGTATTATTTTTTAGTTGTTGTATAGTATTTTCTGCAAAGTGCATCACAATAATTTCGTACAAGCAAATGGAATTCTGTTTATGATTCTATACAATTTACTTGTCAAACTCTAAGTGGAAGAGTGATTAAAAACTTGAAACAAAAGATAGTGTTAGTATGTAGTAGCAATTTAGAATCTGCTACTGTCTTTCTATATAGTAACTTATTATTATTATTATTAGATTAAATAGTTACGGCATAGAATAGAAGAGAGACAAGTTTTTGTCGTAGTTAATTATAAAATGAAAGACTAATGTAATATTTTGCTATATTATCTCTTTTATTCATTATACTGAAAACCATACACAAAAGGATACATACGTATTACAGATGATTATACAAATTTATTTATTATAATAATTAGCACACACGATATTTAAGATATTTATTTATTAAATGTATAAAATACAACCACAATTTAACATTGAAAATATGATACAACAATTTCCATTTCATTTCATTGAACATCTGTTTACCAGTTCTCTCTGTATCTTAATAACACTCATAAAAAAACAAAACATTCTAGATACGAGTCTGAATAGATGCAAAACCATTCATTCATTTATTTATACGTTAATGCCACTAATAAAGACAACATTTTTATTATTATCAGTTTTGTTGGCCTTATATTGACCATTAAATGTAAATCGACCATAAATATCTAAACGGTCATTTACACATTGTTAAATACTGCATAAATATTTTGTGAAAATAATAGAGCGGTTTAGTCATACTCAGTGGCAGTGGCAGAGTCTCATATTTTCATAATACGAAAATTATAGTAATAGTCGCTGATAGTTAACAATATCATGGAAATATCTTATATTTTTCAGTATAGGAATGTTAAAATATTTTTATAAGGGTTAAAAAAATAATCGTAAACAGCAACAGAGATCATGACATCTCTTTTAGGATTAGTTTTTTCAAACGAAATATTAATTTTCGCAGTTTATCATAGTCGTAGTTTGTAGTAATTTCTACAGTTAAACTATATAAAGGTTAATGTAAAAGAAACTGCAATACTATTTTCATGTTTCCTTGATCCGGCAGGAAAAGCGAGGAAATTTTTTTTTAAATGTGTAAATAAAATTAATTTTGTGTGTGTTTTTCCACACAAGGGCTAGACGACGAGGGTTCAAAATTTCGAATATTTGGAATTCCTTATTACAATGCAGCAAAAAGCGTTAAATAAATAAATCCGTTTTATGTGCTAAATTTATCCCTGAAAAAGATTAATTTTGTGTGTGTTTTTCCACACAAGGGCTAGATGAGGTTTAAAAATGATGAATATTTGGAATTCCTCATTACAATACAGCAAAAACTTTTATATTTATTGGAAAAATATGGAAATTAACTCATTTATGCATTTGGGGGCAAAATTACCAGAAACAAGTAAGAGAGCTATATTCGGCAGTGACGAATCTTATATACCCTTCACCAAATTATACTTCAAAATACAAATTTTAAATATTTTTAGGTAAACAATATTTTTTTTTTCAAAGTTGTTTTTATCGAATTGTTATTTTAAATATTTTTTTTAAATTTTAAATTTTTTTTTAATTTAAATTAAAAAAAAAATGTTTGGTTTTTTAAATTTTTTTTGGTGTAATAAAAAATTTGGGTTAAAAATATTTTTTCCGATTATGACCCATTGTAGGTCCAACTTAATATGGTCTTATATACGTCGTTGCAAAGGTCTTTGAAATATTTATCATTAGATATCCATATTGTCTATATTAATGACATAGTAATCCAGATATAGGTCAAAAACCGAGGTTGTCCTGGTTTTTTCCTCATATCTCAGCCATTTGTGGACCGATTTTGCTAAATAGGAAACTTCTCGAAAGCATGTCTGACAGAATTATTGAAGATTTGGATCCCGAAGATATTTGGGATCTTCAGAAAATTGATTTCAACCGCTATTTATAAGGATCGAGAATATACATACTTTATTGGGTCGGAAAATTATATTGTGGAAATTACAAACGGAATGACAAACTCTCACCAACTATAAAAATTAATAAATAGTTTATCAAAAAATCATGTTATTTACAGTGAAATTTATTTAAATAGATTTTTTTCATACATTTTGTACAAAATCGTTTCCTTTAAAATTGAAAATAATATAACACGATGGACGAGGAGAGATGAGATTTTTTAGTCTATTGTTTTGGTAAGCTACATAAAATTAATTTTTTTAAATCGTTTTTATTTGAGACACAACATTGTAGGACTAAAACAGGACAAAGACCTGACAAAACCCTGATGACGCAGATTTTAATAAATTTGTTCAGGTAGATTCGAATTGGTTTTTGAGTCGGTTAACCTGTTTAAACAACTAATACTTATTTTACTTATTGATTGGCTGATTCCTCTTCGAATTTATATTTAAGTATAAGTATTACTTATTTATTTACTTTTAAGTAATAGTTCTATGTATAATAAACTAAAAATTTTAAAGTTTTATTTTATCTAAAATCGGTATTTAAAAAATAAAAATAATAATCATGAATACTCTACATAAATATAGCAGTAAGAAAATGAAAAACAAGAATCCATTTCCCATAATCCAAAACTCATGAATGAAAGCAAACAAATACTGCAGTTTGGGAGCAAACAACAAATATTTACATTAGTCCAGCCCTTGAAAAATAATTTTTTTCCGAATCAAGGACAATCGTATAACAAGAAAATTTTAATCGATTTGCGGTGCAGATTCTTGTTAGCCAATTGCTTAAAATTTTGGATTAATAAGATTAAGACACTAAAGAACAAAATTTTACCAAATCAACCTTTCAAGGTCCGGACTATTGTATATTTGTAAATATAGTTAAAGGGAAAACCAACTGACTAAATATTACACTGTTGTGGATGTATCACCATCACCGCCATGGCAAAAATCCATCCAGAGAGAAAAAAATAAAAAGTAAACAAATAGCAGAAATGTAATATGATAATGTAATGGTGGATGGAAAACAGCGAGTGGTTTTGTTTTTTTTATCCGTAAACACAAGGAAACTCAAATAACAACCAAAAGCAAAACGATAAAACGAATGAAGCATCCCTGAAGTTGATAAAAAATTCTGTTTTATATTTTCCATACGTGTATATACGAAAGTAGGAGTATTTATGGAATAAAAACTATTCCATAGTTACACCAAACTGACCGCAAAAATATTGCGGGGCTAAACAGAAGAGAGAAAATTAGCTATTTTAAAAAAAAAATTGTAATTTTTTACAAATGTTTTTAGTTGTTTTGTTAGTAGATGAGCTACAACTAGCTCAATGGTAGAAAATGAAAAAATAAAAATTAAAATAAACAAATGAATTTCTGCTGAGAATATGAAATTTCATTTGAAATAGTACTTAATGTTGGTGATTAAAAATAAATTTTTAAAATCGAAAACCATTGATGAAGGAATTAAAAGTGTATGAGGTACGAAAAAAACTAGGATAGTTAACTATAAATGTAGTTGTTAGTGAAAACCTTTATACACAAAATAAAATTTTGAAGTTTACTTTAGGTTTATGTATAGGTATATGATTTTACCTTTATTGAAAATAACAGTTCTTTTTAGGGTTCATTTTTCTATGCTGTTATTACAAATTTCACACTTTTCTCAACTTTCATAACAATTTCTAAAATATTTCGCTATACTTTCATAAAAAAAACGTTTTAAAATTTTACCTAAACGGTTGATGTACGGTTTCAGTAAATCTTTCCGAGAATATTTATATTATCTGGATTTTAATATTCTTGAAAATGCTCAAAAGAAAAGAAATTGGTCTAATTCTCCAAAATATGGTGAAAAAAGTCTAAAAAGTTTTTTATAACACTTGGATTTTTTGGTCTGTCCCAAAGGTTTACGTTGTAGTATGACACATATGGATTTTTTTTAGGAAAACTTATTTACCAAAAAATTTTCTAACTTAGAAGAGTTGAGGTTCAAAAATTAATTTTTTTTATTGAAATTGTGTTTTTGGTTCCACTTAATTATTTGTTGAAATTGTTGATTAAGATATAAATTGCAACCATTTTATTTTCCTTTCAATTTATAGCAGTATGTATGTATTATTTTACTTTGTTTGCATGACATTAGTAACGTAATAAATGCTTTTACTTCAACATCAAATACATCAAGATGAATATCTCAAAAGCTGCAATTATGATACATACAAACATACATACATATTGACCACTATTCTGTGGTATGACTACAATGTTTTCTGGTACAACATTTAAAATATAACAAACAAATGATGAAAAACTGTTTTACATTTCTATTTTGATATGTTTGTAAATTAGACTGATCCTTTAATCATAATATTCAGAAACTGAACAGAACTAAAATATATTGGCATATTTACCAAATTATTGCTAGCAAATTGTAGTTACGACCTAATAATTACCCAGCTAATTATTAAATTATTATATGTCTGTATATGTTCATGAAGACAAAAGCTTTACATATTAATGCAAACTCCCGGAATTTATTTGCGATTGGTGCAAGCGAAATAGAAGATTTCAGCCAATACTGCTATCTTGGGAGTATTATTTCTATTGCAGAAGGCAGCATACGAAAAATGCAGTCTTAAATGCCAATGTAAAATCTACCCTTCTGTACGGCTGCGAAATTTGGAACACTGCCACTCGTGATATACGAAAAATGCAAGTATTCATGAACTGCTGTCTTTGCAAGATGCTACGTGTATTCTGGCCGAGAACCATATATAATCATACGCTTTTGGAAAAAAAACAACAAATCCTGGATCGGCCACACCCTTAGAAGGCAGCCTAACGACATCACTAGAACTGCCATAGGCTGGAAGGGAACAGAAAAATGGGACGCCAAGCTCATACATGGAGAAGGCAGATTCAGGTCGAAGTTAATATCAGTGCCAAGAGTTGGGGAGAAGTGAAGGCACAAAATAGAGAGATGTTTAAAAATTTTATTGAGGCTCTAAGCTCCTTGCAGGAACGACGGGAACATATATATGGGTATTTGCTGAGGTCACGAACGTACGTTTTTGATGACCAAAGAATATATAAAAAACAACTTGTCTTAGCATTTTTTTCCGATTCGATAGCATTTTAGTAGCTCTATGTTTAGTGCAAAAGATGGATTTCATCGACTTTAACTTTTCATAATGATAGTTATAAACATGTGGTAACGTACGCAAAATAGAAGTCAACTTTGCAAAAATCAGCGAAAAGGAACGTAATATTTAAAAGCGATTAATTTATTTTAAAAGTGTATTAATGTAGGCCTCCATTAGGTATTTACACAATATAAAATATCTCTGTTGGGTTTTGTTGAATTGGCTTAAGTACCGGTCACGAACGTACTAGTCGCAAACGTACGATTTTTCCATATGTTTTTTTTTATTATTATCGAAATGCATTTTCCCATAAATATCTTCAAATTTCCTTAGCAAACAAGTAAGAAAGTATCTTCGGTCAAGCCCGACCATATAATACCCTACACTGAGTAACATTTTTCTTTTAAAAATTCAATAATTTATATTCGTGAGTGATTTTCGAAGTGGGCCTTATATGGGAGCTATGACCAATTATTGACCGATCACCATGAAATTAGGTCGTAGTTTATGTATATATGAAAGTTATTTATGTTGAATTTTATGTGTATACCAACATTTGTATGAGATATATGAACGTTAAAGTGATTTACGGAAGCGGGTCTTATATGCGAGCTATGATTAATTATGGACCGATCATAATAAAATTTGGTGACATGAATTCGGTATATATAAACCTTATTTGGAGCGAAACTTGTGTTAAACATTTACGACCGATAAGGTCCAATTTCGGGAGGACATATGTATGGTGAAATAATGGACCGATTATAGTCAGTTTCAATAGACATCCTCGTTGGGCCGAAAAAATTATCTCCATGCAAATTGCAGAACCCTAATGCACAGAAATGCATATGGGCAATCCCATGTAATCGTACGCCTATAGAGTGAAATAGGTTTTGCAAAAATAAGAGTATCTACAAAATAAGTTGGTCTTTATGTTGTTCAATATCGACCGAAATAAGGGAATTTATATCGTACGTGACATAAAACGGTACATGTAAAAAATGAGGTACATGTAAAAAATGCGAATAAACCAAATATGTTTGTTTTATAATCTGTCATATTCAAATACAAACAATCTTTGGATGACTTTATAATAAATAAAATTTAATATAGTACGTGACATACCGTACGCGACAGATTTTTCACTTATAGCAATTTAATATATACTAGGATCGCCTGGTGGCCGAAATCCGACCACTTTTAAAACGCTTTTTACCACTTTTATGGAAAGAATTTTTAAATATTTTTTTATATTGTGCACATCTAGAGAAAAAAACCTTTTAAACCATATGTGTTTCATCAATATTTTTGGACAATAACATACTTAAAAGTGTACCAGAAAAAAACGTGTGGGCTATTTATATATAAGATTCTGTATAGGTTTGTATACAAAAACTAGAAAACAAATAGAAAATATATATTTGGTTTCAAAAAAAAACAAGATAATAATAGAAAAAAACAATCAGAGTCAAATTCATTTCATACTATATACTAGTTAGGCACTTAGTTGTTATCGACACCATCTAGGCTAATTAAATTAAAAAATTAAAGTTATATATTTGCTCTTAAAAAATTTGTAATAAGCCCTAAACACCTTCACAAAGTAAAATATTAGTATTTTTCCTATTCAAATCATCTTTAAAAATGTTTCAAGGGTTTTTGTTTTTTCAGTCGTGGTTGACATTATCATGGAATTGCCCATATGTATCTATCTATGTATGTGTATAAGTATAAGGACTTGTAAGTGAGTATTTTTCCATTTATTTGTTTTAACTCTGTATCAATTTGTTTTCTCTTTTATTTTAATTTTTCAGTTGCATTTTTGTTGGATTATTTTTCGGTATTTGTTTCATTTAAAAAAATTGGAAATAGTTTAGTAGAAACAGGGATCAAATGATGCATTTGTTGGGTTGGTTAGAAGGGAGATTATCAAACAAATTGCTTCATTTATTCATTTCATTCATTCAATCATTCATTGTGTGTCACACTACTGTTTACAATACGATTTCGATTTTTCTGTTTGTGAAATTGTGTCTTTATTTTTGTAAATTGGTGTATTTGTGTTGCTGCAACAATAACATTGATGTTGCTACTGCCACTGCCATCATCACCACTACCATTTCTATATATGTTGTACGTAAATAGTGTTGCTGCAGTAATGCTTTCAATAAATTGTGAGATATTCTTGTTATTTTTCTATATTATTTTTTACCAATAAAGTTATTTGGCGCTACATTGATGGTTCGTTGGTTGGTGGTTGGCCGTCTTGTTTGAGAAAGGTGGCCAGAGGTGCTTAAAGGTGGTGGTAGCTTCATGTAGTTCATGGTTATTTTATTATGGATCCACATGTAAAAATATTTATATGTATAGCATAAATGTAAAATGCTTAAAGCTATTGAAAAATGTTCGTGCAATATTAAAGTCATGTAGATAGATATTTGCAATTGCTTTTTAGTTTTTGGAACTTATTCAAATATTGATTGTTAAATAAAACCGGAAATGAATTGGCAGAACACAACAAAAGAGGAGAAAGTTAAAAAAAACTAATATACAAAAGTGGATTCAAATAGACGATTACAATATAAATTACATTCCCATGTTACAAAATATAAAAGATACGGTACGTTACGTTACATATAGCTGAGACAAATTTGTTTGCTTATTTATAACAAAAAAAAAAAAAAGAAAGCAAAATCCATTCAATACTTGAGCAAATTGGAGATATGATTAAAATTTAATAGAAATGTTTGCTGCTTAGAATGTAAATTTAAAACCAGTAAATAATAATGCTTTTGAAAACTTTCCAATTAAATAGTTTGGTTGTACATGGTTATTTGTTTTATATATTTAATTCCTGTGCAAATGATAACAATGCTTTTGTCATATTTATCATCAGTTACAAATACTTTATTTGAGTAAATTCCCTAAATATTAAGTCTAGACTTGAGCTGTGTTTTTAGGTTGTTTTTCCTATAAAATATTGTATAATTGCCATTATGTAATTTTTCTGTTTGTTTAGAGTTTTTGCTTTCGTTGTTAGTCTGGTTGAATTAAGGAAACTCCCAAAAGAATAAACACATCTCACACAAATGAATGAACCTAAAAGCAGGAAAAACAAGAAATAAAAGTAAGAGAAAAATATGTATAAAAAAAGTAAAAAAAATATGTGCATCAAAGCGTTAAATTAAATTGCATTTTCCGGACACTAAGGGTGTTTGTAGCTCATAAATTACACATAATGTGCATCACACAAACACACTCTCCTCGTAGTTAATGCAACCCAACAAAAGGATTAAAGCTTTCCTTGAACTTTTTGCAACTTTTACAAAACCCAGAACAAAAATGTGATGTAAAAAAAAACATAAAAAGAAGGAATTATATTTTTAATTGAGTTGAAATATTTAAATTAAAGTACAATTTGTTGCTAAAGTAGACATGCACTCGTAGTAGATCCTTGGGAATGCAAAATTAACGCAATTAAGTAAATGTTATTAAAATGTTTAGTTCGAAAGAGGTGTTGGTTGGTTGTTGTGAAAATATTTATACATAACTAGTAGCAAAAGTTGTATAATTAAATATTTAAATTATGTTTAGCAATAGCAACATTAATTTTATAAAGTAAAAGTAATAAAGGATTTTAGCAACTTAATAGTATGGACTGCTTAAATATTTGGTAGCTACATAAAATTCAACATAAATAAGTTATGTGAGCATAAACATAAATCATACTATAAAACTTGGAAAGAGTCGGATAAAAATTGCTTTTAGTTTCAATAAAAAATCTTCTCAGGAGAATCTCTTTAATATATATCTATTGAATGTTGGTATCGAAATGAAATTTCCTTGAGATCGGCCACCTACATGGATATAACTGTTATTTTAATTGTTTTTACTTTGATTTGAAATAGTCAATGTATCATTGGTACATTCACATAGTGATGACCAGGGCACATAGTGATGCAAATGCATGTTTGCAGTCAGTAACTCAAAATCACTTTTGACAATTTATCTTTCCGAATCGAAGAATTTGCAACAAAATGGCATCGATTTGTTGTTGCATATTTTTGCATATTTTTCTTTACATGCATATATTTAGCATATTTTTCCATTTTATTTAATTTTCTTTTGATATATTTTTGTAGCAGCAAATAGTCTAAAGGTATTTTATTCAAAACTTATTCATAAAACATGTTTATCACATGGTTTACGTCGAGTAGCCGAAGAAATTAGATCTCAATTTGAAGATATAGATCTATTAATTTCGAATGGAGAAAAGCGTTTTTAAAGGAAAAGAATCCAGTACAATTACGTACACATTTCGATTCTTTTGAATTCATTTGCGCGTCCCGAAATCGTTTTCCGAATTTTCAGCACTTAACTTTTAGGCCTAGTGTCACAATATTCCACCTGGCACTCTTTGAAATTTATATTATTCTTGTATTAAATATGTATTTCAAATAAAAACTAATTACACGATCCATAAGTGGGAATGAATACGAATCCTTTATGATGGGACAACAATCTAGATATAGAAATATCACCATGGAGAATAAGGGATCACATTTGTCCAAGATTGAAAATTTGAAGAAGAGAAAATTTATGGAATATAACATAACATTCAACCCTGAATGGTTTGTTAATAATACGACAATAAATATTCCCGATGATAGCAAATGGATTCTTTCTCTAGGTTCAAAATTTGCTTTACCAATCAGTAACGGGAATTTTTCTACGATCGGATTGATAGCAGATTTGGAACAATGGGTACAAACCCTCACGGATGATAGAGAAAAGGATATCATCAGATCTAAGATAGCAAACAGAATTATGACGCACCGAAGAACAATGAAGAATAATGACAAAGATAAATTCATACTAAACATTTATGACGATACAAGAAGATTCTTGAAACGATATAAGGATAAGATAATCATAACTAAAGCAGACAAGGGAAACAAGACAGTTTTAATGTACAAAAAGGACTACTACGAGAGAATGGATGAGTTATTGAAAGATAGAAACACATACAAACGAATTTTGATAGACCCGACACAAAAATTACAGAGGGCAAACAACAATCTTATTATGGACCTATATAAGAAAGAATATATAAGTATTTATGATAAGAGAGTATTAACATCAAACGCAGCAACGGCCCCCAGGCTTTATGGACTTCCTAAAATCCATAAACTTAACAATCCACTTCGTCCAATATCATCATCGGTAGGAGTACCCTGTTACGAATTATCGAAACATATTGGGAAGATATTGAAGAACATTATACAGGAAAAATATAATATAAGGAACTCCCTGGAATTAAAGATGAAACTGGATACACTTACATTGGACGAAGATGAGATCCTTATATCTTTGGACGTGGTATCGTTATTTACAAACATACCTATACACCTAGCTATAAGCAATATTATGGCAAAATGGAGTTCACTACAGAATCACACCAAAATACCAAGAACACAATTTCTGAAGATACTTCAATTCTGCTTGAATGACAATAATTATTTTGTACATGACGACAAATTATACCACCAGACATATGGTATGCCAATGGGAAACCCTTTATCACCGACAGTTGCTGATATAATATTGGACTGCCTACTGGATCAAACATTAGCGGAGCTACAGGAGAGAAATATTAAAATAAAACTCATCACAAAATATGTCGATGATTTATTTGCTATAATAAAATATGAGGATGAGGACATGATACTAAAAACATTTAACTCATATCACAACAAGTTGAAATTTACGCTGGAGAGAGAAACGGACAACTCTATACCATACCTTGATATGAGAATACATAGGAATAACCAGAGGATAATAACAGATTGGTATATGAAACCAATTGCATCTGGACGATTATTGAATTTCCACTCAACACAACCCATGAGACAAAAGATGAATACAGCGATGAATCTAATTAACAAAGTTATGAAGATGAGTGACCGACAATTTGAAATAGGAAATATGGCGAAAATTAAGATTATACTGAAGAAAAATGACTTTCCAAATGATCTAGTGGATAAACTGATAATTAAGGTTAAAAATGGGAGTAATGATAATTCTTCACGGGAAAATGACAAAGAGGACACATCTGGCAACGCCAAATATTACAGTATACCTTTTATCCCAAGACTAACTGAGAACAACAAATTGAGAGAGATGATAAAAGACCAACAAATAATATTTGCACATAAACCAAACAGAACAATACACAGCTTATTTACACAAACAAAGACGAAGATTGAGTGCAGAGAACAAGGTGATGTAGTGTATCAAATTGAATGTGATGGCGGAGACAGTGAGGTCTGTGGGAAAGTGTACATTGGCACAACAAAGAGAAATTTAGGCGTGAGAATAGATGAACATAAGGCGGACATAAAGAGAGAAAAACAATCAACTGCACTATCACAACACTGCATTGAAAACGGACACAAACCAAACTTTGAAAGAGTGAAGATTTTAGATAAGGAAAAAAGGGAAAATAAGAGATATACGTTGGAGAGCTTGAGAATACAGCAAAAATCAGAAAGTGCAATAAATACAAAAGAGGATAAAGATAATACAAATGCAATCTACACCATTGCAATATTTTAGTAATAACAACAACTGTGATCGAATAAGACAAATTTACTGTGATATTTTATTTATTTTTGCATACATTTATTTTAATATTTTTAAGTTTTGTGTTGTGTTGTCTACTTATACAAAAAACTGTGATATATTTTATAAATGATGTAAACTTGACAAAAAAGATTATATGTAAGTAAATTTGTTGAATATGTAGATTATAATTATTGTTGTTATTGACCAGAATTTTCCTTTTGTATATTTATAATGTTACCAGATTAAAATAAAATTCAATCCCTGAAGAAGTTGGAAATAATACCAACGAAACGTCGGATTATATTGAAAATGATATAAATAATCTTTTATTTACATCAAATCACTGACCTTGAAAGCCTGTATATAGGAAACTATATAACTATCTATGAAAAAATAGTTTTTATTGCATATTTTTGCCATTTTTAGTGCATATTTTCTATCTTTATAGTGCATATTATAAGCGCATATTTTAGTGATGATAATCTCATATGGGCTGATAATCTCATATGGGCAATTCCACGACATTGACAACCACGAAACCCTTGAAAGTTTTTTTTCAAGATGATTTGAATAGGAGACAACACTAAAATGTTACTATGTAATTATTTAGAGCTTATTACAACATTTTTAATGCAAAAAATAATAGTTTAAACTGACTATATTTAGTTTTTTAATGTTTTAGGCTAAAATTGCGGCGAAAACTAAGCTCCGAATTAGCATGTAGTATGAAATGAAATTAACTTTGATGGTTTTTTGCTATTATCAACTTGTTTATTGAAACCGAATATATATTTTCTATTTATTTTTTAGTTTTAGTATAGATATCTATATTTACAGAATATATATTGATTTACTATATGAGAAACATTTGTCATGAACGATATGTCGCGTACGATATTAAATTTTATTTATTATAAAATCATCCAAAGATTGTTTTTATTTAAATATGATGGATTGTAAAAGAAAAATATTTGGTTTAGTGTAAGAAATTAAAAGAAAACATAACACCTCAAACGACTCGCATATTTCTACATGTATCTCAAAATTACTTCCGTTTTATGTCACGTACGACATAACCTAAACCTAAAGAGAACAAAGGATATTCTGAACCGGAAGTTATTGTGTGAACTAGACTCACAAAACTTAAGGATCACTTCACTCGAAAGGAAGCTGCTTATATCGAATTAGAGATGAGATTGCAAACACTGATTTGGACATGAAAACATTGCCGTAATCCAAAATACATTTCATCGAATGCGAAATATCTTGCAGTAACATGTTTAACATGTTACTGCTGCCCCAAAAGAAACTGAATCTTAAAATCTCGAACTTAAGGGACAAATCCAATAGCCTGTCTGGTGGCTACAAAAGCATGAGTAACAATAAAAACGAGAAAAGATTCAACAGTCCGACAATCAATTGTTCATGTATTTAATTAATATTCTTAAAAGTTGTAATGGTGGGCGCCATCACTCACAGAACTTTCAATGTTTTAATCACATCTCAAGGAGACGCAATGCGCTTAATTTCTTTCATTTTTTCATTTCAAAATTAACAGTTGTTGCATGTGAGTGTTTGTTTACAGATTTTTCTTTTTCTTTATTGTTTTTTTTTTTGTTCTTTAATCAAAATCTTTTGAGAAATATGTGCTCAATAAGCAAAGTAAACACATGCACAAGCTCATTTAGTTTTAATGCAAAAGCCAAACAAGAACATTATTTTCATGAACTGTTTTCCAACGCTGATTCTGTGCATCTTGCAAACAGTGATGTCAACTGTATTAGTACATAGTCAAGGAAAAATGAAGGTCGTTGATGATAAGGAGGCTCTCAATTTCTGAATAGTAGTTGTGGCTGAGATGCTTAATTCCTTGTACTCCTGCAATGCTCGATAAAGTGTAATCTTGTATAATACGCCGACTACCTTGCGGATTCCAATATATAGCCTGTTTAGGAATGTCATTTGCGTGTGTTTAATACAAAGGGATTCACTCTTCTGGATTTTCACACTTGTGGGATTATGTAGGAGATTCGACAAGTGGTGTTGATGTGTTAATGTTAATTGCTCTCCATTGAGTTCCAAATTGCGGAGTGGTTTATCGAATGATTTTGCAAAATATAGGAAATCCAGATACAATGGTGATATCCATTAAACTGATGCGGGAAAACGACTATGTATAAGCGAGGAAAAGGATATACAAGATGTGTCACAGTCGAATAGAATTCACTTTGTGGCATCAATGGAAGCACTACAAAAATCGCTAAATTTGCATCAGTGATTGCAAGTCATTAATGCCGCTATTGCTATTGCTGTGGCTGGTAGTTGCTATTGCTCTTTGTATTGACAAAGTGCATGTATAGTTTATTGTTTAAAAAACTTATAAACAATAAAGAGCCATTGTTTATACACTTTTTAACAACAATTTCCATACAAATTTTTCACACATTTTCATAGCAACGCACCAACACACACTCCCACATAAAAGACCAGTAAAATCTTGGAAGATGCAGGCAATAAAATGTCTTTGTTTTCTTATTTCATGTTGCACGTAGATTCAACTCTCAGTGCAGCAGCAAAGGTTTCTTAAGAAATTTTCTTTTGGCTTGTTTTTCTTTTAGTTATTTCATTGTTTGGTGTGCGTGAGTCTGCCAGTGGGTGGGTTTGTAAGTGAGTGAATGTTTTAATATAACCAAAAAATACTGAAAATACTTATGTGGTGTTTTTCTTTTGATAAAATGTTAAATTGGTTTTTTTCACCAGCCAAAGAAACAAAACGAAACGAATGGATATGATGAATATGCTGCCATACCAATCCACTTGAAACCAATCTACTTTTTAAACAACAAAGACAACAGCAACAATGACAACATTGTAAATCATGAAGAGTAAGTAACTTTTTGAATTTATTTTTTATTTTTATTTTCTGGTTGTTGATTTTATTTATTGGTTACACGTGCTGCATTCAGATTATTATACGTTGTTTATCATTAACTTTTTTACTTCTTCCTTGCTTTGTGTTTTTCTCTCGTCTCGTCTCGCCTTGTCTCGTCTCTTTAGTATTTTTGCTTTTAAACTTTATTCCGTTTTTTTATATTTTTTTTATTTTTACTACAAATTACAGATACATCCGCACGAACAGGGTACGTATACCAACAAAAAAAAGCAATAACAGTGTTGTAAAATTAAGTAGAACATTTTGCAGCGATTTCGTGCGAATACTTTCAACTGATGCAACAAAAATTGTGGCGAACAAAAGTACATGACGTCAGGTTCTATGAGTTCGGCTTTATTTCAAGATAAAGTGTTGTACGTACATACAAACAAGCATCTTTCGAAATATTGTTGGAACTTCCTTGTTATCGAAAATTGTATTGATTTTGATTAAATTGCTACTTGCAAAATACTTTATAGCGCTCATGACTTTTATAGTTAACATTGTATTAATGTCATATATAAATCGCAGAAAAATAATATAGATATAAACACTTTACATCTAGATCGTGTCTTGTATTTTTTAATGTCTATTTTAGGAAGCAATTCTGTTTCTTTTTATTTAAACCAATATTAATGGAGATTTATTTATTTATTTATTAATAAAAGTTTTTATTCATTTATTTCCACAAGATCTTAAACAAATATGTTGCATGAAGTGAAAAATCCGTAGCCTAACTGTGCATTAAAAATGTTGGGATATGATTGTGTGAAAAATATTCCGCCATACGTCGATATTTCTCTTATCAATTTCGATGAATATCTCAAACTGACTGCTCAAAATGCATCCCAAACCCACAACTAATGAGTTTTAATAGACTTTATTGCGCATATATCTAGTTTTAATCATTAAAAAAATATCTAAGGAAATTGGACACAACAACAACAACAACAAAAAACATAAATATAAATAAAGTTGGCC
Source organism: Calliphora vicina (assembly GCF_958450345.1). Classification (NCBI taxonomy): domain Eukaryota; kingdom Metazoa; phylum Arthropoda; class Insecta; order Diptera; family Calliphoridae; genus Calliphora; species Calliphora vicina. The sequence goes on from NC_088783.1 coordinate 85,566,969, forward strand.
AAGAAATGATTTTTTTTTTATAAACACAACTCCGAAGCGTTTTGCTTGTTTGCAGATACACCCAGAGTCTCTGGCAAGAATCGAATCCGCAACCCTCTGATTAATAGTCCAGCACACTAGCGACTGGTCTATCGGGGCTACCCTTAAAAGGGGAACCTGTTTGTTGATAACACTATGGTAGGGGTCAGTGATCGGCGGGAATTCTGCCCACCGGGAAAAGTTATATTGGTCAAAAAAAAGTTATATAGTCCCGGCGTTTCGCTGGGTCAGGTCTACGAATCGAGATATATCGATTTGGAGTTAGTAAGTATCGTTTGTGCCTTTTTCATTTAGTTTTACCATCTAAATTTGCGAATACCGTAAATATACTATGTCCAGAAAGGTTGTTAAGTTCAACGCCGGCTACACCATAGTCGATAAAGAAAAGTTGTATTTTCTGGAAAATCCGTTTTTCATAATACTCATCTAATACTATACCCAGATAAAAAATACAATTACTGAGATCGAAAAACACACGTTTTACATTAAAACTTTTAACCCAAGTATTATTTGATTTGTGTTTTGATCAAGTTACCTTTGTAAAGCATGTCAGTTATTATGTTTAATGTCAATTATGTTCATTTGCTGTTAATCTGATTTAAATGAGTGACGAGAAAAAACGTCGTACTAAAATTATAAAATTTTTGGCCAACAAAAAGTTGGCCAAACAATCAAAGGTCTGCCGTCAAACTGATTCCAATGTTAATAAACAGTATCGGGAGAACTTGTCCGTTGATAGAAAACCTGGCTCATGTAGAAGGGAGCCAATAAATATAAAGTATTTTCAAACAGCTCGCAACACATACGCTAGAATAGCAGTCCTGTTAGCTCAGTACTCGGACTATTTGGTACGAAAGGTTAAAGCCAATACAGGTTTAAAAACATACAAGGCTCAAAAAGTTCCTTACTGGAACACTGCTAAAAATTTAAGGCCAAAGACAGTGCACGGAAATTGAAGTCACGTAAGTATGGACAATTTTTCACAGCTTCCGGGTCAATAGTTTTAGGTTGCTGATGCTCAAGGGAATGTTGTAGAAAAGTTTAGGATCCAAAAGCAGAACATTTTCCCAAATAGTTTTTGGCATGGTAAGCAATATGCAGTTGCGGCAAAAGAAGCCAAACATTTGTGACAAAGGAGAATGCTTCCATTCATAAGACTTCTTAATGTGTCCATTTATTTTTGGCCTGATTTGGCATCCTGTCACTATGATAAGCAAAGTCTTGGGTGGTACAAGAACAATAATGCCTGGAGCTAAGGTCAGCGAGATATTGGGCTCTTGTTAAAAGAGAATTAAAGAGCACAAAAAAGATGTCCAAAAGTGTGGTAGATTTTAAACGGAGATAAAACGATAAACGGAATACCCTGTTCGAACAATGTGACAGAAAGCACTATAAAAACCTGGAGGGTTTCCAGAAGGGGTATATAAATTCATCACTAGTAATAAATAATATTTTTTTTTTTAAATTGTAAAAATAATTTCAATCAAATAAAAAAAAAATCAAAACTGTAAGATTAGTGATTTCTTTTTAATTAACATTTATGTATGTTAAGATTTTTTCGATCTCAGTCCTTAGTTGTACCATAACCATTTCAAAATTTTTGCAAGTTTTTTTAACAATATTATGAATACTGTAATTATGTATATGATTGCGGTAAACATGATATTTTTAAGTTTACATTTACATGATTGTAGCTACCATATATTAAATATATGTTTGTGGCAACCATTTTTATGAATGAAAATCCCCAAATATTGCGCCATTCAATAATAGCGTCCACATGAAATATTAATTTTCAGTTCATTAAATAATAAAATTATGAAAATAACAAAATTTATTTTCATGAATTTAAAAAATAAAATTATCGATAACCAGTCGGTTATCATCACTAAGAGCTCTTAAATATTTTAAGTTTTGTTCCTAACAGACTCAGTCTTTGTTCACTGTAAATAATTAAATATTTATCATTCATCGAAGTTTAAGACACTATATTTTAAATCTACCAAAATGAAGTGTATGTGTGGATATAGTAAAGTGATGTGACAGAAAATAATATTTATTTTGTGTGATTGTACGAGCAAAATATTTTTTTGTACAGCCTTCATTTATTTTATTCTGTAGCTGCTTTTATCATTGAATTTCGTTCGTTTCGTATCTTTCTTCGTACGGCTACAAAAACAGCACTTAATTTGTCAGTTTCCCATACAATTTCTTATTGTTGTACGAGTGAGTAGGAATGTTTTGTGCATTTTAAATTTGGACAAGAACGAAAAAAAATAATACTTAATTTTTTGTTCATTATTCTTGATTTTCATGGTTGTTTTTATGCCCTACAATACGCTTAAATGGAGCTGTTAATTATTTGACACTTGCTCGGCTTAAGGGGGAAACTTTTAAAGTGCATTGACATTGCTGTTGAAGATGTCTTTAAATTCTCAATGAAATATGTTAAAAGTGAAAATAAAATGTGATTTTAAAGTTAATTAAACAAATTTTGTACGGAAATTTTGTTTTAAAAATTTATTATAAATATGGAGGAAAATATCTAATTTTGTATATGGAGTAATAAATCTTAATTAAATTGCGTAGTATTTTATATGATCGACTCGAACTAATATTAATTTGGTTTAGTTTTTGTTCCATTCTTCATTTTTCCTAAAACTTTTGTCATTCATTGATGCCATTGTTTGTTTATTTCCTTTTCTATACTTACAAAACAAATTCTTGAAAACAAACATCTTTTTCACATCTTTTTATACCCTCCACCACCATAAGTGGTGAATGAGGGTATATATAAGTTTGTCATTCCGTGTGTAACATTGAGAAATATTCATCTGAGACCCAACAAAGTATATATATTATTGATCCTTATGAAATTCTAAGTCGATTGAGCCATGTCCGTCTGTCTGTCCGTCTGTCCGTCTGTCCGTCTGTCCGTCTGTGTAAAACACGCTCACGTCCAAAATACGCAAACAAACTTAGTAGAGTTGCAAGAAAAGTGTTTATTATTGTCCTAAGCAGTTTGGTATTGAAAATCAGCGAAATCGGTACAGTGGAACCAAAGTTATGAATGAAAATGTGGGACAACCTCAAAAAAAATTTGATAATTTTCACATATTTTTGGACATTTTTTGTAAATATATTGCAGCTAATATCATAAAATTTTGCACTCGTTACTTTTATGATAAAAGGAGTAACTCTGGTGAAAATTATAAGAATCGGTCCATGATTTCTCCTAGCCCCCATACAAATTTCTTCCCGAAATATGGTTCTATGGTCTATAAATGCCTACAAAATAGGAATATCCACATGAAATTCAGCAAAAATAAGTTTCGTGGTAAAAGAAATTATATTACAAAATTTTTCGTGGATCGGCCCATATTTGACCATAGCCCCCATATAAAGTACACTTCCGAAAATCTCTTAAATAAGCATAAATATCTTATAAATATCGCTATCAAGTTGAAATTCGACATGAATAATCCCCATATATACCAAAATCGCTGTACCTAATTCTATGAAGATCGGCCGATAATTGGTTATAGCTCCCATATAAGGACCACTTCCGAAAAACACAATAACCTACATAAATATCCAAAAATATCAATATCAAAACAAAATTTCACACACATCCATAGTTTATATTTAGAAATCATACTACTGGATTTTGTGAATATCGGTCCATATTTGACCATAGCTCCCATATAAGGTCCACTTCCAAAAATCAGTTAAGTACTCATAAATCTCTTATAAATACATTTATCATGCTAAAATTCCACACAAATTATACTCATATATATAGATATCACTGTTCCAAATTTTATGCAGATTGGCCGATAATTGGTCATAGCTCCCCTATAAGGCCCATTTCCGAAAAAAGATATTAACCTTAAAAAGTATTAAAAACATATCGATATCAAAATGAAATTACGCACAGATCCAGTAATTTGAATCCAGTAATCATACTTCTGGATTTTGTGAATATCGGTCCATATTTAACCATAGCTCCCATATAAGGTCCACTCCCGAAAATCACTAATATCCTCATAAATTTCTTACAAATATAGTTATCAGGTTGAAATTCAAAACAAATTTATTCAATATATACAAAAATCAATGTACCAAATTTTATGATGATAGGCCCATAATTGGTCTTACTTAGGATCATAATAGGTCATAGCATCCATATATTGAACCAAAATAGTACACAGATCAGTAATTTGTATTCAAAAATCATAGTACTGAATTTTGTGAATATTGGTCCATAGCTCATATATAAATACATAAAAATCACGTAAAAATATTTTATGACAATCGAATCATAATAGGTCATAGCTCCCGCAAAAGTCCCACAACCAAATGTTTTGAAATTTGTCTAAATATATTTGTATACCCTTTTTATACCCTCCACCACCATAAGTGGTGAATGAGGGTATATATAAGTTTGTCATTCCGTGTGTAACATTGAGAAATATTCATCTGAGACCCAACAAAGTATATATATTATTGATCCTTATGAAATTCTAAGTCGATTGAGCCATGTCCGTCTGTCTGTCCGTCTGTCCGTCTGTCCGTCTGTCCGTCTGTGTAAAACACGCTCACGTCCAAAATACGCAAACAAACTTAGTAGAGTTGCAAGAAAAGTGTTTATTATTGTCCTAAGCAGTTTGGTATTGAAAATCAGCGAAATCGGTACAGTGGAACCAAAGTTATGAATGAAAATGTGGGACAACCTCAAAAAAAATTTGATAATTTTCACATATTTTTGGACATTTTTTGTAAATATATTGCAGCTAATATCATAAAATTTTGCACTCGTTACTTTTATGATAAAAGGAGTAACTCTGGTGAAAATTATAAGAATCGGTCCATGATTTCTCCTAGCCCCCATACAAATTTCTTCCCGAAATATGGTTCTATGGTCTATAAATGCCTACAAAATAGGAATATCCACATGAAATTCAGCAAAAATAAGTTTCGTGGTAAAAGAAATTATATTACAAAATTTTTCGTGGATCGGCCCATATTTGACCATAGCCCCCATATAAAGTACACTTCCGAAAATCTCTTAAATAAGCATAAATATCTTATAAATATCGCTATCAAGTTGAAATTCGACATGAATAATCCCCATATATACCAAAATCGCTGTACCTAATTCTATGAAGATCGGCCGATAATTGGTTATAGCTCCCATATAAGGACCACTTCCGAAAAACACAATAACCTACATAAATATCCAAAAATATCAATATCAAAACAAAATTTCACACACATCCATAGTTTATATTTAGAAATCATACTACTGGATTTTGTGAATATCGGTCCATATTTGACCATAGCTCCCATATAAGGTCCACTTCCAAAAATCAGTTAAGTACTCATAAATCTCTTATAAATACATTTATCATGCTAAAATTCCACACAAATTATACTCATATATATAGATATCACTGTTCCAAATTTTATGCAGATTGGCCGATAATTGGTCATAGCTCCCCTATAAGGCCCATTTCCGAAAAAAGATATTAACCTTAAAAAGTATTAAAAACATATCGATATCAAAATGAAATTACGCACAGATCCAGTAATTTGAATCCAGTAATCATACTTCTGGATTTTGTGAATATCGGTCCATATTTAACCATAGCTCCCATATAAGGTCCACTCCCGAAAATCACTAATATCCTCATAAATTTCTTACAAATATAGTTATCAGGTTGAAATTCAAAACAAATTTATTCAATATATACAAAAATCAATGTACCAAATTTTATGATGATAGGCCCATAATTGGTCTTACTTAGGATCATAATAGGTCATAGCATCCATATATTGAACCAAAATAGTACACAGATCAGTAATTTGTATTCAAAAATCATAGTACTGAATTTTGTGAATATTGGTCCATAGCTCATATATAAATACATAAAAATCACGTAAAAATATTTTATGACAATCGAATCATAATAGGTCATAGCTCCCGCAAAAGTCCCACAACCAAATGTTTTGAAATTTGTCTAAATATATTTGTATACCCTTTTTATACCCTCCACCACCATAAGTGGTGAATGAGGGTATATATAAGTTTGTCATTCCGTGTGTAACATTGAGAAATATTCATCTGAGACCCAACAAAGTATATATATTATTGATCCTTATGAAATTCTAAGTCGATTGAGCCATGTCCGTCTGTCTGTCCGTCTGTCCGTCTGTCCGTCTGTCCGTCTGTGTAAAACACGCTCACGTCCAAAATACGCAAACAAACTTAGTAGAGTTGCAAGAAAAGTGTTTATTATTGTCCTAAGCAGTTTGGTATTGAAAATCAGCGAAATCGGTACAGTGGAACCAAAGTTATGAATGAAAATGTGGGACAACCTCAAAAAAAATTTGATAATTTTCACATATTTTTGGACATTTTTTGTAAATATATTGCAGCTAATATCATAAAATTTTGCACTCGTTACTTTTATGATAAAAGGAGTAACTCTGGTGAAAATTATAAGAATCGGTCCATGATTTCTCCTAGCCCCCATACAAATTTCTTCCCGAAATATGGTTCTATGGTCTATAAATGCCTACAAAATAGGAATATCCACATGAAATTCAGCAAAAATAAGTTTCGTGGTAAAAGAAATTATATTACAAAATTTTTCGTGGATCGGCCCATATTTGACCATAGCCCCCATATAAAGTACACTTCCGAAAATCTCTTAAATAAGCATAAATATCTTATAAATATCGCTATCAAGTTGAAATTCGACATGAATAATCCCCATATATACCAAAATCGCTGTACCTAATTCTATGAAGATCGGCCGATAATTGGTTATAGCTCCCATATAAGGACCACTTCCGAAAAACACAATAACCTACATAAATATCCAAAAATATCAATATCAAAACAAAATTTCACACACATCCATAGTTTATATTTAGAAATCATACTACTGGATTTTGTGAATATCGGTCCATATTTGACCATAGCTCCCATATAAGGTCCACTTCCAAAAATCAGTTAAGTACTCATAAATCTCTTATAAATACATTTATCATGCTAAAATTCCACACAAATTATACTCATATATATAGATATCACTGTTCCAAATTTTATGCAGATTGGCCGATAATTGGTCATAGCTCCCCTATAAGGCCCATTTCCGAAAAAAGATATTAACCTTAAAAAGTATTAAAAACATATCGATATCAAAATGAAATTACGCACAGATCCAGTAATTTGAATCCAGTAATCATACTTCTGGATTTTGTGAATATCGGTCCATATTTAACCATAGCTCCCATATAAGGTCCACTCCCGAAAATCACTAATATCCTCATAAATTTCTTACAAATATAGTTATCAGGTTGAAATTCAAAACAAATTTATTCAATATATACAAAAATCAATGTACCAAATTTTATGATGATAGGCCCATAATTGGTCTTACTTAGGATCATAATAGGTCATAGCATCCATATATTGAACCAAAATAGTACACAGATCAGTAATTTGTATTCAAAAATCATAGTACTGAATTTTGTGAATATTGGTCCATAGCTCATATATAAATACATAAAAATCACGTAAAAATATTTTATGACAATCGAATCATAATAGGTCATAGCTCCCGCAAAAGTCCCACAACCAAATGTTTTGAAATTTGTCTAAATATATTTGTATACCCTTTTTTTATACTCTGTTTCTTCACTTGATGTTAAAAGGGAAAAATGTTGATCCAAACGTATTAACTAATTATTAAGTATATAAATTGTAAAATTTCATTTCATGAGGTCCAGACTTAAACTCGACAACACTTCCCCTTTGCGCATGTGAAGTTTCATTAAAATCGGACTAAGGGTTTAGAAGTTACAGATTTATTTCCCTCTTTTTTTTCTCATACCACTGTGCGCCACTTTGACAATCAGATATTGTAGCTCGTTTAACCCAGTTCCAACAAACTGTTAACGGTTACCTATGTAAGAAAATAATAATTTACACGAAGATTTAGAAAAATTAAGTTTAGACGACAATTTCTCAATTAAAAGACAATAATTAACTGTGTCAAACGTTTTAATAGGAATTTCAGTTATAAATTGCTGAATTAGATAAAATTTTTTGTACATTTGAAATAAAATATCTTCTGCGTAAACTAGTCTTTCTAACAATTGTTATATTATTTCAGCTTTTATACCATCATATTTAGGTGGAGGGTATTTAAGATTCGGCACGGCCGAATATAGTACTCTTACTTGTTTTATACTCTGTTTCTTCACTTGATGTTAAAAGGGAAAAATGTTGATCCAAACGTATTAACTAATTATTAAGTATATAAATTGTAAAATTTCATTTCATGAGGTCCAGACTTAAACTCGACAACACTTCCCCTTTGCGCATGTGAAGTTTCATTAAAATCGGACTAAGGGTTTAGAAGTTACAGATTTATTTCCCTCTTTTTTTTCTCATACCACTGTGCGCCACTTTGACAATCAGATATTGTAGCTCGTTTAACCCAGTTCCAACAAACTGTTAACGGTTACCTATGTAAGAAAATAATAATTTACACGAAGATTTAGAAAAATTAAGTTTAGACGACAATTTCTCAATTAAAAGACAATAATTAACTGTGTCAAACGTTTTAATAGGAATTTCAGTTATAAATTGCTGAATTAGATAAAATTTTTTGTACATTTGAAATAAAATATCTTCTGCGTAAACTAGTCTTTCTAACAATTGTTATATTATTTCAGCTTTTATACCATCATATTTAGGTGGAGGGTATTTAAGATTCGGCACGGCCGAATATAGTACTCTTACTTGTTTGTTTTTTTTTTGTATTTTTCTGAAAGTTTATTCTTTTTATTGGTTTTTATTGTCTGCAAAACTTGGGTTCCTTAAGATTTTTTTCCTCCACATTCTTCAATAAAACTAACATTCGTATTTATTTCATTGTGCTCTTCTGTCCAAACAGTCACCTCATAAATTAAACGTTTACACAAATAACTCTCTTACAATTTAGAACGCTGTTTTACGGTCATTGAAAACTAATATATTATGGAAGAAATTTAAAGTTACATTAAGTGGAATTAATATGATTTTCACTTTAGATTCCTAGCACTACATTAGGTTTACCAAATATTAAGTTTTCTTTATTTAGCAGGAAGAAAGAAAATATTAAGAGATTTATTATAGGTAGTTTGTACCGAAAATATATGTATGTATGTTGAATATTGTGAACAACTGTATACGTGCCCAATGATTTCTTTGTCTAAAGTTACAGTCACACTAGGCAAATATTTACTTAAAAAACGTAACCGTGGTTTGGTAACACTTACAAGTATTTTGTAACAGCAAACAGCATCAAATGCAATAAAATTAAATATTTAATGAAAAACTTTACTAAATACACAAAATGCGTTTATACGTATTTTTTCTTCAAATATTTGGCTTGTGTGACCGTACCATAATTCACATAAAGTCTGAGTCTTAATTTTTATTGTGTTCGCTGTTCGCTGTTCTTGCGTTCTTTTATCGTTTTCTCGTGCAACTTGTTATTTAATTCTTTTTGTTTTTCTCATCACAATTATTTGCCTCCAGAGTCATACTTGAGTGCGGACAAATTAAATACTAATTTATATTTGTTCAATAACTTCCATGCCATTATTTGTAATTTCTCTAGTGATTGTTGTCTGTGCTATTTAGTTATTCATTCATTCAGTCGCGTTTTTTTGTTTTTTACATTTATTAAGGGTGTGGTGCGAATTTTTCGAAATTATTGCATAAAATGAATTACATACTTTTAGTTTTTAACGAAATAATTGGATTGCATTTACTTACTAACTTCTTTTTTTCATATTTCATTTATTTGTTTTATGTTCATTATTTAAAAATTTCATATCAGTTATATACGAGTATTAAAATTTTGTACTAGTGTTATTAATTATTCCTTCTTGTATTTTGTTCACATCTGTTGTGTCGCAATTTTTTTAAACTATTTTTTAATAAAAATATATTTTTCTGCAATTTTGTTTTTATTATTCTTTTAAATACTTTTAATTTAGTATTTCAAACACGCCTTGCTTTTATTGTTATCAATTAACGGAGGCTTAATGATATGAAAGTAACAAAAACTATTAGTTTCGAATGAGCTAGAATACACATTATAATGAACCAATAAACATGAATCTAGAGACTTGTTATCCTGAATTAGTAATAATTCAGAAAGGGAGACTTAATATTACTATTTCTTTCTCCTAAAGGTATATAAAAAGAATGAATATTTTTACATCGATTTGTTTTTGGAGAAATTTGATGAATCATTGGATTAACAAGTATGTTTTTCATTTCTAAATTTTGAATTATTCTACTGAAAATAGATTAAAAGTTAAAACCGAAGAATAATTGTCGGTTTCGGTTGTAGGCCTTGAAAAACCGCGGCTTCGGTTTCTATACGGTTACTATATGGAACTTATATTACATTCGAGATATATACCGACACATTTAACCTCCAATTGCTTATAGATAGTAATAAAGAGCTAGAGGCTAGTAGCCTCTACTCAACCCAAAACTATTTATTAAAATTGCAGCATAAAAGCGGTCAAAAATCTACTCTTTAATCCTTTTTGGCTATTAGGAAATTAATCTTCTAATTAATTTCCCACTTTATTTTTAAATCTGGTCCAAATATAGAAGTCCTGGTTTCAAACGTTAATAAAAAAACAGATTTTAAAAGAAACAATGTGTTTGTAAATTACAATATTCGAAGATTTCGCTGTTAGTCTAAAGACTTTAAAATCCATGCTGTGAACCATTTGCGGCACTACAGTGCTTCATAAAAAAATATTTTTTTCTCTACTAAAATTTATTTACATTCAAATTGTTAAAATAATTTCTCGTTTCAGTACTTACATCTTATATTTGCACTCATTTCCTCTTGAGATACTTACTGAAAAGAAAAGCGAAAAAAAAGAAAAACATTTAATAAGTGCTGACATCAATCGAAATTGTTTTAAATTTGCATCATCAATTTGTAAAAAAAGAATGAAAAAAAAACAAATTAAGTATTTCAAACAGAAAAGTCTACAAAAAATAAACTCATGATTCAACATTCATTCTTTCTCAGCCAAAAGCAAACAGCTGCTGGCTGGCGTTTTTCCTGTTCCTGTTTAGAAAAAAAAACAACATAAGAAGCGCACTCCATTCACTAAATAGTTAAATGTATTTAAAGTGTTGTAAGATAATAGATGAGTGAAGCATTTAAAACAACAAGAAATATATTTTCCTTAAGGATTTTAAAATTTAGCAGTGAAAGCAAATCTCTTTTTTTTGTGTGTAGAAATAAACTATTTGAGTATTTAGTTTGCAATATAAAAAAAAACTGCAGGCATTTCTAAATGTTAAAAAGGAATTTGGATTATTTTAAATTAAATACATTGAAAACAAATTCAATCACTTTATATCAAATAGAAAATCCTTGTAAATAAATCAAAATAAAATATTAAAAATAAATAATAAAAACAGAATACTTTTTAAACATCATTAAATCCATAAATTAATTTTTTTATTTGTTAAATAAAAATATTAAATTAATGCTTCATTCAGTAAATAAAAGGCTGATATTAAGAAATAATTATAAATTTCCATTAAAATTATTTTGCAATTAATTATTTAGTTATTTAACACTATTATCGTTTAAAACAATATTATTTTTAATTTAGCCACTAGACAGGATCACGAACACATTACACAATATATTTTTGGAAATGTTTTTTAAGATTTATTAAGAGTACAATGTTTTTAATTATTTTGTGTGATTTATATACCCTTCACTTTCGTGAGAAGGGTATATATAAGTTTGTCATTCCGTTTGTAATTTCCACAATATAATTTTCCGATCCTATAAAGTATATATATATTCTGGATAGATAGCGGAGTCGACTGTCTATCTGTCTGTCCGTCTGTCTGTTGAAATCAATTTTCTGAAGACCCCAGATATCTTTTGGATCCAAATCTTCAATAATTCTGTCAGACATGCTTTCGAGAAGTTACCTATTTAAAATCAGCAAAATCGGTCCACAAATGGCTAAGATATGAGGAAAAAAGCAGGACAACCTCGATTTTTTACCTACATATATCTGGATTACTAAGTCAAAGACCTTTACAACGACGTATATAAGATCATATTAAATCGAAAAAATATTTTTTAACTCGAAATTTTTTCCACCAAAAAAAAAAAAATTAATTTAAAATAACAATTCGAAAAATTTGTTTTACAAAAATAAAAAAACTACTTTGGAAAAAAAATTAATTTTGTTTACCTTAAAATATTTAAAATTTGTATTTTGAAGTATAATTTGGTGAAGGGTATATAAGATTCGGCACTGCCGAATATATCTTTCTTACTCGTTTAGGTTTGAGTTTTCTTCCACTTTCCGCTCTTTGGAACCTCCATTTGCAGTTAACTCAAGATTTGAAATATAAAACATAAACAAAAATTATAATCGGAAGTATTGTTACAACTATGAGAAATTATTTGTCATATTGATTGAATATGATTATTAAACTAAACTTGTTGATGCAAAAAGGATTTTGCATTCACAATTTCTGTTTTTTATGAATTAAATGAAAAAGTTTACCTTAAAAAGTGCATTTTCTACTTGTCAAATAAAAATGGAAAAATAAAAATAGAAAATGAAAATGGTCAGCATTTTTGTGGGCATTTTTGTGTCTTCATTATTTTACTACGATACATTTATGTGTATATTCCAATGTATGCATATAATCCGATGTATGTATGTGTAGTTATATGAGGCTACACATTATTGAAGTTAATTACTTTCAGTGTATGGTCCATCAAATAGAATAAAAAGCTTTACAGTGTTTTATTTTTTAATAATTGTCCGATATATTTTTTTATCGGTTTTGCTTTTTCAAGCAGATTATCAATTGGGGTCAATAAATTCAATTAAGAACGTTGTTTTTGTGTTTTTTATGTGTTCTTCGTACAAAATATTGAAAAAACGAATTCAATTTTCATACACAATATAAACACTTGAAATATTTGAACAGCCATACATTTATAGACATACAGGGATGCTCAGCTCACAACTAAATATGCATACAGCTCTATATAATGGCTTGGATAAATACGTACTACATGTCGAACAAGTTTAGAGTTTGCACATTTTACATGAACAGGGCAAGTTTAAATATCCACAACATTTAAATTGAAAATAAGAAAGCAAATAATCTCAAAAGAACTGGAAAATATGCAAAGAAAAGCATGGATATGCATAGGAAAATCAAAATTAAAGCTTTAAGTTAATTCTATTGTAATACAAATTTGGTTAAAAACGCTTTCAAAAAATTTAAAAATTACAAAAAAAATTTCAGACTTTCTATAAAAACTTTAATTTAAAAATATTTTTATCGAAATTCGAAAATAGATTTTGGTCATGTATATTATGTTTTTATTTATTTTTTTTGGTAAATCTTTGACAAATCTAATTACTTGTGATATAATGTAGACCCAACTTTAACAAACACCTCTTTATTCAACGTTGCAACGGAAGTACGAATTATTTTTCGTTTTTTTTAGATATAAAATAATTCCAAAAAGTATTTTGATACGCAAAACGTTGTTTCGAACACATACTGCGTTAAGTTTTATTTTTTTAATCGACGAACTAAACATTAGCTTAACATTTAATAACGTGACTAAGACGTTGTAATTATTTGAAATTGTATCACATTTTATAAAATTCTATATTATTTAGAAAAACTTCAAAATGTCTGGATGCGTATAAATTGACTATTATTGAAAAAAATGTATATATTCCACAACAAACTTGACCCGTATTTGTACAGCTAATGTATTGAGTATTTGTGATTTTTGAGTACTCGAAACTTTTAGATTTGAATTTTTAAACAGAAATACGATATTTGCTTAAAAATTCAACTATAAAAGTTGAAAAAAATTGAAATGTTTTTAATAAAAAAATATTATGTAATAGATATGGAGATATTTCCCAATTAATTTAAAGAAATATTCATATTTAAAATACAGAGAGCCTCAAAAGTGAGTAAACACTAGCGATTTTATTGATTTTTTTAAGATCATGAAAATCATTATAGTCCGACTTAAATATTTTTTTAGCCCAATTTCCAATAAACCGAACCTTCAATATTTTAATCGATGGATAGATTTTAGGATTTTCATTATCTTAATAAAATCAAATAATTTGTTTTGTTTGCTCAATTTTGAGGCTGTCTGTATATAACAAAAATGGTATTTTTAATAATTTTATATAAAAAGTTAGAATTTTTGTTTATATTTTACTGTTTAAATAAAAGTATCGGTATTGTACAACACTAGTTTAAATAATTATAATAACAAAAGTGGCAATCAAAATTGCTCATCAAAAACTTTACTAATTTTAAAGGCAATCACTTATTGAATGCATTACTTTGCAACCATAATTACAGTCCATTACGTTACAAATTATTTCTTTAGTGTTATTTTTACTGACTGCTAATGAAACATTTTTAGTATTTCATCAACTAAAAAATTGTTTCTTAAATACATGTATTTCTGCTTAAAAATTACAAATAAGTCACTAAATAGTACTCGCTTTAATAAAAATCAAATTTCATGTTTTCTTTAGGATAATATCAGAGCAACTCAGTAGGGTGCATTTGATTCAATTGTTATGTTCGCCACTGTATGCACAATCACATATTTATAATGTAGGCGGTATTAAAACACAACAGAAATTAGTTATTAAATTACATAATCAATATTAATAAGTTTATATTTAATTAAATGTGACATTCTCTCACAGGTTAGCTAGGGCAATAGCAATATACATATATAAAGCAAATAGTCATAGTATTAATTTACAAATGCGACTAAACTAAAACAAACTTAAAATCAAAATATAAATAGTTGCACATATTTTACACGATGAACACTAAAACTTGAAAAGAATTTCCTTTTATCGAACGGAAGCTTTTAAATAAGCTAAACAGTTTACCCAGACCTCTAGTAGTCGACGTGTTATATTCAAAGCGACATCGGTTAAAAGACCAAAGCGAACAAAATAAAAATAAATTATTTTAAATAATTTAAAAATTAAACCAAAAACTAAGTAATTAAATTGAATATTGAATCAAAGTAAAAAAAGTTTGTGATGTAGACTATATCAATAAAAACTTAAACTAAAATGCAAAAATTCATACTTGTGTTGAGTGTTCTGGCAGTAATGACAACCGCCTTAACTTACTATGGTAAACCATACATACACATATATCAAGGAAACAAACCAAATCAATTAATAATCAATATACGACATCCTTGTACCAATGAAACGCGCACTGAGATTCACCAAACTTGTACCACACCTAAGCCAAAACAGGATGAATGCCATGAAGATTCTGGTGGTCAAAAAGGAGGCGGCGACACTACAGAAGAATCATATACAACTGCAAGAAAAGTAACATTTGGACCTTTCACTACAGACGAACAAAGTTTAAATATTTCAACTGAAATGTCCTCAACATATTCAACTTTATTGCCAGGAACTCAAATTACAGATTCAGAGACCGTTGACGAAAATACCACTTTCCCATCTGAAGCCCTTCTGAGTACAATTTTCCCAACAGAAACTACTACTTCACCAGAACAAGACTGTAAAAATTCAGGTAAATGTGACAAATCTTCAGAGAGTAAGGAGCACGAGTGCGAGCCATCGGGAAGCTGCAATATATTCCCAGACAGTAAAGAAATAAATTGCAATGATTCCAGCAGTTGTAACTCATCATCTGAGAGTGAAGAAAAAGATTGTACAAATTCAAAAAATTGTAACTCATCATCAGAGAGTAATGAAAAAAATTGTACAAATTCAAAAAGTTGTGATTCATCATCAGAGAGTGAAGAAAACGATTGTAGCTCCTCAGAGAGTTGCGACTCTTCCGCAGAAAGTAACGAAAGCGATTGTGAAAAATCCAAATCATGTGATACGTCTATAAACAGCAAAGAAAAAGAATGTGATTCCCAATCAGGAAGTGAAGAAATCAATTGTCATTACAACTCAACAGTTAAAACAACAACAGCCGCCTCAATTTCGACAAAAGAATCCACAGTTCTATCATCGTCAACCGAACATGATACAATTTCATTGTCACCAGATTCTCATATCAGCACAACAATCACTGATGTTCGAGATACTACTCATTCCGAAATATCAACGACAATGGACTCTACAAAACCGTGGTCAACAACAGAGCATGAAACAACAACATTGGCAACAGATACTTCAGCCAAAACCACAAGCTCCACAGATTTGTGGTCAACAACGGTTCAGGACATAACATCATTGTCAACAGATACTCCTGTCAGCATCACAAGCCCTGGTGATGATGAAAGTACTCGGTCAGAAATATCTACGACAAAAGACTCTACAGATTTGTGGTCAACAACGGATCATGACATAACATCAATGTCAACAGATACTCCTCTCATTACCACAAGTCGTGGTGATGGAGAAAGTACTCAGTCCGAAATCTCTACGACAGAGGACCCTACAGATTTGTGGTCCACAACGGATCATGACATAACATCAATGTCAACAGATACTCCTGTTAGTACCACAAGTCCTGGCGATGGAGAAAGTACTCTGTCCGTAATATCTACGACAAAGGACTCTACAGATTTGTGGTCCACAACGGATCATGACATAACACCATTCTCAACGTATACTCCTCCTAGTGTCACAAGTCCTGGTGATGGAGAAAGTACTCAGTCCGAAATATCTACGACAAAGGACTCTACAGATTTGTGGTCCACAACGGATCATGACATAACATCATTGTCAACAGATACTCCTCTCAGCACCACAAGTCCTGGTGATGGTGAAAGTACTCAGTCCGAATTATCTACGACAAAGGATTCTACCGATCGGTGGTCTACAACGGATCATGACATAACATCATTGTCAACAGATACTCCTCTCAGCACCACAGGTCATGGTGATGGAGAAAGTACTCAGTCCGAAATACCTACGACAAAGGACACTACAGATTTGTGGTCAACAACGGATCATGACATAACATCACTGTCAACAGACACTCCTGTCAGCACCACAAGTCCCGGTGATGGAGAAAGCACTCAGTCCGAGGCATCTACGACAAAGGACTCTACCGATCTGTGGTCCACAACTGACCACGATATAACATCATTGCCAACAGATACTCCTGTCAGCACCACAATCCCCGGTGATGGAGAAAGTACTCAGTCCGAAATATCTACGACAAAGTACACTACAGATTTGTGGTCAACAACGGATCATGACATACCATCACTGTCAACAGATACTCCTGTCAGCACCACAACTCCTGGTGATGGAGAAAGTACTCTGTCCGAAATATCTACGACAAAGGACTCTACAGATTTGTGGTCCACAACGGATCATGACATAACATCATTGTCAACAGATAATCCTGTTAGTACCACAAGTCCTGGTGATGGAGAAAGTACTCAGTCCGAAATGTCTACGACAAAGGACTCTACATTTTTGTGGTCAACAACGAATCATGACATAACATCACTGTCAACAGATGCTCCTCTCAGTACCACAAGCCCTGTTGATGGAGAAAGTACAAAGTCCGAAATATCTACGACAATGGACTCTACAGATTTGTGGTCAACAACAGATCATGACATAACATCATTGTCAACAGATACTCCTCTCAGCACCACAAGTCCTGCCGATGGAGAAAGTACTCTGTCCGAAATATCTACGACAAAGGACTCTACCGATCTGTGGTCCACAACGGATCATGACATAACATCATTGTCAACAGATACTCCTCTCAGCACCACAGGTCATGGTGATGGAGAAAGTACTCAGTCCGAAATACCTACGACAAAGGACACTACAGATTTGTGGTCAACAACGGATCGTGACATAACATCACTGACAACAGATACTCCTGTCAGCACCACAACTCCTGGTGATGGAGAAAGTACTCAGTTCGAATTATCTACGACAAAGGACTCTACAGATTTGTGGTCCACAACGGATCATGACATAACATCATTGTCAACAGATACTCCTCTCAACACCACAAGTCCTGGTGATGGAGAAAGTACTCAGTTCGAATTATCTACGACAAAGGACTCTATAGATTTGTGGTCAACAACGGATCATGACATCACATCATTGTCGACAGATAATCCTGTTAGTACCACAAATCCTGGTGATGGAGAAAGTACTCAGTCCGAAATACCTACGACAAAGGACACTACAGATTTGTGGTCAACAACGGATCATGCCATAACATCATTGTCAACAGATACTCCTCTCAGCACCACAGGTCATGGTGATGGAGAAAGTACTCAGTTCGAATTATCTACGACAAAGGACTCTACAGATTTGTGGTCGACAACGGATCATGACATAACATCATTGTCAACAGATACTCCTCTCAGCACCACAAGTCCTGGTGATGGAGAAAGTACTCTGTCCGAAATATCTACGACAAAGGACTCTACAGATTTGTGGTCCACAAAGGATCATGACATTACATCATTGTCGACAGATAATCCTGTTAGTACCACAAGCCCTGGTGATGGAGAAAGTATCCAGTCCGAAATATCTACGACAAAGGACTCTACAGATTTATGGTCCACAACGGATCATGTCATAACATCATTGTCGACAGATAATCCTGTTAGTACCACAAGCCCTGGTGATGGAGAAAGTACTCAGACCGAAATATCTACGACAAAGGACTCTACAGATTTGTGGTCCACAACGGATTATGACATAACATCATTGTCAACAGATAATCCTCCTAGTACCACAAGTCCTGATGATGGAGAAAGTACTCAGTCCGAAATATCTACGACAAAGTACTCTACAGATTTGTGGTCAACAACGGATCATGACATAACATCATTGTCGACAGATACTCCTCTCATTACCACAAGTCCTAGTGATGGAGAAAGTACTCAGTCCGAAATATCTACGACAAAGGACCCTACAGATTTGTGGTCCACAACGGATCATGACATAACATCAATGTCAACAGATACTCCTGTCAGTACAACAACTCCTGGTGATGGACAAAGTACTCAGTCCGAAATATCTACGACAAAGGACGCTACATATTTGTGGTCAACAACGGATCATATCATTACATCATTGTCAACAGATACTCCTCTCAGCACCACAGGTCATGGTGATGGAGAAAGTACTCAGTCCGAAATACCTACGACAAAGGACACTACAGATTTGTGGTCAACAACGGATCATGACATAACATCACTGTCAACAGACACTCCTGTCAGCACCACAAGTCCTGGTGATGGAGAAAGCACTCAGTCCGAGGCATCTACGACAAAGGACTCTACCGATCTGTGGTCCACAACTGACCACGATATAACATCATTGCCAACAGATACTCCTGTCAGCACCACAATCCCCGGTGATGGAGAAAGTACTCAGTCCGAAATATCTACGACGAAGGACACTACAGATTTGTGGTCAACAACGGATCATGACATAACATCACTGTCAACAGATACTCCTGTCAGCACCACAACTCCTGGTGATGGAGAAAGTACTCAGTCCGAAATATCTACGACAAAGGACACTACAGATTTGTGGTCAACAACGGATCATGACATAACATCATTGTCAACAGATACTCCTGTCAGCACCACAACTCCTGGTGATGGAGAAAGTACTCAGTCCGAGGCATCTACGACAAAGGACTCTAGCGATCTGTGGTCCACAACTGACCACGATATAACATCATTGCCAACAGATACTCCTGTCAGCACCACAATCCCCGGTGATGGTGAAAGTACTCAGTCCGAAATATCTGCGACAAAGGACTCTACAGATTTGTGGTCAACAACAGATCATGACATTACATCATTGTCAACAAATACTCCTCTCAGAACCACAAGTCCTGGTGATGGAGAAAGTACTCAGTCCGAAATATCTACGACAAAGGACTCTACAGATTTGTGGTCAACAACGGATCATGACATAACATCATTGTCAACAGATACTCCTCTCAGTACAACAATTCCTGGTGATGGAGAAAGTACTCAGTCCGAAATATCTACGACAAAAGACTCTACAGATTTGTGGTCAACAACGGATCATGACATAACATCATTGTCAACAGATAATCCTCTCAGTACCACAAGTCCTGGTGATGAAGAAAGTACTCGGTCAGAAATATCTACGACAAAAGACTCTACAGATTTGTGGTCAACAACGGATCATGACATAACATCAATGTCAGCAGATACTCCTCTCATTACCACAAGTCGTGGTGATGGAGAAAGTACTCAGTCCGAAATCTCTGCGACAAAGGACCCTACAGATTTGTGGTCCACAACGGATCATGACATAACATCAATGTCAACAGATACTCCTGTCAGTACAACAACTCCTGGTGATGGACAAAGTACTCAGTCCGAAATATCTACGACAAAGGACTTTACAGATTTGTGGTCAACAACGGATCATGACATTACATCATTGTCAACAGATAATCCTCTCAGTACCACAAGTCCTGGTGATGAAGAAAGTACTCGGTCAGAAATATCTACGACAAAGGACTCTACAGATTTGTGGTCCACAAAGGATCATGACATTACATCATTGTCAACAGATACTCCTGTTAGTACCACAAGTACTGGTGATGGAGAAAGTACTCAGTCCGAAATATCTACGACAAAGGACTCTACAGATTTGTGGTCCACAAAGGATCATGACATTACATCATTGTCAACAGATAATTCTGTTAGTACCACAAGTACTGGTGATGGAGAAAGTACTCAGTCCGAAATATCTACGACAAAGGACTCTACAGATTTGTGGTCGACAACGGATCATGACATAACATCATTGTCAACAGATACTCCTCTCAGCACCACAAGTCCTGGTGATGGAGAAAGTACTCTGTCCGAAATATCTACGACAAAGGACTCTACAGATTTGTGGTCCACAAAGGATCATGACATTACATCATTGTCAACAGATACTCCTGCTAGTACCACAAGTCCTGGTGATGGAGAGAGTACTCAGTCCGAAATATCTACAACAAAGGACTCTATTGACATAACATCATTGTCGACAGATAATCCTGTTAGTACCACAAGCCCTGGTGATGGAGAAAGTACCCAGTCCGAAATATCTACGACAAAGGACTCTACAGATTTATGGTCCACAACGGATCATGTCATAACATCATTGTCGACAGATAATCCTGTTAGTACCACAAGCCCTGGTGATGGAGAAAGTACTCAGACCGAAATATCTACCACAAAGGACTCTACAGATTTGTGGTCCACAACCGATTATGACATAACATCATTGTCAACAGATACTCCTCCTAGTACCACAAGTCCTGGTGATGGAGAAAGTACTCAGTCCGAAATATCTACGACAAAGTACTCTACAGATTTGTGGTCAACAACGGATCATGTCATAACATCATTGTCGACAGATACTCCTCTCATTACCACAAGTCCTAGTGATGGAGAAAGTACTCAGTCCGAAATATCTACGACAAAGGACCCTACAGATTTGTGGTCCACAACGGATCATGACATAACATCAATGTCAACAGATACTCCTGTCAGTACAACAATTCCTGGTGATGGACAAAGTACTCAGTCCGAAATATCTACGACAAAGGACTCTACATATTTGTGGTCAACAACGGATCATATCATTACATCATTGTCAACATATAATCCTGTTAGTACCACAAGCCATGGTGATGGAGAAAGTACTCAGTCCGAAATATCTACGACAAAGGACTCTACAGATTTGTGGTCAACAACGGATCATGACATAACACCATTGTCAACGGATACTCCTCCTAGTATCACAAGTCCTGGTGATGGAGAAAGTACTCAGTCCGAAATATCTACGACAAAGGACTCTACAGATTTGTGGTCCACAACGGATCATGACATAACATCATTGTCAACAGATAATCCTGTTAGTACCACAAGTCCTGGTGATGGAGAAAGTACTCAGTCCGAAATATCTACGACAAAGGACTCTACAGATTTGTGGTCCACAACGGATCATGACATAACATCATTGTCAACAGATACTCCTCTCAGCACCACAAGTCCTGGTGATGGTGAAAGTACTCAGTCCGAAATATCTACGACAAAGGATTCTACCGATCGGTGGTCCACAACGGATCATGACATAACATCATTGTCAACAGATACTCCTCTCAGCACCACAGGTCATGGTGATGGAGAAAGTACTCAGTCCGAAATACCTACGACAAAGGACACTACAGATTTGTGGTCAACAACGGATCATGACATAACATCACTGTCAACAGACACTCCTGTCAGCACCACAAGTCCTGGTGATGGAGAAAGCACTCAGTCCGAGGCATCTACGACAAAGGACTCTACCGATCTGTGGTCCACAACTGACCACGATATAACATCATTGCCAACAGATACTCCTGTCAGCACCACAATCCCCGGTGACATAACATCAGTGTCGACAGATAATCCTGTTAGTACCACAAGCCCTGGTGATGGAGAAAGTACTCAGTCCGAAATATCTACGACAAAGGACTCTACAGATTTGTGGTCCACAACGGATCATGACATAACATCATTGCCAACAGATACTCCTCTCAGGACCACAAGTCTTGGTGATGCAGAAAGTACTCAAATATCTACGACAAAGGACTCTGCAGATTTGTGGTCCACAACGGATCATGACATAACATCATTGTCGACAGATACTCCTCTCATTACCACAAGTCCTGGTGATGGAGAAAGTACTCAGTCCGAAATATCTACGACAAAGGACTCTACAGATTTGTGGTCCACAACGGATCATGACATTACATCATTGTCAACAGATACGCCTCCTAGTACCGCAAGTCCTGGTGATGGAGAAAGTACTCAGTCCGAAATATCTACGACAAAGGACTCTACAGATTTGTGGTCCACAACGGATTATGACATAACATCAGTGTCGACAGATAATCCTGTTAGTACCACAAGCCCTGGTGATGGAGAAAGTACTCAGTCCGAAATATCTACGACAAAGGACTCTACAGATTTGTGGTCCACAACGGATCATGACATAACATCATTGTCAACAGATACTCCTCTCATTACCACAAGTCGTGGTGATGGAGAAAGTACTCAGTCCGAAATCTCTGCGACAAAGGACCCTACAGATTTGTGGTCCACAACGGATCATGACATAACATCAATGTCAACAGATACTCCTCTCAGCACCACAAGTCCTGGTGATGGTGAAAGTACTCAGTCCGAAATATCTACGACAAAGGATTCTACCGATCGGTGGTCCACAACGGATCATGACATAACATCATTGTCAACAGATAATCCTGTTAGTACCACAAGTCCTGGTGATGGAGAAAGTACTCAGTCCGAAATATCTACGACAAAGGACTTTACAGATTTGTGGTCCACAACGGATCATGACATAACATCATTGTCAACAGATACTCCTCTCAGCACCACAAGTCCTGGTGATGGTGAAAGTACTCAGTCCGAAATATCTACGACAAAGGATTCTACAGATTTGTGGTCCACAACGGATCATGACATAACATCATTGTCAACAGATAATCCTGTTAGTACCACAAGTCCTGGTGATGGAGAAAGTACTCAGTCCGAAATATCTACGACAAAGGACTCTACAGATTTGTGGTCCACAACGGATCATGACATAACATCATTGTCAACAGATACTCCTCTCAGCACCACAAGTCCTGGTGATGGTGAAAGTACTCAGTCCGAAATATCTACGACAAAGGATTCTACCGATCGGTGGTCCACAACGGATCATGACATAACATCATTGTCAACAGATACTCCTCTCAGCACCACAGGTCATGGTGATGGAGAAAGTACTCAGTCCGAAATACCTACGACAAAGGACACTACAGATTTGTGGTCAACAACGGATCATGACATAACATCACTGTCAACAGACACTCCTGTCAGCACCACAAGTTCTGGTGATGGAGAAAGCACTCAGTCCGAGGCATCTACGACAAAGGACTCTACCGATCTGTGGTCCACAACTGACCACGATATAAAATCATTGCCAACAGATACTCCTGTCAGCACCACAATCCCCGGTGATGGAGAAAGTACTCAGTCCGAAATATCTACGACAAAGGACACTACAGATTTGTGGTCAACAACGGATCATGACATAACATCACTGTCAACAGATACTCCTATCAGCACCACAACTCCTGGTGATGGAGAAAGTACTCAGTCCGAAATATCTACGACAAAGGACTCTACAGATTTGTGGTCCACAACGGATCATGACATAACACCATTGTCAACAGATAATCCTGTTAGTACCACAACTCCTGGTGATGGAGAAAGTACTCAGTCCGAAATATCTACGACAAAGGACTCTACATTTTTGTGGTCAACAACGAATCATGACATAACATCACTGTCAACAGATGCTCCTCTCAGTACCACAAGCCCTGTTGATGGAGAAAGTACAAAGTCCGAAATATCTACGACAATGGACTCTACAGATTTGTGGTCAACAACAGATCATGACATAACATTATTGTCAACAGATACTCCTCTCAGCACCACAAGTCCTGCCGATGGAGAAAGTACTCTGTCCGAAATATCTACGACAAAGGACTCTACCGATCTGTGGTCCACAACGGATCATGACATAACATCATTGTCAACAGATACTCCTCTCAGCACCACAGGTCATGGTGATGGAGAAAGTACTCAGTCCGAAATACCTACGACAAAGGAGACTACAGATTTGTGGTCAACAACGGATCATGACATAACATCACTGTCAACAGATACTCCTGTCAGCACCACAACTCCTGGTGATGGAGAAAGTACTCAGTTCGAATTATCTACGACAAAGGACTCTACAGATTTGTGGTCCACAACGGATCATGACATAACATCATTGTCGACAGATAATCTTGTTAGTACCACAAGTCCTGGTGATGAAGAAAGTACTCAGCCCGAAATATCTACGACAATGGACTCTACAGATTTGTGGTCAACAACAGATCATGACATAATATCATTTCCAACAGATACTCCTGTCAGCACCACAATTCCCGGTGATGGAGCAACTACTCAGTCCGAAATATTTACGACAAAGGACTCTACAGATTTGTGGTCCACAACGGTTCATGACATAACATCATTGTCAACAGATACTCCTCTCAACACCACAAGTCCTGGTGATGGAGAAAGTACTCAGTTCGAATTATCTACGACAAAGGACTCTATAGATTTGTGGTCAACAACGGATCATGACATAACATCATTGTCGACAGATAATCCTGTTAGTACCACAAATCCTGGTGATGGAGAAAGTACTAAGTCCGAAATACCTACGACAAAGGACACTACAGATTTGTGGTCAACAACGGATCATGCCATAACATCATTGTCAACAGATACTCCTCTCAGCACCACAGGTCATGGTGATGGAGAAAGTACTCAGTTCGAATTATCTACGACAAAGGACTCTAAAGATTTGTGGTCCACAAAGCATCATGACATAACATCATTGTCAACAGATACTCCTCTCAGCACCACAAGTCCTGGTGATGGAGAAAGTACTCTGTCCGAAATATCTACGACAAAGGACTCTACAGATTTGTGGTCCACAAAGGATCATGACATTACATCATTGTCAACAGATACTCCTCCTAGTACCACAAGTCCTGGTGATGGAGAAAGTACTCAGTCCGAAATATCTACGACAAAGGACTCTATTGACATAACATCATTGTCGACAGATAATCCTGTTAGTACCACAAGCCTTGGTGATGGAGAAAGTACCCAGTCCGAAATATCTACGACAAAGGACTCTACAGATTTATGGTCCACAACGGATCATGTCATAACATCATTGTCGACAGATAATCCTGTTAGTACCACAAGCCCTGGTGATGGAGAAAGTACTCAGACCGAAATATCTACGATAAAGGACTCTACAGATTTGTGGTCCACAACGGATTATGACATAACATCATTGTCAACAGATACTCCTCCTAGTACCACAAGTCCTGGTGATGGAGAAAGTACTCAGTCCGAAATATCTACGACAAAGGACACTACAGATTTGTGGTCAACAACGGATCATGACATAACATCATTGTCAACAGATACTCCTGTCAGCACCACAACTCCTGGTGATGGAGAAAGTACTCAGTCCGAGGCATCTACGACAAAGGACTCTAGCGATCTGTGGTCCACAACTGACCACGATATAACATCATTGTCAACAGATACTCCTCCTAGTACCACAAGTCCTGGTGATGAAGAAAGTACTCAGACCGAAATATCTACGACAAAGGACTCTACAGATTTGTGGTCCACAACGGATCATGACATAACATCATTGTCAACAGATACTCCTCCTAGTATCACAAGTCCTGGTGATGGAGAAAGTACTCAGTCCGAGATATCTACGACAAAGGACTCTACAGATTTGTGGTCCACAACGGATCATGACATAACATCATTGTCGACAGATACTCCTCTCATTACCACAAGTCCTGGTGATGGAGAAAGTACTCAGTCCGAAATATCTACGACAAAGGACTCTACTGATTTGTGGTCAACTACGGATCATGACATAACATCATTGCCAACAGATACTCCTCTCAGGACCACAAGTCTTGGTGATGGAGAAAGTACTCAAATATCTACGACAAAGGACTCTACAGATTTGTGGTCAACAACGGATCATGACATTACATCATTGTCAACAGATACTGCTCCTAGTACCACAAGTCCTGGTGATGGAGAAAGTACTCAGCCCGAAATATCTACGACAAAGGACTCTACGAATTTGTGGTCCACAACGGATCATGACACAACATTGTCAACAGATAGTCCTCTCAGCACCACAAGTTTTGGTGATGGAGAAAGTACTCAGTCCGAAATATCTACGACTACGGATTTGTGGTTGACATCGAAGCATGAAACGACAACATTATCAACAGATACTCATGTCAGTACGACAAGCGCTGACGATTGTAAAGTCTCAAAGGATTGCGATTCATCGTCCGAAAGTGAAGAGAAATACTGTGATGAAATTTGTGGAAAATCATCGGAAAATGAAGAAAGTGATTGTGACAGATCTAAGAAGTGCGACACATCGTCAGATATTGAGAATAAAGATTGTGACAAATCAACAAATTGTGACAAATCATTAGAGAGTGAACAAAAAGATTGTGAAAAATCGAAAAATTGTGAAAAGTCGTCAGAAAGTGATGAAAAAAGTTGTCACAAATCAGAGAATTGTGACAGTTCATCACAAAGCTTAGAAAAAAGTTGTGACAAATCGAAAAATTGTGATATGTCAGCAGAAAATGAGGATAAAAGTTGTGGCAAATCGGAAAATTGTGAAAAGTCATCAGATATCGATGAAAAAAGTTGCAACAAATCGAGAGATTGTGAGAAATCATCTGAGAGTGAAGAGAGAAAATGTAGCAAATCAAACAATTGTGACAAGTCATCAGAAAGCGTAGAAAGAAATTGTGATAAATCAAGGAATTGTGATAAATCATCAGAGAGTGAAGAAAAAAGTTGTGACAAATCAAAGAATTGTGACAAATCATCTGAGAGTGTTGACACAAGTTGTAGCATAGCGAAAAATTGTGACAAGTCATCAGAGAGCGATGAAAAAAATTGCGACAAATCGTCGAATTGTGATAAATCATCAGAGAGTGAAGAAAAAAGTTGTGACAAATCAAAGAATTGTGACAAGTCATCAGAGAGCGATGAAAAAAGTTGTGACAAATCGACGAATTGTGATAAATCATCAGAGAGTGAAGAAAAAAGTTGTGGCAAATCGAAAAATTGTGACAAGTCAGAGAGCGATGAAAAAAGTTGCGACAAATCGAGAGATTGTGAGAAATCATCTGAAAGTGAAGAGAAAAGTTGTGGCAAATCAAAGAATTGTGACAAGTCATCAGAAAGCGTAGAAACAAATTGTGATAAATCAAGGAATTGTGATAAATCATCAGAGAGTGAAGAAAAAAGTTGTGACAAATCAAAGAATTGTGACAAGTCATCAGAGAGCGATGAAAAAAGTTGTGACAACTCGAGCAATTGTGATTCAACATCAAAAAATGCGGATAAAGAATGTAACAAATCGTACGAAAGAGACTGTGACACATCTGCCGTGAGCGCAGTAAGTATTTACACTAAATCTGATTTGTTATTGGAAACAACAACATTTTCATATTCCCATCAATCTTTAGATGTCGACACAACAAAAAAAGCAATTACGCAAGGAACAGAAGAGCCACCAAACAGTTCGAAAAGTGCACATGAAAAAACATCAACAACCAAATCATTAGTTATGGATTCTACCTTATTGTCACAATCTACTACAACTATTAAAAATTTAGTCACAAATAAAGAAATATTTACAACTGATACCTCATCCACTGTGAATGCAGAAAGTAATTCCGCTGTGACCACAATGTCTTCAGTTGTAACATCAACTATAGAATCAGATAATATAGATCTTAATTCTGAAATCTCAACAAGCCTGCCAATGGAAACAGTATCGATTCTATCGGAGGATTTGCATGTTGATGTTGCCACAACATCTTCTAACTCAAACCTTGTGACGTTAACAGACCACACTACTGACTCAAGTACAGAATCTTCAAAGTTGCAGAGTATTACTGATTCAACCACGAAAGTAACTTGCGTAGATGCAAAACCATCCTTCTATCCCTGCCATCAAAGCTTCCAGCCTTCAAATTGTTCGGAATTATTACAGAATTGCTTAAATATGACACATATCATTGAATACAAAAGCAGCAGTGACATTAACAAATTTGTGATTAAATTTCGACATGTGTCAAAGAAGGATCAAACGTGAATGATCACGTGACAATTTCGAATAAATTATTGTGTCTATTTTTATTTAGTTTATATTTAGTTGTAATAGCATCCACTTTATTTTTAATCAATTATAATAGTAACCGAAACAATACGAAATAACCAATCAATGCCTTAGATTATAAATATTTATTTATTACAATAAATAACTCAATACAAATACATGGACATTGCTTGATTAAATATTTTATATACATAATTATATTTCATACAAACTTAACGGATATTATTTAGCTGTATCTTGAAATTATAATCGGAAATTTAAGGAAATATGTATGTTACTCCCACATACGAAGATATACTTTTACTAATACAATTATGCGATTATTTGTCTTTTTCATTTAGAAATTGTATGAGAATTTATGAAAATGTATGCATGCATTTATGAGTTTATTCAAATAGATAAATGTCGAGAAGATACTCACAAGCAAACACACTCAAACTTTTGTATATACACATCGGTACTAGGGTGGGCTCGTTTAAATGGAGTCAAAATGTTCAAAAAAATTAACTCAAAAACCGTTGGTCCGCTATTATTCAAATCTCGGAGTTATAATAACAAATTGAAGCAAAAAATATATTTTTTACGTGAAAATAGCAAATTTTTTTTATTTTAAAAATCTCCTGAAAAATTTAAAACGCCAGAAATTGCCATTGATTTATCGCAAAGCAACAAAATGAGATATTGATAAAGCAATAAACCTGAACAATTTCTGGTGTTTTGGATTTTTCATGAGTTTTTTAAAACAGATCAGATTTCAGCAGCTCATAATAGATAGGACCTTACCGCTATGGATATTTGGCTTTGCTGTCGATTTGGCTGGTTGGTCGTGCTTCCAATACGCTTCGGGTTATCGTAATGGATACATTTTTCATCGCGTTCAAGCAGTATTTCTGAAATACAAAATCGTCTTTCAAGGTCTCTCTTTATAATCTGAAGTTTAGTACTTAAACTTCAGATTATAAAATATTTGTGAGTAACACTTACGGTACATAGAACTTATTACAAAGTAAGTACGTCAGCCAGTAATGGTTTGTCATTACCAAGATATTGATGGGCTGCATTCCAAAATCTAACCCTAGAATATTTTTTTTAAAAGTTAGGAACATCGACATCTTTTATGGGTGGCACCCTAAAGCATACACGCAAGCAGGAGTATATGAATGCATTTGCAGATAAGGAGCTCTCCTGGTACTCCACATACATATAATATGTGGATGTTTGTGTGTGTGTATTTTTAAATATCCAATTTTTAGTTTTTGTACTAATTTTTGGTTTATTGTTGATATAAATTAAGAGTTTTGCATGTCTTTAAATTAATATTTGTATAAAAGAAAGCATATCGTAACAAATATGATAAGCTGCACATTAAATTATTCAATACTAGTTGACCGCCCCGGCTTTGTCCGGTAGCATTTACTAATGTTAGTTCTTCAAGTTTCTCCAACCCACATACACTTGCTAGGGTTCTATAGCTGAAACAAAAAGTCGACTTTTTTCGACTATTTTCGACTTTTTGCAACTTTTTACCATTTCTTGTAAAAAATACATAGTTTCTACATTTATTGATGCGCCTTTTGTAATGTTTGGCAATAAAAATGAAATTTATCAAGGCAATAATAGTTAGAAGAATGTTGTGTAGAAAAAAGCTTTAATTTATAAACATTTATTTATTATTTATATTAGCACACACTACAAAAAGTGTAAAAAATTTCAATAGTTTTAGTATAATGTTGCAATTAAATATTTTTTTTAACTATCTAAAAAGTCGACTTTTATCGACTATTCGACTTTTATCGACTATTCGACTTTTGAGATAACATAATCGATTGTTCGACTTTTTTCCGACCAAAAAGTCGATTTCGACTTTTTTCAGCAAAAAGTCGATTGTTCGAACAATCGATTTATAGAACCCTAACACTTGCCTGTTTTTTATGCCTGAAACTTTATTTATTTGAATTAGGAAATAAAACAATGTACCTCATAGTATGAACATGAGTGTGTTTATATATTTTGGCATTTTCAATCGCCCATATCTAATGGATATTTACATGAACATAAATCAAGCATAAAAATGGCAAAAGTGCTTACTGATGTACTGTGTATGGATGTTTGTGAGTTTGTATATAAAATGATAAGAAAATGCAATGAAATGACCATATAAAATCCAAAACATGAGCATGTGTACATAATACATACATTCATATACATATATATTAATGTTTATTAGGCTGCCACCAAAAAATGTGTTTTTTGTAACAATTGTACAAATTCCTGTATTAAAAAGGGGAACAAGTTTTTTCTCTTATTTCTTTTAAAAGGAACAAACTATTTATTTATTTAATTACTCATTGAATAGTCATGTGGAAAATGCTAAAAACTGTTCTACTATTGTTAATAACTCATCTTTGGAGAAAAAAACTTCCAGTTGCTACAGCTTGGATCGTTCCAATGCGAAGATCTAATTGACTTTATTATGCTATGTCATCCTTTCCAACTTACTAACGGCTAACGTTAGAAAAAAAGTTTATGAAATTGTATCTTAAATAATATTTTTGTCTCCATGCAAATGGTGCCCTCCCTCCTGTATGAATGTAAGTACATATTGTAATCTAAATATATGTGTGTGAATGAGAGTGTATCTATTAAATTGTATATTGCTGCATGCTTATTGGAGTGTGCAACATTTATAGTTTGTATTGTTTGTATGTGCGTAGTTACATAATAATAACTACAACAACAATAGCAACAACGGCAACATTAAACTCCCTCACGGCATGATAACAAAATTCCGATATGATTGTGTTGCATTCGTCGTAAAATAAAAACAGGAAAATGCGCACAGGGTGGAGAAAGAATGCAGTTGAAAATATGAATGAATTAATGGTTGGCTGGTTGATGTGAATGCATGGAAGGATGGGTATGCCAAGTGGGTATAATACGGTAAGACCATGGCGCAACATCCCTTGGCGATAAAAACAATAATACCAGCAAAAAAATAAAACCTCTACAGTAAAACTCGGTTTTAACGAACTCCGCGGGAGCTGTTAAAATCAGCAGAATTCGTAGTGTCCAGAAAATACCAGCAGACAAATTCTCGCATTCACATGCGAAATAAAATGTGAACGGTTATTTGCATTCGAGAAAATACTACACTCTAAAAAATGCATGTAAATCTACTACTATAAAGTAAGTAAGTTTTCATGTAAACTTACACAATATGTTTATCAAAATCAATTACATACTTTTTTCAGCAAAAATACAAACAAAATGTTTTATTTTAAATTTTTATAATATAATAAGCATTTTATATTTAAAATTATATATATTGTGCATAAATTGAAGTTTTACACATAACGTGTGTAAAGTAATTCAAACGTTTAATATACAAATTGTCAAAATTTTATTTCTAAAAAAAACAAAAATCATTTATTACAGGGACGTAACTGTTATAACCAATATTGGAAAAAATCCTGAAATAATTGTTTATCAAGAATTTTTGAAAAATGGTCCCTGAATAACAGTTAAAAATAACCAATATTATTTTGGTCTTTGGTAACCATTATAAACGATTTTTATTTTATTTGGTCTTCAATAACCATTATGATAGATTTTTATTTTTTTAGGTCTTTAATAACCATTATAAAAGATTTTTATTTTTTTTGGTCTTCAATAACCATTATAAAATATTTTAATTTTTTTAGGTCTTTGATAACTATTATAAAAGATTTTTATTTTTTTTGGTCTTCCGTAAACATTATGAGTACCAACAAAGTTTTTTGGTCGCATGGACCTGGTTTTCTTGTATTTTAAAATAGACAGAGAAAGATAAATTGGTTCAGAATTTCATAAGAATCAAGAATATTTATGACTATAAACAGTTTTCTTTTAAAATGTGCAATATGTGGGAGCTATGGCTAATTATGGACCAATCGGCATAAAATTAAGTGACATGTCTTCTGTATATATGAAAGTTATTTGTGCTAAATTTTATTTGAATACCAACTTTTTTAAGAAATCTATACTCGTTAAAATGCTTTTCGGAAGTGGGACTTGTATGGGAGCTATGACTAATTATGGATCAATCGTCACAAAATTTAGTAGTGAGAGTTCGGCTTATATAAAACTTATTTGTACTGAATTTGGTTTGGATATCTATATAACTAAGATATTTATGAGGGATTATCTATTTTCAGATAGGACAATCGTTTGGGGGCTAGGAGAAATAATAGACCGATTTTAACCAAATTCAATAGACTTCGTCCTTGGGGCACTATACGCTATATCACTATGGTGGTGTAGGGTATAAATATTTGTAATGGCTGTAGTCTATCGAAGACCAAAAAAATTAAATTTTTTTATAATGGTTATCAAAGACCAAAAAAATAAAAATCATTCATAATGGTTATTGAAGACCAAAAAAAATAAAAATCTTTCATAATGGTTATCAGAGACCGAAATAAATAAAAATCTTTCATTATGATTATTGAAGACCAAAAAAAATAAAAATCTTTCATAATGGTTATCAAAGACCTAAAAAAAATTAAATTTTTCATAATGGTTATCAAAGACTAAAACTTTTTTGAGTTATTTATAATTGTTATTACGGGACCTATTTGTTTGCAGTTATTTTTTCTATAACCAATTGCTTATTTAAAAAAAAATAACAGTTATTTCGGGTCCCTGATTTATTATAAAAAAAATATTTGAATTTACACACAACATGTATTTTTACCCTAATTATAGAAGGAGAAAAATTTCCTACTATTAATGTAGGAAATTTACATGAAAATTTATTAGAGTGTAGCTATTGAACACAATCATTATAAATTTCTATACATTTCATTCGTGAATTAGCCCCCAGATTATTTGCCTGTCACATTAGATGCGTAACTAGACCCAGTGTGCGCCGCCTATATTTGATTTTGAAAATCAAACTCCTCCTCTAATAACGTGCGAAGTTTCGAAACAAAAAACTTGACCAGTAGTTTAGAAGTTACATATTTATTACCATTTATTTTACGATCGACTCCCCCCCCCCACTGTGCAAAGCAATGGTAAAACGCATAATTCGAACTGTATTTTTCAAGTTCGAATTATATAATTCGAAATTAGATGGGAAATGCAGACCGGATTGTCGGATTTTCAAATTCAAATTATTTAAATTTCTCTGTATGTATTTCAAATTTATCCAGACGCATTTTTTCCAGAGATCGATTGAAATAAGAAAATTGGGACAATAAAATGCAGTTCGTTATAACTAAATTTTACTGTATACAACTACTGTTATTAAACTCTAAATGAATTGCATTTCTATACACGCAATATCCAGTTTGTTAAACATTTTATGTTTTTTTTTTTAATTTTGTTTAGGTTTTTGGTGTGCAAAATATGGTGTGTGAGAGAGTGAGTTGTGTTCTACTTAAAAATTGTATAATGAACACATAAGTACATTAATTTAAACATATCTACGAGTAATAAATAGATTTTTGTTTTTACACCAGGTGTCCAAGAGGAAAATACTACCTTGTACGTAATTATAATGTGGGTATAAAACTATTATCAACAAGTCACTGGAAAATAGTAATTATAGTTATGTTAAGGGCCAGTAAAATGAATACGTTAAAAAGCATATATTTTTTTGCTTTTCTTTATATTTTTCATGAAATTTGATAACTCTGTTTAATGTTAGCATCCAAAAAATATTTGGCAGCAACAACAACAATTTCATGTGCAAATTTATCCTTTAGAAATTTATAGAAGTTTTGTTTGTATGCCGGCTCTCACACATACAAGTTTAATAAGATTATTCAATACTTGCACTCTCTTGTCTAGAAGTCTTTTGAAAATGAAATAAACTAAATGGGAAAATAGAAAAAACGGTTCAATTTCAATGCTTGTTTACTACTTGTCATCATCGGCAGCAAATGTAGCATGAAGAGAAATAACAGAAAATCTATTCAAAAGAAATGGTCTGTTTAATATATACACTGGCAAAAAAAAACTGTTTAAGTTTTTATAATTTTAGATTCTTTCCAGCAATTTGAATACTACATACATATGTTTTTTATGTTTGCTTTTATTTTTTTTTTAAATATTTATAACATATTTATAACTCAATTGAATGTTAACATTCTGTGAATATTTAGTTGCAATATTGTATTTATTTGCTGTTACAATTGCAATTACATTGTTGCTATATTGGTGAATATTTTCTCGTCCGGCTGTCGTATTTATTTATGCATTTAAAGGTGTAAGAGTATTTGATGTGTATATGTGTTTTAACGTATGTATCCCATAACATTATAGTGTCCGACCGATTAAACGGGATTTGGCCAAATATGCATTGAATCGGTTGGCATTTGGCCAAAAAGATTTTTAGTTTGCTAATATTATCAAAATATATAGATAACACTTTGCTCTAAATATAAAATTAATATTTATTGAATTAATCCGAAAATTTGAAAACAAATCTAATTTGTTTTTTATGTAGTTAATACAAAATTTAGCCGAATATTGCCTTCGGTCGGACACTAATTTTTTTTAGCTTAAAAATCAATATTTTATTTTACATTTTGAATAAATCCATTGCCTTAGAATGTGATTTTTTCATTTACACACCTTTTGACCAATTGTTATCGTTTTGTTTTGTTAGCAACAATGTTTCATATTTGTTTTTAATTTTTCTTGGAAACATTTAAACAATTTCATTTATTTTTTATAAATATTGACAGAAGTTTTGTTGTTGTGCAACGTATAAAAAAGTTTTAACACATACAGTAGAGACTGGAAATCATAAAAACACTTTGCAAAATAATTAAACATTTTTTTATTGGTTTGCTAACATAATTACCGCCGTAATCCCTAAAAGACATTTTCAGCTGAAGCAGTTGACACATAATTAAATACCAGCTATATTTAATTTTATAAATTATATTTACCAGTTTCAAATTGATAAAAACCTTGGTCCTAGACCAGTGTTCGGCAAAGAAATACATGGAACATGGATTGTATTAATATGAATTAACTTTTATTCTCTGTTACAATCTGACCAAACATTGATTATGATTTTCGATTATGTTTTAAAATTGTAGACCCTTCACCATGAGTGGCAAGGTGAATGGCAAGGAAAATAAAATTGAGAATTTTGACCTCCCCCCTCTAGAATTGTTCTATGTATTTAAAAGTTGAGGATCATTTTAACCCCATGTTCTAGTAAGGGTTAATTTTAATTTTTGTGCTATTATTGTAAATCTAGACCTTTTTCTTTATTATACCCTTCACTTTCGTGAGAAGGGTATATATAAGTTTGTCATTCCGTTTGTAATTTCTACATTTTTCATTGCCGACCCTATAAAGTATATATATTCTGGATCCTTATAGATAGCGGAGTCGATTAAGCCATGTCCGTCTGTCTGTTGAAATCAATTTTCTGAAGACCCCAGATATCTTCGGGATCCAAATCTTCAATAATTCTGTCAGACATGCTTTCGAGAATTTTGCTATTTAAAATCAGCAAAATCGGTCCACAAATGGCTGAGATATGAGGAAAAAACCAAGATTTTTGACCTATTTTTGATCTATATCTGGATTGTCATACATTTTTTTTCCAAAAAAAAAAAAAAATAATTTTTTTAAAAAATTTGGAAAAAACTTTTTTTAAAAAAAATTAAAAAAAAAATTAAATTTTGTTTACCTAAAAATATTTAAAAAAAATTTATTTTAAAGTATAATTTGATGAAGGGTGTATAAGATTCGGCACATCCGAATATAGCTCTCTTACTTGTTTTTCTTAAGTTTCATCAAAATATGTCCAAAAATATATATAACATTTGGCTATCTTTCCATGAGAAATTCCAATGAGCACATGGATAAGATATTTACACGTTTCAGAACTATTTAAGAATTTTGGCATCGATTTGTTAGTGCATATTTATGTCATATTTTTGCATTTTTAGAGCATATTTTACTGTTTAATAGCATATTTTGACTTTATCAAAAACAAATTTTGTCTTACTTATTTTTCGCTGTTGTGTTACAAAACTGATTCAAAATTGAAAAATAGATGGCTTTTTTTAATATAAAATAAGCACTATTTTAATAATAGCGACATCTAAATATAAAATTTGAGTTCCAATTCAAACTTAACCGTTCTAAGTGTTAAAGAAATATTATCTTTTAAATTTGCTCCTATTACATCAGTTGATGTCGAAAGAATATTTTCTATGTATAAAAATGTTTTCAGATCCAATAGACAACGATTTTTATTTGAAAATTTAAGTCAATATTTTGTAATTTATTGCAATAATAACCTTAATTGAAGAAGTTACTTTATATTTATATAAAATGTCATCAAAATATCAACAAATTTTTGTATTTTATATCTCATTAGAACGACGTCCACGTACACATTTCGATTCTTTTAAATTAAATTGCTAAAGTAATTATTTAGTAGAAAATTTAAAAAAACTGACAAACTTGCATTTTTTCAACTTAAAAATTTCAGCGTCGTTGCGCTACCATCCTAATATTTTATACAACAATATTTTACAATAAATAGAACAATTCTAGTGGGCTAGACGGCCTTTACCTTGAAATTTTGTTTCGTCCATACAACCTCGGAGCTCTCTAATGTACACACAGCCCCAAAAGTGAGTAAACACCACAAATTATTAGATTTTTTGTAAGATAATGAAAATCCTAAAATCTCTCCATCGATTAAAATTTAAAAGTAGCTGTTTGTTGGAGATTGGGCTGAATAATAGATTCGGTTATAAAAAAAGATTTAAGTCGGACTATAATGATGATCTTAAAAAAATCACTGGTGTTTACTAACTTTTCGTGTTGCTTACAGGTAAATAACAGGTACGGTAATTTCAATAATTTCGGTAACGGTAGCTTAGCTGTAACGGTATTTTAGGGTTATCATGATATGTTATAAAACTCAACTTAAAGTGTAAAATATTTCTAATACCATTGAGATTTGACTGTAGTTTTGCGCTAAAAAAAATCTATAAATCAACAGTCATTTACAAAAATTTGTTTGTGGGTCTGATTCAGTATTTGTTGTTGTTTTATTTAATAAAAATAAATGGTTTTTTCCCCGAAATATAAAATAAAATAAAACAAAATAACTCTACCATACAACATTGCAAAAATAGATGAGGGAGAATGAAAATAGCATAAATGTCTATATATTTATGGTCGTATTTGTAGTACGAGATGATTTATATACAATTTTCATTTGATATATTGTGTTGTGCTGTATTTTTCCAATGCAATTTTATTAATATTTTCCAAGTTATTTTTTTTATCAATAATTTATACACATTTCACAAAAAGAGAAAAAATAAAAAAACACAGAAACAGAACCATATCAAACAAAGACCTTGATGAAAATTGTTCGTTTTTTTCATTTTCAAGCCATTAAATGTGATTTCGTTTATTGTTACTTTTGTAAATTAAACCAAAAACATAAACCAGATGAAAGCAAACAATGTGATTTAAATTCCTATAAGCTGCCTAACCAAATCTTAGCACCTGCCATTTATGTACTGCAGACAGGAGCAGAGGATGGAGTATGTTGGCCTTAAAGGCCAAATATTTATTGTATTTTGTAGAGGAGAATGTCTGTAATGATTTTTATTTCTTATATTTACACATTCATTCATCTCCCTTTTCATTTTTTTTGGTTGCTTAGTTGGCACAAAGGTGAGCAGTAGAGATGAGCGATCCCGTGATTTTTGAAGAACGTCGTTCTCAGTGAACGTGATTTGTAAATCACTGTTCTTTTAAACAGTGACTGCGATCACGTTTGGTTTATGTTAAGCAAAATAAT
This sequence comes from Calliphora vicina, assembly GCF_958450345.1. Lineage (NCBI taxonomy): Eukaryota > Metazoa > Arthropoda > Insecta > Diptera > Calliphoridae > Calliphora > Calliphora vicina. The sequence continues at coordinate 85,605,823 of NC_088783.1, forward strand.
AATTATGTTAAGAAGAATCATTATGTATTATTTTCATTCTTAAATCTGTTCTTATGTTAACCAAAAACATAGGAAAATAACAAAATTAAGCTAACTAACTGATATGTTACTTAACATTTTATTTGATACACTGTATTGGAGATATATAAAATTATGCTCTAACAGTTGTTTCCAGTGAATGTTGAAAAATATAAAGAACGACATTTTACAGTTTGTTGAAATACGTAAAAGAACGACATTAAAATATGTACCTGTTTCTCCATTTGTTAGCAGTGATTTTTTTTTAAAACGTTACCAGTGAATGTTGAATAATATAAAAGAACGACATTTTACAGTATGTTGAAAAATGTAAAAGAACGATATTAAAAGTACCTGTTACTATAGTTGTTCCAGTGATTTTTCTAAAACGTTACCAGTGAATGTTGAAAAATATAAAAGAACGACTTAAATGTACCTGTTACTTGCAATATTCAGTAACTGTTGTTACCAGTGATTTTTCAATCACAGTGATTAAATCACAGGTATGGAAATATCGCTCATCTCTAGTGAGCAGCAGGAAAAAACATACAGCAGATGCTTTATAAAATTGTACGCTATACATACAATATGTAAGTAAAAGAACACTCATTATAAAGACTAATAAGACTCGCACATACATTCCTGCACACACATGCCTACCGACAAATGTACACATACGAATACATGTGTTTATGATGTTGTTTTAACTTCCGGTTAAAATTCATACTTGCATGTTTCTACATAAACTTCATGCAGTATGAGTATTAATCAGCACATGAAAAGCAAAAAGAAAAAAAAAGAAAGAAAGAAGCAAAACAGCTGATGTGGCATGCCAGATGCTGTTGTTGCAAATTTGTGTGTACAATTAGAATGTTACATCAAGCCGAAAACATTAAACGTAAGCAGGCTGAACACACACACTCTACTCTTGATTGCTGTTAATGAGAATCGTAAGTTTTGCATATGAAATTTTAACTTTAAATCTTTACTCATTTGAAAATCTGTTATATAGAGGTGGAACACTTACGGAAAATGAAACTACCAGGTATTAAATTACAAAAGAATATGATTTAAACAACTGTTGGTAAATTAACAAAGACGAGTACTTGATTTTGTGTACAGCAAGTACATAATAATAAAAAATGAGCTTTATGTTTGCATAACGTAAATGGGTTAACGCTCAATATAGAAATAAATTTGTAAATAATTCTTTCTTTCAATTAATTGAAATAATGTATTTATTTAAGAAACAAGAATTCAAAAAAATGTTGGGAGTACAAAACTGAAAAAATTGTACACAGAAATAAATTGAGGGAAGAAAACGAAAAAATACTTCAATGATTTTTTAAAGTTCGAAAAATATTAAACAATCCAAATATTTCGTTCAGTGGCAATGAAAACATAACAATACATCCGCTTAGCATGTGCATTCGTCGCTGTCTCAGTGGCGACTAATTAAAAGAGAATAAGAATAAGTATGTGTGTTGTTAGTCAATTGGATTCAGTGTAGCTAGTTCAGATCTTAGCACCAATTAACGATTTTTTATCCCTTGTAATTGCATTAAGGGATAACAAATCCAACATTTCTGCTGTTGGAGTGAATTTTCTAAAGCAAACTGAATTATTCCTAATACATTCTATCTAAGAGGAGCTTCTAGGAATCAAAGTATAATGTAATGCAGAGTATAATTTCTATGAATCGTACGTTACTTAAGATTAGGTAGGTTATAAGGCCCATTGTGATTAATAAATTAATAGTTCAAACAAATAAAATATTTTTAACCCAAACAATTCCGTTATCCAAATGCAAGCTACAAATTAGTAACTTCGCTCAGGCAAGATGGGACTGTGAACCCACATGCACTATAACCAGGACGATATGGCCCCGACTAAATCGGGGACGGACAATTCATCTTCTTGGCTTTACACGCTCACAATTGAGTGGTGTAGTGGCGGTCATAACTGGACACTGCACCTTTGGTAACCACGCTAGGAAACTTGGTTTGCCGTACCACGACTTCTGCAGAAGTTGTCAAAACGAGGAGGAGGATGAAACTATTTTTCAACTTCTTTGTCATTGTCCGGCATTAGGAGATCTACGCCTAAGGTTTCTGGGGCATCGTTCCCTAGATAGTCTTTCTGAGCTCTCGAATATGAGGCTTGAGGGCATTAGAGCCTTTATAGGTAGGAGTAATTGGTTGAAAAGACCAGACACGGGGATCACTTTAGAGTGACCCAATAACCGCCGACTCATTGGCACGTAAATTCTTCAAGATCTCCTCCCTCTCTTTTTCTTCATACATCTCCTTCTTAACTTCTTCAATCTTCTTCTTCTCCCTTTTTCACTTATATCTGTCCCTCTTTCTTCTGCTTTCTTCTACTTTCAGGTAACACAAAAGGACCATTGCTGGACCCATGTGAGCTGCTCTTCTCTCTTCCTCATTTCGTGGCTGCCTGGAAAACCTAACCTAACCTAACCCAAACAATGTCTTTTATCCTCAACAAATCCTCGGGCTACTAAAATAAAACTAAAATAATGATAAAAACTTTAATCATATCCAATATTAGAGGTTGGAAAAATATAGCAAGGAACAAAATTTTAATAGACCTTAATAAGTAAGAGTGTTATATTCCGATGTGCCGAATTTTGTATACCCACCACTAATTTGTGAAAATGAAATATTTTTCTGAGGTTATGGGGTAAAGATTCATCAAAATCGGCCCAAAAATATATAACATTTTGCTATCTTTCCATGAGAAATTCCTAGTAATGAAAAATTTGATATTTGATCTTCACGATTTAAGGGTTTAAGGGTCCGATTTTAGTAAACCATTCAGACTATATTTAAAATTACATGGACTATAATATTCTGAAAAGGTTTTACTTAAAATTCATAACAGTAAGGAAATTGGGCTCATTCTCTAAAATATGGCCAAAAAAATTGTTTTTCTCGAAAATCGCAAAAGTTAAATCGCATGTAAGGAAAAATTATAAAAGATATTGTCATACTTTTTCCCATGTAACCCCATAACCCCAGAAAAATAAAATATGTGTCCCGATTTTCGGAGTACTTAGAACTACTTTGAGCAAGAATTCTATCAGGATTGCCGCATAATCAACATACATAATTATGACTGCTCAAACAGTATTCCGGGTGGACATTTGTATGGGGGCTAGGTGAAATCATGGACCGATATAGTCCATTTAATACCAAACAAACCTTATCAACGGATAGTATTTGTGGAAAATTTCAGCCATCAACCTCCTTCGTTTGGTCCCTATCGGGTTTTCAGCAGTCAGACGGGCGGACGGACATATCAAAACTTCGAATTATATTAAAATTAAATGGATCGTTGGAAACTTATTCGATATTGCTAATTTGTCTTAAAAACAGATATTCTGAATTTCAAAGAAATAGGAGGTAAATAAAACAAGTTTTTAAAATTTCTTTAGAATTTCGATAAATAAGATCACATTGTTTTAGCTTTTAAAAGTTTATTAATTTCAAATTGTAATTTAATTACATAATACCCTAAATTAATTAATAATAGTGGCTTTTTGTCATTAAATTTCCATAGTGTTTGCAATATTTTCACATATTACTGCATTTTACTGAAATTTATACACTTAATTTTATTTGCTTCTCAAAACTTTGGTCATGCTCTCTGAGGGACCTTGTATGTGATTAATTTTAGGCAACTGTTACGATGGTCTAGCCAAACTCCTCACAGTATTGGACAGCCTGTGGCACAAAACAAATACATAAATTATGTATTGATTGCTATACAATGTCAAATAACTGATTACATTAAGAAACATTTATAGATATTTATCACTCCTGTTATGATTTATCATTTAGAACGAGACAACAGGACCTCATGTGTGTATGCTCCACATCCAATGAATAGAGTTTTTCTCTTTAAAAGAAAAGTCATAAGAAGAACAGAAAAATTCAATAAAAATAAGAAACCTGCTGATGTCCTCGTAACATGTCTTCTCAACATTATATTTCCAAAAGAAAGGAAGGAGAACAAAGAGGAGTCTGTGTATAAATTGTGACACGAAAACATAAAACCAAATATTAAATGAGTATGAGAATGAAAAAATACCAATACCATTCAACATAAAATATTTATGCATATGAATGTATGTATGTATGTGCAAATGGATGGGAATGTATGTTTATATACATACATATATACTAAATATCTATATGTATAGGTATGTATATGTATATACGTATGTAGGTGTAAACATTGTATATAAATTGTATATGTATGTGACTGTTTGCGAATGTGATTTATGATAAAATACTCCTGGGTGATTTACCACTAATCACACTGTTATTTTCACCTACTCCAACAAACGTGTAATAGTAACAGCAGCACTAGTCAGGCTCTACTGACTACTGTACGTGTAAATGTATGAGTGTGTATGTGTGTGTGTCAGTGAGTGTATTTGCGAGTCTGTTTTAAGTTATAAACGTGTATAATATGTTTCCCAAAATGGTACCATTTGCTACTATTTTCATACTTGACAATAATGACGACTACTACCATGATGATGGTGTCGACAATGAAATTGTTGGTGGAACCAGAGAACCTAGTTTTTATTTTATTATTTTGGTGTAAATTGCTGTCTGACATGATTTATATTTGAAATTTAAAAATATAACAGACATTAAGCCATAAACAAGTCCTAGTTATCGTACACTCAAAGAAATACAAAATATAGGTAAGTTCGATAAGAATTATCACCCCTATCGACAATACCATGTGAAATTCATGTTCCCATTTCCCATAAAGGGATAATTGCTATCGTGATATTTCCATGAAATTTTCATTCACAATGGTTGATTTTGTTCGTAACTACTGTTTATTGTTTACAAAATTCAATCTAAAAATTTCACAACATATGGGGAATTTTTTCACGTGAACAAAGTTGATGATCGAAAAATGGGGAAAAGGGAACATAATTCATGTGATATATTGATTCACGATAGGGAAAAGGAAATTTACATAGACACATTCAACACAAAAATACTCAACAATTTATTTGAAGTTATTTGAAAATTGGATGATTTTCATACAAATTATTGCAATAAATTTCCTGTCAATGTTTCTGAGTGAAAATGTTTGTAAATTGGAGCATTTTTCGTTATTACTTATTATTGTACAATATTTACATTGAAGTTAGTTTTTAAAGCCAAAATAAATCAGATTAATTTTCAACTACCACACAGTGTAAGGGGATTTAAACCAAGGGAATTGGAATACAATTCGTGTGCAGTAGAACTTATAGTTACACATATTGCTACGAAATTGTACTTGAATTCAAATATAACGGTTTTAACAGCTGGTTTAAAATTTCATAATATTTCTCAAACTTTCTATTTAATGTTAACAGCAGTTAATATATCTGTGGATATTATTGAACATACACCATTGAATAAAAGCTTTGAGTTGAGCATTTTTTTAACTATGGCAACACTAAATAATTAAGATCCAAACATTAACATCGAAAGCTCTAGAATTCGAATATACCAGTTTGAAGATCGTTGTAGAAATAAAGATTTCAAGAAGCATCTAGATGGTAATGCAGTGTATATAAATTCGCCGTGAGAACACCAGTCAGTCTAATTTGTGTGTAATTTAAGTGTGTGCTTCTGTGAATTAAAAAACGTGTATTTGTATAAGAACACTGAGTGACATTTAAACTGTTGGTATTGTACATTTGAATAAATAAAGAGTTGTTACAATTTTAAACTACTAAACTGCTTTTATTTGCAATCAAAAGTAACCGGTTTATTTAAAAGGAAATAAACCACCAAATCTTTGCAATATTTAGTAAAGGAGTTAAATACATTTGAGTGTGGGATGTAAAAATATAATCCCGTTAATAAAATAAAATTAAGATTTTTATAAGTAAATCCTAAAAAATATACAAAATTTACATGAACATTATTGTATTATAGGATGTAGTTAATTCACGGCCACCTTAAATTGGGAAACTTTAATAAATTTGGCTCACAAGTCTGCTGAATCTTTACAAAAATACCCAAAGGACTAATTTTCACGAAAAAAGATATTTTACACATTCTAAAGTGTTTTAAACTCATGAAGCTGTGGGTTAAGTTAAACCTCATTTAATTAAAAAAAAAACATTATAACTGACCATTAACAAACAAAAAACTGTTGAATAAACTTGAAAAATGTATTTATTTTTTTAGGTTTGTTTTCAAACAAACAAAAGAGCAAAATGAAGGTAAAGTGAGAATGAAAACAAAAAGTAAATTTATTAAATTCTCAAATAAAAACACACAAAAAAAAATCTTTTTAGAAAATTAAAAGCTTTTATGTTTTATATTTAGCATTATTCATTTCAAATGACCTTCACATAAATCATTTGATTTTGTTCTTGTTCAAGTGAAAGTGTTAAAGAAAGGTATTATGAACACAAACACATACAATTGCTAACATTCTACAAAAACACACTCACGTTAATACAAATGTTTCGAACAAACATAATTGTGGCAGTATGTTTGAGACCAGCAAACAGAAAATGTAATATTGGAAATGTTTTTCATTCATTCGTTCTTCAAATTAAGACTGAAACAAACAAAAAACTGAGAAAAAGATTTATGTTTTTGAGAAAACTATTATTGAATCAAATCTTTCTTGAATGCCAAACGTTTGAGAATGGCTTGATTACAAATCGTTTTTAATTTGAAGTCAAACCTCTGTGTTTACTGGGTATAGCAAACATGTACAATAATGAAATACAAACAGGATATTGCAAACATACTTCACACAAATACACCTACACTCACACACACTAGCGGTTTTAGTTGCAGCTAGAACAAAAGACAACATCAAGTTCAAATTTGATTCGAAACACACATAAAGAGAAATCTAAACTAAACAAAGGAAGGAAAAACTTGTTGGTAAAAAGAACAAAAACTAAAATGAGAAGAAGCAATAACACATACTACTGTAAGTTTACTTGTGTGTGTTCTGTATGTATGTACATGTAATTTTCCAAAAGGAAACAACAGCTACACTAGCAATAAAGTAACGGAAAGAAAAGGAACAAGTAATAATATTGATTTATAGATATTGAACGTGCACTACAAACCAATATAAAAAAAACTGACAGACGGACTGAGAGACGGTCGTACGTACATACGTATGGATGAACCTAAAGAACGTTCGACACATTCATTCAATTGTATGTTTGGTGATGACGATTTTTTTGCTGGTGTCGTTTCGTAGGCAGTAGGCATAGAATTATTATCACATATATTGTTTGTAGGAGTACGAGTCAGTAAGTACTTCAAGTACAAAGTACATTTATGCAACATTTGTATATTTTATACCCGTCCAATTGTTTTTTTTTATATTTTTTGGTTTGTTGGTTTTTTCACTACCCAGCTGTTTCAGGAGACAGTCCCGAACTAGTCATTTTATCCATCATTTAGGCTGGAAACTAGTTACTTCAATAGCTACATGACTAGTTATTTTAACATGTGGATGTCCTAAGCAGGGGGTCAATTGATTCCTGTCTAATAGCTGGTCCAAAGTAGTCAACGCATTGGATTCACATAATGATTAAATAGCGTCAGTTACCTTACTAGCTTTGTAACTGGTTACTTGATCAGCTACATAACTAGTTATTGTAATTAGCACGGGTGCTAAATGCCCTCAAATAGTCAGCTAAAAAGTCATATCATATAGACAGTCTAATAAAGTATTGCTTGTAAACAAACCTTCATCCGACAACTCTCCAATGGATTTTTTTCTAAAATGCAGTACAAAATAAAATAAACGTTTAAAGTGACTTCACTATAGGTTACTAAGAGTCACTAAAGTGACTATTGACTTCATGCTATGTTACATGGGATATTAGTAGAGTTTCATGTTCGATTTTAATCGAAACCGAAACTGCTGTTTTTCAAGGCCCAAACCCGAAACCGACAATTATTCTTCGGTTTTTACTTTTAATCTATTTTTAGTAGAAAAATTAAAAATTTAGAAATGAGAAACAAACTTTTTCATCGAAAGATTCATCCAAGTATTTCCTGGCAATTAAAATTCAAATGACTGTTTATTTATTTAATTAAAAAAATTAATGCAAAGTGATTTTAACAATGATATGTGTCATGTGTGACCCTACCCATTACAAATATTTCACGAAAAAGACGTAACCACTAAATAAAATACATTTGAATTCTTTTATTTATTTCAAAAACATATTTTACTTAGGATGACTCAAAACAAAAAAAAATAGTTTTATTTTATTTGATGCTGTTTGATCTTATAAAACACTTGTAAGAGAAAACACGTCAAACAAATTTGTACGAAAAAAAGTGGTTACGTTTTTTTGAGCAAATATTTGCCATGTAATAAAAGTATAGAATACTGGCTGACCCGGAGCGCTTCACCACCCCAATTTGAAGAACGAAATAGTACTATTAAGTTTCCCTTTGTGAATTAATACTAATTCAGGATAACATGTCTCTATAGAGAAAGAGATAGAAACTAATTCAGGTTTATTGGTTCATTGTAATGTGGTTTCTAGCTGATTCGAAACGTACTATTAGAATTAAAAAAGTACCATAAAGACCCACATTTTGTATTCATACTCAGCTTCATGAATGCCTAATTTCATATTTCTGGGCCCATTACCATTGAAAATGCAAAAGAAATGTACCACTAAAGACACCTTTTGCGAATTCTAACTTATTCAGAATCATGTGTGTCTAATTTTTATGTTTATTGTTATATAATATTCCAAAAGTACTATTACAATAAAGAAATAGTACTATTGCCAACTATTATGTACACAAGTAAAATAATTTAATATAATAAAACGTACAATTAGAATTTAAAGTACCAATTTTTCACAACTGAACCCCCGTCAAGTTTGAAATCAAAGTAATTTCTTGATTATTGGTTCAATATTATAGAAAATTCAAAAAGTACCATTTTGAAGAACGAAAAAGTACACTTTAGTTTGGTTTAGTACTCCTCTTTTGGTATCATAATACCATTGAGCCACCTATTCTAGATTATTTCTTTACTGAGAAGTATATTATTCATCTTTAATGTATATAATCTAACTAATTTAATATATTAAAAAAAGTACCATTAAAAGAAAATGTACCTTATCCTCTTGAACACCCTCAAGTTTGAGTTTTAAATTTGTTAGCTTTTCCTATATTATCAACGTATTTTGTTTCTATAACACTTGATATTTCATAAATTATCACAAAACCGACCGAAACTGATCGGTTTTCAATTTCTTAAAACCGAAACCGCGGTTTTGAAATTCTTCGGTTTTTTGGAAACTCTAGATATTAGTATACTTAAGCAAGAATAAAAATAAACTGTATGAGAATTATATCGAAACAATTTGTATAAAAGAAGTTTTTACGAATTGTGTACTCACAAAACGTTTAAAGTGACTACATTCCTGATTAATTAGAGACACTTAAGTGACAATTGTCTTCACGGTGGATTACCTGGGATGTATAAAGTAACCAAATAACCCAAAATATATAAACTGAAGTCAGCCAAGTGATCAGATATTAGTGACAATTACTGTCTATAAGGGATACATTGACTACTTGCTTAACTACTGGGTACATTCTGGTTGTTGTTGTTTTATTGTTTCCACTACTGACTGACTGACTCTATGTATGAGGACGTCGACGACAACAATGCGTGTTTGGAGAATTGGAATATAAAATGTTGTTGCTGTTTCTGCTGTTGTTGTTATTATTCACAATTGATTTATTCAAATTTATACATACAAACAAAAAAAATAGAAATAATATACAGCAAACATTTATGTTTATTTCATTTTTTTTATATACAATATATGAATGAAGTTCTTGGCCTAGTATGCATGCAGTTGTGGCAGCATAAATAATTCAAAATAAAAGAAAAAATAATACAAAAAAATATATGTATATATATGTAATAATAAATATGAGAAAACGAATAAGAATTTGTTGAAAAGCTTAAAGTACTTTGTACTTTGCGTACTTTGAATTCATGCTTATAGAGTTTTCCATTTGAAAAACTGGCACGTGCTGCAGTAACCTTGAACAGGGGACAGTTTTGACATTAATTGATGAAACATTATAGAACCAAAACTTCAAGTAAACAAGCATCTCACAAAATTTAGACCATAAAAACAGCGTATGAGTTTAGCTTCATCTATTACTGCAGAGGGATCGAGTTCTAACACAGGAATTAAGAAAACGTCGACGATGTAGAAATGTACGCCACTTAAAATATGTACTGAATGCAGAGATCGAAAATAACTCGTCCATATAACAACTCTAAAATAAAAGCTATAAAATGATTTTTATTTGGTATGACCTTTATTAGTTTTTGTTTTTAATGGCAGATTTATTTCCAAAGTATTTTGATTCTGCTTCACTGTGCATTGTTCGCTGATTTGCTACCACTGACCTTATAATTTTGAAGCACTTTAAATGCAAATTTTTCATATTTCGGTTTATAAATTGAACTGACAGTAATCAAAGAATTCTTATCTGAGCAACGAGTATTTTAGTGAATAGTACTTGTATCAATTGATTATTGATGAAATTTCAATATTCACTATTTTTTTGAAAAAAACAATTATTGGAAATCTAAAAGGATATTCCAGGATAAAAATTTGAAAGGACATTTTTGAAATCTTTTGATGCTTACAGGATAAAATAAAAATAATACGAAATATTTTACAACTCTTCTTTATCATTTGACACCAAATTTGGCATAGTAGGATGATTTAATTTTTTTTTAAAAATGTACTCCTCTGAAAATTTGAAGTCCTCTTAAAAGGAAACAGGATCACGAAATGAAAAACTGAAAATGCAGTTTTTCTCTATTTAATTTATTGTTTCAGACGTATATCATTCTGTTCGTGTCTAATATTGTTTGTCGCACGATGTCATAATTTTGACATTCACCTTATAAATGTTCAAAAATATTGAAATTATTACAATATTTTCCTGACAGCTGAAAATTTCAAGATCATATCAAAACTACGGAATAACTGTCATAAATTGTATGATAATAATTCATTGGATTCATTAAACTTTAATATATTTATAAAATATTGGATTAAGTTTAATAAAGAGAGTAACAATATGTTAAAGGAATTATTATTCTAAACATGTATGAAGATAAACATACTTTAAGCGTATCCTAGATATACAAAAAGTCACATAATCATAATTTAAATCATTCATAAGCCATACAATTTTCGTTATGCCTCTTACAAGGCGTTTGAGTGTATTTGGGATATTTAATTGGCATGTGTTCTAAAATAAAATTTTCATTTCTTAAAATGTTTAGAAAATATTTAAATGTGATTTCTAAGCCCTAGAATTTACATGACCATGAATGTAGGAAGCAACAAACAACTTCCCCTAGGCAATCATAAAAAAAACTCAAATATTTACATGATTTTCATTATACATACCAACTTAATTTAAATTCTATTCCAGTCTTTTTCACTATGAAAAGGACCTCAAACACGTGCATTTGAAATTGTTATAAAAATTAAACTGTTGAAATATTTGGAATTTTTTAATGCTCAGTGCTCATGTAACAGATCGTATGGAAATTTGGTGTGAAGACACCCATATGTAAAATACATACTTGCCACAATATTTGAGTATTATTGCAAAATCATATACATACGAACATATCAACATGCATACACTCGAACTGAAAGCATATTGTAACACATACTAAACATTTCTTCTATGCATATTAGGGCGGCCCGTTTCTATGGAGGAACAATAAGGCGCATGTTTCCAACTAAAATAAAAGTTTAGCTGGTTTGAGAAAGCATTTCTGAAAATTTTTGTTTGAGCGTCAGTATTTGCTGAGCTGGATCAAGGATAAAAAGGTAATTTTTTAAAATATGAAATATTGATATCATGTAGACGCTTTCAATGTCATATCTGAATTCTCGCTATAGTCGAAAAATATTCAAAGTTTTGTAATTATTGGCAACATTTTTTAAGTTTTTTTAAATCCGTTTCTCGAAATTGCATTTTATTTAAATTTTTCGAAACACATACGCACATACAATTTTTTGAAAATATGCGAATTCACTTAATTGTGAATAAATATGAAAATAATCCATCGATTTGTATGATCAATATCTCATTTTGTTCCTAATACATGTGGCTTTGTGATAAAGTAATAAATCGGAAAAATTTCTGCCGTTTTCGATTTTTCAAAATTTTTTTAAAACAAAAAAATTTGATATTTTCACATAAAAAATATATTTTTTGCTTAAATTCGTTATTATAACTCCGAAACTACTGAGCCGATTAAAACGCAATATATATGTGAAAATTTGTACATAGCATGGGGAAAATGTTTTCAAAATTCTATCAATCGAAATAAGAACATCAACTACTCAATTTTATGTATATCAAACAAAAAAGTTAAATTTTGTGAAAATGAGCGAACTCAGTTAATTGTGAATAAATTCGAAAAGGATCAATCGATTTTTATATTTGATATCTTTTTTTGTTTCTATTACATGCAGCTTTGCGACAAAGTAATAAATCTGACGTTTTCGTTTTCACGTAAAAAATATATTTTTTGCTTATAACTGCGAAACTACTAAGCCGTATTAAAACGTATTATATAAACAGATTAAAGGTTATGCAAATTTTAACTTTTCTTAATTTTGAGTTATCATAAATTATGTGGAGAAACATCTGAAAAAATTCACAATTTTATAAAAAAAATTTTTTTTTTAAAAATCTATCATAGAATTAAAAAAATTTACCATTTTTGTACTTAGGTAACCATAATGTATCAAATCTATATAGTGGTTAGTGAAGTCTTTTTTTGCTGTTGACCTGTGTTATCTATCCGAATCACACATTCTGCATCGATTTGTTAGGGCATATTTTTTTATATTTTATTGATAATGCATATTTTGCATATTATACCAATTTTTAATAAAAATATTATTTTTGGTGATCAATTTTTCATTAACTTCTTTCAACATCGAGACAATTGCAGTTAGTCTTCTTAATTTCTCTATCAGCATTTAAAAATTATCATTTCAAAATATTTTGCTCCAAAAAAGTTTAGAGATTTTTCATTAATTGTATCAAAAATATTAATTTTTTTTTTTATTGTAATTTTGATTAAGTAATATGAGATTTCGTAAAGGTTAGATTTTGTAACTTCACATACAAAGTTACTGCTCTTAACAGTAATTTATTACGATATGAAAATTAATGTTGGATGCTACTTTACAGCACGATCAACATTTTGGAGGCTCTAAAGATTAAGGCGTTAAAGATGTATTAATCCCAATGTATAAGAATTAATATATCCATCGTTTTCTAAGAAGAACAATTATTAGTTTAAAAAAATTGTATTATAAAATAATAGAAAATATATTGCTTTACGACTAAATGAGCCCATCAGTGCAAAAGTGGTGTAACCCAAAATTTTTGTTGGTTGCTGTTCTGGTGTTACATATATACATTCCTTACATTACCAACTATCAATATAAAGTGGAGTAAGTTACCTTTTGATATTCAAAAGCAGATGGAGCTGAAAAATTCGTTTTTGCACAGAGCTTAATATAACAAAGTAATAAAGCAAAAGTGGTACCCCTAAGTAAATAGTTTACACCACTTTTGCGCTTGTAGATCTCCAAATACTTTAGTCAGGACAAACATTTTCGAATCTTAGAATGAATTAATCTTTTATTTTAGATGCGATGGATGTTCCGGCTTTTTTTTCGGGGTCACCCTAATTGATATGAGTGTTAATGTGCATGTGTGTGTGTGTGCTTATTTACTTATAAATCCAGTAGTACCAGAAAACGTTTGTTTGTATAACATGGCATAAAAACGGCATTAATACGAGAATTTGCACAGATTTTGAAACCACTAGAGACATGACGCCACATCGTGATATGAATTTATGGTTTTAAATTAATTTTTTTTCATTTCTTCGCCTCATTTATGTTCGTTCGTTTAGCTGATTGTATTTGGTTGCAATTGTTTTTATTGTATGCGAGTGTATTGTGCTCCAAACGAAAAAAAAAACTAAAATATAATAATAATAAAAAATGAAGGTTTGTTTGTCTAAATACGGGTCGAAAAGCAAAATAAGTATAAATTTTCTTAAATTTGAAAACAGCAGTAGCGACAGCTAAACGCCATTAAACTTATTTTAAACTCAAAATACGTTTAACGAGAAAATTAAAAGGGACATGTTTTTATTAAACATTTTCATTGTTTTGATTATGTGTGTGTGCGTGTGAGTTTGAGTGTATATGTATGTGTGATTGTGTGTGTGTGTGGGCAAACAAATGGCTAAGTAAACTGGTGATGATGGCTGGTGGTGATTTGGATGGATGACTGAATAATGGCTGCTTGAAATTTTCATTCATTCACTCATTCATACGTTCATATTGAACACTTTATCCAATATTGATTGTTATATCAGCGTACAATTTTCAATTTATTTTTTAATTCCCCGTATTTAGTGCAATTTAAACTGTTATTGACAGCTGCCTACCATTAAGTAGGTTTATTCATTCGCTATACGACGAGTCTTACACAATTACACAGGCAGGCTCACGTACTACTACATGCTGCACATTACAACCGTTTACACTATTTACACCCATTCCTCCTCCTACAACTTCATGTATTTTTTATGCATTTGGTTTGTAATTATTTCACGCTTATTAAGAGATTTAATCAGTTCCAAAAAAAGTAATTAATATTAAAGTCATTGCGTGATAAATTCAACTTGTTGGAAAACGCTTTCAAAAAACGCCAGAGCAATTGCTGCAGGTTGCCAGTAACTTATAATATCGATTATAAACAAACCAAAGCCGTTACCTTAAGAGACCTGAAGCAAGTTAAAAAATTGATACATTAATTCTTTAGATCTTGTTAAAATTCTTCTTCAGATATATGATGTTATTGTACAAGTTCGAATATTTATGGATAAAAACCTGGTAAAACGCATCTTTGGAATGACATTTTTTTTGTGATTAGAAATGTTTAGGGAATAAAAAGGACTAAAAACTGTTTTTTGGTACTTTTTTTTAAAGCACATTATATTTTAAAGCAATAAATTCTAAATACATATATTTTTGGTGCTTTTTGAAAATTGGGACTTTTAAGCAGTACAAATTTTTTATATTTTTGGCACTTTCATCATAAAATATAGACATGTAAATATTTCAATATGAGCACGCTTAAAACTGTATTTTGGTACACAGAAAAAAGTTTCAACATAAATATTATGATTCGAATTCATTGATTTCAATTCATAACATTTATAAATAATTTCTTAAATAGTATGATTTTTTTAATATTTTATGTTTTGAAATAAAATCTAGAAGGCTTGAAAAATATAATTTTAATTTCATTTTTATTTTTATGTTGTTCAAAAATGTTTGAAATTTTTCATGGAAAATTTTTAGTTTTTTTATGATTTTCAGCTACAAAATGATATAAAAAGCGCGAAAATGATTAAATTGATTTAAGAGGATGAAATGCTTTTATATTTATGAATGTTTTATTATGTTTAATGATAATTTTTAAGTTTCAGATATTCTCCATTTTATCTTAAAATATTGGCCAATGTATGGCTATTATGCAAATATTCTTGCACTAATTCATTATATAATACAATTATAATGCAATTTATTAAAAAAATTAAGTAAAAAAAGCAAAAATTTACGTCATGTAAAATTTTATAATATTTATGAACATGTTCTTATTTTGAATGAAATAAGTTTGGGAAAAAAAAGTCAAGTTCGATTAATAATATTTATTACAAAATTCATTCCAATTATGAATTTTTTTTTTCTGTGTAGTTTTTTAAAGCACATTATATCTAAAACCAATAAATTCTAATATTCCGATATTATTAAAATAAACTTATACACAACAGCCAAACATTTAAATTTACCTAAACTTTAATACGTTAATAATACGTTCAATTGGCTCAGTAGTTTCGGAGTTATAATAACAAATTGAAGCAAAAAATATATTTTTTATGTGAAAATAGCATTTTTTTAGTTTTAAAAAAATCATGAAAAATCGAAAAAGGCAGAAATTGTTTAGGTTTATTGCTTTATCGCAAAGCCACATATAATAGCAACAAAATCAGATATCGATCAAAAAAATCGATTGATCCTTTTCGAATTTATTCACAATTAAGTGAATTCGTTCATTTTCACAAAATTTTTGTTTTTTGTTTAAATACATAAAATTGTTCATCCTTCGATCGATTGAATTGTACAAATTTTCATATAGTTAGTTATTTTATGAAGCAAAAATATATTTTTTATGTGAATATAGAAATATTTTTGTTTTAAAAAAATCATGAAAAATCGAAAACGTCAAAAATTGTTAAGATTTATTACTTTATCGCAAATCCAGATGTAATAGAAACAAAATGAGATAATGATCATAAAAATCAATGCATTCTTTTCCAATTTATTCACAATTAAGTGCATTCGCTCATTTTCACAAAATTTTATGTGCTTGACCTGTGTTACTCTTATTGGGACGATATTGAAATTTACTTTAAAGATTTGTATTTAAAAAGACGGCTTAATTAGAAATATAAATCCAATTTCAACCCATACAACTTTTTTCAGGACAGACTTGAGTGTTGCAAGAGTCATAGGTGTATACTTAGTGTATTTTATTCTTTTTGGTGTTTGCTACTTTCTGTTGTATCTGATGCTGTCATTTTTAATTTTTTTCCTATGCTTTCCATTTTGATTTTATTTTTTTTTCAGCCGAAAGTGGGTGTAAAATCTACAATATTTGTAATGGTGGCGGCGGTGCTGGACCCAGCGAATGAGTTTTGCTAGCAGGAACAAAAATAAAGGAAAAATATATAAAATTATCATCACTTCCTTTTATGTTATTGCCGCTGTAGATGTTAGTTCGATGGCTGTTGCTGTTGATACCTTTATTATTGTTGTTGTTATTGCTGTTGCTGATGTTGTAGTTGCTTTCATTTAATTTCCTTTAGTCCTCTTAAATAACGGCCACTTTTTGTCAGTAGTACATTCACACACACATTCCATTTTTTTCTTTGCCAATCTGTTGTGTATTTTTTATTTTTATTTTATTTAGTTTTTCTGTGCTTTTTTTTCGTGTTCATTCTGTGATGCCTGTCAATTTTGTTGTGTTTGCAGTAAAGCCACCAGAGTTTTTTTGCGGGTTTAATGTGTTTTCCTTGATTTAGTGTTGTAGTAGTGTTGGTTGTAGTTGCCACACTATTTATGCCGTAATCCTCTGTAGATGACAGTCATGACTGTGAAAAGACTACTGCCGCCAGAATCTAAACACAACAATCTTTTCTTTTAATTCCACATCTCCCATCCTCCCCAACCCCCCATTTTATACACGCAACGCAACAGCAACTTCAATTACAACAAAAATATTGTAGAGATTTTTTTATTTTTTTGACTCTCTTATCTAAAGGTTGTAATTTTTGGGTCACTAAACATGAATGTGGCACAACTACTAAATACAGACAAACATCACAACCCAAAGGAAAAGAGAAAAAGAAAAACTGGCCCCAAAAACTAAATACCTCATAAAAAAAGCAGAAAGAAAGATTGAAAAAAAGCCTTACATTTTAAAGTAGACCTGACCTGTCAATAGTAGTTTAGGCGATCCCTTGTTAAGCACAAAATCAGTGGTTTCTCATCTGGAATGTATGCTTCGTTTTTCGACTTGCCTCCTTGCAACATTTCAATACACATCTCTGTAAACTAAACTAAATAAACTACATTTTGTGTCGGTCTTTTGTTTAATAATGGTAAATAATTTATAGCTGGTTTCAGTTTCAGCTTAATTTTGCTTTCAAACAACCGTCATCTATAACGGAGACTTTTTTCTATTAAATTTTAAAGGCGATTAAATTATTTGCTATTTAAAATGTTATTTTTCCTATAAAAATTAAAAAGAGGACTTTGAGAAAATTTAACATTTGGTTACATTTTATTTTGATGACTTTCTTTCGCCATACCTCTAAGCAATGCCACATGTTTTTTGTTCTTGTTATTGCTGTAATATTGGTAACTTGTGGCAAATGCCCAAGAGACTTTGACAAACTGGCTGACTGCCTGACTGTTGGCATAGATCATGTTTGAACACAAACCACCAGAAAAACTGATACAACAAAAGAACAAAAGAATAACCTTGAATTTGATTTGAAAATAAAAAAAAAAACGTCCAACAAATTCTAAGAAAACATGTAATTTCAAATTTATTTCCATACGAAAACCAACACGGCCTGGTGATTTAATGGATTCCCCCGGGCAAACTTCAACACACACTTGACTCGTATTCAAAAACAAATAAATACGAGTATAGAGTAAAAAAATACCAACCAAAATGAGCTTTAAACACGTGAATTGAAAATGATAAAACACCAACATAAAAAAATGGTTAAACGTGTCGTGAATCTTAAGTAGTCATTTTAAATTTTAACTATTTAATACTTGGTGGCAAATAAACAAACCCACTCTTTACCCACCGTACTCCAAACTCTAGAAAAAAAGAGCAGTTGAGCAGGGTTTCGTGATTTTAGTTCATATTAGCAGATCGTGGGGAAGCAGCCAACACCAGCCAGCAAGTGGGGGAATGAATGAATGGCCAGGCAATTGATGGCATATATATGAAATATTTAAATATTTTTTCCCCTGACTGGACAAATAAATAAAAGTGGAAACAGTGGCAGAAACAGAAAAGTTTTTTAAAATGTTATCAAAAGTTTATAGACTCTAAAATGTAGCACTCAAGTTTATTGAAAATAAAAAAACTTTTTTCAATTAAGATTTGGATATTGAAAAATAAAAAAGTATATTTTTTTCGTTTTCTTAACTTAAGTTGGGGTAACTTTTTTTTTAATATGTACAAGTTAAAAGATTTTGGTTGAGATGCACAAACAAATTTTGTCGCCCCAATCGTTTTGAGTTTGTAAACAGGGAAATTAAGTGAATAAAACATGAAGGGAAGGGAGCAAATGACAGACTGAAAGCCATTTGTAGATTAGGTGTTAAACAAATTGCTTGTGATAACAAACTGTATCAACAGAGAGAGACAAAGCAGTGCCACCATTTAATAGAATAAAAGAGGAATTGTGTTCAAAGATACAACTTAACTAACACAAGAGTTTTCAGAAATGGCCTAATCATGAACTTTGACACAGTTGCTATTGTGATATTGAAAACAAGAACGAACATCAAATGCAACTACCTAGAAAAGTTCATACGATCATGCTTTATTTGATACTATAGCATATTCAAAAGTACCGTGAATCATTTGATGCTTTCAAACACATTACAATCTTCAGTATAACAGTCTTTTCTTTAAAAATCATTGTGCATAAGAATATTTTCGTCAGTATAACAGACTTTACTACAGAAAATCTTCAGTATTTTTCTATATAAAATTAATTTCTCCAGAAAGTAATTTCTATAAAAAATCATTTGTATAACAGACTTTTTAATATAAAATTTTCAGAAAACCAGTCTTCAGTATAACAATATTTTCTTGAAAAAATCTTCAGTATAACAGACTTTTCTATTGAAAAAATTCAGTATTACAGTATTTTCTATAGAAAATGGTCAATGTAAAAATCGCTTCAAAATAAAACCTTCAGTGTAACAATATTTTCTGTAGAAAATCTTCTGTAAAACTTGGCTCATATTTCCATTGTATATATTTGGGTGGCTTTTCAATGCTCGCAATATCTGAAATTGTTTTCCGTCTTCTAAAAATCAAACACTGAAATTATGAACAAAATCGGATAACGTTTAGAGACTCAACATTTTATTTGAAGTTTCAGGCGATATTTTCCAAACAACTTTAAAAATTAAATGTTGGAAAAAAATCCAGTTAGGGATACATACATAGTTCTTGAATTTAATTTACTAAAATATAAACACTTTCTGTCATCGATATTGCATTGTAACTTGATACCAAAAAAAAAAACATAAAAAATTTTACTTTTTCAAAAAAAATTTTGAACGATATTTCAAATATTATTTTCAATTCTAATAAATGCTAAATGAAATTATCAAGTAAATTTTCTTTTGGTAACGAATAAGTTAAAATTAAATCTTAAAAATACATTTCGTAGCCTGTTTTCTAATATATAATTTCAGATCTGGGGTAAAATTTAGTCATAAAAATTATAAAAAATAAAAAAAAATGTGTTTGTTAAGAACAATTTTTGTATTCTATCGGACAATAACAAATATATTTTATAGCTTTTAAAGCACTTAAAGACCATTAATAATGTTAATATACGAAATTTTTCAATCCCAATAAATGTTACTTTATTTTTTGCAGAATTTATCTGTCAATTTTTGCCACACAAAAAACTGACAACCGTAAGTGCTGACAATTTTTGTTGGCAAAAAATGTATTGTCTGACAATTGTCTGGCTATGAAATTGTAAGGTTTTCTTACAATCGTCTGAACTGACATAGCCAGATATGACAACATTGTAAGATATTTTCACAACGCTAACCCGTAATATTTCCACCCGAAACATTATTTTTTTTTTATTTTATTAGAGTCGGAAACAATATTTTTAATTTTTTGAAATTTCGTTTTAAAAAAAATTAAGATTTAGGATTTGAGATATGAGATGTCGATGTAATCGATGGCAGTAAATTTTTACATTTCATATAATGTAGTTTCAGTTTATGGTTTTTTAATATTTATTTATCTTTGAAAATATTGCTACTTTGACTCATAACTAGAAACATCAAATATTAAGGATTTGTATTTTAGACAAATATTAGAACCTGCACGCAGAGTAAAAATATAGTTTTACATATTTAAAATAACCATTTCCATATTATAGTAACAGTAATTATTTATATGATTGTGGTAACCATAATATGGTTTAGTTACTATTCACATGATTGTATCAATCATGTATATAGTTGCAGTAAATAAATATATGTTTGTCACAACCATTTGTATATGAATCTTTTTATCATAATATGTTGTTCTCAGATTATGATATACATTAGCCGAGAGCAAGTCATTTATCATTAAAATGGTTGTCACAAACATATAAGTGTTTACTGTAACCATATACATATATGGTTGATACAATCATGTGAATCGTAAATTAACCATACTATGGTTACCACAATCCTGTAAATAGTTACTATGACTATAATATTGCTAAAAAACTTGTAACAATGTTGAAATGATTACAGTAAACATGCACAACTATATTTTTTTTCTGCGCATGGCAACATTGTAAATCCAAGAAGTGAAAATAAAGAAAAACCCTAATGTACAACTATGGTAAAATCAGATGACATACAACTTGTCTTATGAATGAGCTCCTTAAAATAATATTAACACTTTAATTATCATTAAAGCGATTTAATAGCGCTTTAACTCCTAAAACTGTAATAGTTAATATTTGATGGTATAACGAAACCTAATGTTAAAAAAGAGGGCATTTCCTTTATTTTTTTATTTTACAAGAGACTGACTACGTTTTGACAACACCGTAAACTATTCTCAACAGCTATTCGTAACTGTAAAATATTTAAACTAAACATTCCAGCTTTCTATACAATCCATCTTTTCTAGTTTCTACCAAAACTTGACGATTTACAAGGGAAACACAATTTCTCTATCATGCGGCAGCAATTGCCGACAGACATATAAAAGGAAGAAAGAACTATTAAATATTTAAAGAAGTTTCAGTTTAGTTATTTTTATGGTTTCTAATACAACAACAGCAATATAATAAAAGTTTAACAAAGTTCCTTTACTATTAAAGAACAAACAAAACAAAAATAAAAAAAAAAAATTAAAAACATTTTTGTTTTATTTTGCCTCTTACAACAAATAAGGTTAATTGAATGCTGTTGTTGATATTTGCCAGAGATTAAACAACTTGTGAATAGTAAATTAAAAGCAATTAAAAAGATATGAATTTTTAAAAAAGTTCCATTACAAACGTGTAACACAAAATAAAACCACACCATATCCAGATTTATTAGAAACGAATTCCAATTGAAAACGACACTTATTTTTGGCCATTTACTTGCCGTTTAAGGAATTTTGAAAAGGAAATTAGCGTAAAGTATGTTGTCAAATTTTAATGAGCTTTTAATTATGGTGCTAAACAATATTTGAATAATTAAATTTCGATTATTTTTTTAAGTTTGGCAAATAGCTATACAAACATAAATTCCAAATTTAGTTTCAGAGTAATATTTTAATCCCAAAATTATTTTAAATTAAACAACAATTCACCTATACATATTTACTTTTAAAGCTTTAAAGTTACTAACTAAAAGTGAAACTAAGTGTATTTAATACAAAGTATTATCAGATTGAGCCAACTTTATCTCTAAAAAATGAAAATATGTCTATGTCTGTGATAAAATGTTTTGTGTCAAATCAATCAATTTCAAAATCACATTTTATTACACAACAGGAATCATCCATGAAAGTAAAAAAGCTTAACTATTTGATTGAAAAAAAAAAACAAGCCAACACAATCGGCTTAAATTTTTTATATTTTATTTTAAATGGAAAAATAATGTGAGTTTGTGGAAATTTTACTTTCCAGGGAACCTAAAATTACACAGCATGTTACTTGTTCACTGCTAAACAAGAAAAACATCTTAAAAACCTAAGCAATTTTGTTTATTTTTTAAATGTCTTTTGTCTGATGTAATGGAAACAAAACGGGAAAGAAAATTGAAAATTTTAAATTACACCTTGTTTACCTTTAACAGCAGCACTAGAGAGGAAGAAATATGAATGACATGTGAGCGTGTGTAGGCGAATATGCTCATGTTGGTTTGGGTTTATATCACGACTAGGGTTTCTTATTTCCCGGAGTTTTTTCATTCACGGGATATATTAAAAAAAAGAAGCATCTAGATGGTAATGCAGCGTATACAAATTGGCCGTAAGAACACCAACCAGTGAGTCTAATTTGAAGCATCGTTAAGTAAAGATAAATCAACTGTCTTACAGTGTGCTGTATAGATTGTGAATTATAAACAAATACTGACTATTTAAACTGTTGTTGTTCTACATTTTAATAAATAAAGAGTCGTTAAAATTTTAAGCTACTAAACTGCTTTTATTTGCAATGAAAAGTATCCGGTTTATTTATGGAAATAAACCACCGTTTTTAAAAGGTAAAAACGTAACAATAAAATCAAATCATTCGATTGGCATCAAAAAACAACGAATCTGTGCGGAAGAAAGAAGAAAACTTATACAGCCCAATTATGAATAAAAAATTTCCCGGGAGTTTTTTCCCATTTCTCATTTTTCCTATTCAAATTCAATGTGAAAAAACTCCCGGGGAATTTTTTATTCATAATTGAGCTGATAAAGAAATTCCCGAAAATCCCGGGAAATTGTTCCCTATTAGGAACCCTAATCACATGCTACATATATGTATGTATACATAGGTATATGTATGAGAGCCTGAATGGTTTTCTTTTATTTAAGATCAACAGTAAAATAATGGAAAAAAGTGCAATTTCTTTCACTTGTTGCCTTTAGAAAGAAGAAAAAAAAAGTAAAACATTATGTACATGAAATGTGAATGAAGGAAGTTTTCGATACAACCAACGCACATGTGGGTCAAAAACCAGGCAGGTTCTACTCTATAAAATAAACAGGTACATGCACACATACGAAATATATAGGAACTTTTAATTCACCCCATTGGGTTTGTAGAAAAAATGTTAAGGAATGAAATCGTTAAGTTTTCGTTTGATACTGATCGGCTGAAATATATTTTAGATACTGCGGGCATGATTTTGCCCTGGCTTAACCAAAACAATCAAACATACATAAAAACCCAAAACTATTTATGTTTGTTTTCTTTACATTTGGTCTGGAATTTTGGTTGGGAGAATCGGATTTTTTACTTTTATATCATTTTGTTTTAAATATAACATATGTTTGAAAGATAAATTAGGATTTCATTATGTGTAAACGAATGTGAAATTGACTAAAAATACAAAAAAAAAACAATTAAGAAAGTATGGTAGGTCTGGCCCGACCACGTGAGTGATTTTCGGAAGTGAGCCTTATATGGGAGCTATGACCAATTATGGACCGATTACCATGAAATTATATCGTGTGATTTATGTCTATATGAAAGTTATTTATGGTGAATTTTGCGTGCATAAATCTCAAATATTTTTTAAGAGATTTATGCACGTTAAAGTGATTTTCGGAAGCGGGTCTATATGGGAGATATGACTAATTATGGACCGATCGTAACAAAATTTGGTGACATAACTTTTGTATACATAAAACTTATTTGGAGCGAAATTTGTGGAGATACATATATAAATTAAACATTTATGACCGATAAAGTCCAATTTTGGGAGGACATTTGTATGGGGGCTACGTGAAATAATGGACCGATTTCCGCCAGTTTCAATAGGCATCGTCCTTGGGCCTTGAGAATATCTTCAAAATTGCGACCTGTACTTTGCGCACAAGGTTTACATGGACAGACAACCAGCAAGACGGACGAACGGACATCGTTTAATCGATTCAGAAAGTTATTCTAAGTCGATCGATATTATGCATAAATGCATAATATCCCACTATGGGGTATAGGGTATAAAAACCCTAATGATTCTATTTGCGAAGTGCTGAAAAGGTGATGAATGTTAAGAATGCACTCCTTTAAAGCTAAATGGGTAAAAGAGTTTGTATTATGATGGAACGTCAAGTGTGTGTATATTGCTCTTGTTCTTCTTTTCATCTGCTTCTTGTTCAGAGCTGTTTTCTTTTTCTTGATACATGTCAGATGAGATGTTTGTAAAAACTGTATATTTATGTGAACTTTCAATTTCGAAAGCACAGTGCATAAAAATTTCAAACAGTTTGTGAAAAACTATACTTAAAAAAATAAAAAAAAAACATTTAATTTTATGTTTATTTATCCTACAGACAAATTGCAGGGGGAATTTCTCCATATAGAAATAAAGTTTTCAAAGTTAAGAAAAATACTTTTGTATACTGTAAATATTTAAATACTTGAGATTTTTATTAATGTGGCCTTTTCAAGCACATACTCAACTCACTCACTCAGTTGTACTCACAAACACATACTTTTAAGTTTTAAATATTTTACAATAGTATTATTTTCGAGTGTAATTTAAAGTTTTATAAATAAATAAATACTTATATAAATATTTAGGTGAAAATAATCATTATTAAAATGAATAACAGCAAACACATGGCTTCATTAATATCATCACTTGAAGTTTGAAAAAAAAAGAAATTCTTATAAATGAAGAGTATTTAAGAGTTTCTTTTAGTTTCATTTCAATTAAGAGCCAAGCCAAATGATTTAAGTGCCAACAAAGTAGGAAACTAACTAAATAGTTATAATAAAACTTTAATATTATTTTGTTCCTAAGACTTATTTGCTTCTGTGTGAGTCTGTCAGTCAACGTAAGACTCACAAATATACAAACAACTTTTTTTAGTTTAAGCAAATTTTGGCTTAAACTTTAGTTAAGTCTACTTGCAAGCAAACAAACGTCAAATCACATAAAACTTTTCCACAAGAGGAATAAAAATAAAAACAAATACATTTGTTTGCATTCCTTTGCCGGAACATTTCAAAAACATCTCGCACCTAAAATATAAGTCAAAACATTCGAATGATTGATGGCAATTAATTAAATTTAATTAATCTTTTATACTAAAAAAACACTCATCCATGCATATTCTCTCTCTCACTCTCTCGCTTACACTTTTCAATTAATCGTCCTGTTTAAAGTTCTTGCAAAATTTAGAAGCAATAAAATTTAGAGAGAAATAAGTAATAAAAAAAACTTTTTACTTACATTCAATTAAATACATTATTTGCTGTTTTTGTTTCTATGTGTGTTTGTTCCTTTTTTGCCTTTGTAATGATGTTTGTTTTTGTTGTTGTGAATATGTGAAGGAAGACTTAAATGTGGCAAGTTGTAAATGAAAATTTTATCCTGAACGAAATTGAAAACTTTGTGGGAAATTTTCTATAATCTGTAAAAAGAGAAGAGAAAAAAATGCAATTAGTAAAAAAGAATTAAATGTTTTTTGCTTAAATAAGTGTGAAATTCATAAAAAAAAGAGAATCAAATAAAATATTAAATTGTGCGAAAATTTCAATGGCCATTTAATTGAAATAATTGCTTTTATTTTAGGGATTTATGTGGAGCCCTTTAAAATAAATTGTTATAGTTAAATAGAGTATTATGCAATAAATATTTGTAAATTTAATATTTAAAACTATTTTAATTAGGTGCTGGCTAATTATTTATTAAATTTAAACATTTCAGGCCATTTTGTTCGTAACTAATCTTGTTTCAATGTTATAAAGTTCTTGGACATATGTACACATGTATATTATGCTACATATGAGGAGCCGCAGAACAAAAGGTACTTTTTCGCACATTTCTAATTTTTGGGAAAATGAGTTTTATTTATTTCGCCCCTTAAAAAACAGCATGAACCTGGAAATGGTAACAAATTTTATTACTTATCAATAGATATATCTGTGATAAGCCACCACATTAAATGTTAAGGATGTTTGATATAAAACAATTTTAATATCGGAAAAAGGAAATTAATGAAAAAAAGTACGTCTTGTTAAAAACTATATTAAAAAGTATGTTTTTTATGCGTTTTATTTTAACGATAATATTTTAAATGAACAAATTACACATTGAAATGAAATAATTTTTGTTTTCGTTTTATACTAGTTTTGTACTTAGTAAAAAAATTTTGCTGACTTGATTGTTTCTAAAAGATTTCAACCCAAATATTATAAAAATACCAAAAAAGTACCTTTTGTTCTGCGGCTCCTCATATAATGAAAGTACATATACAGAGAATAAAGATTCGTGATAGCAACCGAATTTGTTGTCAATCGAATGATTCGGTTGCACACATAGAATTTTTCAGTTCTAACAACAGAAAGTCAGTTGATAAAGAAGAATTTCAGTTGAGGCAACCAAACTTCAGTTACCCCTTACAAAATATTGTAGTCACAACTGTAAAATTCGGTCACTAAGACAGAATCATTCGATTGGCAAAAAATTCGGTTGCTATCACGAATCTGTTTTCTCTGTGTAGAAAAGTATTTACAAATCTCTATTTAACAAATTTAAATCTTTGATATTAAATTAAAGCTGCATTAATACGTGATATCATGACAAAACAAAGGCTTTTGCTGCTTTTATGTATAATTTGTAACCGCAAGTAGGATTAAATTTGACAAAAGCATTTGATAAACTTAATTGCCAAAGGGCAACACTTTACTAGGTATTAAATAATGATTCATCGGAAAAGCTAGCCAACACTTTTATAGTTAATTAAGATTGTGTTTTGATTTCAATTTGCTGTCTCCTTTAAAAACGTTATCCTCAAAATGAAGTGAAAACATTATACGAGTGGCTACGACCAATTAAATACCAAACCATACAGAATTTTATACAGTGGTTTATGTTATAATCGATCCAATTTTTCTAGAATTTTATCTCGATATCAAGATAATTATGATTGTTGAACTGATTATCTATAGTAGGATTTAATAGGTGCACTAGGGTCAATTAAGTATTGATTGTATGATGTATGGGGATCAGCTGACTGATTTCAACAAGTTTTCAATAGGTTTCATCCTAGTGGCAAAGAAGAACGCTCTACGTCTCAATTTGCACTCCATCGTATAAATATAGAATACGTATGAATGTTCTGCTGTTAGTTTTAAATTTTATTACGAATATAAAATTCTATAAGAAATTTCATTATTATAATACGAGTACTACATGTTTGCAATATTTATAGCAGGCATGGAGAATTTTAATTTTAAAACGATATGAACGCAAATCAAACTTTTACTTATTTAAGATCGAAAAAGTGGAATGAGTGTTTGAAATTGTCTTTACATTACAAACATATGAATTAAATATTATTGTAATTCAAGTTGATATTAATTTAAGTTGGAAAAATGTCTTAGATCCTATTAGAGAATATGTTTCTTAAGAGGTTAAACAACTCATTTAAAGGCTAAAAAAATCAAAAATATCATAAATCAATTATAAAAGTATGTTGTTAATTGATTTACAAAATACTTTATTTATTTTTCTATTGAACAATACCTGCAAAAAGTTTATAATTGAGAAAAAGAACTTATTGTCGAACTGCAGTATTTGTGGATGTCAAATTTCACTAAAAAACAGTTCAACTGTACTTAATTTTCCATCCCTGCATGTAATATTAATAAATATGAATTTGGATTTGTACATTAGACTGGCCCTTACAAAAATATATTTACTTTGGATAAATATTATTTTGTTCGTTAGTATCTAAAACTAACTTCTAAACAATTTGGGGCAAATCGGACAACTAAAACCCGTGACGCAAATCTATCAAATTGGGTAAAAATATATAATAGATATCGTTTCTAGCAGCTGGTTTGAATTTGCATCATGTATCTCATCATTCCTATTACTGAATAATTCTAATTGTATATAACTGTGCAAATTATTAACATATCTGTGGAGCATAAAACATTGAATAAAAGCTTTAGTTGATCATTGTAGAAATAATTTCATGAAGCTACTGGAAGGAAAATGGCGCTGTGTATAAATAGTGGCAGCGGTTGCAGTCAGTTGATCATAGGCGCTGTTAGAATTAACATCAACTGCATTGCCAGTGTATTTTTGTACATTATAAACTGTGCAATATAAGTATGTACTATATTAAAACATAGAGTGACTATTTAAATTGTTCTTGTGTATATCTAATAAATAAATAAAGAGTACATACTTAAACCACCATTTTTAAAAGGTAGAAGCGTAACAATATTATTTAAACAGCAACATTTTTGTACAATAGAAATGGAAAAAAGTAGCATTGTTTACCCAATTTTACTAATTTCAATCAACTACGGACACGGGTTTTTCGTAAAATTTTGCATCAGTTAGTTTTAGCTACTAAAGACCAAAATAATAAAATAAAATCTAATTTTGAGGACGGGTCTAATGTACGTATTTATAAACATATTTAACATGTTGTTATTAATACTTACCCAGTATGCAAAATGATTCGAAGTTATGTCGAAAATGAATCATTTTTTCGTAAAATTTTATCGATATCGACTTCGATATAATGTCGAGAATGTGCGTGTTTTCCTAAGTAGAGTGCAGAGCGATAAAGAGTCGAAAATTATTTATTATTCTGATTCTAATTTTTATCGATATACTATACCTTTTTCGGCATTAAAAATGTTCTAAATTGATTCGATTTCGATTAAATATATGAACAATTTCGTATACTTTATACCATCGAGCAATTTCTTCTTGAAATAATGCATATTCAATACCTTTATTATTATCCAATAATGTTGCGTTAGATGTGTTTTCATTTTCAAATGCAATAAAGACACCTTTCACACTAGGCAATTTAGTTGCGCAAGTATCTTGTGTTTGTAGATGCCAGAGGTAATGTCGGGTTAAGGAGAAGAAAATTTAGCTTGCTGTTATGTTGTTGGGCAAGAGACTTGCGCAACTAAATTGCCTAGTGTGAAAGGGGTCAAACTCTGCACATATTTCTGATGTTTGCTGATTATGAGATTCGAATTGTCAAAAACAACATCAATAATTGGCTGCGCTTTTCTTTTAAGACGTCTTTGATCCATTTTTCGTGTTAAACTATATTTTTATGAATATGTTATTGATAGGATAAGAAATAAAATTTTATTTTCTCACAAATTGACAAAAGAATAATATGTATGTATATGAATTTGTCTATTTGTGCAAAAATAAAATTTGACATTAAAAAAAACTCGAACATTATTCGCCATTTCTATAAAATATTAAAATACGATATTCTAAAAAATGTAGATTGGATAGAGCATCATAATAGATTCATATTTTCGATTTTAATTCGAAATAAGTTCGATAAAAAGAACTGACTCGAAATGTTGCATACTGGGTACATATTATTATTATTATTATTTTTGGCATATTGTTATACTAAACATGTATAGAATTTTTAATTATCATACACTCAATAATCTTAAATGCTCTTTATCTCTCTCTATCTCTCTCTCTGTGTTTTTAATACTAAAGGATTTAAACAACAAATACAGTACAATTAATGCATAATGCAAACTAAATGGATAAATTTAATCCTCATAAATGAGAATATAGCAGTATAAATGGGAAAGAGCTAATGGGTGTTAAAAACATACCTTTAGATATTTACTGTTTAAACTACAACAATAAGCCATAAGATAGCCATTGGCCAAGTACACAAGATCTCTAAACAAAAATGCAGTGAAAATAAGCAGACAATTAGGCAAATAAGTACGAGTAAAATGTGTGTTCCTTACAATTTCCATGCTCGTAACATTACGGACATTTGTAAACAGGCTAAATATCCAGTAGTTACGCTCAACATATCGTCACCTGAAATGCAAAATAACATGCCATCACTTTTTATAAGTCTAGAGAAGAAATAAAAGTGCCGCTGAAGCACACCGATTGTTCACCAAAGCTTATGGTGAAGTGATGATTTTGACACGGAAGACAAAGATCGTCCACGCCAGCCAACAAATTTTGGACCACAAGAATTGTTGGCATTAAATCATTGAGCAATTTCAAAACGTTTACGAGACCAAATATCCATGGCTCTTCAATACCTGCACTGAGAAAACAGATTCATAGCAGCAACCGAATTTGTTGCCAATCGAATGATTCGGTTGCACACATAGAATTTTTCGGTTCTATCAACAGAAAGTCAATTCATATAGAATAATTTCGATTGAAGCAACCAAACATTTGTTAACTCTTCTACAATTTTGTTGTATTTCTGCCCATCAGCAACAAGGTGTTCTGTTGCATGATGTTCTCTGTTCTCCTCAGAATGATGACCTAATTGAAGAATACTGGAAGGTCTTGAATCGGGTCTGCAAGGGTAGCATTACTGAAATTACATTTGAAATTGACCCTAAAATATTATTTATTTATTAATGAATTACTTAAAGGGTATACACTATTTTGTTTAAGAAATTCATGCACATGTTAATAAGTTATTTTAAATTTTGGATGTTTTTGTTAGTAGAATTTGTACACATGTGATTTTTTGATGATATGTTGTTTGGCATTTTAGGTGTCGATATGAATGTACTTTACCTAATACCGTCAGTGGATTTGAATACTCTGCTCGTATTCACTGGGTGTGTTCGTTGTTGGCCCTTTGTGATTGTGGGTCTCCTCTATCATTTGAAACTTCAAAACAATGACAAGTGTACAAATGATGCATTTGAATTTAAGGGTGTGTGAACTTTTGTGTGTCTGACTGTGTCTGACATCTGACGTATTCACTGATCTTGTTTAGGTTTTAAATGAATTTATTATACAAACAACATTCCCTATTATTTTTGTGTATATTTGTACTTGTATTTTATATTTTTTTTTTTTTTAAAAAAAGAAAGAAAAAATGTTGATATGAAGTACGTGTACTAATGCATTTTATCCCTCTTTTTATATTTATTGTTGCTACTGTTATTATTATTATTATTTGTAGGTAAAAATAATACTAATAAAAAGCACAAATACTGCAACTGTATGCATATTCGAGTAAATAATATGACTAACAAGAGATATATTGTACTTACATACACCCGACTACACATAACATTTTTATTTACTTGACAATCAGCCCCATTCTAGACTGAAAGGTAGACAAGGTGGAGAGATCGTTATCATATTACTTCAGAGCAAGTAAATTAAAGGGTATATTTCTCAAAGTTGAAAGTTATTCAAGTCGACTGATATAAAATGAAGTGAGTAAATATTAGTTTATAAATTATATTCAAAAGTATATATGGGTTTATAAATGTTTAACTTCTATTAAAATATCAATTAATTGCAACTTTGTTAAAATAATTGGACAGGGTGGACTTCTACGGTCATCACTATAGCGATCACTAAATTCTTAAAATCGCCCAAAAATTTCCTTTAACCCGAACATGTGCGTCTTATTCTAACAAAGCAAACACACTTTTCCAGAATGGCTCATATTTTTGTCGACTTATTTATGTAAATAATTATTTTTTCATTCAACTAATTTTTCATTTCCCATGTGCAAATAAGTGCATGTGTGTATATTTAGCTGCACAGTATAGATTACATACAACAGGATTGCATTCAACATGATGTGGTGTTGTGTTGTGCTGTGTACGAGTAAATACAAGTGTTGCAACTGTAGCACGAATGCCTTTGACTAAATGGTCCTTTTATATTTGTTCAGTGTAATTTCTGTTTGTCTATTCATTTGTATGCGATTGTGTTTATGTGTGTTATGCGAATACGTTATGTTTTACATTCAGGTCTATAACGACCTGCCTTCATGTCAAGTCAGACATTTTAGACACATTTTTCAATGGCAGACATAGAATATTTTCATGTTTATTTGTTTGTTTTTCATTTACCCTGTTTCCCGGTTTTGTTAATTTTTTCCCCTTTTTGCAAATTTGGTTGTAGACTGATTTAAGTTCAGCAAAATTTTTAACATTTACATACATGTCGGTTTACAACACTTACACTTACATCTACATTCAGCTAGAAATTTTAAAATTGTTTGTTTTTGAAAAATTTTGTTTGTACTGGCGTACAGTGGGGGCATTGAAAAAATGGCTAAAAATCTGTAATTTCTAAAAGGAAACCGATTTCAATATAATTTCAATTGTTGAGAAAATTGACAGTGTTTAAAATGTTGCATATTAACAATACCCCGATTTGCGTTGCTTCGAAGTTGCGTCTTTTTAAAATTTCTGTGATTTCGAAGTTGCGTCAGTTTGTGTCGTTAATGTGAAAATATTTGTATAAAGCTAAAACAGTAAAAACAGGATTTCCAGTTCAAGTCTATTGCTTCGGTTTGTGTCGCGTTTCTCCAGTCCCAATTAGCGACGCAAACCGGGGTATTGGCGTCCATATTTGGTGCCTTATGACGCCGCTCTAATTGGTCTATAAGGTCTTAATTCAACACCTAAACTCAACTATATTTCTTCAATAGACAAGAGAATAATTATAAAGACAGATTATGCGTTTAGAAATTACCGATTTAATACCATTTTTGTTTTTAATTGACCCACTGTGTGGCATTGTAAACGAAACTGAATTGAACTGAACTGACATTTAACGAAGTGTTAAATTTATGCATAAAAACTGAATAAACTTTTAGTCAATTTTAATTTCGTTTGTTAAATTCTAAACAAAAGTTTCATGAAAATATTGCTAAGAGTGACAAATTTATTAATTTGTAACATTTTGCAACAATATTTTGTTCATAAATAATTTTATGGGAGTTTGTGAGTATGTCTGCCCGTTTGTAGGATTTATTAATAATTCTCGTTAAAATTGTTTACCATAATTATTTTATGCCTAATATTTATTTACATATACATTTTATTGTATGCCTAGAATGTTTTTTTTCAAATGAAACCTTCTGTTCCTGTAAGTTAATAAGAATCATTAAAGTTTTATTAAATTTTTAATATTTTAAATTAGAAATTTATGAAGAGCTCTTAACGAGCTCATGTATTATTTATGATTTATACGTGGTCGTGGTGACTTTCGTTTATTGTAGACAAAGTCAAGGACAAATTACTTTTTATCTCCTACGTAATTTAAAGATACGATTGGATTTGGAGGGTATTAAATATATTTTTAAAGGTCAATAAAATCGAATTTATTAAATATAATTTCATCATCATATAGAATTTCATTCTCATTTATTTATGAAGGCTTAAAACTCTGTTAATGTTTATTATGGGGAAGCATGAATTAATTTGACAGCAACAAAAATATATTATTGTCTTATTCTTTAAACAAATTTAAGAAAATTTTAATGAAATGTGAACCTTATCTCTAGTAGTGAGAAACCTATGACATTTCCGTAAAACCTGCTGATTTTGTGATCGATTGAACATGATATCCAAGGAGTGTCATCAGGTTTCTGGAGGGGAAATTGCCAACCGAGTAAGTTATAATTTACTAAAAGCGCTATTTGTCTTTGTCGCTAGTTTGTTATATCTTGTTGATATTCTAATTTATATTTTCATACAAATGACCTTCGTGTAATTTATTTATGATTAAACAATTTTACAAGGCATTACATAATATTAGTTGGTTATTTAGTCGGTTAGTTTTTTGCTCCATTTAACAATTTATTTTTGTATTTTACTTCAAAATAAAACTGACATTCAGTTGCGAATAACATGACATATTTTGCGTGAAACATGCAAATGTTTGGTGTTGTTTTCTTATTTACAAAAAAAAAACACAAAACAAAACAAAATTAACTAAATTGAAAACAAATTTACACTCACTCATACAAACAAATAAAAAAAATAAACATTTATTTTATAAAAACAACTCACGATAATAATAAAGTTAGTTAATTAATTATCACACATACACACACAGACAATCACTACCCAGCAGTTCTAGGAGACAGTCCCAAACTAGTGATTCTACCCATCATTTATGGTGGGAACTAGTTACTTCAATAGCTCATGACCAGTTATTTTAACACGTACAGGTCCTAAGACGAGGGTAAATTGACCCTTTTTAATTACAATGAGACTCATCTGATAGCTGACTCAAAGTAGTCAATGCATTGGATTCACATACTGGATGCACAGCATTAGTTACCTTACTAGCTACCTCACTAGTTACTTCATCAGCTACAAAACTAGTTATTTTAACAAGTACGGGTGTTGATTGACCACAAATAGCCAGTTTGTAATAAACTTCATCTGACAACTCTCCAATAGATTACTTCTGGTGGGTAAAATAACTACTTTCTAAAGTGCAGTACAAAATAAAATTTAAAGGTTACTAAGAGACACTAAAGTGACTATCAGTGTACTTAAGCAAAAATAAAAATAAACTATATGAGAATTATATCAACTCAATTTGTATAAAACCAGTTTGTACGAATTACTCACAAAACGTTTAAAGTGACTACGCTCTAGACTACTTAGGACACTTAAGTGACAATTGTCTTCACGCTAGATTACCTGGTATGTGTAAAGTAACCAATTGTCTTCTCTCTGCACTACAAAAAACACATACGTGTCAAATGACCCAAAATATATAAACTGGAGTCAGCCATATGATGAGACATTAGTGACAATTACTGTCTATAAGGGTTACATTGACTACTTGCTTAACTGCTGGGTATGTGGTTTAGAATGAATGAATGTAAATGTATTTAGTATTATATACATATGTATATAGTTATGTGCATATATTGTGCATATATAGTTTTCTGTTTGAGTTTAAATTTCATTTAAATTTAATAATACTTTAATCCAATTTTGCAAGGCAAATAATTTATTTATTTATTGTATCGATGTTAATATCACAAGCGTAGCGAAAATATAATTTAATGCGTTGATAAAATGTATAAAAATCCATAAAATATTCGAAAATCATTCAATTGTAAGAAAGATGATCTTAAAACAAAAATTTTTATGCACCATAAAAATATCTTCACGACAACATAAATCTTGTAAATTTTTGTTCTGCTCTTAAGTCAGAGTGTATGTATTTTTAAAAAAGGAAAAATACCACAATATTATTTTTACACATTTAAAAAATAAATAAAAAAAAACCATACTCCACATACACATGTAAATGCGTATGTATGTACAGAGAGCCTCAAACATGAGTAAACACCAGAGTTTTTTTTTGGA
Organism: Calliphora vicina; assembly: GCF_958450345.1. Lineage (NCBI taxonomy): Eukaryota > Metazoa > Arthropoda > Insecta > Diptera > Calliphoridae > Calliphora > Calliphora vicina. Next base: position 85,641,682 of record NC_088783.1, read on the forward strand.
TTTTTTAAGATCATGAAAATCTTTATAGTCCGACTTAAATCTTTTTTTCAGAATCGAATCTATTATTCAGCCAAAGCTCCAAGAAAACGAAACTTTTAAATTTTAATCGGTGGATAGATTTTTATGATTTTCATTATCTTAAAAAAAATCAAATAATTTGTGATGTTTACTCACTTTTGAGGCTCTCTGTATATGAATTTATGTGTAAGGATAAAAATAAAATTTAAAAAGAAATAAAACGCTGAACTTTGGTAGACGTTGTCCAACCTTAGGCTCAGTTGAAATTGACAATTGAAGGTTAATAAAGTGACAAATTGCAATATCATGTCTGTCAAGTGAGAGGACTGAGGGAGTTTCCCCACATAATTTAAAAACACTTGTTTTTGGCTGATGACTAATGACTCAATAAAGGTTTAAACGTTGGTAATTCACAATTTAAAGACAGTTTAATCTCAACATTTGTATATCAGTAACATAATAAATCAGTGTTTTGCTTTCATAGCTCCCAGAATCCGAAGCATTCGTATAAAAACACAATATAAAATCACAAAAACAAACATGTACAATAGGATGTTTTGAAACTGCAACAATGCGATAATGCCAAACAGTACCCCATTGGCTCTGAAGCTTAAAAATACTCATCAAAAACTTGTTATGACATGCAATTACTGAACATCTTACTATTCAATGACTACCGTCTGCATTACTTGGATGTATTTTGGTAATGTCTGACATATAACCCTTTCAATACCGGGTCTAAAGTTTAAATTTTTATATATTTTACCATTTTATTTTTAGTTCTTCGATCTTAATCGTTCTTTTGCATTCCTCTTTGGTAAGATTGTACGCCATTGCAAACAACAATTTATGTTTCTCGAGCTTCATATTTTTTTACTTGTGTATATTTTTTCTTTCTTATCTCAGCTCTACACAGAAGTTCTGTTGCTTGCACTCGTATACTGTTGCTGTATGTACGTGTACTTGAGTTGCACAATTGCAATTTCTATTAAATATTTTGGTTGAATGGAAGCAGCAGCAGCTTTTCATAAATACATATTGTTGTGTTGCAATATTTGTATTTTTTTTATTATTTTTTTTGCTGTTGGAACCAGGAAATATATTTTTAAGAAGTATAAAAATATACCAAAGAATTTAAAATGCTTTTTGCAGTAGGAATTGTTATGAGAAGTGCTGAAAGAAATTAGAAGCACAACTTCGAAAATTCAAAGACAAATTTTATTAAATTGCCTATAAAATCCATAGAAAATAATGATGTCTCTCTTATGAATTTCGATAAAAGAAATGCTATATTTTTAATAGAATTTATTTTGCAGATCGAACAATTCGAAGAGATTGGCAATTGCACAGATCCCCCAATTGATAACAAAACTTAAAGATTGTACAAAAATACATACTTAAAAGGTTGTCTAAAGGTTTATTCATTAAATAAATATCTGGAAAATCTGAGTTACAACAAATTCAAAAAACAAGTAAGAGTGCTATATTCGGCCGAATCTTATATACCCTTCACCAAATTATACTTCAAAATTTTAAATATTTTTAGGTAAACAAAATTTAATTTTTTTCCAATCGTTTTTTTCATTTTTTGGAAAAAAATTTTTTCGATTATTTTAATTTTTTTTTTTAAATTAAAAATTTTTTTTTTTGTTTTTTTAAATTTATTTTTTTTTTTTGAAAAAAAAAATTCGGGTTAAAAATGTTTTTCCGATTTTGACCCAATGTAGGTCCAACTTACTATGGTCTTATATATGAAGATTTGGATCCTGAAGATATCTGGGGTCTTCAGAAAATTGATTTCAACAGACAGACGGACATGGCTTAATCGACTCCGCTATCTATAAGGATCCAGAATATATATACTTTATAGGGTCGGAAATGAAAAATGTAGAAATTACAAACGGAATGACAAACTTATATATACCTTTCTCACGAAGGTGAAGGGTATAAAAACAGTGTAACTCAGTACAGCACGTACAGCTTTTGGTGATAGAAAAAACAAAGTAAAATTATCAGCACCATAGATAATATATGGATGTTAGTTAGTCCATAAGTGGCATTTATTTGAACAATCTTGAAGAAATTGTGGATTTTACGAGCCTCTTTCCAGTTCAAAACTACGTATACTCAATATTGATTGCTTAAACCCACATTTATCATTCGACATGATGTCTAACAATTCATGCTCATAAGATAATCATTATAAATGTGCAGTCAAATATAACTGATTTTTTATTTCAAAAATTCTTGTAACGTAATTAAATATTTTAATAGGCCTTGAAACCTCTTAAAAGCTCTCTTCTTTTTTATGTAATGCACCTTTTACAAACAAAGTGCATAAACAAAATTAAAATTAAAAAAATGTGGGAAGTCCATGTTGTGTTAATTAAAGTGTTTTAAAGTTTCCCGATTGCAATCATAATTTTTTTAAAAAAAAGTATACTTATATTTTATATATTGGAGTCAAGATTTATGTAGAAAAGGGAAGCTACTCCTTAGAGACGTGATATATTGATGAGTGCCTTCAGGCACTCTTGGGCATTACAGACTAGTAAAAATTTGAAAATTTGACTGGTTTTGATTTTCATTACCTTAAAAAATCAATTAACAATAAACAAATATTTAAAAGCCATCGAAATCAGCTAGCCCACTATCAGGCCTATCATATAATTCCATTCCGATCCAAAGTGGAATTAATTCCGTATTTAGCTTCTTCAGAAAAATTAAAACGAAAATTCCTTTCGGAAAGAAACCACTTTCACTTTTCAAAGTGAAATTGATATTTAATTGTAACTATTTGTTTTTCTAAAATTTTTAATCAATTTCTGTACCAAAACCTTCGCTTTTGTTTTTATCAGAAATAAAGAATTACTAAATATTTTTGGAATTAATAAATTACACGGAATCTGAAGGTATCAGGAATTGAAACCATTCCGTGTGACAGGCCGGTATATATACAACAGACCTGAGCCAAAAACGTGAAGGAAGAATGTAAATTTTATCTGAACAAAACTCTAAAGGTAGTGTCATTTTTATTTTTACAATAAAGAACACAGTTGAAATTCTTTTGATTGCTTTCAAATGCTTAGAATATTTTTGAAATGTATTTCATATGAAACGAATATCAAGATTAAGTTAAATTTTTTCCAAAATGCTGCAGAACTTAAGAAATTTTATGCCACATAATTCATGAAAACCAAAAACATACTGTTAAAATAAAATTAGCTGGCTAACAACACAAGTACTCGTATCATCACCATTTCTAAGTGCGATTTTCTGTGCATCTATATGTATATCAAGAAAAAAATAAAGGAATGTGTGATAAATATAGGGCTAAAACATAAATTGTTTTAGGATCATGGTTATGTACCAACAAAACTTCCCAAACAACCTATGTAGACATGTTTAAAGGCATTTTGCTTATTTTTGGTAAAATTGTATTTATTTTAAGATCATGACTCTTCTTCATTTCCACCGAAAAACGAAACGCACACAAACAAATCTAAAATTCAACTGATGTTGCCGTTTTGTGTCTCTCTGCGTTTTTTGCCTCAAAGGTCATTAACTTGACTTTGAGCCCACAATGGCTTTTACTCCAACCGAACCGTTCACGTACGAGTGAGTGCATTTGTGCAGCAAATTCAGTGCGTGGTATTCGTGCACTCACTCACTCACCAACAAACACACAACTATTCACACAATTCTGTAGAATTATGTTTAGTGGATGTACACTTGCACACAAATGTATTCGTACACATAAAATAAATAAAACTAAGTAAGTAAATGTTAAAGAATAAATTTGTGCAAAATAAATGAAAACAAAAACAAAATCATGACATTTAATGTTTGTTGCCTGCTGCAGCCAGCACTGGATGCATGAGTAAAAGTCGACATTGTTAAAAAACAAAATGGCAAAAAATTAAATAAATAAAAATATTTTATTTCTTTTCCTAAATATGTATTTATGCCCTGGGTATGTATGAAGAAATATAAGTCTGAGTAAATGTTTATTTATGCGGCAAAACATTGGTTTATTATATACAGCAAACACATGCATGCAACACAAATAAATGTACAAACATCTACATATGCATGTAAAAGCATATATGCAATCTTAAAAGCATATATGTATGGATGTACATTTGTTTATGTATTGTACAGTAAAAAGATTTACATGGACAAGAAGATACATACTTACATACAGCTATGAAAAAAACAAGAATGTTTGGCCTAAATGGTAAATGATTTTTGTTGCTGTTGTTGTTGTTTTTCAAAACTTAAACCACACAAAAAAACCTCACAAAAAATATTAAATTATTTGTATACACATGTGTCGAGATTCTTTCTAACCATGTTTGGTACTTTTTTTGCGGATTCTATTGCCTGTATTGCTACAAGTACCCATGTTGCATGTATGTACGTACGTCGGTTGGGGCTCTGCTGGTTGTGGTTGTAATTTTGTAGCTCCTATTTTGGAATTTATTTAGATACAAACAAGATTTTCCATATGCAGACTTAAGTTGTTGCTTTTGTTTTCAAGTCGTTGTATCTCTCTCGTTATCGCAAAATTGGCATCAGTAAACTTTGAAGTCAACAAAACACTGCTTAGAAGGATTTTTATTTGTACAGATTTTTGCTCGATCTTGTATGTGTACATATGGCCATCAAGCCAACATAAGGTACGATGTTGCACAAACATATTTTCAAATTGTAGTTATGTCTAAATATTGTTCATATACTATTATACATATGTAGTGTACAAACTTATTTGCACGTATGCATGTGTGTCGCTTCGTCTGAATTCCGTCTTTTTTATTTTTTGTCATTTAGACGATTTTTTTCTAATGTTTTAACATTATCTCGTTAGTATTAAGCATTGTTTTTATACAAAAATGGTCAGACAGATGCGATTATACCAATAGCACTGTTCATTTGCATCATATAGTTTGGTTCTATTCCTCATGTTACAATCAGACGGTTGCCTCAAATACTGAAAAATGTATTCAGATTCGTACACCAAGTGAATAAAATTAAATCGTATACAAACAGTGTAAATTTCACAACGAAGAAATTACACCGTGCCATTGTCAATTTGACAATATCTGTTGTCATTTTGATACCTTACAGTTTCGAATTTCACACCATAACACTGTCGTTTGTATAGAAAAAAACTTCTAAATGGTTATTCCGAAAGAGGAAGTGTTGTAGAGTCTAAGTTTTGAAGTTGGACCTCATGGGCCCTCCAAGGTCGCGGCCAGGAGGTCCCAAAGTAGGACACCATAGGTATGTTACATTTTTAAAACGATCCTATTTTTACTAAAAATAATATATTACTTTTAAAAAATTCATGGAATACTTTTTTGAAAAATATGACAAACATTTTTTTATTGAGTTTTTGCAAAGATAGAAATTTTTCAAATTGAAATTAAATTTTTATTTATGATTATTTTTTTAATAAATTGTACAGTTATATAGATTTTTCTATTAAAAATGGAAAAATAAAAACATATTTTAAAATTTGTTATCATAAATCCCGCAATTCCCAAAAAAAAAATTTGAAAAATTACAAAAATGGATTTTTTAGTTTTTAGGCTATAATATCCATGGTCGGGGTATCAGAAGCCTTTACAGAATAATTATGATCGTATTTGGCCATTTAAAATGTGTTACTATATTTTGATATCGACTATGCAATTTGAGAATTTTTTCCCTAAAATTTAATTTTACATAAAAAATAGGGTTTTTTGGGTGGACCTGGTCCCCTCGGTATCAAAAATTTCCCAAAAAAAACTTAACTTAACTTTATCTGACTGTTCCCTTTTTTTCATTTCTATCTGTAACTCTTTTCTATCTTTATTTTCAGGTAACACAAAGGGACCTATTGCCTGGACCCTAGTGAATCTCTCACTTTCCACTATGAGGCTGGCTGAGAACCTAACCTAGTGGGCCTTATTGGTTATATTTCGGGGAGGCGAACGTATAGTCCAAATTTTTTCAAACTTTCAGGCGTTTAGACACTGCTATGAATTTTTTGTACCACTACAGGATTCCTCAGAAATCGACAAGTGCCCAATGTCTTCTCTTGTAAACAATTAAATGAAATGTGTTAAATGGATGTTTACAACAGACATTGAATAACAAAATATTGCTGAGGAAGCCTGTAGCGCAACAGGAATTGAAATTACAGTCTGCTAAGTGGAAATTAACCTAGATCGAAATAGTAGTTTTAAAGTTGTGCTCTGCAATTAAAGACTTATGTACTGTGCTATTTTTATGATCACAACTGGCAACATGTTAAAAGTGTTTTTGGTCCCCATGTTTGTAAGACGATGGTGTTTTAGTTTTTGTTGCCCGGGTTTGGAAATTATTTGTCGTGACAGTTTTTGTTTCTAATCCTTATTAGTAGATACAATAAGTCTACCACAGCAGTGCAACAGTATCAGCTAAAGCAGTAACAGTAGCAGCAGCAGCAAAAAAGCGACCGACACCAACAACATCATCATTATCTATAAAGATTTGGCCTTTTTTTCGTCATTCTTTTAAACTTTAAAAAGTCCTGATATTTCTCTTTAGTTTTTCTGAATTTTAAACATGCATGTATTGCGACATGTTCATGATTCTATGTTTCCTTTCATTTTATTTTTGTGGCTCTGCTCATCTTCTAGCATTCATACTTGTGAGCTCTAACGTTGGTTGGATGTTTCCATAAAAATCTCATGACTCTATTGAAGTTTTCTGTAGTTTTCTTTAATGTTCTTTATTTATTTTTTTGTTTGTTTGTTACTGATGCCATTTTTTGTCATTTTAATCTTTGCCGTCGTCGTTTTTCTTCCTCTTCTATTTTCATTTACAAGAATTGCAAACATAAATCTTTATTTTGTGCTCTTTTGTGTGTGTAGAATTGAATGTTTGCGTTATTTTTTTTTTATTTTTTGTATTATTTTTGTTGTAGATATTTTTTGCTTTGTCCCCATCTTAAGAGTTGAAATAATAAATTTTTTTGTTTGTTTCTTCAATTCAGCTACAAGTATTACTTCTTGTTTGTTGGCTTGTTAACTTATTTATCTCCCTATAAGGCTGGCAAAATCGTAATAGCAATATTTACCCGCACATAAAGATACAGATACATACGTAGCATGTATTTACGTGTAGTATGATTTTCATATTTATGGCTTTTCTAACTGCATCTATCTAAATATGTATGTACGTACCTCTTTATAAGTATTGTGTGTAAATATGTATGTGTGTGTGTGTGCTAAAGTATCCATGTTTTTTTATGTGATCCTGTGTTTTTCTCTCCTCTCACATTGTTTATCTATTCATAAATTTTAATTGGCTTTTTAAAACACTTTTTAATAAGGGAACAAACAACATATTACAAGTATGTGTATTAGACCTGCCCTTAAATTCACATGGTTCCCGATCAATTTGTTGGGTTTTACATAAATAAATTTAGTGCAAACTTCGCAGCTAATTATAAATTGAAAAACTTTCAAATACATGCCGAAGAAATATCAGTTTTTTCCAATTTCGATTTTAAATGCAAATAACAGTAATGATTATTAATTAATTTTTTTTTTTAAATTTATAAATTTGTTGTTAATCGTATTTCCCAAAAATTATTTGTAGATCTCATCTATTGATTTAATATAGAGTGCAATCATTCAAATCGGGTATTTTACATATACCCGAGGTACCCCCATTTGTTATCCCGTCCCCAATTGGTCTTTAAGGATCATAAATTTTACAAATTGTTATTGCATATATTTTTCTTTTTTTCTAACATTTTATAATCTAAAATACTATCAAATTATCCAACTTTGAATCTATTTCCGGTACATGTTCCCATTAAAAACATAATTACAACGAGCAGCGTATCCAGTTTACCACTTTTCAATAGCCCAAAAAGTTGTATTTTTATCAGCAATAGTTCGATTTTAATGATAAGTGTAAGTTTTTGTTACAATTTTCGTTACAATAACAAAACACATGTAATATTTACACTCAATTTACTCGCTTGTAAGAACATACAATTTTCTGAAAATGAGCGAATTCACTTAATTCGAAATAAATTCGAAATAATCCATCGCTTTTTATGATCGATATCTCATTTTATTCCAATTACATGTGGCTTTTCGATTAAGCAATAAATTTGAACAATTTCAGCCGTTTTCGATTTTTCATGATTTTTTAAAACAAAAAAAATTGCTTTTTTCACGGAAAAAATATATTTTTTGCTTAAATTTGTTATTATAACTCCGAAACTACTGAGCCGCAATATATTAACGGATTAAAGGTTATGTAAATATAAACTTTTCTAAATTTATTTGAATAATATCGGACTAACCCTTTTTGAGTTATCATAAATTATGTGGAAATTCAAAATTTTACAAAAAAAAAAAATTAAAAAAAAATTCTCCATAGAATTTAAAATTTGTACTACTGGAACCACAATACATCAAAATTAGGTTTAAAAGGCCTCTAAATTTTTTCGATTTTGTTGCCCTGTGTTATCTATATTATTAAAATCGGGCTATTCGTGAAATATCTTTATGTCTTCTATTCGCAAGTCAAAATTGTAACTATTTAACATATACTCGAAACTTCAATAAAAGAGGTTGTAAGAAATCAGGGAAAAATTCTGTTTCCGATTTCATTAAATATGACCCAACTTTTAACAAACGATATCATTTTGAAACAAGTATGTGGAAAGAATTGCAACAACAATTTTGATCTTAACTTTAAAAAACAATTTCAAAATCTGGCATTTAGTTATTTCAAAATGTCAACAAAAGAACTACATATCTTTAATTATTCTAATTGCATCGAGAATAACTAATTTGTCACATTTTACCACAGATGGCAATGAAAGGAAATAAATATAATATGGAGGCTTTCTAAAACAATTTCAGTAGTTGTGAATTAATCTACTGGAAATTGCAAATTTGACAATAAATTATAAAAAATAATATGAGCAATTTCATGAAAAGAAACATCACAGAATATTTTTTTATAAAATAAAGTTCTTCTTAACTGAATCGAATTTTGATTTTTTGGATTATTTTAAATTAAAACCCGATAAATAGAAAACCATCAAATTCAAATAAGAGCTTTAAATAAAACCTTCAAAACTGCCACAAAAGTGCCAGGACGTGATTAATTTCTTGCTTACATTAAACTAATGCAATCTACTATCTTACAAAGATTCTGTATAATTTTATGATTTAACTTTGGAAAAATAAAAACAGTTTGGAGATTCTGCACTGCTTGTTTTGGTCATAAATATTTAGCAATGTCGGATTAAAAAAAAAGTAATTTTTAAAATTTCCCTCACAACAATGAACAGGTTTAATGTAGAGGTACGTATATTTAGTTGTATGTAAGAATATTAGATAAATTGTTATTGGATTTATATTTTCCAACAAATAATAAAAGATTTTTATCTCAGTTTCTGTTTTTTTTATTTAAACTTTATTGTCAGATACTTAATCCAATTATATGTGTTTTTTTTAGTAAGTTTACTGCAAATAAATTTGATATGATTCTGTTTTATTTATATTTAAGGGCCAAAGAAATATTTTATATTACGTAAATAAATATAAGTAAGTAAATATTTGTTTAAGGTAAAACAAAATTTTCAATTATAAATAAACTATCGACTTACTACAAGATTTAAAACTTGAATATGAAAACAATATGTAGGTATGAAGTAATTTTTTATTGCTGTGATAAGTGTAATGAGTGTGTTTTACATGTTGCTTTTTAAAACAGATTTTTTGAAATCTTTAAAATAAATTTATGTTTTTATATACCAGTACACTAATCAATAACAGATGATGTCAAGTAATTGCCAAAGAAAATGTTTATAAAAATATGTAAGACTTTTAATGTAAAAACCCAGCAAACAAATTTGAAATAATCGGAAATAAATAAACATATGTATGTAAATTAGGGTGCTGTTTTCGAGGAGTGTGGAACCATCAAAGCTTGAGTCCAATTTACTTATTTTAACTCCGGCTGCATCGGCTCTGAATTTTTGAAATGTGTTGCAAACAAATAGAAAAGAAAACATAGTATATACAGAAAAAAGTTGGTTAAAATAGTATTGCATTAGAAAATTTAGCAAATTGAAAAAATAAAATTTTCTTACATTTCCCTTTACATGCAATGGTTGGGGGAATTGGAGAAATATCTTTTTAGAAAGAAAAGCTAATCTATAAATATGAAAAGTGTAGTTACTGACTGATTCATCATTGCACAGCCCAAAAGATTGAAACTTGAATCATGAAATTTTAACTGTGGGTTCCTCCTACCTAAAAAAGATCCACTAAGAAGAGATTTTTGGAAACTCGAAGGTGTATTGGCTAAAAATGGGTAAATTCGGTAAACTTATATCTTCACTACTAATAAAGATACATAAAAACTTAAAATCGCATGTTACTCCCCTTTAAAAAAAAGCTGACAGGTATTTGGTACTTTTTCGAAATTCGAAACTTTTAGGGGAGAAAAGGGGTAAAAACTGTATTTTGGTACTTTTTTAGCACCTTATGTATGTTTCAAACAATTAAATCGCATTCTTTACATATGAAAAAATAAAAAAAAAAGAATTTGGTACTTTTTGCGAAATTCAAACACTTAAGGGATAAAAATTGTGTTTATTTTTGGTACTTTTTTTATAAAATAAGTTTTTTCTATAAATGCGAACATTTTATGATGAGCTTCCACCACGATACAGAAATTTATTTGAGTAAAATTTTACCAACGCAAGCGGGATTAAAAGGTACCGAAAAGGAGTTAAAAAATGGAAAACACATTTAATTTGAAATTATTAAGCATTGGTTATCAACATTGGTTCCTGGATTCATACAAATATTAACCAGCAGAGTGTTATTTGGAACTCGAGTGCCAAAGTGTAGCAAAAACAATTTTGGAAAAATGGAGTATTTTATAAAATTCAAACTTGAGAGGTGTTAAAGAAGGAAAAGGGAAATTGGTACTTTTCTCCTTAAGGTACTTTTTTTAATATTTTAAATTATTCAACTTATCTAAATTAAAGTTAGCTGTTATGTATCTGAGTGAAGTTAGAGTTTGGAATAGGGGATGATATTTAGGTATCAAAATGTACTTTTTAAATTTTTCTTTAAAAATGGACATAGAAATATAAAATTAAGTATAGTTCTGAGTGAATAAGAATCCAAGAGGGAGACTTTATGGTACTTTTTTTTTATTCTAATGGTACCTTTTGAATAAATTTATAATAATGAATCTGGAATATTTTTCTAATGGTATTTTTTGAATTTTCTTAAATAATAGAAATATGAAATTAAGCATATATGGTCCTAAATGAGTAAGAATTCTAGGGAGAGACTTTTTGTTACTTTGCTTCATTCGAATGGTACTTTTTGTATCTTCTTCACCAATAAACCTAGAAACGTAAAATAAAGCTTATATGACCCGAGAAGTGGAGATTTTTTTCTTTTATAATTTTAATTTTTGAATTTTCTCTAATAATGGACATATAAATATGAATTTGAATAGGATTCAGATGGAATAGAACGATTAAATATTTTGAAAATTATGTACAAACCTTATTTGCTAATCAAATAATTTGGAAAGTCGGAGAAAATCAATTGCATATACAGAAAATACGTATGAAATCTTAAAATTACGAAAAAAAAGCTTAATATAAGCAACTAAAAAGTTTATTATTACAATAATTTCTACTAAATTCTTAAAAGTACTGAAACTCTATTACAGCTTTATAAAGCATTTCATTTAAGGAATAACAAAATTATAATAAAGAGGTCAAATTGTACATAAGTTAATAGTAGCACATTCAAATAAAATGTCACAGTGTGTAAAAGAAAAAAAACTAAAATTCATTTTGACATTAAACAAAAAGCAAAAAACTGAACCCATGTCAATTATCATGTTTATTTAATTTTTTATTTACACCAACATTAAGAAATACTATCCTTTATCTTTTATATACTACGAAGTTGTTGTTAATCTTTAATAAGAATTGAACACCAAAGAAAAACAAAAAAAAAAGAAACATTAACATATTTGAGATAGCAAGGACACATTGTGAACAGAAATTGGAATCTTATTTCAATACTTTGACTTCTCTACTAAGTATTTATTATGAGTCCATCGATAACCAACAAGTAAAATACTCTCGCTCGTTTATAAATCCTTCAATTAATTAAAGGAAGCTGTAAATTTGATATTTATTATTTATTATGGAAGTTTGTACGTGAGTGTATTTTCTATTCAGCATTTGTTATTTTGCAAACATTAATTAATTGACTCTCTAAGCTTGAAATATTGAAATTGGCAACAAAAGCCAACAATAATTTAATCCCCATTATAGTTGCTTACAATTTATTTCATTTTGCTATTTTTTTTTGTGTTTGCAAATACGGCGCCTTTTTTTGCCCACATTATTAAGGTATTTGAAAACATCATTTAAATGTGATAACAACGTATGTGCACTTGCGTCTAGCTGCACTGGTCACACATGGTGTACGAATTCATTTAATGCGTGCGTTTTTAAAGTAAATTATAAATTCTTAATACGATTGTTAGTGGCAGTTATTAGTGGATATTAATAATACACTAGCACACTTACACACATTTACTCGTTTTTCTTTTTTTTTTAATTTAATTTATGTAACACGGCGGTGATAATTGCTAGGGCTACACTTTGTAGGCCTTTTAAAATACATGTTTTCACATTCTATATGATTCGATATTCATTACACTCGCCTTTCTCTCAGAAGATGTTCTAGATTGTTTAATATATTTCAAACTTTAAAAAATTATTGAAATGTCTGCTTTTTTCCCACAAGTTACTTCTGTGAACAAATTGTGAGGGTGCTGTGAGCTTAATTGGCTAGCGCGTTTGATAATTAAGCATGATATGGTATTTGTGGCCTGGGTTCGATTCCCAGCCGCTGCCAATCAATCATCAGTTTATAATAATTATTAGTTTACTAATAACTAATATTTATCACAGCGGCCTCCTTCGGTGGTATAACACTAAAAAGCAACCGAAGTAAAATAATTAAATACAGGTTATTGGCATGACTAAGGCGCCATCTCACCACCAGAGGCGCTGCAACCTGCACTAATAAAAAACATAACGCGCAATTGCAGAGTTGTCAATAAAAGCTTTTCTCCTCTTTTCACCACCTTTTCTTCTACACTACCTTTTCTTCTCCCCTTTCCAAAGAAAGTAACACATTTAATATAGGCATATTAATTGCCTGAGTGTTACTTCTCTTTTTTTTAAAAAAAAAAAAAAAACCAATTTGCCAAAAATTATTAATATCGAACTCTCAATTAATGAGCTATGATAATATGTCGCAGACAATTTGATTAAGATTGTTGACTTCGTTTTTGTTAACAATTGAAGCCTGATAACTGATATCTTTTTTTAGTTCACTTTTTTTCAGTCGGGTTTTTTTTCGCTCAACAACACAATTGAAATTTTAGCTTTCGATATCCCTGCAAACCTTTAATTAGGCTTTAATTTTCAGGGTTTTTAATAGAAATATCTGTGTAGACATTCTATGAGGCATTACGTGACACTCCTTCAACGGAAGCCTTCTTAAGTAGGCAATCTATCAGCCATCTAACAGAAGCTTGTATGCAAGGCCTTGTCTCCTTTACAATGTGGCTGGGTGTCCTTCTGTCTGCGTAATAAAGCCTTTAGGAAGGCCTCTTTACTGCATATTTTTCCCGCTAGGAAGTTGACACACATACATATGTATGTGCGGCCACAATATTTGCATTCATATGTATACTGTATAGGTATCTATGTAAGGAGGAGTGAGTGCATGCCTGACCATGTTTGCATAGAAAATTGTTGGCAAAATTTAAAAGCTTATCTAAATTAAATGCACAATTAAAGCTACATATGAAAATAATGCTTCACAATTATAGCGGATAATGACTGGACAAACGCTACGTGCGGCGTTGGTGGTTTTCGAAAAGAATTATGGCCTGAAAATTAAATTTCTTTACAATTTTATTTTTTTTTATATTTAGAATCCAGCATTAAAGAATCAATGTTATAGTGTTCCATATAAAACTTTATTAAATCCGCAGCTAAAGGGTCTTTGAGTAAGTGCGTGTGTGTGAGATATCATCGACGATTTTTATTCGTTTAAAAGGCCTATGTCAGGCAAATGTCCGCCGCTACTTCGCTGAATGGCGTGCATTCTAATTTGCATAGACCTGCGACTTAAGAAAACCCCACAAGAAAAAGTCTAACGGGGTCAATCACAATCTCGGTAGGCAGTTCACATCACCTCCACGTGAGATGACCACAGCCTCAAATTTCTCGTGCAGAATGTCAAGTCAATGTCAATGGCCTAACCAACGTCGTTCCCAAAGAAATATGGACCGATGAAGTTGCCAGCCCAAAATTCACAACAAACATTGACTATTTCGGGAAGTATTAGACGCTCTTTGATCTCATATGGATTTTTATCGTCCCAAATTCTACAATTTTTTCATTTGACTTGTTGTTGGAGGCATCGTTCATGTAGAATTGGAGTTAATGTTAATTGTGCTCTTAGTATCTTGTATACTACAATATTAAAATTTACAAATGGGAAAGTAAATCGTATTTTACGAATAGTGTACAAATGGTTCGGGGCATTTGAGAAAGTATATCATTCTTCAATAAGATTGGTTTAGCAAGATCAATTTCAAACCATTTAGTATAACCGATTCTCTACTAAATCAAACATTTTTCATATTACTTAAATGAAACTTTCTTTCCCTACAAATTATGTTAGTCAGCTAAGGAAAGTAACGCAATTATAAATTCAACAATTATGATTATTTTTTTTGCTCTTAATGACATTTAAAAAAACTTCTTGCCCAATTATTGTAACGAAACATGCCACAAAATCTGTTGGGATTTCAAGTCGCAACGGAATCATGTTAATGAGTTAAAGATTAAGCCACGCACAAATTGTTAATTACGAAAAGAGGACGCAGAAAATGATTGACATGGCCGGAATTCCCTACTAAATAGTTTAACATAAAGTTCAACTGCAAATGCTGTTTCACTGTAGCTTTTTCCGAGAATATATCGTATAGGGAAATGTTCTTTTTTTATTTTTGAGTAGGGTTAGAGGACTAGAGTTAAATAAATCACACGCAACACGAATATAAAAATTCAAAATACGTTTTAATGGTAGAATGCGCGACGGCGGTTTATATTTTCTATGGGTTTCATTAAAATGAAATGAAACTTTTTATGAATAAACTACACTTTACGTTCGACAAAATTCACGTAGTCAATAAAATGAATGTTGTGCGTTCTTTACGTTTCATTTAAAGTGCGTTGAATGAAAATGACTGACTGACTAACTATAGGATAGTGTTGGTGCGCTCGTGTACGTATAGTTCAGGTAATAATTTGTAGTATGGCCTGCAAAATGGCTTAAGTGTTTTTTTTTATTTTTTTTTTTATTTTTCAGAAGATTTAAGAAACTATTTGTGACAATTGCGAAATCAGTAGAGATATTTGGGAATATCTCTCAAACTTTGCAAAATCAAAAATGGCTCATAGGGCTTTTTGCAAATTTTGGTTAGTAAAACACAATATTGTGTTAAATTTAATGATTTATTATTTATGAACCATATTTTATAATAAATTCAATGTATCTACAATGGGTATGAGTGCGAGTGTGTGTGAGTATTGTGGCACGTGCATTTTCGTGTTTGTATTAATTAAATGGCATTTTTAGAAACATTTTCGATCGTAAATTGCTAATACAGCTACAACTACAAATAAAACAAAAGCAGAAACTCTTATGAAAGAATCTATGGAAAAACAGCAACATCCACTACAATTGTCAATAAAGACAGCAATTTGCAACACATGTTTAATGCCGATTTTAATGGCTGTGCCCCGTCCACAAGTCTCCTTAATCGAAATTTATTGTCATTTCCTTGAAATCGAAACGAATATTAAGCGGGAAAACTATAGATAAATAAAACAGGGCAACAAAATCGAAAAAAATTAGAGGTTTTTTAAACCACTACACAATTTTGATGTATTGTGGTTCCTGTAGTACAAATATGGTCCAAATTTTATATTCTATGGAGAGGTTTTTTTAAAAAAAAAATTAAGTAAAATTTTGAATTTTTTTTAGACGTTTCTCCAGACTTGATTACTTATAAACGGTTAGTTCGATAGTATTAAAATAAACTTAGAAACATTTAAATGTATATAACCTTTAATCCGTTTATATATTGCGTTTTAATCGGCTCATTATTTTCGGAGTTATATCAACAAATTGAAGCAAAAAATATATTTTTTACGCAAATTTTTTTATTTTAAAAAAATCATTAAAAATCGAAAACGGAAGAAATTATTCAAGATTATTACTTTATCGCAAAGCCACATATTATAGCAACCAAATGAGATATCGGTCATAAAAATCTATTAAATCTTTTCGAATTTATTCACAATTAAGTGAATTCGTTAATTTTCACAAAATTTTTGTTTTTTGTTTGATAAACATAAAATTGAGTAGTTAGTGTTCTTCTTTCGATTGATTGAGTTTTGAAATCATTTTCCCCATGCTATGTACAAATTTTTATTTATATATTGCGTTTTAATCGGCTCAGTAGTTTCGGAGTTATAATAACAAATTTAAGAAAAAAATATATTTTTGACGTGAAAATAGCTAATTTTTTGTTTTAAAAAATCATGAAAAATCGAAAAAGGCAGAAATTGGTCAGATTTATTGCTTTATCGCAAAGCCATATAGCAACAAAATGAGATATCGATTATAGAAATCGATGGATTATTTTCGAATTTATTCACAATTAAGTGAATTCGCTCATTTTCATAAAATTGTATGTGCGTTTACTTTCAGTGGAAATTTTACAGGTGTTTTCTTTTTGTTACAATAACAATAACCTATAACGGATTAAAGGCTATGTAAATTTAAATTTTTCTAAGATTATTTGAATAATATGGGACTAAACGTTTTTGAGTTATCATTAATTATGTGGAGGAACGTCTAAAAAACATTCACAATTTTACTTAACAATTTTTTTAAAAAATACCTCTCCATAGAATTTAAAATTTTGTGAGTAGTATAATTGGAACCGATTATGGCCTATTGGCTAGGACTGAATGACTGAATGAATAAATAAATAAAAAAAATAAAAATGTGGTCCATATTTGTACTTAGGTAGCCAAGAGATATCAAATCTATATAGTGGTTATTGACCTGTGTATGGGTGGACACAGGAATACGTTTCTATCAGTTAGAAGTCAAAACTGCAGTTCTTTAACTCATTCTTATGCATTAAACACATTCAAGACAGCAGGCTACCAACTTCAATCTGTCAAAAATAAAATGCACACGTTTATATGGAGACGATTATTTTAACGACAGCACAGCTACACGGCCACACGACTACTCATGCCGATGTAGCCGAATTAGGCTAATTTCTATTTTTGTCAACTACAAAACAGAAATAGTGTTGCTAATATAATAAAAAAAATGTAAATCAAATTAGTGCTTAAAAAATATATTTTTTTTACTTAATTAAGAGAAGTTTCTGATAACCATATTGAAATAAATTAATAACAGGTACATAATTAATTATAACCATATATATATTTTTACTCAAAATAATTGTTTCAGTCTTAATTACTTTGGAATTTTGTACGGTTATTTTTTATTAAAGTGGCACCACTGAATTATTAATCAGCTGTTTACTTTGTAGCTGTCGTCTTTAAAATAATTCAGTAGCTGCCATACGACTACAACTGTAACCAGCAGAATTTGTGTTCGTGTAGTCGTGTAGCCTGTTGTCTTGAATGTGTTTAATGCATTAGGATTATTAATTAGAACTGTTTTATTGTTCTTTTAACTCCTTAATGTATGCAATCGCTAGCACTAGTTTACAAGATTGTCCAAACTATTTTCATTAAACTTATTTTGCTAAAAATTGTTATATTTGGAAAACAAAAAATACTTAAATCTGTTTAATTCAATGAATAATTAAGTTTGTGTATTTAAAAAACTATCCTGCATAGATGTTGTAATTGAATGTGCAATTTAAAATTTAGTATTAAAACCTTTTCTCCTAAAAATATGCAACTTAAACATTTTAATTGAAGTTAAAAAATGATTATAAATTATTTGCTTCCCTTTCTTACCTTTAGCTGCAGCTAAAAATAATTCTCTGTAAGCAAAAATTGCTTTCATAAACGTAAATTTTAATTAAATATTAACAATTATTTAAATATGAATGCATGAATACTTTTGCGCCATAAATAAATGAATATTAAATGTCTGACTGTCTATTTGCGAGTAGTACTTGTGTATGTGTTAATTAATTAATTAAGTACATTTATTTTTGCAAATGCTGCAAAAAAAAATAAACAAAGCAAACAACATTAAATGGTTTAATTTTTTATCCGCTGCTTCCTAAAACTAATTAAATATTTTTCTTTTTGCTATTTTAGCTGTTTTTTTGGTTGCCTTTTCTTCGTAATGGAGAGTGAGAGTAGTTGTTATGAATAAATATGACTATTTAAGTTTTATCTTTAAAACCCCGTGAATGTTGGACATGATACCCACCAACAAGCAAACAAGCAAGAAGGTCCCAAATGCTTTAGGGCAATTAAAATTCCATAAATATTTTTTTTTGGCCAACATTTTTGGTTCATTTAACACATAAACATGTTCTAAAATAAACATGTACACACAGCTACA
This sequence comes from Calliphora vicina, assembly GCF_958450345.1. Taxonomy (NCBI): domain Eukaryota; kingdom Metazoa; phylum Arthropoda; class Insecta; order Diptera; family Calliphoridae; genus Calliphora; species Calliphora vicina. Next base: position 85,660,461 of record NC_088783.1, read on the forward strand.
GATACATGACCTATAGAAACAATGTTGAAAGCAAATATACAAATTTAAGCCAAATAAAAAGTAGAAAGAAAACAACAAGAAAACCAAGCATCGACAAGATTACAAAGCAAATAAACGAACGAACGAAACAACTCAATATTGTACTCATTGGTGCTACAAACATACTCACACTCAGCATTCAACAGAATGAGGCAAAAAGATACTGCAACGCAGATAAAATTATAACAACAGTTTATAACCACGAACAAAAAAAATAGTATCTTAATACAACAAACACAAATACGAACTGAAATTTAAACTTAAAAATGAATGTTTTTTTCCTGTAGTTTGGTTTTGGTAGCAACAACCAAAAAGGCCTGAACTGAAGAACAAAAGTCAATAGAGGAGAAATTTATATCGAAATAAAAACGAACATTTTGTAGCGAAAAAATAACTGGCACAAAACCTCAATTGCAATTGGTGTCAGAACATTAGGAGGGCTCCATTTATAGGAGGTAATGAAAAGTTTTCGATATCTCGAAGGACAAATATGAAATATTCTCCAATTTGTTTAGCTTGTTATGATTTTTGTTCACATTTGTGTTGTATACTTCTGAATATTAAATCGCGTTCATGCCTTGATGACTATGAGTGCCAACCACTGATTTACAGATATGAAGTCTTTATTTAAAACTAGCAGACCCGGTGCGCTTCGCCACCCCAATTAGAAGAAAGAAATAGTACTATTAAGTCTCCGTTTGTGAATCTAATTGTAAATGTCTAATTTCATATTTCTGGGTCCATTATTATAGAAAATGCAAAATGTGTTCCTAATTTAAAATTTTTATGTTTATTATTATAAAATATTCAAAAAGTACCATTGCAATAAGGAAATAGTACCATTGATTATCACTTTTAAATTCGCATTCACTAAACCCTAACCCGTCAAGTTTGAATTTTAGATTTGTATATCATTTCCTATATTATCAACTAATGTTGTTTCTATAATACTTAAGATTTAATAAATTATCACAAAACCGAAACCGATCGGATTTTAATTTTTTAAAACCGAAACCGCGGTTTTGAAATTCTTCGATTTTTTGGAAACTCTAGGTCCATTATTATAGTAAATTCAAAAAAGTACCATTATTATATATAAAAAGTACCAAAAATCCCCCACTTGTGGTTTCCCACTCACTCCGGTCCATATAAGCTTAATTTCATGTTTTTAGGTTCATTGGTGAAGAAATTACAAAAAGTACCATTCGAATAAAGAAAAAGTACCAAAAAGTCTCCCCTAGAATTCTAACTCACTTAGGACCATGCAGTATGCTTAATTTCATGTTTTAAGTCCATTGCTATAGAAAATTAAAAAAAAGTACCATTAGAAAAAACAAAAGGTACCATGAGGTATCCGCTTGAATTTTCAATCACTTAGGACCATATACGCTCAATTTCATATTTCTAGGTCCATTATGTTATAGAAAATTCAAAAAGTAACATTAGAATATAGAAAAAGTACCAAAAAGCACCCACTTGTAGTTGCTCACCCACTCGGGTCCGTATAATCTTTATTTAATGTTTCTAGGTTCATTGGTGAAGAAATTACAAAAAGTACCATTTGAATAAAGAATAAGTACCAAAAAGTCTCCCCCTAGACTTCTCACTCACTTAGGACCATATATATTTAATTTCGTGTTTCTAAGTCCATTGTTATGGAAAATTCAAAAAAGTACCATTAGAATATAGAAAAAGTACCAAAAAGCAGCCACTTGCGGATTCCCACTCACTCTGGTCCATATAACCTTTATTTCATATTTCAAGGTTCATTGGTGAAGAAATTACAAAAAGTACCATTCGAATAAAGAAAAAGTACCAAAAAGTCTCCCCTAGAATTCTAACTCACTTAGGACCATGCAGTATGCTTAATTTCATGTTTTTAAGTCCATTGCTATAGAAAATTAAAAAAAAGTACCATTAGAATAAACAAAAGGTACCATGAGGTATCCGCTTGAATTTTCAATCACTTAGGACCATATACGCTTAATTTCATATTTCTTGGTCCATTATATTATAGAAAATTCAAAAAGTACCATTAGAATATAGAAAAAGTACTAAAAAGTATACACTTGTGGTTTTCCAGTCACTCGGGTTCATATAAGCTTTATTTCATGATTCTAGGTTCATTGGTGAAGAAATTACAAAAAGTACCATTCGAATAAAGAAAAAGTACCAAAAAGTCTCCCCCTAGAATTCTCACTCACTTAGGACCATATATGCTTAATTTCATGTCTCTAAGTCCATTGTTAAAGAAAATTCAAAAAAGTACCATTAGAATAAGAAAAAGTACTAAAAAGTATACACTTGTGGTTTTCCAGTCACTCGGGTTCATATAAGCTTTATTTCATGTTTCTAGGTTCATTGGTGAAGAAATTACAAAAAGTACCAATCGAATAATGAAAAAGTACCAAAAAGTCTCCCCCTAGAATTATCACTTACTTAGGACCATATATGCTTAATTTCATGTTTCTAAGTCCATAGTTATAGAAAATTCAAAAAAGTACCATTAGAATATAGAAAAAGTACCAAAAAACCCATACTTGTGGTTTCCCACTCACTCGGTTTATATATAAGCTTTATTTCATGTTTCTAGGTTCATTGGTGAAGAAATTACAAAAAGTACCATTCCAATAAAGAAAAAGTACCAAAAAGTCTCCCCCTAGAATTCTCACTCACTTAGGACCATATATGTTTAATTTCATGTTTCTAAGTCCATTATTATAGAAATTTCAAAAAGTACCATAGATGAACAAAAAAGTACCTATAGTACAGTTCACACATTTTGGTACCTAAATATTATCCCCTATTCCTAACACTAACTTCACTCAAATACATATCAGCTAACTTTAATGTCGATAACGGAAATAATTTAAATTTTAAAAAAGTACCATTAGGAGAAAAGTACCAATTTCCCTTTTCTTACTTGAACACCCCTCAAGTTTGAAATTTAAAAATATTCCATTTTGCCAAAATTGTTTATGCTACAGGCATGTATCAAAATATTAAAATCTGTGTTAATGTGCCCAAGAATAAATATGTTTTAAAAAAAGTACCAAACTGTTTACCCGGATTTGGCCCAATATACACCTTGGTACTCGAGTTCCAAATAACACCCTGTTAGTTAATTTTTGTATGAATCCAGGAACCAACGTTAAAAAAAATTATCAAAATTGGCTTAATAATTTCAAATATAATGTATTTTACCGATTTTATCCCCTTTTTGGTACCTTTTTTATCCCCATTGAGGTGGTACAATTTCATTGAAATAAATTTCTGTAACGTGGTGGGAGCTCATAATAAAATATTCGTATGTCTATGTCAAATTATAGAAAAACATATTTTATGAAAAAGTACCAAAAATTAACACAATTTTTATCCCTTAAAGGTTCGAATTTCCAAAAAGTACCAAACTTATATTTTTTATTTTTTGTTAGTTAAAGAATACGATTTAAAATTTGTTTCTATGTTTATTGGTTTAAAAGATACATAGGGTGCAAAAAAAGTACCAAAATACAGTTTTTACCCGTTTTCTCCCCTAAAAGTTTCGAATTTCCAAAAAGTACGAAACACCTGTCAGCTTATTTTTTAAATGGAGTAACATGCAACTTTAAGTTTTTTTGTATCTTTATTAGTTTTGAAGATATAAGGTTACCGAATTTACCCGTTTTTACCCTTTTTTACCCCCTAAACGTTCGAATTTCCAAAAATCCCTTCTTATCGGATCGTTTTGGGGAGGGAGGAACCCACAGTTAAAATTTCGTGATTCTAGCTTCAGCCGTTTGGGCTGTGCGATGATGAATCAGTCAGTCAGTCAGTAACGTTACTCTTTTATATACAGTGGTGGCCACGAATTTAAGACAAAAATAGTTTGCTAAATTCCACGTGATTGTCAATTATTTGTTCAAATATTTCCACACATATGTATGCATGAGGACTGTTTTAACACACAAGTGTATTTTATTCGACTGTGTTAATTCATACATATTCACCACGAACACATAAACTTTTTCTACAGCTTGACCAACAATTTTTTTTTTAAATAAACATATTTTCTCACATTTATATCATTATATTTTTATTATTATAAAATATTCAGACCAAATTTCGTATTTTTAGTTCCATTAGTTTCGGTCATATCATGTTATTAACAGCGGATGTTCGCTGAGGTGGGTCAACGTATTTCCACATATCTTTGTCCATATATGTTTTACCGATTTTTCCAAACATTTTCCAGAAACTAGAAACATTAATAATAAATTTCATACCCTTAGATGTCCTTTTATTTTGGCTCTATCGCACTTAAAATTCAGTTGATGAAAAAAATGCAAGTATTTGTCTTAAATTGGTGGCCACCACTGTATATTTAAAATAAACTGTTACTTTTTATTTGGTTGTTTATAAATGGGAGCCTCCTAATGTAGCTGACAGTAGTTCTCTACGGCATTATTTCAAGGACAACTTAATTTTTTAGTGAACAATTTGGAAAAAGGGCAAAAACACTGAATCACATATTTTCTTTAGTTTAGGGGAAATTTATTAAATTATATTTATTAGTAGCATTTTTTTTTATTTTACTTTTCTTCTTTCTAATAATAGATTTTTTAGTGTTCCACCGGTTCGGATTCTGTTGGGCCTTAATTTTGCCGAAGTCACAATATTGTTTTATTTCAATATACAAAAGATTTAAAATTTGATATGTTTTTTTGTATTAATTTTAATGGCAAAATATATGAATTTTTTATTTTTCTTATTTAAGATTTTTTTTTTTATTTTAAATTCATCTTAAAAGTTTTTTATGAATTTAACAAAAAATTTAATAAAAAAAATGTTGACAAAAATTGACGTAAAAAAGGGCCTTCGATAGGACACTGCTGTTTGAAGTATTTAAAGAAGGGAAGCCAATCGAGGTTTATATTTACAAATCCTCTGATTTTGAAATTAATCAGAGAACCATGTGATTTCGTTACCCCGATAAATTTGTACATATATAAACTTGAGTAATATGCACAAACTGGAGTTAACTGAGCTCTTGTAACTCTCATTCAGTTCATTTTAATTTAAGTAGTTTAATCGGACACGTGTCGTAACAAATACTGTAAAGCTATTGTAGTTTTTATGACTGTAAGAACGCTAAAATTAATCAAACTATCATTGTAAGAGAATAAAAGAGTTTAGGCCATAATTTGCTTTCTTTTAAAAAGCTTTAGTTGTAGAAAAAAATCATCAATGAGGGATATAGAAGAAATGTCTGCGATCTCCACTTTTTCAGTTACTGTAATAAACAACAAATATCTGTATCTGTAAGATTCTCGTGTTTATTATGTTATATGTTATGTAACTAGGGGCCATTATTACAACTTGTCGTTATAGTTAAAGTTACCTTTAAGGGTACCTTTTCTATTGCTTAAAGTTACCTGTAACTGTAACGGCAAGTTGTAATAATGGTATATTTGAATTAAATGAAGATATGAAGTAAGTTTGAGTCAAATTCATATGGAGCTTTTTCGACAAACACGAGAAGATATTTTGCAGATTGTGCTGTATTTGCTTTAATCAAATAGACATTGAGATAGTTTAGTTTTCTTCTAAAATTAATAATACATTAAAAAGTTTAGTTTCAATTAAAGTTATTGAATTTTAACATGAACAAAATATATAAAAATTAATATTATTGTTAATATTATATAAATATTTTAGTATAGAGTTTTTTTTTTGGAATTGAAACAAAACTTCATTCAAAACTCAATAAATAATTAGCAAAAGTAGTTTGCAGAAATTGAGAGATTTTTGGAAAATATGGCAAAATATACCATCTCCAGTGGATATTACTGTCTTTGCTTGGAGATAATGGAGATTGGTGACTTTGCTTCTATACCTCTGATATTTAAGTTCATTTTATAGACTTTCGACCCATCCTCAGATTTCATTGCAATTCGCAGTGCATATTCTTCACTTAATAGCGCATTAAATGTCTATCATTATCTTCTACTGTTCACATTTTTGTCCTACAAACCTTGGTGTCGTCTGAAAAGATTTCCTCTTTAATAACATATCTGTGGATATAATTAACATAGCTGTGAAAAACACAACATTGAATAAAAACCTTGAGTTGATCATTGTACAAATATAACTTTCTAGAATCATCGATAGATGGAGCTGGAAAGCTCTGGATGGTAATTCAGTGTATATAAGACGGCAGTGAGAACATCCACCAGTCAGTCTAATTTGAAGCATCTTTAAGTAAAGATAGATTAACTGCTGTACAGTGTATTAAAACACATATAGTGACTAAAACTGTTAAACTGTTGTTGTGCACATTTGAATAAATAAAAAGTTTTTACAAATTTTAAACTAGTTACTAAACTGGAATCAAAAGTATTTTTTAAAGGAAATAAACCACCGTTTTTAACAGGTAAAAACGTTACAATATCTTTCTGGTACAATAGCTATATTGACTGATGTTGTATAAGAATTTTCATGCTCCAGGGAATAAATACAATCTGGTTTAATCGATTTTGGGGTCTTGTAAATAGGGGTTCAAAGAAACAAACATATTTAAGAACCCCTGAACTATTTATGAAATTATACAAAACTTCGTATTGTTTTCATTTTCTGCCTCTTCTCTTCAACTTTATCTTTGATTGTGAGCGGTGTGGTGGCAGAAAGTATTGGTTGGTATGTGCCTAATTCAATATACATACATAGATACACACTTATACAAATATTTGTTATACTTGTTTGATAAATACCGTTATAAATTTCAGATTTTTATTATTAAACTTATTCAAGAATTTTGAAAACTTGTGCCACTATATTTTATTTCCTTCTCATTCTCATGTTTGGCTTTTCTTATTGTATTTCTCCTACAAAAGCAAAAAATCATGAATACATTTCTTTTTCATTTTCTTCTTTACTTTATTTTAGTTTTAATAATTCAAGGTTTTATATTTAAGTCAAATCGAGAAAAAAATGCCAGAGAATGAAAGCTAAATGTTTTAAATTATCAACCCAAAAAGGATATTTTTTTTTATTTTTAGCTGCCATAAAAGCAGAAAAGCAAAACAAAATATGTACATTTTAAATTGTTTTCGCCATCGCCATGTTAGATTTATTTCGGTCGTAGTTGTTGTTGTTGGTGGAGCAGGAGCTAGTATCTCAACTGAAATATGTAGATACAACTTTTATTTATATAGTATTTACTTACATTTATTATATGTATGTATTTTAACAACTATTTCAACTATGCCTGACAAAATTTATGTTAAATAAAAAACTACTTTTATACAGCAGCTAAATCACCATCATCATCGTCGTCCCGTCCGCTTAAACATTTTGAAATGCATTTCATTAAAATTTATACAAGTGAGTTCTAAATTAAATGTAATTTTTTTTCCATTTCTTCTGTTGGTTTTTCCGACAATCCACCAACCCATGCATCGACCCCATAAATCAAAATATTATTTTTTTCCCTTGAGTTTTGTGGCTTTTTTATTGTGTGTTTTTGGTTAAATTCTATTTTTGTATGTAAATTCATAAAATTTATTGTATTTAAATTAATATGTCTGCCATGATGTCTACATTTTATGTTTTCTAGAATCTCACAAACCATTTTAGTCGTACATACATTTATCACAAGTGACGATTGTCAGCAAGAAATCTGATTAAATTCCATTGCAGATGTTTAAGCGAACGAAGCTGATGTTTCTATTCTAATTTATTTTAATATAATTGCAGATGTGTCCCAAATGAATTTTAGGAAAGTTTTCACTTTTTTCTAATTAAAATCCTAGTGTAACAGCGAGCCAAAAAAGGTCAACATGGCAAATTTTACAAGAAACTGCTATTTTTTTAATTAATGATATTTAATGTTCAAAAATAAAGTAAAGTTTTCTTAATAATCTGTCTGAAAATATATTTTTATGAAATTATTTAATGATAAAGGCAAAAAAAAAAAATGTTTTCAGTCCAGACATCGCGAACAAAACGATCATCCTTTGTGCATTACCATAAGATTATCCCAGCTAAAACAAAGTAATGACATGCCATTACTGATTAAGTTCCTATTCAGTGAATACCAAATACTACCAGCACACAGTCGGGCAGAATCAAAATTTGTGTGGAAATAAATCTGGCATTTCTAAACGACTGGTTCGATCGGGATAAAATTTGTTAAATTTTTAAACACGTGCCATTTTTGTTTCCCTTTCGATTTTAAAGATTTTTATATTTTTGGAAAGTGCTCGGCTAGGTCTTGAAAAACATAGTCGCGTGTGCTATTTATTTTTTTTAATTTAGTTATAGGCATTTCAAAATCGAAATTTTAAAATTTTGCCATACCTTGGTCCGCTTTTGTAAAAAGATAGGGCGTTATTTTGAATAATATACAAAAGATTTCAGAGAAATATTAATTATGGATCCAAAAATAAACGATTTTCAACTAACTCTTTTGATATTAAAAAAAAACTTTATTTAAGAACATATAACAATTTTATGGTTTTCTTTACGTAGAACATTTTGGAATAAAAAACATGTCCTATTTTTCGAATATGTCGCCCCTTACGCCCTTCGGATTTTGACCCATTTTTTTTAAAAATTTCATCTTTGGACCACATGTTCTAAAATCCCAAAGCTGGAATCAGAAAACTGAGAGCAGCATTGGAAACCCTGATATGTTACCTATTCATCCCCAAAGTATTTTCCCAGTCTTGAAAGAAATGTAGACCCTATGATCAAAATTGTAAAAAATAAAATTTTTGGGATTTTTGCTCCAATTTTTAGGAATAGTGGGATTCCCTTTGACCTTTTGACAAGTTTTTTTTACACTTTCATTGAGTTTTGTTAATAAATAAAGATTTTATAACATATTAAATATTTATTGAGTTTCTAAAACTAAAATTTGTATGAAAATTTTAATAGGATTGCAAATATTAGTAACAATTTGATCCACATTTATTTTTGGTTTAGATAAGTAAATTTTTGGTCCTACAAAACAAATTTCAAGTCAATATGTCAATTAAATTCAAAAAAATGCCACTTTAAAAATCCGTCCTTCAAAAATAATGCACTTTTCATACTAAAAAATGATTAGAAATTTATGTTTAGTTTGAGGATATTTGTCGATTGGGTCATACACCTTTGAGAAAATTTCATAAGAAAACGTCTAGCGGTGTCAAATCGAAGGATCTTGGTAGCCAATTCCAATAACCATAACCACAAATTTTTCATGTTAAATATCGTCCACATCTTTCAATTTGGCCCACAATATATTAGTTGTAATTGATCCAAAAAGTACATTTACGAAGTACTTGTTCATGGCGAGGTATCGACTGCCTCTACGGGTTATAGAGCCGCCAGCAGTGAAATTTAATCATTTAGACGCGGTGAATAATCGCTGGCTCTTATTTGAAAACCCTTTATAAGTAGCTATTTTATTATATATATGTATTTATTATATACACAGAAAAAAAATTCATAATTGGAATGAATTTTGTAATAAATATTATTAATCGAACTTGACTTTTTTTCCCAAACTTATTTCATTCAAAATAAGAACATGTTCATAAATATTATAAAATTGTACATGACGGAAATTTTTGCTTTTTTTACTTAATTTTTTTAATAAATTGCATTATAATTGTATTATATAATGAATTAGTGCAAGAATATTTGCATAATAGCCATATATTGGCCAATATTTTAAGATAAAAAGGAGAATATCTGAAACTTAAAAATTATCATTAAACATAATAAAACATTCATAAATATAAAAGCATTTCATCCTCTTAAATCAATTTAATCATTTTCGCGCTTTTTATATCATTTTGTTGCTGAAAATCATAAAAAAACTAAAAATTTTCCATGAAAAATTTCAAACATTTTTGAACAACATAAAAATAAAAATGAAATTGAAATTATATTTTTCAAGCCTTCTAGATTTTATTTCAAAACATAAAATATTAAAAAAATCATACTATTTAAGAAATTATTTATAAATGTTATGAATTGAAATCAATGAATTCGAATCATAATATTTATGTTGAAACTTTTTTCTGTGTATATAGAGATCTGCATGGGAACCTTAATTCACAAACGAATAACTGTAAAACATAGAATATTTTATTTTATTTTATTCATTTAAGTAAAGAATCCTAGCCAATAGGTCATAATCGGTTTCAATTATTCTTATTATTCACAATAGCCACTATAGCGCATAAGTAGTTCTCTTTGTACCAAAGGAAAGGGGACAGTTTCCTTTTTTTCCCTCGTCTCTATATGTTATCCTAAATTTCAAAATCAGCAGTCCCCAGACCAGGGGACAGTACTAACTGATCCCATTTCGTTTTTACTGATAACGGCAACTGTATGTTCTTATCTTGTGACCAGTTATTTTAGTCTGTTAAGTACTTGATATTGTGTAAGTAGTGAAAAGTTATTATATTATTATTTTAACCCATTACTTGGTAATGAAAGTTTTTACTGGGACTTATTGTTCCTGTGAGCATACATAGTTCTGTTCTGGTTTTATTTTATTACCAGTAAAAGAAGATTTAATTGAGATTATTCTCTTAATTCTGTTATGAGACTTAATTGATTATATGTGACTTAGTATAACTGTAAAGCATTATTCGTACAAATTTTAATAACAAAAAGTTAATTTCATGCTGAAATTAAATCAGTACACACCACAAAGCCTTTTTGTAAACCTTTCATTTGCATATTGTACCCGTAGCAACAAAAAAACAGAAAATAAAAATAAGAAAAAACCCCAGCCAATATTAAGATTCATTTAACAAATTGAAAAACACAACAGCAGCAACAAAAAACAACAATATTTCAATCAATATTTGCATGGCTGTCATAGTTGTATCCAAAGAATAAGTGCATTAAAAAATTTCACCAAATATTTGTTTGTTGGTGCGAGTTTCGGATTGGTATTGCAGTTTTTTTTTCCTCTTTGTATCATTTTGCAATTTTACAAATAATCATGAAAAGTGACCATAAATATACATGAATACGTGAGTAAATGACATTTAAAAAAATACAAATACAAATGCACACGAATACATACATATGTATGTATGAAATGCATAAAAAGGATATTGAAATGAGCAAAAAAAAATATATAAAAATGTAGTTTTGCAGCAGCACCATGGCGAAGTGATGATAAAACTGACTTTTTGTAAATGTTTGAACACACAACAAACAAAACAGCGAACCCCATGTTGCAGAAACATGTTGGTACAAGTTTGCACTTATTGCAAATAAATTATTTAAACAGCAACTGTGTGAAGGCAAACATAAACCCACAAAAGATAAAATAAAATACAGCAAATTCATGACAATTGGGATCCCTACAGTTTAGTTTGCCACCAAATGAATTGAACTCAAACTGTTGCATGTTGCAATTTCATTTATTGAGAGTAATTTTATCTAAGAAATTGTTTGGTGTCTTGAGCAATCACCAACCACCAACAGGCTTCAACCTCAATTTGAGGCTACAAAAAATCATGTTTGGTTCTGCTTCATTAGAAATCAAATGCCACAAAATGCTGTAAGAAAATCTAGTTAAATCTAGGCCGTAAGTCCCTTAGGAGGTGAACTAAAAGGTCTTTAAGCTGTGACTCTGTTTCCAAGTCTCTAACAAATTGTGTTGCTTTATGGTCCTTTGTGACACTAATGCCTGGTGTAAGGAGCATTAAGAATGATAAGACACTCACTAAATATGGGTACAACGAACAGAAACAAACACAAAAGACAAAATGAAACTGCAATTTGTTACTGACAAATGTCATCAGTGTAGATTTATTTTTATTTTTTGTAAAAAAAAAGAACAAAATGTGAATAAACAAAAATAACTGAAAGGATATACAAGGACTTTATGCAGGTTATAACAATAATCGTGATGATCATTGCAGGCAGTAGTTTATAGTCGTGAATTCATACGCGCGTCATGTGGTGGGTGGGGCACAATGATAAAAACAAACACTTCAAATGATAAAAAATAAATGCAAGTTGGTTCGGTTTCGGTTTCTGTTTTATTTTTTATTATTATTATTGCAACATTTGATAAATTATGAAAGAGTTGTGATGACTATGATGATGACTCTTCATTATATTATATTTTTCATATTCTGTTGCAAAAATAAATAAAAATTCCATAATTTATGTATTTATTTTTAAAATGTTATAAAAAGTTCATGATATACTTTTTAACATGTTACACCGTATGTATCGTATAATAAATAATATAGAATAAATAAAAATAATACTCAAATACTTACAGCAAAAAACCAAAATTTATACTGCTGCCAAATGATGTTTCTTCATGTCTAACCATATGTTGCAACATATAAACTGCAAGTAAAATGAAAAGAGAGAGAGAAAAAAAAACAGCAAATTATTAATAAATTCTACAATATACAATCACTTTTTTTTTGGCTTAAAATAATAACAAATATTGTACACATTTGTTTAAATCACAATACAAACATGTCCAAGTCTTATTAAATAATAATGTTCTTAATTAATTTTAATTAAAACTAATTGTCACCAAACAATATGGCAGCAGTAAATGTGTGAGAAATACGAAGAAATAGGTGGGGTTTTTCCTTCATATATATTTTACAATGGAAAATTGTACTTCATACTCTCCCCCTTAAAGGCAACATTCACTCGACATGCAATTGAAAAACCATTTAATAATTGATGTTTATGTGCAGAGTTAGAGTGTACCTAAGTATAGCAGGGAGTCAGTCCTACATCCAGTCCATAACTTTTTAAATTTACACAATTGTAGCTTTTGTAACATTATTAGTGTTGTTGTTGTTGTTGCTGATGTTGTTATGAAAACTATTTACAAGATAAACGAAAATATACTAGAAATGTACATAAACCACATGTTGTACTAAATAAATAAACAATTTTCTTACAATGTTGTTGTGTGGAGTCACTAATGATGACTCTGGTAAATTTAAAAGTTTTAAATTGAGGAACAATTTCCAAGACTTTTTTCAAAATCGTGCATCAAATATGCACCCATGTTAAGTCTTATTAAAGAAAATATTAAATAAGTGTTTTAAAAGAGTAAAATCTTTTACATATGACGTGTTCTATTCATGCAAACATGTTGGCAATGAATTTTGCGAATTATTTTTTTGAAAGGCTCTCATATTATTTTTCTAAACACTTACAATTTTTAATTCTTATGACCGGCTGACTGACTAATTCATCAGCTCTCAGCCTAATCGCATAAAGCAATAGATTCGTCTTACCCCCCAAAAATAATTAAAAGTAAATTTAGTAACCATATACAACGCTTTCGAAAAGCAACACTTATATTACAAAAGAAGCTCAGTTCTTTTTTTAGTTTTTTCTAAGCATATTTTTTTAGATTTTGAATACTTTAATAGTATCGTTAAGTTCTGATTAAAGACTCGTTTCAGTAATGTCTTTAGTTTCGTCTATTACCATGTCTTCCTTCAACTCATTATCACAAAGTTCATCATAGAATATTCTAGAAAAATGTCATTTGTTGAAGTCGTATAAAGTTCAGAAAGTTCCAAATCGATATGCGTTAAAGAACTTAGAAGCAAATTTTATAAAAAAAAATTCGGGTTAAGGTTTTAAAAGAAGCCAATCATTTGTGATATATGTCACGATATTACGGAGTGTCTACAAAAGCGGCTTTTACATTTCATAAAACAGCACAGAGTGCCTTTATATTTCTGGCCCGATTTGGTATCATGTCACTATTGAAAAAAGCTTCTTGCAAATCCACCCAACTACAGATCTTCGGCCTGGGGAAATGTATTGAGCTCTTGTAAAAAAAAGAATTAAAAAACACAGGAAAGGTATCCCAGGAAATGTCCCATTTTAAACGTAAGTGGGCCACTCGTCCAAAAAGGTAACGAAGCAACTACAAAATCTTTAATGGGAGAATTTCCGGAAAAAGAGGTTATTAATTTATAAATATTTATAAATAGCATGTCAATATCTTAAAGTTTAATGAATTTGTACAATATTTGAATAAAGTTAAGTATTTTTGAAAATTTTTATATAGAAAGTTTTATTTAACTTGATATAAGTGTAAATTTTTTTTGGCTTACTATTTAGAAATTAAATTTACCAAAAAATGGAGACCTAATGATTCGAATTATCATTAGGAACATTTAATGATCCTGAATGGATGACAATAATAGTACATAATATTGTTTTTTACGGTTCTTTATTACAATTTTCGATAATAATGAACCTAGAATCTTGAAATTATGAGCACATGTTTGAATGATTTTCAATCCACAAAATCGTGTACATTATCCGATTTTGAACTTAAACGAAAAGTATTTAAATTTTAAATATATCCAAACCTAAGTTCGACTAAGCAGAAATCAAAACAGCAAAATTTTGTTGGAAATAGAAAAACCAAAAATTTTAAGTGGAATGAAAATTAAATCATGCATCCAAATTAAACTGGCAACCCGCTTTTTTATACCCTTCATCTTCGTGAGAAGGGTATATTTAAGTTTGTCATTCCATTTGTAATTTCTACATTATTCATTTCCGAACCTATAAAATATATATATATTCTGGATCCTTATAGATAGCGGAGTCGATTAAGCCATGTCCATCTGTCTGTTGAAATCAATTTTCTGAAGACCCCAGATATCTTCGGGATCCAAATCATCAAAAATTCCGTCAGACATGCTTTCGAGAAGTTTTCTATTTAAAATCAGCAAAATCGGTCCACAAATGGCTGAGATATGAGGAAAAAACCAGGACAACATCGATGTTTGACCTATTTTTGACCTATATCTGGATTACTAAGTCATTCATATAGACAATATGGATATCTAATGATAGATATTTCAAAGACCTTTGCAATAACGTATATAAAACCATAGTATGTTGGACATACAATGGGTCAAAATCAGAAAAATATTTTTTAACCCATTTTTTTCACCAAAAGCTTTTGTTCGCTAAATATTAAAAAAAAAATTAAAAAAACAAATCGAAAATTTTTTTTCCCAAAAAATTAAAAAACTGCAAAAAAAAATAAATTTTGTTTCCTAAAAATATTTAAAATTTTTATTTTGGAGTATAATTTGGTGAAGGGTATAAAAGATTCGGCAAAGCCGAATATGGATCTCATACTTGTTTTGATTTTATTGTGAAAAAAAATAAAATATTGCGATTGGTACATTACGAATCGAGAAAAAGCTATCCAATTGTAGTCGAGAATTAGCCTAAACATTAAATTTCAGAGAATTTATCAAAAATTAAACTGGGAATTTAGCACATAAGGAGTGAGATCGAAAAATTCTTAACATACATATATGTTTATAAAAAAGAAACCACTAAACTTACAGCTTTAATTTTTTTTTTATTTGATTGAAATTATTATTACAATTTACAAAAAAAATTATTTTTATAGTTTTAATCACTAGTGATGAAATTTTGAACCTTTTTCGGAAACCCTTCCATTAACGTTTTTATAGTGCTTTCTGTCACTTTGCTCGAACATGTAGTCCATCTCCGTTTAAAATCTACCACACTTTTGGACACCTTTTTTGTACTCTTCAATTCTCTTTTAACAAGAGCCCAATATCTCTCCACTGGCCTTAGCTCCGGGCAGTTTGGAGGATTTGCCTCTCTTGGTACAAATACCACATTATTGTTCTTGTACCACTCAAGGGCTTGTTTGCCATAGTGACAGGATGCCAAGTCAGGCCAAAAATAAGTGGACACATTATGAAGTCTTATGAATGGAAGCAGCCTTTTTTGTAAACATTCCTTGATGTAAATTTCGGTATTTATAGAGCCCGTTGTAACAAATGAGTGGCTTCTTTTGCCGCAACTGCATATTGCTTGCCATACCAAGAACTTTCTGGGAAATTTTGTCTGCGTTTGGGTCCTAAACTTTTCTTCAACATTCCCTCGAGCATCAGCAACATAAAATTTTTGACCTGGAAGTTGCGAAAAATCTGCCAGAACATACGTTTCGTCATCCATTATGCAGCAAGAATATTTTTTTATAAAACTTGACTTCAATTTCCGTGCTCTGTTTTTGGCCTCTAAATTTTTAGTAGCGTTCCTGTCAGGAACTTTTTGAGCCTTGTATGTTTTTAAACCTGCATTAGCTTTAACTTTTCGTACCAAATAGTCCGAGCACTGAGCTAACCGGGCTGCTTTCCTACCGGATGTGTTGGGAGCTCTTTTGAAAATGCGTTCTATTTTTTTGGCTTTAGAAACATCATGTGGACCATTCCTTCTACCTGAACCAGGTTTTCTATCAACTGACAAGTTCTCCCGGTACTGTTTAATAACATTGGAAACAGTTTGACGGCAGACCTTTGTATGCTTGGCCAACTTTTTGTAAGACCAAGTTGGGTTTTGTTGAAAATATTTAATAATTTCAGTACGCACTTTTTTCTGGTCACTCATTTTAATCAGATTAACAAAAAAATTAATATAATTGACATTACACATAATAACTGACATGTTTTTCAAAGGTAACTTGATCAAAAAAAAATTCAAATAATACTTGGGTTAAAAAATGTAATGAAAAACGTGTGTTAAGAATTTTTCGATCTCACTCCTTACATACTAAATTTTACTTTATATTAACAAAAATAAGTTTTTAAACTGCTTCTTTCGCTTAGAAAGCGAACAAAAACATTCGTTCGATATCGAGAAACTGGCCGTTAGTTTTTTGTTAAAGAAATGTTCTTCCCTTCAGAGAATAACCGATTGTTGTCTAATTAAATGACAGGAGAGCATGAAATAAATATGATTTAAACTTAACCAGAGACACTTAGCTAGTGATTACTAGATCCTTTTGGAAGTTGAAATTTTCAAGTAACCTTTGACATTTGGTACGAATTTTCTTAAGTTTACTTAACTTTTTAAAGGGGGAATTATAGCAAATGCAGTATTCAGACAGATAGTGAACTAATCTGCGATTATATAACACATAGTTCTAAATGGTTCCATAATTTTATATTAAAATACTAAAATGTGTTTCATTCAGATTTAATACCTTTTGAAATCTGTAAATGACGATGTACAATATGTTGCAATGTACTTGACAATTAAACTCAATTGACCCATAGGCAAATTGTATTCATATTTACTATTTCTGTCTCGTATTGTCTTGTCTTTCTGTTCAATCCACACTGTAAATGTTGACCTTTTCAGCTCGTTATGTAGTTCAACATCGTCTTTATATTCATCATTATCATTGTCAGCGACTATGACCAATATACAGTTGTGCACGTATACATACGCCATAAATTCATCGTACATAAATGTCATCAGTCATTTAACAAACATTTACAATCATCGCCAGTCCCATCACCAGCGCCACTAACATTAATCAGTAGGTTAAATAGGTTTTATACTCGTTCTACATACTTACGAGTCTTACATTCCTTTACTGTTTGTTTGCTTATTCGTTCAATTCATTCATTTCTCCAACGTTTGCTCTTTTAACCATTAAGCAAACCGAAAACAAATGAAAAAATACTTAATAATATTACAAAAAAAAAAGAAGAAAATTATTCAATGTTAAACATTAAAAATAATAATGATAATGACAAACCAAACAAAAAAATAATAATAAGAAGAATGAAAATTGAAGAAGAAACAACAATGTTTGCTCGTAGCTGTAACAAATGCGTTAAAGTTTTTCCGTAACGAACTTTGATTAAGCACCCAATGACCCTTGACAGACAAAAGAACGTTCCATAAAAGCCAGAGCGTAAAAAAACAGTGGAAAATGGTCATAAGAATGCAATAAAATGTGCAAAGTACCAAAAACAAAAAAAAACTACAGTCAATAATTGAAAATTATTGGTGGCGTTTTAAGCGTTAAATAGATTGAAAGTCATAAAAATTGTCGTAACATGACAGGTGTTTTTATTTTTATCCTCCAGTTGTCATTAAACATTGACGACAGCATTAAAAATAATTATTGCCATGGCTGGACAAATGACCTGCCTTTATGCTCTGATAACATTGTATCATTTTTTGTTCGTTCCATATTAAATCCCTTAAAATGTATATGAGCAGATACATATTTATGTACTTAAATTGGTAGGGACGAACAAACAAGTACGATGAAATTTAATTCAGCATAATGAAACAATGTGAAAAATGTATGCAGTATATAAATAGTGTTGATGAAAAAGTATTAAGTATTTCAGTATTGAGTACTTTTTATACTTGATGCTCAAAAGAACTTACAATTTAAAATGATTGACATTTTATATGACTACTTTGTAGTAGAAAGACTTAAATTTGGTATCAAATAAAGTTCATAAAATAGATGAATTTGAATCAAAATAAATCTATCCAGACAGAAAATGACAATCAGCACTTCTTTGTGTAGAGATTTTACCAAATTTGTCTCTTTTGTTCGAATAAAACGAATACTTCTAATAAGAGATTTCAACTTGTTCTAATAATTTGAGTACATGTTTAAAATTATAAATGGATTTTTGGCGATTTATAAAAAAAAATGTGAGACCCGAGGTGACCAGCTTTGAAGGGCCACCAATCCGCCTACGAAGCTGCGCAATTGTAAATCAACAAGAAAGCACCTCAGCTCTAACCGTATTAAATTTCGTTACGATATCTCCACAATTTTCTTAGATACCGAATTATTTCCAAAAGAAAAAAAAAGCGTGCGATTTCAATTAATTTCAATAGGCTTCGTCCAAAACAATGAAATGTATCAAAATTTACTAAATTATCTTCTAAATTAGGAGCGGCACTTTGATCACAAGATTAATATGGACAGACATCCGTATTAGACCATCAGATTTAAATCTATAAATAGTATAAACAGTAAATTCTGTATTAAAGACTACTTTAACATTAAAATAGGGGATGCATAAAGGCCAAAGTCCAGTTCACATTAAGTGCATAAATCATACAATATTATGGTGCAGTCAAACTGCCCTCTGTCCAAATTAGTTTTTCTTTTTTTTTCCTAATGACCATGAAATTACTTGTGTGTTATAGGTATTTCAAGTACCGTCTGTTAAATCCTTGCATGTGCACATAATCAAAATTGTTTTGATGATGGTGTTCCATCAAATAAAATTTGTTTATTTGTTTTTAACATGTGATATGTATAATTTTCATTGAATGCCTTAATTTTTAGAAATTGTAACGCAGTCAAAATTCTAAGAATTAAAAGAAATATTTATTGGTTCTCAATGTGCAAGCTGGTGATGGAAAGAGTTGTTGCTAAATGTTGTTGGTAACGGAAAGTGGACAATATTTAAATTGTTTGGGAACAATTATAGGGTTGGTAAGCTATAGAGTACTAGCAGCTGGAATTTCGTGTAAATTTTCGCGTAGCTTGTCCAGTTGTGACAAAATGTTGACAATTTATCTATGAATTTTAAGCAAACTAGATACACAATATTATTAATTACTTCATAATAGAATAACTTCCATTGAATTAGTTCCGTGGCCTGCCATAGAATATCTAAGATTTATCAATTTAACCTTTAGTAAGCCAACGCCATATTAAAGCGACAGGTTCGATTTATAAAAAAAACGTTAGATCTATATCCGGTAGCTTCACCTGAGGAACCAAAATGAGTCGATTACCTTTCCTCTTGTGATGTACAAAGGTACATTTTTAAATTGCAGTTTTTTCATTTGTATAGGGTGTTGAAAGAGTCTAGTAAAAGAATTATTAAAATCGAAAATTGTTGGCAGCTGACAAGTCTAGTACAGCAAAATAAGCCACTAACTAAAACGAAATTTTAACCCTACCATACCACAATTATAAGTAATAATACATTTAATACAATTGCAAGTTTTTTATGTATGAATGTTGCATGTTAAATTGTTATTAGAATACATTTGTAACAACAACAACAACTAACATTTAATTGATGATTGTTTTATTGCAATAAAACAAAGAAACAAAATACAAATACATTTAAAACATGGCAGAAATAAAATCAACTTCTATTACAATTTTAGTAAGAAAAACACTCTCTAAAAACAAATACATACAACGTACTTGTAAATGTGTTTGATGGCAGTATATAAATGGAAAACATTGTTATTTTTAGGACGTGACCAAAATTCTATTCCTCTCTATTGTAGCCTATAACCTGCAGCCCGTTTGTATTTTTCCTTAAGAAAGGGAAAAAGAGAAGAAATTTCATACAAAAAAATCCTTAAACACGAAAAACCTTGCTTATCGCTAAAACGTTTCTAAATGCACGCACAACTACTACAAAATCCTTAGAGTGAAAGCTAAAGGAACAAAAAAAATAATAAGATACGCATACACACACCTAAAGAAATGTCTAACAATAGAAGACAAATTTAAAGGAAGGGGGGGAGGGGACAAGAAAGGAAAACACTTTTGAGTTAAATTTAGTCCCAACTTGAGTGAAATTACTTTGTATGACGAGACAAACAAAAAACGAACTAAAAACTAAAAATAAAAAATAAAAACTAAAAAGAATTAAACTAAACTAAGTATTAATAATGACATACTAGTGTGTAAATGTTTGTATATTTATTTGTATATCAGTATGTGAGTTTCTGTTTCAGAAAAGGTGTACTAAACAAAGTGCCTAAACAAAGGCTGGGAATGTGAAAATGACAGAAAATAAAGCCACAAAACTGTAACAACTTAAGAAGTCCTACATACACTTAGATACAAAAAAAACATAATCACACGACTTAGAATGAAAAGGATAAAACGAAATTATTTAGATAACATACATTTACATACACACAAACACACACATGCACACTTACACTCACATTTTCACCAACACACTTATGTTTAAATGCATATATGTACATTAGGGATATAACTTTTTTTGTGCTTCAAAATACATTATCAGCATCAATATTGTTTTGATAATAAAATCCTATATCAGCGAAAGCTATTTTTAAAATACTTTTATATAAACAGTTTTAAATAATAACCAAAATTATTATACTTCGATTAAAAAAATAATAGATTTCAGTGAAAAACCAAAATATCGGAATATCATTGAATATTGGTAAGAAAATTACTAGAAATAATAGTCTGTCACAATTTAAATTATACAATAAAATCGGATTTCAGCTAAATTTTGCTGTAAATTATCTTAAATTTAAGAGAATGGAACATATGGAGTAGTGAAAATGTTGAAATAAAACATCATTTATCTAAAATTTACGATTCAATAAAAATTTTACGAAAGAAAGATTAGAAACGATTTTCAATTAAAGATAATAAAATAAAATTGCAAATAATATACAATACATAATGGGGCAAAACCAACATTTTTTGGAAATAAATCTGGCATTTCTAAACGAACTAGTCCGATCGGGGCGTAGACAGGGAGTATTCGTATTAAGTTATCAAAATGGCCCCTACAAATGCTGTAGGGGTGGCGCTATGGGGGCTCAAAATAGGATAACTTAACAATGTAAAATTTGTAAATACTTGCAATTTTTTTTGTTTCCAATCCCATCCGATTTCAAAGATTTTTATATTTTTTTTTTGGAAAGTCAATTAGATTCAAAAATATGAAAAATATTAAAACTCCGTCCTTCAAAAACATACCACTTTTTATATTTTAATGTGACTAGGACAGGACCATTGACTTGTTGTTGAATAATATATTAAGAAAATTTACATATACAAATTTTTCAATATGAAAAAAAAAATTAATATTTTTGAAGGATGGAGATTTAAAGTGACATATTTTTAAATCTAATTGAGATATTGGCTTGAAATTTGGTTTTGTAAGACCAAAAATTAACTTATATAAATAAAAAAAAATAGTTCGGAATAAATGTGGATAAAATTGTTCCTAATATTTGCAATCCTATTAAAATTTGGATACAAATTTTAGGTTTAGAAACTCAATAAATATGTAATAAAATCTTTATTTATTAACAAAACTCAATGAAATTGTGAATCTCGCAATTTCCAAAAATTGGAGTGAAAATCCCAAAAATGGTATTTTTACAATTTTGCCAATAGGATCCGTATTTCCTTCGGAGCTGGGAAAATTCTTTGGGGATACATTTTTTTTTAGCACCATAAATAAACAAATAATAGTTAATATAACATAGTATACCCTGTCCCGTGTTCGAGCACTCTAGTATATTTATAATCAAAAATATTTAAGTTCTTATTAGGAATATTGATAAGTTAACTTACAAGTATTAATAATACATATGTACATTGAATTTGCAAGATTTAATGTAGGAAAAACAATTGAAAAAACCACTTTAGTATTTAAAGTAAATAAAATGAGAAAAAGTTAAGGGGTAAAAGAAAAATTTTAGCTACCATATTGGTCTAGCCACCAGTATTTTTTAATATTTAAGTTTGGCAACATGTTTTTATCCCTCAAGTAGAGGGTTGTGTCGTATCTTTTATTCTCATCTGTAATTTGTTTACAGTTTATTGCCTTGACATTGGCTCGTCTATAAATGTGGTATAATACCGGAATACCCAAATTATTTCGAATATATCCTTGTTTATCTAGGTATAAAAATGCTTCCGGTGGCACATACCCGTTTTTTAGAGTTACCTCGATGTATTCATCACTGACATATTAGGGAGCCATAACAAAGTTATTTAACTTGCATTATTTTTGAAACATCATAAAGCCTCCTGTTAGAGATGTATTTTTTAAAGTCACTATCAGGTGACTTGAAAAGTGAAGGGCATGCTCTAAGGCATTTCCGTTCGAAAACTCTAATTTTTTCCATATATGATGGTCCGATATTGTACCAAATGTTTTTTAATATTTGTCATTCTAAATAACAAAGTGTAAAAAAACTTGTCAAAAGATCAAAGGGAATCCGGCAATTCCTAAAAATTGGAGCGAAAATCCCAAAAATGGTATTTTTTACAATTTGCCTATAGGGTCCACATTTTCTTCGGGGCTGGGAAAATACTTTGGCGATAAATAGGGAACACATTAAGGTTTCCAAAGCTGCTTTCCGTTTACTGATCGCAGCTTTGGGATTTTAGAACATGATTTTAGAAATTTTGATAAAAAATAGGTCAAATTCCGAAGGTCGTAGGGGCGACATATTAGAAAAATTGGACATGTTTTTTATACCACAACATTCTCCGTAAATATACTCTACAGATACCCTACAAAAAAATATAAAATTGTTATATGTTCTTAAAAAAAGTTTTCGCCAAAAAAACATTTTTTGAATTTTTAAATAGAAAATCGTTTTTTATCCATAATAGATATTGCTCTTAAATCTTTTTTATATTACTGGTAATTTAGTTGTGTAACTATCAAAAAAGAAATCGAGAATTCGAGAAATTTTACATGAGGAAGGTACCCTAATTTAAGCCCCCATAACGCCGCCCCTGGATAATTTGTAGGGACTATTTTAATAACTTAAACTCGAATACTTCTTGGCTACGCTCACGAGCCGTTTAGAAATGCCATATTTATTTCCAAAAAAGTTTGATTCTGCCCCTCTATACAGTATGGAGCAAAATATTAATTTAACTAATTTATGGCGAACTTTTTTTATATATAAAAATGTTGATTCTGCCCCATTTTAACTAATTTATGGCGAACTTTTTTTATATACTCGAAATATTTTTAAGCTTATTTCAGAGCCTTGCTAACGTGATATGGATATTTATAAAAATTGCGAGATGTTATCACCCTAATATACATACATATGTATGTATGTATCTACGTATCTACCTAGGTATGTTCATATGTATATACAAAAAAAGGAGAGAGCTAAGCTTCTTTTCTATAATTTAAAAAAATAAAAAAGAAACTAAAACTAAAAATGAAATGCTTTTAAAAATAACTAACTAATATATATAAAGATACTTATTAAGTTTATATATGTTTGTACATCTGTGAGTCTGCACATTCACACACATAGTATATCTGCATATAAAAGTATCTAGTCCATAGAATAAAGTTAAAATAGTTGTAGGAAAACAAAGATTTGAAAAGAACATTTACCGCCAAAGTGCAACGTAAAATGTATAAAAAAATATATTGTATACATAACAGCGCCGTTATAACGGTTTAAACGTCTTATCAAAATTGCACCATGGCTTGGAATGAAACTAATATCTGAAGGAGTTGAGGAGGTAAGCAGATTTAAAAGCGCTGGAAAGTTTGTAAATTTATGAAGAATGTAAAATAAGTCATTCTTTCATTACATTAAGAGCACGGACTCTATGTTATAGCCGTATCTTCAGATGCTATCCTAGGGAAATGGAACTAACACATAACTAGTCATGTGAAGGATTCGTGAGGGATAGGGATCGGTTCCAGTTTAAACCTTTTTGTAAAAGAGACAGTTCAATTAAACATGGATATAAATTTACATTCAATCGAACTTGTAATATTTTAGATATTGCAATTGAGGTAAAATGGATTGAAATAATTGATATTTTGTAACAAATTTATTAAGAAACATAAACAAAATAAAATATAAATTAGTTCCTCTAAATAACACTGTCCAACTGCATTTTTGGAACAGAATAGCGACCCTATAATTCTCAAAAGGCATGTGGAAGATCAATTTTAAAGAATAAACTTATAGACCAGTTTTGTTTTTAAAGTTTTAATTTTTTGATTGAAGGGAGCATTAAACGTAATGAGAAAATGTTGTAAGTTAATGTCTGAGAGAATTCTTATTGTTAGAGTTGTAGTGTGGAATTGTATGGGAATTATTTTTGTGGAAGAGCGTAACCCTCTAGCTCCTCTCAATAGGGGTCAAGATAAAATAAAAAAAGGCCTTTCAAAAGGTCATTTAAGGATTAAAATATTCTACGAAAATGTTTGCCGGAAAATTTCAGTGGGGGTCCCAAAGATACCAAAGTTGTAAATAAAGCTCTTTACGCTTGATTAGCAAAATTACACTCCGCCTTGGGTTTCACATCGCCAAAAATCCATTTATGATTCGAATGATCTGAAATTTAAAATATAAATAGTCCTTAAAAAGAAATGCAAACGTATGTAAGTTATCTCTTTTAGATCAAGAGGTATTTAGGTTTATTTATTTTTTTTCGTTTTTTAGATACCAGCTGGACTATAAGTTTATTCTACAAAAATGATTTACTCAACATGCCCTTTTAGAATTATAGCGTCGCTATTCTGTTCCAATCAAAAAGTATCAATTCGTTGAACAGTGTAATTAGGGATATTTTTATATTTGAGATTTTTCTTGTCAAATGTGAAAAAATCTTGACCCATTGTGCTGAGTTTTAACTTATTCTTCTATGTTTGTAGCCAGTCAGAAATGGATTTGAGGGTGTGTAATGAAAACTGGCTGTGTTTCGCACAACTTCTGACGATGACTAAAAGCGTCTTTCTCTCTTTGCCTCCTGCATGCAACCAGGTGGTGCTGTATATTGCAATTACGTGTCCCATAAAAAGGTGTGTTTATATTCTGTATTTGTAAGTTCTACGAGTTTTATATTTTTTTTTATTTCACAGTAACAAAACTTTATACTCGAATACAACAAATACTTACACCTGCACACACTTACAAGAACAAATGCATTTTACATCCATACGTACGTACCATTCGTATATAAAAAGTACTTAAACGTAAACACACACACATGCAGATACTGATACAGGTGAATGCAAAGATTTGTAATGGTGTTGGTGTAACATGTATTTAAGACACACGTAACTTGTCTGGGCCATAACAATAGAAAAAGAACCTGCAAATTAAGCTAAAAACAGTATGGATACTCGCTGAAACACACACACACACGGACCCAGTGTAGGAATGAATTGAAAATAAAATACACTCCTAAAACTAGGATACACAAACACACATACATACATACACCTGCATTGTGTCCTACTGATATTTAACAAAAAAAAGGATAATAGAATATAAAAAGAGAAAAAACTGTATAAAAAAACAGTATTTGTAGTATGTTTGTATGAAAATTAGGTCGTCACAGTTTGTTTAAGTGTGTGGAATTTATAATAATTTTCACACGTTGTAATTAAAGATAAACTGCACGTTCGTTCGTTCGTTCATTCATTCATACTAAAATGGTGTATGAATGTCGGCATATGAGTGTGTGTTTGAATGTAGTTGAATATTCTTTAGGATTATGTGGATAGACCGAAATTTTTGGGTTAATATACCGTCCGTGTATAACCAAACATACTCCTATACTCTAGTTTATGAAAGTACAGGTGAAATAGCCCTGCATTTAAGGATCTATCATCATACAAACATGTTTTTTTTCGGTTGTTGAATATATTTTTGGTTAAATATATATTTTTATTCTTTATAGCGGTAGTTTTAGTTTTAGCTGTATAACAAAACACTTCCGGGAGTAATTAGTTTAGGGTGTTTCTTTAATTTTCCCTACATTAAGTTTGCATATTGTTGAAAACAAATATTAGTTATAGCTGAATATTACGAAACAAAAACATTAAAAACTTTTTTAAAAATGTTGTTTTGCAAATAATTTGGACATTCTAGAATAATTTACCTGTAGTTATGGATCAATTATAAATAAATGGTAAAAAAAAGTAAATACGAGTACTTATCAAAAATGTTATTAAAATTACAGTTTACATAATAAAGACTTCTAACTGAAGAATTACACAAAAAATATTCTATTAAATATACATATGTACCTTTGTATGAGCAATACTGAAAGGTTGAGTCTTTTCCACAAACAATTTCAAATGCTATTCGTTTTGTATTATAAAATGAGGCCCTAAAATTGTGAAAATTCTTCACCTTGCTTAATAAAAACATGTTAGGAAGTATATTCGGTCAAGGCCGACCATAAAAATAATTTTTTTCTTTTAAAATTTCAATAATTGTTTTTCGTGAGTGATTTTCAGAACTGTACCTTATATGGGATCAACGAACAATTATGGAGCAATTTATGTAAGGTGATTTCTGACACATATGCAATTTATTTGTATACCAACATCATAAAGAAATTAATGCTAGTTGAAGTGGCTTTCGTAAGTGAACTTTATATGGGATCAACTTAGAAAATTATTCTGTGTCGATAGGCATATTTTTGCGTTTCAAACATCAGTTCAAATGCAATATTTTCTCCCTAATATGTGCATATGATACTCAACACCTACTTATATCAACGATGAATTCTTGCAGAATTCAACACACCAATTACAGCTAGTTACAGCTGTAAAATTTTACCTCGATTATAGGGAGAAAACGTTGTATGGGGGTTAGGATTAATTGTTGACCTATCCTTGGAAAATTTGAAATAATATATATTTGTTTCTGAGAAGGCATTACATTGATGCTAAGATCAATTATGAACCGATCCTTATGAAATGTCTGTTTGTATAATTTGTAGATCATAATACCAATATTTCTAAAAAAATGTATAAGCTTTAAAGAGATTTGCGGGGAAGGATGTATAATACAGACTAAATAGCAACATATTTTATTAAGATTCCAGAGTATTTTTGATCGTTCAAGCGTTATTCAACATATAATGGCAGCAATTACCAACAAGTAAGAAAGTATAGACGGTCAAGCTCTACCATATGATACCCTAGACCAAGAAGATGATTATAAACTGATCCATAATGGTATAGAAAAAAAGATGTAAATAAATCTGTAACTTCTAAATCCTTATTCCGATTTGAATGAATTTTAACGTGAGCAAAGAGGAAGTGTTATTGAGTTTAAGTTTTGAACTTGAACCTCATGGACCTACCAGGGTTACGGCCAGGGGACCCCAAATTAGGACACCTCTTTTTAAGTTATCTAAAAAATGTCTAAGAAGATGTATTATGAATTTATACTTTTTGGAAAGCTAACATTACATTAAATATTCTTAATTCGAAAATTGTTGATAGCGACGGGACCAGGTCCATCCAAAAAACGCCTAATTTTTATGTAAAATTCAACTTCCTTGCAAAAATTATAAAAATATAGTAACCCACTTTAGATGGCCAAATATGTTCTTAATTATTTTGAAAAAGGTTCCAATAACCCCGCCCCTGGTATGGATATTATAGCTAAAAAAAACTAAAAATCCCATTTTTAGGATTTTTCAACACTTTTTTATGAATTGTGGGTTTCCTGATTACTAATTTCCAAATTTGTAATTTTTTCATTTTGAATAGAAAAATCTATATAACTGTAATTTAATTTCAATATGAAAAATTCGTATCTCGTGCTTCAGAGTCAATTCTGCAGCAGTTTAACACTCACAGGAGAAAACGAATTTGATTCTATGTTCTATGTAACATGTTTTCGAAAACCTCACTAATTTGCTCAATACTCATTGTTCGTCCCTGCAAATAAATTTAATTTCTTCATTTCACTTGCATATTTCCACGTTAAGAAGTACTGCCTTAGTGCTAATAAAGTTTTAAAGTAAATAATAATAAAATTATTATTAAAAGAAAACTTTATCAAGTTCTTAAGCACTAACTATGGTGCATTTGACAAACAACAAATCTAATTTCAAATACACTTTATTTTTGGCCCAAATAAATTTTGTAGAAAAATGTTTAAATGTTTTCATTAATAAAAATTTTATGAAAAACAAATATTTTTTACCTTGACTTATTTAGATTAAATTTATTAAATTTGATTTTCTTTTATCAAGTATTTTTTGTATAAATAGAATTTCCAAAACAATAATTGATTTAAAACTAAAAATACAAGTTTTAAATTTATAATCAATTCCATTCAAAAACAGAAAAAGTTTTATTTTAAAAAATACTTTTAAATATAAAAGAATTGTCTTGTAATGAGCAGCTTGTTAAATGAAAATGTGTTGATAACCCCTTTAATCACCAGAAATCCATTAAAAATAATTTAATAATAAATAAAACAAAGAGGCGCGTCAATTACAAAAGATAGAAAAAAAAAACAAATAACAAAACTAAAAATATGTATAATTAATTTTAATTTATTGCTAATAAATTTCAAAAATACACAGACACATCGTAAGTAATATTCATGTTTAAATAGCGACGTCATTTGCAAGAGAGTGTTTATGGATGTGTGTGTTTAAGTATGAATGTATTTGGTTTATCTGATCCTTCCTTTGATTATGAATGTAAATTGACCAATAGCACGATTCCTTTTACACATACATACAGTGGTGGACATGTAATTAAAACATACATATGATCTCTCATTTTTTCGGTTTTTATATTTATCTCTTGATATTTTAACGGGACTTTTCCACTGGAAAGATAAATTTGATCTCTTTTACACTTGATTCCTTCTTTATTTTCCTTTTCTATTCAGTTTTCTTACAGAAGAAGTAATTATTTAGTGAAAGTGTTGTTTTTAAAGTGGACACATAATTAAAACATTTATAGTTTTGCTATTTTAATAACATATTTTTAATATTTAATTTTGTTTGATTTTTGCAAATTTATTGGTAAGTATGTTTTAAATGATATCAGCAGAAATGTATACAAAAATTTATCATCAGGTATGGGAAAAGGACCAAGTTGTTCCGAAGAAGAAAGGAAGGTAATACTTAATCTCAGAGGCTCCGGGAAGACAGTAAATGAAATTTCCCAGTTACTTGGTTGCTCTAGAGGAAAAATTTATAATGCAGTGAAACATTTTGATACATTTGAAACCACAAATAATGTACCTAGAGCTCCCAAACCCCGTAAAACCACAGCCAGGGAAGATGAAATAGTCGTAAGAGCCTCTAAAGCTGACCCATTTAAAAGCTCTCAGAAGCTAAAAGTTGAATTAGAGTTATCACATGGTATTGACATATCATCTAGAACTATTAGACGGCGGCTTAATGAAGCTTCCTTACGTGGATGCATCGCACAACGAAAACCTTTCGTCTCCAAAAAAAATTTGAAATCCAGATTGAATTTTGCCAAAGAAAATATTAAGAAACCAATGAGTTTTTGGAAAAATATTTTATGGAGCGACGAATCCAAATTTTGCCGATGGGGATCAGATGGAAAACGCTATGTATGGCGTCCAGTTAACCAACAACACAATCCCAGATATACCATCAAAACAATTAAGCATGGTGGCGGCAACATTATGGTGTGGGGTGCATTTTCATGGCATGGTATTGGACCAATTTTGAGGATCAGTTCAAGAATGGATCAACATGTTTACAAAAACATTATAGAAAATACAATGATACCATATGCGGACGAAAATTTACCATTAATGTGGCACTTCATGCACGACAATGACCCTAAGCACACTTCACGGCTTGTGAAGAGCTGCTTAGAGGAACAAAACATAAATGTTTTAAAATGGCCAGCACAATCCCCTGATCTCAATCCAATTGAGAACTTGTGGAGTGAAGTTGAAAAGAGGATGGAAGGCAAAAATCCCAAAAATGCTGATGAATTGTGGCAAAACATCGAAATGTGTTGGAAGGCTATTCCTCAATCTCTCTGCAGGCACTTAGTTGAGAGTTTGCCAAACAGATGTGTAAATGTTATTAAAAACAAAGGTTACCCTACGAAATATTGATGGTAAGTACAAAAAAATCAAAAAAATATTCTAGTTAAAATAAAATAGAAAATGTTTTAATTATATGGCCAACCCAATAAATCAATTTTTTAATATTTTTTCTTTACAGAATTTTTAATTATCTATTTAATAAGTATACTGGAAACTGTTTAAGTTTTAGATTTAGGAACTGAAAAATAAATTTTGTTAGCTTTTTTAATTTTGAAAATAAAATGAATAATGTACTATCATTACGAATGTTTTAATTATATGGCCACCACTGTATGTATGGATGTGTGTGTGTATATACTCGTTTACAATTGTGAAAAGCGGATATCTAATCTGATAGTTGTGGTGTCTGTGTCTGTCTATTGTTCAGTTTCTTTATGCAGTTTTATTCCGTATTCCGTAACTACATAGTGGAGGCAGCAGAAACGCGAGATTTTTAATCTCAAGCAACTCTAAACGTAAAAAAAACTATATTACACCGAGAAGCGTGCCGTAGTTTTGTTTAGCAAATATTTCATTGCTTTGTACTCAAACGAGGGCAATTTAAAAAAGGCTTTTGAAATCTTAAATATGGAACTTACAGTTTATTATTAGTTAGAGTTTCTTATTTTCATCTTTAGTGACAGAGTTTTATTTCATTCTATTAGAACCAATTTTCAATGAATGTATTTCATCTTATATATCTGGTATGTTTTGAAACTACATTACTGATGGTCCACGTAAATTAAAAACAAGTAAGAGTGCTATATTCGGCTATGCCGAATCTTATATACCCTTCACCTTTGTTGTGGATACATTATTATTTTTTATAATTAGTATGTAGGTATGTATGAACATTGCCCACTTTCAGCTTACAGCATCCTAAATTTATCAAGAACACAAAAAACAACGCCAAACGAAACAGAACACCAAAAAGAAAAACAAAAACAAAATACGCAAGGCAATGAAACCAACACACATCCAAACATACGTTTAATTGTATAAAAACAACAACAACGCCAAAAGAAACAAAACACATAAGAAAAACAAAATACGCAAAGCATGCACATTCAAACATACGATTTGTTGATTTTTTGTCAAAAAAACCAACACACAACCAAACAAACGTTTA
Source organism: Calliphora vicina (assembly GCF_958450345.1). NCBI lineage: Eukaryota > Metazoa > Arthropoda > Insecta > Diptera > Calliphoridae > Calliphora > Calliphora vicina. Next base: position 85,692,079 of record NC_088783.1, read on the forward strand.
GTTGTATAAAAAACAACAACAACGCCAAAAGAAACAAAACACAAAAAAAAAAACAAAATACGCAATGCTTGCACATCAAACCATACGATTTGTTGCTTTTTTGTCAAAGCATGCAATACATTGTGTTTTTTGATGAAATTTTCAGAGGTTGTCTCGGATTTTTGCTCATATCTCCGTTATTTATGGACGGATTTTGCTGATTTTAAATAGCAAAATTCTCGAAAGTATGTCTGACAGAATTGTTGAAGATTTGGATCCCGGAGATATCTGGGGCCTTCAGAAAATTGATTTCAACAGACAGACGGACAGACGGACAGACAGACAGACAGACAGACGGACATGGCTTAATCGACTCCGCTATCTATAAGGATCCAGAATATATATACTTTATAGGGTCGGAAATGAAAAATGTAGAAATTACAAACGGAATGACAAACTTATATATACCCTTCTCACGAAGCTGAAGGGTATAAAAAATATATATTTTCCCACAGGCAAAATATCAAAAAATAAATTTAATATTGTCGTCTAGGATGAATCAAATTGTCTTTATAGTTGCATTGTTCAAATATTATAGAAACAAAACAAAGTTATATTTCAGTTTTTTTTATACTTTTTTTGTAGTTAAGTTTCTCTCTCACTTACACACACAATGATTCATCGATACTTTGTAGAAGTATTAGTAAATTAAAGTATAAACTGTTTTTAGTACAAAAACAGTTGATAAACAACAGCAATAGTGTAACTACAACAACAACAGCAACTACGGAGACGACAATAAAAGGCGTCAACGACAGACAGGCTCCAACTAGACGACATCAATACCCCACAACTTACTTACACTTCATTAAACGATAGAAACATACATAGATACTAACTCACACATGATCATATACATTAGGTTGGCCCTTATTTTGTACTTTTAGGATTTTTGATGTTGACAAGTTATAAAGTTGTTGTCCGTCATCTAAACATTCGAGTTTTAGGTCAAAGTACTTTAAAAAAATTAAATGTTGACAAAAGTACATATAACCATAGATATCTATATATATACAAATTGCCTGACATCACTATTAACCTATAATTAACAAGGCAACAAAATCGAAAAAATTGTAAAGGCTTTTTAAACCACAATTTTGATGTATTGTGGTTCCAATGGAGAGATTTTTATTTAAAAAACTTTTTAAGTAAAATTATAAATTTTTTTAGACGTTTCTCCACATAATTAATGATAACTCAAAAAGAGTTAGTCCGACATTATTGAAGTAAACTTAGAAATGTAGATATTTACATAACCATTAATCCGTTTATTGCGTTTTAATCGGCTCAGTAGTTTCGGACTTATAATAACAAATTGAAGCAAAAAATAAATTTTTACGTGAAAATAGCAAATTTTTTTTGTTTTAAAAAAATCATGAAAAATCGAAAACGGCAAAAATTGTTCAGATTTATTACTTTATCGCAAATCCACATATAATGGGAACAAAATGAGAAAATCGATTGATTCTTTTCGAATTTATTCACAATTAAGTGAATTCGCTCATTTTCAAAAAGTTTATTTTTTTATTTGAAAACCTAAAAATGAGTTAATGTTCTGCTGTCGATTGAATGAATTTTGAAAACATTTTCCCCATGCCATGTACAAATTTTCATTTATATATTGCGTTTTAATCGGCTCAGTAGTTTCGGAGTTATAATAACAAATTTAAGCAAAAAATATATTTTTTACGTGAAAATAGCCATTTTTTTGTTTTAAAAAACTCATGAAAAATCGAAAACGGCAAAAACTGTTCAGATTTATTACTTTATCACAAATCTAAATGTAATAGGAACGAAATGTGATATCGAAAAAAAAAAATTTTAAAATATAGAATTTGGTATTTTTAGATATGTATGAAATTACATGATTTATTCGGTAATGAAATTATTATGGGTTATGGATGTCAGAAATTGTTTATATTTATACGTCTATGGGTAAATGAAATACAAAATAAATTTTTTATTGCAATTTTTTTTTACTCGAAACTTCCAATAAAATGTGCAACCTATAAAAGTTCCAATTTTGCTAAAATTTTCTTTATTTGGTTATTAGATGTCGGATAGATTTTAGAGATTGGCAGCATCGAAATTTGTAAATATGCAAAATAAGTGTCACCCTAATATACAAAAGAAATGTATATAAATGTGAAGATGTAGTTTGGTACATTATTATTACTTTGTAAAAAAACAAACAAGTAAAATTGTTAAAAAATGTCTCAAATGTCATTTAATAACCCGGGTATCATCTACAAAAGACTACAATTTCACAACGATACTCTTGCTCTTGCTGCATACACACAAAGTAATTGAGAATTGTAATTTAGTTTAAAAAAAATTGTCAATAAATATTGCTTTTTAATCGAGTTTTAGTCAGACACTTTATTATATAAATTTAATTAATTTAGTGGAGACTAAATTAATTTACACTATTGTTTTTGAATGTTTAAAATAATGAACACATTGGAAATTTTCTTATAAATGTTGAATTTGTTTTGCTTTTTTTAATTGTTGATAGTGATTTTACTGTGTAATGAAATTTAGTGAAATTAGAAATTTCGTTGTTATTTTGGAAATAAGGTGTTAAAAGTACCGTGTCCGCTACTTGGAGGTCAAAAGTCACACATATTGATTATTTGCTATATCTGGGTTATTATGCGTCCTACGACTTTATGAGTTATTACAACAATTTTAGAGAATAACATTTTCTAACCGGGTCTACAGCGGATATTTGGATGTATGCATGTAAGTTATTTAGGGGCTTCAAAAAGTTGATTTCAACATACAGACGGAAATGGATATATCGACTCGGCTATCTATATCGTTCCAGAATATAAATACTTTATGAGGTCGGAAATGAATAATGTAGAAATTACAAACAAAATGAAAACTTTACATATCTTTGCCACATATGTCCATGGTGAAGGGAATAAAAAATAACACTTAACCATGAAAATAGATGAAACTTTTTGCTATTTTTATACTCATAACTGTTTTAATGAAAAGAGCACACACACACACATAATATTTATTTGAAAATATTTAAAATGTGTGGAATTTTCATTTCAATCAATTGTCATTATCTTTTTATTTTATTTAAAAGATGATTATTTTCATTATTGTTGTTCTTTTATTGTATACATTTTATTTTGTGAAATTTTTGTTGTTGTTATAAATAAAAAAATACCTATTGATAACCCCTCTCCTCTCTCTCTCTTTCTCACTCTGACTCACTCAATCAACACAAGTGATTTTATAAACTAAACTAAATTAAAACAACAACAATGGCATAAAACTGAATAAAAACAATAACAAAATTCCATCAAAAACACAACAAATACAGTTTTTAACATTTCTAATCATTTAATCCGTGAGTAATAAATAAAAATTGAAAACGGTTCCATTTTTCCGCTATTCATTCTAACAGCAATTTTAGATAAAACTGCATTTAATACTGTTGTGGTACAGGTGATACTGGTTAGACATGACAAGTGAATTTTTCATTTTTTTTCTATAAAGCAAAAGTATTGAAAAATACAAATTTTTATTTTGTTATAAAAGGGATGAGTGTTGCAGCAGTTGGCATTTATTCTATAAATATCATAAATACTGGTACTTTAGCATTCTATATTTAATTTTGATTAGACTTTTATTGCAAAGTTGTGGTGGATGTTCATGGCTTTTCGCTCATATTATCTCTTTCTATATTTGTGTTAATAATTGAAAAAAAAATCATTAAATGACAAGACTATTGTCTGAAAAGTTATTAAATCTTATTGAAATGAAACGAACTTAAGCCAACTAAAGAGTCGAAGATGTTGATGCCAGCCAGAGTCGAAAGAACTGTTCATTGAACTTTCAAAGATTATATGTAATTTTTGTTGCGGTAATAATTTTAATAATCGTTAATTGCTAACTGACTGACTGACATCTTCATATTTTGCCATTTACTTTACACATATTTAATACTAAATGAGCAAAATACTTAAGAGGATTAGAAATTTTTGGTTTACAAATCCAATATGAATTAATATATGGTTTGGTAAATATGAGAATTTCTTTAATTAAGAGAAATAATAAACGTATGTAAGGATTTCAAATACAATTATGCTGAAATTATCAATAATAAAACAAATTAAAAGTCATTAGACTATAAAACATTTGCATGTAGATTTGTTTGTATTTGTCTAAACTTGTCAGTAAAAATCAATATATGTATTTTTATTAGAGATTAAAAGCCCTTAATGAACATAAATTTATGAATTTACACATATGCATTTTTCAAACACTTCCATACATAAATATTGTATTTGTAATAAACTGTATTATACATATTTAGATTTTTGTTTATAATTTAAAAACAAATAAAACTAAGATAAAATCATAATTGCAAAATGAAGAGATTATCACAGCTTTTCAGGTGAATTTGTCTAATTGATTACAATTTATGCATTTTTTAAAAAACTATATTTAAAATAAAAAATCTTGGTCTATTTACATATTTGTTTAAAATAATCTTTTTTTAACAAAATATTTTGCTAAAGGCGAAATAAAGTAAGGAATAGAAGCTGAGAAGACTCTATTCAGTATTTAACACAAACAACTACAAAAAAATTATAGAATTTCCGATTCTCATAACAGTGATCATCAAGTGCATTCTACCTCAAGTTAGTCCGACCATTTCTGGTTTACGAAAGCACCAATAAATTCACAGTACTTAAAATGATGGAAAAACAATTTATGAAAAAAAAATTAAATTGAGTAAAACGTTGATTTCAACATACAGACGAACAGGTGGACATGGATATCGATTTCGCTATCTATAACGATCCAGAATATACTTTGTGGGGTCGCAAATGAAAAATGTAGAAATTACAAGCGCAATGACAAACTTAAAATGTTAACAAAAATGTTGAAAAAATTTTGTCATTTTTCATATTTGGAATTTGATTAGACCATCAATTCTATATTTATATTAAGAAATGTGTACAAAAAGTGAATAATTTCATGAAAAGAAACAGTAAAGTTTATTTTTTTAAATAAGAAAGTTTTTCTCAACTGTTCGAGCTTCAGACACCCAAAAGATGCATTTCTAAAGTGAAAAAATGTTACAATATTTTTAAATTAAAACGAATTCAATGGCCAGCGATTAGGGATGCCAAACGGGACTGGGTTTTACAAATCCCGGGATTCGGGATTTTTGAAATGTAAATCCCGGGATCCCGGGATTTTTCGGGACCCCGGGATTTTTCGGGATCCCGGGATTTTTCGGGATTTCGGGATTTTTCGGGACTTCGGGATTTTAGTTAAACGTCAAAAACATCAAATTCAACAATAAAAACTATTTATTTCGTTAATATGAATAAGAAACAATATAACAAAGCAAAAACTAATGCATTGAATTAAAATAAATTTAACCGTGATAAATCCATAACAAAATTTAAAATTTTATAACTTTTGTATTGAGTACATATGCCATATTCATAGCAAGAGGATTTTTAGGAAAGCGTTCATTGCTCTTACTATGAGACCAATCGTGTTAAAATTGGTAATGAAGTTTAAAAGTTATTTGCAATTGAAACTGCACAATTTTTGCCGAAAATGTTTGCTCCATCCCTATATTAATATTAAAAATAAAAAGTATTGTTTTATTATATTACAAAAAATGTCGGCCTGTCTGTTAAAAACACGATAGGGCACAGACGAAAGAAGCCAGCTGGTATTGAAAATGGTCCATGATTTCCCCTAGCCCCATACAATTGTCTCCCGGAATATTGTTTGAGCAGTCATTAATATGTTGAATATACGCCAATCCTTAAAAAATTGTGCACAAAATAAGTTCTAAGTACTCCGAAATTATACTGTAAAGTATTGCGGAAATCGGGCTACATTTGTCCCTAGTCCAAATTGGCTTATAATAATTAATATCGTGATGAAATTGGTCATAAACAAGTTGTATATGAAAATAAACCCATCTACCAACTTTTGTGAGGTCCAGTCCAAAATATTTTATTGTCAATAAATAATTTGTATATAATGATATTAACATAAATATCGATATAAGTCATTCATTCATAAATGCCAATCAAGTCTCCATTGATGGTGGGTATACAAGATTCGGCGAGATTAGAATTATAAGTATGCTGAAATTTAGCTTTCTAGGTATTTTAGAAGCTTGAAAAATCTTCCTGAAAATATCAAAAATCTTGTAATATTCCGGGATTCGTTAATCCCGAAAAATCCCGGGATTCTTTTTCACAAATCCCGGGATTCGGGAAATCCCGATCCCGAAAAATCCCGGGATTTTCGGGATCGGGATTTCGGGATTGGCATCCCTACCAGCGATGTACTATAGGTACAGCTGTCGCTGAGGTGACAATCGTTGGTCAAGTGACAATCGGCTCGTTACAGAGCGTAGACTTAATTGTCCTATCTTATATTTGTTCTGTGGGGCTGCTGTTTGGTGATGGTTGTCGGGGAAGAATCGAACGCAATGGTAATGGGATCCCTAAGAATGACTGTGCAAAATAAAGAATATGTTTAGAAAATAAACTTTTTAAGAAATTAGTATAATTTTCTATCGTCACAAGACATTTGGGGGATTCAAACGGTCTGCTATTAAGTCGTATTGTCATAATGTCGTAAAATATTTTTTTAGTTTAAACAAATTCTTGTTGTGCTGCAAACAAAAAAAGTGTTATTTTATGACTTTTTTGTTTGAAACCCAACAAAAATTTATTTAAACTAAAAAAATATTTTATGACATTATGACACTACGACTTAATAGGAGACAGTTTGAATCCCCCAATTATTTTTGTGTTACGTACTAATGGCATTTAGTACATGAACTTTAATTGACTTTTAAATTATTTCTTCAAAAGTCATTGGCCCGGTCCTTCTCCACAAAACACTGTTGAACTGTTTCAGTTTTCAAAACCAAGATAAATCATGAATACATAAGTACATAGCACCACTATCACCATCCTTCTAATTTATTAACTAAATAACCCCTAATCAAAAGTGAAATATTTTCTTAACTTGCAATTTACATACATAAGTACTATAAAAACTTTTGCTAAATTTGCCAGTATTTTTATACATATTTTAAATGTAGATTTATAAAAATTGAACAAATCTATCCCCCAACTATTTCGAAACTCTTACTTTTGTGGTTTATATTTTGTTCCTCTTCAATGAATGCATTTTTGTTTAGATCAAAATTTCATCTTCGTCTTCTGGGTGTTTCTAAATTTTTTTATTTTTTTTTTTTAATTTTTAATATTTCTGCAGTGTGTATTTTTGTTTTATTTAATGAATGTAAATTACGTTTACATCCGGTACAAATGCAAAATGCAGACGAAAGAGGATTTTTTTTCCTTAGCTGTTGTTTTCAAAACTACTCTGGCATCATCATTAGTAACGTACTGCTGATGATGCTGCTGAATACAGTTTTGCTACTTGTGTTGAAGCTGCGAAGTAAAAACTGCTGCGAATATATTGTACGAGTATTTAACATTAGAAATAATTTAACATTTTAACTAAAAAGTTTGCTATGCTAGTTGTTTTGTTTTCTTCCATTTTATTTATATTTTGTTCGTGTTTTATTATTTTCATTAATTCATCATCTAAAAATGCACATTTATGAACGTACATACACATAGATATATTCTACTTATACATATGTATGTATTTGTGGGAATACATAGATACATACATATGTGTAAGTATTACATGAGAGAAAGAGTGAGAGTGTGTGTTTCCCATTATTCATTCATTTATGTAGTTGTATGAATATTTATAATGAAATGGAAAATGCATTTGCTGATGTTGTTGTTGTTGTTTTTACTGAAAATGTTCAAAATAGGGGAACATTAAAAGTAACTTAACTCACATTCACACACAAATACACTTTCTAATATACATAAAATTATAATTGTTATTCAACATCTTACTTATGTAGGCAGACATTCAATGCACTTGGAAAAATTATTTAGAAAGAACATTTTCCCACAGAGTCAACTTAAATCTAGACCTTAGCCCAAATCCTAGACTTTGGTTACCATATTATGCTATATAATGTTTAGCCAGCAAAAAAAAAATCCAAAGACAGGTATAAGAAGTAGAATTTGAAATTTCGTTAAAATTATCTTAACGAATGAAAAGGTTCATGGATGACCAAGTAAAAGGACAGATGGAATCATAATGTACCACATCGATTTATGTGAATTCAGTCACTACTTTTTTTTAACTAATCTAGGATGTATGAATGGGTTCAACGTGAATGTGCCTGATTTATTTCCCTAATGAATCAAAATATATCAAAGAGCTTACAACCACCGATATCTTATAATCCATTGCGAAACTGTCGACCTAGCTAAGGCGTTGGAGTCCCGATCAGTAACAGATAATGTACATTTCTTCGTTTTAGACCTAGCTTCAAATACCCATAACTATACCTAGATGAACGTAATACTATTGTACTTTTGTCCAGATCCAGTAGCATTCTGGATTTGAACAGGTTTTTCTCCAATAAAATCCTATGGTAGTGGTTTCATCAATTCGTTCCTTAGTTCAATATCTTGCTCTTCCGAAATTTTGTTAACCTCAATATTCAATCACATCAGTCTGGGAGGAAGAAAGGCTACCTCCTACTTGAAAGAATGGCATCATCGTTAAGTTACCGAAAAGTGGAGACTTGAAACATTGCAACAACTGGAGAAGAATTACTGTGCTTAACACCATGTACAAGATACTAGCAGTTATAATACACGGAAGCCTTCAAATTAAAATGAAGAACATTCTACGTGATGAACAGCAGGTGTGCCGGCCAAACAGGAGTTGCGTAGACCAGGCCAACACTCTATGCATTACAATAGAACATCTCTAGAATGGCGTACTCCCTTGTACCTACTGTTCGTAGATTTCAAGAAAGCCTTCGATACCATCAGACTGACTGCCATATGGAAAGCATTGAGAAGAAAAGGAGTGCCACATAAAATAACTCGAATCATCAGATCTATGTACGAGAGTGCAGAACTATCAGCTTTCACAACGGCAATATAAGTCAGCCATTTCACTCAAACGCTGGAGTAAAATAAGGATGTCCCCTATCACCCCTGCTGTTCACCATAGTGCTGCAGCACTAGCGAGGTCATGAGCGAAGTCTGACGTCAATTCGAGGATTTGGATTATGCGGACGATATTTGTCTACTCTCGCACAAGAAGTAGAAGATTTGGAAAGATTAGCTCGCAATGTTGGATTTGAGATAAATATCAAGAAAAACAAAGCTATGAGAATCAACAACGTTAGCACCGATCACATCAAGCTAGAAGGCCAATCAGTTGAATACGTAGAAAGCATCTGCTATCTAGGCAGTACAGGCGCTGAAACGTGGTCGGCCAAAGAATACATGGAGACGAACGATACTCCAAGAACTAGGACAGTGCAATCTTACATGGGAAGACGCGATAACTACTGCAACAAATCGTGTAAGGTGGAGATGGAGAAAAAATATTCCAGTGTACTGGTACCCAAGAGAGTCTCACTACATAGTGTTCCTCTAAGCCGCACAGGGCTGTCTAACAGTGATGTACCAGCTTAGATTTGACCTTTCAGATACTGAAGCGTTTAAGACCGCCGAAAGTCGTAAATACTCGTACTTACTAGTGTGTTCGACTCCACTAACATAACCTTAATGTAGTCTAACAGAAAAACTACAGACATTCCTATATCGGGTCTCTATTGGAAGGGTCCTACCGAAGTTGAGTTTCATAATAAAGTAGTTTGCTATCCATGAAAACTTTTACACTTTCAGTTTCGGTGGTTTGAAAGGGACCTACAATCCCTTGGTTTTGGCCCTCGAAGATAGATCACTAGATTTGCATTATATCACAGATGGTGAAAAACATTTGATGGAAAATCAAATTATTTTCTCTGTGTATGTGGCAGTTAGATAAGAATCTAAAATTGCTTTAAAATTACATCAAACATGCAGCAAATGAAATTCACAGATACCTTTATATATACAAAAAATCTCTACCCTACGCTTTTTATACACATACGAACATGAATAATTTGGATTTGGCATAAACAATGGAAATTTCATTTTCAAACTAATTTTTCTATAATAAATGGAACAACAAAAGTAATAATTATCATCATCATTATCTTCTATAAAGTAATACTATGAACATATCCATAAATATGGGTGAGTATATTTTGGAAGGTAAGTATTTGTTCTAATAAAACAATGACGTAATAAAACAGAATAATTGTTGTTGTAATTGCAATCAAAACAATAAAATGGAAATACGAAAAGTACCTTAAATATTGGTAGATAGCAAAAGTATTTTTCTAATAAAATAGTGAAATGGGTTGTGATGGAACTTCCACAAGACATGTATTCAAAATAATATTTTGAGAGAATTATAATTATTTGAATTTAAATTATATTATTTATTGAGCTGTTCTGATATTTCTTGAAAATAAGTTTAGTTTGACAACCTATATGTACGTCCAGGTTCAACTCCCAATACTAAACATACATGCGTTTTTTTGAAAAAGATGGCAGAAAAAATGCAACATTTTTGATTTGCAAAATTACTTGTATTTAGTTATAAATTTATTTCTTTTTCCTTAAACTAAACAGATTATTATAGAAAGATTTCTTTTGAACAGTTTAAGAATAAAATAAGTGCGCACTTGATATTCCAGGAATTTTATAAAAATAATTACAATAATTATTAAACTATTTGCAATTTGTTAAACTTTTTCTTTTAGAAATAAAGGAAGCTATTCCTGTATCTAAAAACTCTTTACAAACAGATGCTAAGTAAGTAATAAAATTATAATGCACTTTCTTCGTATATTTAAATAACAAGAGTTTTGTTGTATTTTGTTTAATTGGAGCAAAAAATAATTAACGAGAAAATTATACGGAAGCTTTTAGATTTCAACATAAAAGTTGTTCAGTGTTTGTTTTTGTTTCCTTGATCATTTTTAGTTTTCTATTAATATCTCTTGTTTTTTTTTCAACATAAAAAATTCATGTTGTTTTTACAAAAAACGAATAGTAGTAGTGTAGATGAATACCTCCAAGCTACATAAAATATCCATAACATGCCACTTACATACACAGTATTCATATTTATGTATGAGTTTTTTTTTATAAAAATATATTACTTCTTTTTGCTCCAACATACATATTTACCTCTTTAAAGAACAAAGTTCAAATGTATGTAGCACTTCAACTTCAACTGAATACTTGAAACTGAATTTTCATTATTTCCTTTATTTCTATCTCATAGTTTCGACTGTATGACTTACAATCGGTCTGTCCTAACAACTATACGGTACCCTCTCTAGCTATGTATGGCTCGCTTGCTGGCTGCTTGTCAGTCTGGTTGCCTGACTGCCATCCGATCTTTAAATAATGGCACACATATGCGCCTGCCTCTCATCCTTTTGTACTTGTCATATTTATGCATAATCTTTGTTTGTATCTGACATTTTTAAGGCTTCATATAAAAATAGAAAAAAACAAAACAGAAACACAACGAAAATTATAAATACAAAAGGCCCCTGAACTTCAAAGAAACAAAACAACAAAACATATAGAAATCATAGAGAAGAATTTACTGCCACTATAACAAACAGTAATGTCAACATACAAAGTTATGGGCCAAACACAGTGTACGTCATATGACTAAGGAAACGTTTGTAATTCAAACAAATTGTCTTTCATAGTCGTATGTACATCCACGACTGAAAGATGGATATACTACCAAATTCATTTCAAATGGAGCGTTTTCATTTATATATTGCGTTTTAATCCGCTCAATAGTTTCGGAGTTATAATAACAAATTTAAGCAAAAAATATATTTTTTATGTGGAAATATCAAATTTTTGTGTTTTAAAAAACTCTTGAAAAATAGAACACGATACAAATTGTTAAGGTTTATTACTTTATCGCAAACCCAAATATAATAGCAACTAAATGATATATCGATCGTAATATTCGATTGATTCTTTTCGAATTTATTCACAATTAAGTGAATTCGCTCATTTTCACAAAATTTTAGTTTTTTGTTTGATATACATTAAATTTAATAGTTAATGTTCTTCTTTTGAATGATTGAATTTTGAAAACATTTTCCCCAAGCTATGTACACATTTTCACGTATATATTGCGTTTTTATCGGCTAAGTAGTTTCAGAGTTATAATAACAAATTGAAGCAAAAAATATATTTTTTATGTGAAAATATCAATTTTTTTTGTTTTAAAAAAATCATGAAAAATCAAAAACGGCAGAAATTGTAAAGCCACAGATAATAGGAACGAAATGAGATATCGATCATACAAATCGATGGAGAATTTTCGAATTTATTCACAATTAAGTAAAATCGCTTATTTTCAGAAAATTGTATGTGCGAACAAGCATGAATTTTGAATGTACATTTTGCATGAGTTTTGTTTTTGTTAAAATTTGAGTTACAATAACAAAACACATGTAAAAATTGTTCCCAAGATTTCCCGATAGTTCGTTTTTAAAAATTGCCTGGGAAATTTATGTCGTTTTTACAACAATTTCATTATATCCATCGACTGCAAAGATTAAAGAGTTGTTAAGCCTAACTTAAAGATAATTTAATTCCGAACTTTCGGGTTTTTCAGTTTATTCAATAAACTAAACCGTTTTTGAGTTATGCGAATATATGTGATACAACCTCCTCCATTTTCGAAATATCGGTATATCTCGAAAATACGAGCTAACCTAAAAAAACGGTTATGACCGTTGTCAATTTCGTGCACAGTGTAATGAATAGAATTGAAATTTTATGTTCAATTGAATTTTAAGTGCGGTAGAGCCAAAATAAAAGGACCTCTAAGGGTATGCAATTTATTATTAATGTTTCTAGTTTCTGAAAAATGTTTGGAAAAATCGGTAAAACATATATGGACAAAGATATGTGGAAATACGTTGACCCACCTCAGCGAACATCCGCTGTTAATAACATGATATGACCGAAACTAATGGAACTAAAAATACGAAATTTGGTCCGAATATTTTATAATAAAATTATAATGATATAAAGGTGGGAAAATAAGTTTATTTAAAAAAAAAAAAAATTGTTGGTCAAGTTGTAGAAAAATTGTATGTGTTCATGGTGAATATGTATGAATTGACACAGTCGAATAAAACACACTTGTGTGCTAAAACAGTCCTCATGCATACATATTTGTGGAAATATTTGAAAAAATTATTGACAATTACATGGAATTTAGCAAACAATTTTTGTCTTAAATTCCTGGCCACCACTGTACGTCTGAAACAATAAATTAAATGGAGAAAAACTGCGTTTTCAGTTTTTTATTTCGTGATCCTGTTTCCTTTTAAAAGGACTTCAAATTTTCAGAGGAGTACATTTTAAAAAAAATGTTTCAAAATACTTCTGGTCATCGTACTATGTCAAATTTGGTGTCAAATGATCAAGAAGAGTTGTAAAATATTTCGTATTATTTTTATTTTATCCTGTAAGGATCAACAGATTTTCCAATAATTTATTTTTAAAAAAATAGTGAGTTAATGATCCAAATATTGAATACCACATGCCAAAACTTCTATCTTAACTACTAAACCCCATTAACACGAAGTCTGGTTATGCCTTAACTAATACCCAATAAGCATTTTTACTGGAATTGAAGTTGAAAGCAAGTGTAATTCAAGCCTTGAATTATAGTCAAGCAATTGAATTACAGTTGTATTACACTTTAATTCAATAGCATTCTCCAGTAAAAAGGAAACATAAATTCAAGCCATATGTTTTTTGTTTGAAAAATATTTAATTTTTCAAATATTTGTCAAGTTTAAAACATACTTACATTTGCATTCAAGTCGAATTCCAACAAAATGTTCAAGTGCTTGAATTTTTGGGGGTTTGGTGCTTACTGGGTAGTTATACTGTAGGTTAAAATTATTTTTGTATGAAAACTGTCAGTATAACTATTAGTTAAAACATAACCAGACTTCGTGTTACTGGGGGTAAGTAAGTGTTAAAAAATATTTTAAATTTGAATTATTTGATTTTTTATATTTTATTTTAATATTTCATTCGATAAAAATATAAAACAAAATCCGTTGTGAAAAGCAACGAAGAAGACTTTTTAATAAACAAGTAAAATGGTATAGTCGGGCAAGCCCTACCTTATGATAATCTACACCGGGTATATGATTATAAAGAGTTTTCTTTTGATATGAAACTTATTTGTGTTGAATCTTATTTGAATACACACATTTTCGGTAGTGGGCCTTATATGGGAGCTATGACTAATTATGGACCAATCGTCACAAAATGTGGTGGGATGAATTGCGAATATATGAAACATATTTTGTTTGGATACTGACATATTTCAGAGATTTATGTATATTAATAACTTTTTCGAGAATGTTGCTTATACGGGAGCTATGGAATATTGTTGACCGATCGTCACGAAATTTGACCGTGAGAGTTCGGCTTACATAAAACTTAATTGTGCGGAATTTTATTTGAATATGTTTATAATTAAGATATTTATGAGAGCTTAACTATTTTCAAATAGGGCAATTGTATGGGGGCTAGGGTAATTAATGGGCTGAGTCTAACCAAATTCAATAGCCTTTGTCCTTGGGGCAATATAAAGGTTTGTGAGAAATTTTGTCGAATTATCTTTAAACCTGCGACCTGTAGTTTGATTTCAAAGTTTACATGGGTGGACGGACGGACGGACAGACGGACGCACATCGCTTAGTCGACTCAGAAAGTGATCCTGAGCAGATTGGTATACTTTAAGGTGGGTGTTGGGACAATATTTTTGTATGTTGCAAACTACAGCCATAACCCACCATGGTGGTGTAGTTTATAAACATTCACTTTTCTTAATAAAACTTTTTTGTATACTAATAAATTTTTTTTTATATTTTAATTTGACCTTTTTATATATAAAGAATGAAATTTTTTTAAGAGGAATTTATTGGCAATCTTAAAGGATATTAAAGGATAAACATTTTAAAGGACATTTTTGACATCTTTTGATCCTTACAGGATAAAATAAAGATAATACAAAATATTTTACAACTCTTCTTGTTCTTTTGACATACAATTTGTAATTGTTAGAATAGCAGGAGTATTTTTAAATATTTTTTGAAAAATGTACTTCTTTGAAACTTTGAAGTCCTTAAAAAAGGACACAGGATCACGAAATGAAAAACTGAAAACACAGTTTTTCTTCATTAAATTTATAGTTTCAGACGTATATCATCCTGTTCGTTTCTAACGAATTTTTTCTCTATTTGTCGGACGGTGTTATAAAGCCTTCAAAACGTTAGACCAACATTGTATGGTCAATTTTAGTGGTTTTTGGTTTAATTTACTATTAAAAAATTCCCCAGAATTCAAAAACTTTTTTCCTGCAAGGGTCATGGGTAGGTCAAGCTTAATTTATTGGGATAATACAAAATTATTCAGATCGCATTTAGTATTGTGCCCCAAGTCCATTATTCTCGATAAAGTTCGTATGGCACGAGATTAGCGGCGCACAGTGGTATAAAAAAAGGGAAATAAATCTGTAACTTCTATACGGTTAGTCCAGTTTGAATGAAATTTCACACGAGCAAAGAGGAAGTATTGTCGACTTTATGTTTTGAATCTGGACCTCATGGGCCCACCAGGGGCCCATTATAATTCTAGTCCCACTGTCCCCCTAATCAAATAATGCATACTATATTAAAATAAAATAAAAAAGTTCAGCCATATGCACATATTAACGTCTAAAACATCATGTTACAAAACTTTTCATAAATATGTATGTTTGTATGTATTTTGTTGTTGGTTTGTTGCCATTAACTTTCCAAGTTCTATGAGCTGGTGATGCTGCTGCTCAAGTGTTTTTGACGTTGTTATTGTTGTTGCAGTTGTTATTTTCAAACCCCCATTGACTTTTGAATTTCCTACTCGTATGTAGTAGTACAGTAGTATGTACTTGTAGTCAGTTCGTAGACTTCCAAATCTCTGGGTATTACCTTTCTCCTCTCCAAAGTTTCTTTCGTTCAAATGATAGACAAATATTTTGAGAATTATTTAAACAAAAACTTAAATATTTTTGAAAGTTTAACAAACAACTCACCCACATATTTAAGGTACTACAATACAACAACAACCACAATCGCATTTTATTTATTACAACAATGACGCCGGTTGACTCATTTGGTTTTTTTTTTTTTTTTTGTGGCAGCAAATAGTGCTCTTAACAAACATTTTTTTTGTTTGTAAAACAAAGTAGCAAAAACTATTCAAACAAAAACCTCTGAACTCAAGTGTACACAAAAAAATGGCTAAAAATCGTGACTGGCCTGGGGAGGTTGGCGAAAACGAAATTCATACTGAAATAACGGTTTTTGCGTTTAAAAGGTGTATAAAGCTATAAACGAACATTTTGCAGTCAAGAAAACAAACAACCAACATTTCAAAAAGAAAGATTAAAAACAAAAACATTTTTTGAAATGTTTTTCGTTTTAAACTGACTGACTTATAAATGGTCAGATTGTAGAGAAACTTTGATATTTTAACCACAAACAAGGAATTTAAATTTATAGTTTGAGGTATTTTTTTTTTGGTTTTTCAAATAGTATAGGTAATTAGACTGGGTCAAAAATTAACAAATATTATGAACTTGGTAATTTTTTCTTAAACTTACTTAAGTGTTTATCACACTAAATAATAAAAAATTGTGAACAGGGAACTAACGCAGCAAAAACTTGATAATGACTTGCAATTACTGAATGACAAAGCTTTTAATGGCTACTATATACTGTCTGCATTACCTGGAAGAAGTCGAGCAATGTTTTGTTTACTAGGTAATATAGAAGCACTTATTATTATTAGTATTTACAAATTTAAACAAATCTATAGACTCAAAATTATTTGTTGCTATAGCTGAAGTATTAGAAAATCGAGTGTATAATAGTATTTTCTATATAAAAAGTAGTTTGTAATGGTATTTTTATACATATCGTGGATTTATTCTCAAGTGAACCAACTTTTGAAATTGATGTCTCACGACCGGGAAGAAATTTGCCCTATTGGATAGTAATTGGCCTCCAAGGTCGCCGATTTTACTGCTCTGGACTTCTTTTTGTGGGGATATCTGAAAAGCAAGGTTTATGCAAACAAACCAGAAAAGCTTGAGCAACTCAAGCAAAATATTCGTAACGAAATTAATGAAATACCGCGTGAAATGTGTGAGAATGTAATGAAAAATATGCTCAAAAGGGCTCGTGTGAGGCTAACAGAGGCGAAAATTTACCTCATATTGTATTCCATACAAAATTGCCGATATTAAATAAAACATTTATTAATATTAGATCCATTCTCTTTCATTTAATCACAAATTATAAACAAACAAAGTAGTGTACCTTACCGGCGGACACCCTGTACATAAACGATGACTTCAAAAAATTTAATTCAATAGAAATGTCAAGTGAACCAACCAACTTTTGAAATTGATGTCTCTCGATCCAAGGTTAGTCCTATTGGATATTAATCAGTCGAGAACTCTTTGAGTTAGACATTTTAGCCAAACAGGTGTTTTTTCTCATCCATGCAACTTATTACCTATTTTTCATACCAAAATGTGTCCCAAATAGTTTAGATTGCTTTTTCCAAGGCCTATTAATCAGGTGAGAGCGTCTCGGCAACAAATACAACAAAGACAATATTTGTTATTTGTCAAGAGATTGAAAATGTCAAAAAATATAAAAAATAAATAAATTATAAGTTTTTGTATGAAAAATATAAAAAACAAACAAATAAAAAATCAATTAATTGTATTTTCTATTGTTTTTTTGAAGATTTAATATTAAAAACTGCGAGCGGGGATAGAAAGCTAGGTGATTCCAGCGGAACTATCAAATTATCCATTATCCAAAAATATTTGACATTTTTTTTTCCAAAATCAAAACAAATTTTTGTTCTAACTCAAGTCATACAATTTTTGAGTTAATAATACCAAAAAGCTGTTAAAGGAATAGAGCTAAGCTTTCTTTTGAGAGAAAAATGGCCCATTTTGAAAAAGAAAATAAAAAAGTTTTCGATTTTGGGAAAAATACATGTTTATGAAAATTATTAAAATTTGAATTTTAGTATTCACAGGTAGAATTAAGTACTATTTAAATATTTAAAAAAAAATGGAAAATTGCACTCTGATTTTTTTACACTTTTTCAAAACAAAAACAAGAAAAAAATCAAAAAAACTTTTGTATTTTTTGTGGAATTTTGTTCATGTTTTTGTTGTGTAAAAGTGTAAAAAATCAGAGTGTAATTTTCCATTTTTTTTAAATGAATAACCTTATTATTTTGATATCGAACACAACTTTAATTTTCCATCCTTTTTCTACGCATAAGTAGTTCAGATTTCAATCGTTGTCTTAAACTTCACAATATCCATCACGTTCAGTATTTTTGCATGTGAAATGAGACTTTAATGATGTGAAATATCTCAACATTTTGCTAGGAAAATACCTGAGTCCATCTCTTTCCTTATCAAGAAATAAATCAAATATTTGTTAAATTTGTAGGTATTTATGCAATTAAACATTTCATTAATACATAAAACCAGGGACCCGAAATAACTGTTATTTTTTTTTAAATAAGAAATTGGTTATAGAAAAAATAACTGCAAAAAAATAGGTCCCATAATAACAATTATAAATAACTCAAACAAATTTTAGTCTATGATAACCATTATGAAAAATTTTAATTTTTTTAGGTCTTTGATAACCGTTATGAAAGATTTTTATTTTTTTTGGTCTTCAATAATCATAATGAAAGATTTTTATTTATTTCGGTCTCTGATAACCATTATGAAAGATTTTTATTTTTTTTGGTCTTCAATAACCATTATGAATGATTTTTAATTTTTTGGTCTTTGATAACCATTATAAAAAATTTTTATTTTTTTGGTCTTCGATAGACTACAGCCATTACAAATATTTATACCCTACACCACCATAGTGATATAGCGTATAGCGCCCCAAGGACGAAGTCTATTGAATTTGGTTAGAATCGGTCTATTATTTATCCTAGCCCCCATACGATTGTCCTATCTGAAAATAGATAAACCCTCATAAATATCTTAGTTATATAGATATCAAAACCAAATTCAGCACAAATAAGTTTTATATAAGCCGAACTCTCACTACTAAATTTTGTGACGATTGGTCCATAATTAGTCATAGCTCCCATACAAGGCCCACTTCCGAAAAGCATTTTAACGAGTATAGATTTCTTAAAAAAGTTGGTATTAAAATAAAATTTAGCACAAATAACTTTCATATATACAGAAGACATGTCACATCATTTTATGCCGATTGGTCCATAATTAGTCATAGCTCCCACATATTGCACATTTTAAAAGAAAACTGTTTTTAATCATAAATATTCTTGATTCTTATGAAATTCTGAACCAATTTATCTTTCTCTGTCTATTTTAAAATACAAGAAAACCAGGTCCATGCGACCAAAAAACTTTGTTGGTACTCATAATGTTTACGGAAGACCAAAAAAAATAAAAATCTTTAATAATAGTTATCAAAGACCTAAAAAAATAAAAATATTTTATAATGGTTATTTAAGACCAAAAAAAATAAAAATCTTTTATAATGGTTATTAAAGACCTAAAAAAATAAAAATATTTCATAATGGTTATTGAAGACCAAATAAAATAAAAATCGTTTATAATGGTTACCAAAGACCAAAATAATATTGGTTATTTTTAACTGTTATTCAGGGACCATTTTTAAAAAATTCTTGATAAACAATTATTTCAGGATTTTTTCCAATATTGGTTATAACAGTTATGTCCCTGCATAAAA
This sequence comes from Calliphora vicina, assembly GCF_958450345.1. Classification (NCBI taxonomy): domain Eukaryota; kingdom Metazoa; phylum Arthropoda; class Insecta; order Diptera; family Calliphoridae; genus Calliphora; species Calliphora vicina. The sequence goes on from NC_088783.1 coordinate 85,712,024, forward strand.
CTAAATCCTAAAAAAGGTATTTTAATTATTAAAATGAATCTAAGTTGTCATGAAAAATTCACCTACACATGTCATGCTTTCACATGGAAATTAAAAATAATTATAATTATTTGTTGTATTGTTTTTCACATTTAATTGTTATTTTCGGAAATGTATTTGTGAGCACGCTCACGAGGAGAATGTGTGTCAATTTATCTTTTGAATACTGTAATGAATAACTAAATGAGTGAATGAATGAATGAACGAGTGAACGAATGAATGATTTCAATTGGAATACTTACGGATGAACATTAAAACAGAAACTGAAACAAAAACAAAAATAAACATAATAATAATGATGGTGCACAAGTGTCATGTTGTATTAATTACAAACATAAATTGTAGATTGAATTTAAATGGATTTCCGTTAAACGTTTCATCAATTAAACATTTAATGAAAATGAAAAACATAAACAAAAATAAATATAAAAACACATAATAAATTATACAAATTAAAAATATAACACTTGACTAAAACATCAACATCATCATGTAGTTAGTTAAGTACCAAATATAAACTATAATCAACTGCTGTATGTATGCTTTGGAAACATGAATAGACCAGACCAGATCAGTCTATTCGTTGGACGGATGCATAGATAAATAAATGGCTGTGCGTAATAGTCGTATCAGTCACGTACTACACCATTAAAATCTCCAAAAAAATCTTAATCTTCAATTAAATTAAATTTAAAAAATGACTTGAAAAACACCATAACGGAAGCATAACAAAACAATATATAAAATATATTTAATTTACTTTACTTTAAAAAAAAATGTATTTATACTTGTTTACTCTCAATGTCTCCCTCTCTCTCTCTGTAATGTTTGTAACAGTGCAAGTATTTAAATGAGATTAACGTCAATAGCAGTCACTTTACCTGGAAATTTACATCAGCTATGGAACAATGAACTGTAAAGCAAAATCATGCATCCAATCATCCGTCCATCGCTTTATTCATTCATCGAATGTTAAACAATTTTACACGTTTATCGTAAAAGTTAAAAACATGATTTTTTTCTTTTTGCTGAGAAAAAAATTATCCTATGGATTGGCTGTAATATTGTAAATTTATACCAATAGAATAGAACATGAAATTTCAAATGATTACGAATGGAAAGGTTGGGGTTAAATATTTGACCAAAAATTCTTTGAATATTCCAGATGCCTGTCAAAACTGTCACAACAAATTGACCTCAATTACAAAAGATTTTTAGGCAGCACTTGCGCTTTGAGGTCACTATTAAACACGTGACTTTGTGATGGCGGTAGAGCAGTTCGTACAATTGTTAAGAAATGACTAGTTTAATTTTTGACTTGAGTGTGAACACGTTTTAATAGGTACTTATTGAAACTTTTATAAATCTGTGGTGGTTTGGAAAAACTAGGTATCTCCGCTTGTTGACAAAATGGAGAAAACTAAGAGAGAAAGAGCGAAACAGAGCAAATTCCGGTCTTTGGGTTCAAATTTTGAAAAACTATGTAACTCCATTTTTAAAAAACAGATAAATTAACGTACTGAGTCAAATAGTCAATGTTTTACCACAAATAATTACTAAAGTTGCCTTAATTCCGTAAAATATAAAAATAGATTAAAAAAATTGTTTTTTTTTGGAAAAACTAGGTAACTCCATTTTTCGAGAAAAAAAAACAAGGTAACTGACATCGATTTCGGTTCTAATGTCTAAAAATGAGTTCAATGGAACCAGAAATCTTTAACATTATTTAAAATTATGTTTTGTTTAATGCGCATGCATAATAACATATTAAATAATTACTGAAATATGTTTCAAACTTTAAATGTGTTTTTCTTGTGTTTTCAAAATATGGAGTTACCTAGCTTTTCTAAACCACCACAGAAATGTAGATCGAAATTTAATTAATTTTTTGTGAAGAAAACATTTTATTTGTCTTGGTCCCATACAGTAAATTGTATAGGATCTATCCAAATAGGATATCCGAGAATGGCTAGAGAAGTTAGAGTTTGTGGGCATTCGATTTGAATTTTCTTACATTGAGTATGACAGCAAAACTTCAATAGGTTTATTCCCCGGATAACGAACGAGGTGTTGTTCTATTCACTGTCCACCAGACTAAAAAAGCATGAATTCTTTCCTAATTGCAAAAACGAACACATTTTTTTCACGTATAAAGTATACTCTGAAACTACTGAGCCGAAATGAAACGCAATATATGTGTGAAAATTTCTACATAGCTTGGGGAAAATATTTTCAAAATTCAATCAATCTATTCCATCTATTCCTATTCCACGATGTCGAAAGAAAAATAAGTATTGTATGAAAAACACTCAGTTTTTAAAATTCTTTCGAATAGTTTTCATAAAAATTTGTACGAATAATTTTTCTTTAGACATCGTGAGGCCTAACTACTCAATTTAAAGTATATCAAACAAAAAACCAAAAAACAATTTAAATCGTCTTCTATTTTGCATGACTTTTTAAAATAAAAAAATTTGCTATTTTCACGTAAAAAATATATTTTTCGCTTCAATTTGTTATTACAACTCCGAAACTACTGAACCGATTAAAACGCAAGGCTATATAAATTTCAATATTTCTAAGTTTAATATCGAACTAACCCTTTTTGAGTTATCATTAATTATGTGGAGAAACGTCTAACAAAATTAACAATTTTAGTTACTTAAAATTTTTTAAAAACAAATCTATCCATAGAATTGACAACTTTGACCATTTTTGTATTTATTTAGTCATGATGCATCAAATCTATAGATTTGCTGTTGACCTGTGTAAACCATCAGAAGTTTATTAGTGAAGGGTTACATAATGCAAGGGCGTAATGTGGGGATTATATAAATAATGAGCAATTGTTTGTCGAGAAAACATCCAGATTTTCACAAACGTAAAATAAATATATTTTACCTAAAAAACAGTCATCCAATTAAATCAACAAATAATTATTTGTTCTAAATAAAAATACAACAATTTTGATCAAATTAAAATGCAAATAATCACGTAAACTGTTTTGTCACGCTGTCATGTCATGTCTGGCACTACCAACACACAACACAAGCCAACTCTTAAATCAAAAGTTCAGCCAGAAACTTAAGCCAGTAACAGGTGTGGAAAAAGATACCTGCACTTAAAGCAGACTGAATTGATTTTGATATCTCATGGTCATAAAACTTAGTCGAACACACGAACACACGAGGGGAAAATAAAAAATAAAGATAAATAAATAAATAATGAAAAGTACGAGTATATAATGATTTCCATAAAATTTAGTAGTATATTAAACAGAAAATCATCACCATCATCATCATCCTCACGGTCTTAGCATGATTTTGAAAAATGAACCCAAAACGAGGAGAAAAGAAACACACATTCATTCTATTGCATTTTCATAGTCAAGTGCTAAAAAAAAATCACATCCGCCTGTGGAAGAACTAACTAGTATATGAGGAAATCTGAGAAGATTTCAGAGACGCTGTTGATGTTAATGTTGATGATGTTGACTTTGATTTTGATTTTAATGTGAGAGTATGAGTCAACAAAAAATAACAAAAGGCAGAAATAAATAATAAATAAATAAATGTTCATTTATTTTCATTTTATGGCAATATAATAACAGTACATAAGAGTGAGAGTAAGAGTAAGATGAGTATCGTGGCAACATGAGGCAAGTAAGAAAGTCGATAAAAAAAACTAAAACAAAAATACATTAAAAACCTATAAAAATGTCAATTTTATGTTGACAAGTGATCGAGAACAATACGAACAATAGAATTTAAATGTGACAATTTTAAGATTCTTCTTCTCTTTCATTTAAATTGATTGACTAGAATGGAAAAGAAAACGAAAAAAAAACTAAAGCACTAATATTGCTCATGATGCTACATAAATATTTACTGAATACTAAAGTGTTAAATAGATGAAGTTTCAAAAATAAATCATTTAAACTTAAATGACTTTTGTTTTTCTTTCTTTTTTTTTAAATAAAAAATATCAATTAAACAAAATAATTTATTTCAATTGTAGAGCTACTTGTGGCAATGACGTATGTGTACAACTTATGTATGGTATAAATATATACCTTGCAATAACTACCAAATCAATTGAAATTTTTAATTGAATGTTCTATACAGATCCCGGTACTTGTGTAAATATTTGAAATTAATTAAGATAAAATAAAAACAAATTCTATAATCAATTCCATTTAATCGGAAACTGAAAGAAATTTTATGTTTAAATGTTGTTTTTGTTATTTGTATTTAAACGAAATTCTCAAATAAGTTATTTGAGTAATAATAACAAAAGTATTTGTCTGCAAGAATTTGATTTTATTGAAAATGAACTAGAATTTCTTAAGGTTATATTATAAGTGCATAAACAGACAACATTTATTAAACTTAGTTAAATTCATTTCAAATTCCATTCATGGGAAATATGTGCAAATTATTCACACTTTTTGTTTCTGAATTATTAGAAATTAAGAGTATTTATCGAAAAAATGAAATAACAAATGCAGTTGTATATTAAACAATTTTATGGAGGAAATATGAGGCTATCAGTACAAAAGTGGTGTAACGCTAAACTATTTATTTAGTGGTATATTCAACTTACACCACTTTTGCTACATTACTTTGCTATATTATGCTCCGTGCAATAACAATTTTTCAGCTCATTTTCTGCTTATGAATACCAAAAGGTTGGTTACCCCAATTTTGTAATGATATTGGAGTGTAAAAACTGTATGTAACACCAGAACAGCAGCCAAAAAAAAATTTTGGCTTACACCATTTTTTCGGTGATGGCCTCATATATGTTGTCGATGTTCATAACTAAAATGAAAGTTTAGTTTTTTTGTGAAGACAATTTTACAAAATTGTTGTCCTGGCGTCAGTATCTTCAGAATTGAATTAAAGGCTAAAAATTGTTTTCTTCATATTTCTCGTAATGGAAAATATACATAAAATGTCTATGAATGGAGCTTTTAATATCGAGAATTTGTATAAGTTAAAAAATATTCAAAATTTTGTAATGTTTGGCAAACATTTTAAGTTTTTTTTTTAATTTGTGCATAGCATTATTTAAAGTAATTAGTTGAAATTGATCCCAATCCCATTAAAAATAGTTTAGTAAATAGAGCATACTGAGTATAAATTTATTCAAAGTATTGGTCATTGTTAGCTATTTTTTTCCATCTTTCTGGCAACATATGGATTCCGAGTCAAAAAAATAACTTTTCTGAATTGAAGCGTATCCCAGATAGAGCGTTCTGAATCAATCGAAACAAATAGTAGTCGGACGGGCAAGGTCTGGACTATAAGATGGGTGAGGCGAAACTTTCCAACCACTTCATTCTAAATAGTTTCTAAAAGGTTTTGCAACATGTGGCCGAGCGGTTTCATATCTGGCTGCATATTCTGGGCGTTTTACGCCCGATGCTCGCTTTAGACGAATCAGTTGCATTCGGAACAGGTGCTGATCTGGTCAGATTTCAGCAGCTCATAATAGATAGGACCTTATTGCTTCCACCAAATACAGAGAATTACCTTAGCGCCATGAATATTTGGCTTTTGGTGCAAAACTGATTTTCTTTTATAGCGTTCAAGCATCATTTCAGTCATGCAAAGTCATCTTTCAAGGCTTCAATTCGCATGGTACCCAATTTCCCTGCTTTTGGGTGAATCCTGCTGCTCAGAAACGTTTTGATATTACTGCTTGAGTAGCTCCCAATGATTTAGCAAGCTCTTGTTGAGTTTCGTGGAGTAATGCCTCCAAATCTTTGTCTTCAAACTCTTTTGGCTGGACTGGGCGATCTTTGTCTTTCGTGTGAAAATCACCACTTCTGAACCACAAAAACGCACGTTGAAACCGATGGAATACATTCTCCATAAACTTGGATGAGCAAACGGTGTGCTTCAGCGGCACTTTTTCAAATGAAATAAGTAAAGCAAAACTTCCCGCATATGACGCTTTGTTGGCACAAAATACGACATTTTCGAAGCAAAAACAAACTTAGTTGTTTGCACCATAATTTTCAATAACTAAGAATAAATAACAGATAAGTACCCTTCATAATGACATATAAGTAAATCCCGAAATTTATTTCATACACCCAATAATTTACTTCAAATGAGAAAATACAAAATAGAAAATGAATACGTAATTTCTAAACGCAAAGTCCGATGTTAATAAAATACAAGAGCTATAATTGAGTTTTTGTTTTGAATTTCGGCCTCTAAAGAGTAGTGAAGTCTCAAAAGCACCTTAGTAGATAGTAGAAACATGGATCTTAAGAGATTTAGGAGATCTATTAAAGATCTTATTATGCATTTTCGTGTCATATTTCATGTTGTCAATTTCAAAAATTTTCTACTAAACTCAAACACAATACATTTGGATCAATGTTCTAGATTACTTTGACCTCTCCCAGTAATAAAAGGGTATATAAGATTTCTCTACTATTTTGTTTAAATACTCATAATAATGAATATTTGGTTTCAGTTCTACATATTTGTTTGATAATTAATGGAAAATGTAGTATTTATTTAAATAAAATTCAGCTTGATAACTAATGAGTATTATTGTCACCATGTGCATGAACGAATGAATGAATGACATTATTAAACACAGAATGGAATTGTCGTCCAACAAAACAAAACATGTCAAAATTATTTGTTTGTAATATTATCATTGTTGTTAGTACTTATTATTAGTATTATTATCAATATCAGAATCATTCATATTTGTTAGTTTGTGGTATTAAAATGTGTAATTAAAAATTAAGGTCACAAATACATACATATTTATTTGAATACATCCTTACAAACACATTTAAGAATTTATGTAAATAAATATTTATAAAAACAAATACAAAAATAAATAAATAAATGTGGGATGTTGTTGAAAACATCAATCTCAAATTTCTAATGTTTGCATTTAATTTATGACAAGAACTTAATTTCATAGCAAAATGTTTATTAATCATTTCAATTCTGTTAACTAACTGAGAAAGTCAGTAGGATGTACTTAATTGCTCCCGTTTGTATATTTAATATGATAGACCTGTTTGTTCTCAGCAGTTTTGCATTGACCACCAAAGGAGCAAATGTATGTCGTTTGAAACAATAATTCTCGCTATTGTCTTGCAATGCAAAGATAAGTCAATTGATTACTTTACACATTACAGGTAATCTGTAATCAATTGTCACTTTAGTGGCTCTTGGTAGACTTTAATTTTTTTATTTACTATAGAAACTGGTTATTTTACCCACCAGGTGTAATCTATTTAAGAGTCAATTGTTACTAAGTGTCCTTTCGCAATCCGGAGGTTAGTCTTTGTAATCCATGTAGGTTCAACAATGATAGATACAATCACTAGTTCAGGGCACTTAGCCAGTACTGCTGGGCAATTTCGAAAATGGGTAATAAATGTCTGTTTTATCTTGCAGAAGGCATAATTTGCTACCAAGTGCGTATTATTTCTAAGCAACAAATAATTTTGTAAGATTTAATGTCTTTAATTGTTGCATAAAACTTGTAACAATATATTTTCTATAAATATAAGCATCATCATGTCTGGAATTTTTGTATTGCAAAAATTATTGATAAATATTTAATATTTTTACTTACTGTCTTGACTTTCTGACTGACTGACTGACACACATCAACCCCGGTATACATTCAGATTATTCTTTATTATTTTCATAATTTGATACACACCTAAAAGTAAACAGAAGAAAAAAAACATATGTATAATAATGAATGTGAATTATTTAATGTGTATGAAATTTAAATTGTTTTTTTATTTATTAAGTTATAATTTCAACAACAAAAAAATAAAAGTAAAATTTTTCAATATTATTGAATTTATTTCTTTTCAAGGAACAAAAGCATTAACAAACAACAAATTAAGGTTGATTTTGTTTCAAAAAAAATCAGCAAAGAAAAAAATTTTATTGGAAAATTTTAAGGAAAAAAATATGTAAATAAATTTATAACAATCAAGCCAACACAGCAGGTGAAATGTAATGAAAAAGGTTTTTTGCTGTTGTGGATTTTTTGTTTCTTTATTTAATATTTTATGACAACAACGAGAAAAATATGTAATAAACTGCAAAATAAAACAGAAAAAAATTAAAAAAAAAATATTGTAATAAATTTATAATACAATCTAGGAATAATAAAAAACAGGATGAAAAAGCATTCTCAGAAAAATTTGTTTGTAACAAGTTTTATATTAAATATGCAATACTATACGAGTTAAAAGAGCTCAAGTCCAAAAATACAACAATCCATAAATAAAAACTAAAAATTAAAGACCTGTTAGAACATTAAACAGTTAAAGTGGCGGTATTAGAGGTTTCACAAATACTTATATCTAAAAGGAGTGTAAATATTTTACCAGATAAACTTATAATATGTTGGTTAGTAGATAAAATAGTTTAAAATACACATGCGATGTGTGTAAAGTATGAAGGTGTTAAGGATTTATTTAACACACAAGGGGATCAAATTTACTTTATGCAAATTAACTCTTGTCAGCCATCATTAGAAACCACAATTATGTATTTGATTTAAAGTTCGGCAAAGTAACAGTTTCCTGACATTAGAAATCACTAAAACACAAATTTCACTGGCAGCAGTGACAGCCTGTTAAAACACACACAACCCTTATTAAAAGGTCATCCATTCATTCATTCATTATAACGAAGGAGAAATGACACTAACAAACAACACACGTCCTTAAATTATAAACCCTCTCTTATATTTACTCACACTTATACTATGTTAATGAGGGATGGAAAATCATATTATTATTCGGCATCAAAATAATATTCAAAAAGTACATTTTTCCATCTCACAGTACTAAAATTGATAATATTCTATTATTTTCATATTAGAGTAGTTTTGTGTTCAAAATCTTCTATAAAAATACTGTTATACACAAGAAGATCTATAGAAAACACTGTTATACTCATAATTTTCTAAAGAAAATACTGTTTGTTATTAACAGGAATTTCTTTAGAATAAAATAATATATAAAATACAGAGAATTGTTTAAAAGAATATAAAGAATTGCAACGCACAGCGGCTCATCATCGGTTTTCATCGGCCAAAACTCTGTAACTTTTGAACCGATGGAGATATTTTAGAAATTTTGATGGACATATATTCTCTTAAATTTTTCTACAGTTTTAATTCCATTAGTTCAGCAGTTGTTGAGAAATTTAAAGCTAAAGTTGACCCTAAGGACTTCTATTGCACTGAAATTAAAATTTGACTAAAATATAGAAGCTGAGAAAACATTTAATAACGCAGCAGGTATAAACGGTACAGTGACACATCATTCCAGTTCTTAAAGACTACTTCTGATCAAATTTACAAAAATTTTAATGGCATTTTTGATAAAATTGGACTTTTTTTTGGCCGATGGAATTAAGTTCTGAGCCACCGTGCGACGGCACAACGGCATTCGGTACCGATTAAACAATTTTAGAGAAAAATATCTCAATGAAGCAAGGTCAATAGTTTCTAATGCTATAACAAGTTGCTTACATTGGAAATTTTATTAGAAACAACTTTCAATATAATTTTCCAATTGATTTTGTATAAACATATCAAGAAACATTATGAAACTTAACTCAAAAACAACAAGTAAGAATGTTATATTCGGCTGTGCTGAATATAGTATAGCTACCATCAGACGCGGATTCAGAGGGGGTGAAACTTTTCATTTAAAAAAGGGATAAAAAAGAAAAAAGTAGAACAAATTTTAATTTCAAATACACCTCCCCCCCTCCAAAATTGTTGATCTGGATCCGCGCCTGCCCACCATCATTATATGAAAATAAAATAGTTTTCTGATGTAATGGTTATATGTGGAGTAGGGTCAATTAAGTGAGTGAAGATAAATATGCCGAGTTAAATATGTTTCGACGTAAAACTTTACGTCATTACATATTTGCAAATATGTTTCAGCGTAACGCCTTACGTTATTGCATATTTATAAATTCGTATTTAGTATTTGTGACATATTTGCCAATTTAGGACATATTCACAAATATGTTTTGTTTTTTGTGACATATTTGCAATACTTACATACACTCATATTTAAAAACTATTTAATACATATTTTTTAAAAATAGCTTGTGGACAAACTATGATAGATGACAGGATGGGACATACCTCATTTTAAAGGGAAATGAACCAGCATTAGTAGCCAACATAGCTCTTTTTCCAAAATTTCGTCTGACTATTTTTAATATTTTTTTGAAAATTTTCATTTTTCAATGTTGATCCTTGGAACAATTTTCGACAATTCTGGACAAACTAAGACAGATGCCAGGATGGGACATACCTGATTTTAAAGGCAAATGAACCAGCATTATTCACCAACATAGCTCTTTTTCCAAAATTTCGTCTGACTATTTTTAATATTTTTTTGAAAATTCTAATTTTTCAATGTTGATCTCGGAAGAATTTTCGACAATTGTGGACAAACTAAGATAGATGCCAGGATGGGACATACCTCATTTTAAAGGGAAATGAACCTGCATTAGTCACCAACATAGCTCTTTTTCCAAAATTTCGTCTGACTATTTTTAATATTTTTTTGAAAATTTTAATTTTTCAATGTTGATCCTCGGAAGAATTTTCGACAATTGTGGACAAACTAAGATAGATGCCAGGATGGGACATACCTCATTTTAAAGGGAAATGAACCTGCATTATTCACCAACATAGCTCTTTTTCCAAAATTTCGTCTGACTATTTTTAATATTTTTTTGAAAATTTTAATTTTTCAATGTTGATCCTCGGAAGAATTTTCGACAATTGTGAACAAACTAAGATAGATGCCAGGATGGGACATACCTCATTTTAAAGGGAAATAAACCTGCATTATTCACCAACATAGCTCTTTTTCCAAAATTTCGTCTGACTATTTTTAATATTTTTTTGAAAATTTTAATTTTTCAATGTTGATCCTCGGAAGAATTTTCGACAATTGTGAACAAACTAAGATAGATGCCAGGATGGGACATACCTCATTTTAAAGGGAAATGAACCTGCATTATTCACCAACATAGCTCTTTTTCCAAAATTTCGTCTGACTATTTTTAATATTTTTTTGAAAATTTTAATTTTTCAATGTTGATCCTCGGAAGAATTTTCGACAATTGTGGACAAACTAAGATAGATGCCAGGATGGGACATACCTCATTTTAAAGGGAAATGAACCTGCATTAGTCACCAACATAGCTCTTTTTCCAAAATTTCGTCTGACTATTTTTAATATTTTTTTGAAAATTTTAATTTTTCAATGGTGATCCTTGGAACCATTTTCGACAATTCTGGACAAACTAAGATAGATGCCAGGGTGGAACATACCTCATTTTAAAGGGAAATGAACCTGCATTATTCACCAACATAGCTCTTTTTCCAAAATTTCGTCTGACTATTTTTAATATTTTTTTGAAAATTTTCATTTTTCAATGTTGATCCTTGGAACCATTTTCGACAATTCTGGACAAACTAAGATAGATGCCAGGGTGGGACATACCTCATTTTAAAGGGAAATGAACCTGCATTATTCACCAACATAGCTCTTTTTCCAAAATTTCGTCTGACTATTTTTAATATTTTTTTGAAAATTTTAATTTTTCAATGTTGATCCTCGGAAGAATTTTCGACAATTGTGGACAAACTAAGATAGATGCCAGGATGGGACATACCTCATTTTAAAGGGAAATGAACCTGCATTATTCACCAACATAGCTCTTTTTCCAAAATTTCGTCTGACTATTTTTAATATTTTTTTGAAAATTTTAATTTTTCAATGTTGATCCTCGGAAGAATTTTCGACAATTGTGAACAAACTAAGATAGATGCCAGGATGGGACATACCTCATTTTAAAGGGAAATGAACCTGCATTATTCACCAACATAGCTCTTTTTCCAAAATTTCGTCTGACTATTTTTAATATTTTTTTGAAAATTTTAATTTTTCAATGTTGATCCTCGGAAGAATTTTCGACAATTGTGGACAAACTAAGATAGATGCCAGGATGGGACATACCTCATTTTAAAGGGAAATGAACCTGCATTAGTCACCAACATAGCTCTTTTTCCAAAATTTCGTCTGACTATTTTTAATATTTTTTTGAAAATTTTAATTTTTCAATGTTGATCCTCGGAAGAATTTTCGACAATTCTGGACAAACTAAGATAGATACCAGGGTGGGACATACCTCATTTTAAAGGGAAATGAATTAGAAATATTTTTGTTTTGATTGTTTTGTGTGCACAAGAGTGGTGTTAGGTGTGAATTTGACGATTTTTTTAGAGAAAATTTAGTGATTTGACGCTTGACGCTTTATTTTGTAAAATCGCTAACCACAATTTTTAAATATAGAAAAGAGAGAGGAAGTTTATCTTGGGATTTATGTAAAAAAAGATTTTTCAATGTACAATTAATAGTGAAATATACCATCAATTTGTTGATGATAATTTTTAATAATTTTATATTGAATTATGCTCTCAAAAATATTTCTAATTCATTTCCCTTTAAAATGAGGTATGTCCCACCCTGGTATCTATCTTAGTTTGTCCAGAATTGTCGAAAAATCTTCCGAGGATCAACATTGAAAAATTAAAATTTTCAAAAAAATATTAAAAATAGTCAGACGAAATTTTGGAAAAAGAGCTATGTTGGTAAATAATGCTGGTTCATTTCCCTTTAAAATGAGGTATGTCCCACCCTGGCATCTATCTTAGTTTGTCCAGAATTGTCGAAAATGGTTCCAAGGATCAACATTGAAAAATGAAAATTTTCAAAAAAATATTAAAAATAGTCAGACGAAATTTTGGAAAAAGAGCTATGTTGGTGAATAATGCAGGTTCATTTCCCTTTAAAATGAGGTATGTCCCATCCTGGCATCTATCTTAGTTTGTTCACAATTGTCGAAAATTCTTCCGAGGATCAACATTGAAAAATTAAAATTTTCCAAAAAATATTAAAAATAGTCAGACGAAATTTTGGAAAAAGAGCTATGTTGGTGAATAATGCAGGTTCATTTCCCTTTAAAATGAGGTATGTCCCACCCTGGCATCTATCTTAGTTTGTCCAGAATTGTCGAAAATGGTTCCAAGGATCAACATTGAAAAATGAAAATTTTCAAAAAAATATTAAAAATAGTCAGACGAAATTTTGGAAAAAGAGCTATGTTGGTGAATAATGCAGGTTCATTTCCCTTTAAAATGAGGTATGTTCCACCCTGGCATCTATCTTAGTTTGTCCAGAATTGTCGAAAATGGTTCCAAGGATCAACATTGAAAAATGAAAATTTTCAAAAAAATATTAAAAATAGTCAGACGAAATTTTGGCAAAAGAGCTATGTTGGTGACTAATGCAGGTTCATTTCCCTTTAAAATGAGGTATGTCCCATCCTGGCATCTATCTTAGTTTGTCCACAATTGTCGAAAATTCTTCCGAGGATCAACATTGAAAAATTAAAATTTTCAAAAAAATATTAAAAATAGTCAGACGAAATTTTGGAAAAAGAGCTATGTTGGTGAATAATGCAGGTTCATTTCCCTTTAAAATGAGGTATGTCCCATCCTGGCATCTATCTTAGTTTGTTCACAATTGTCGAAAATTCTTCCGAGGATCAACATTGAAAAATTAAAATTTTCAAAAAAATATTAAAAATAGTCAGACGAAATTTTGGAAAAAGAGCTATGTTGGTGAATAATGCAGGTTCATTTCCCTTTAAAATGAGGTATGTCCCATCCTGGCATCTATCTTAGTTTGTCCACAATTGTCGAAAATTCTTCCGAGGATCAACATTGAAAAATTAAAATTTTCAAAAAAATATTAAAAATAGTCAGACGAAATTTTGGAAAAAGAGCTATGTTGGTGAATAATGCAGGTTCATTTCCCTTTAAAATGAGGTATGTCCCATCTTGGCATCTATCTTAGTTTGTCCACAATTGTCGAAAATTCTTCCGAGGATCAACATTGAAAAATTAAAATTTTCAAAAAAATATTAAAAATAGTCAGACGAAATTTTGGAAAAAGAGCTATGTTGGTGAATAATGCAGGTTCATTTCCCTTTAAAATGAGGTATGTCCCATCCTGGCATCTATCTTAGTTTGTCCAGAATTGTCGAAAATTTTTCCAAGGATCAACATTGAAAAATGAAAATTTTCAAAAAAATATTAAAAATAGTCAGACGAAATTTTGGAAAAAGAGCTATGTTGGTGACTAATGCAGGTTCATTTCCCTTTAAAATGAGGTATGTCCCATCCTGGCATCTATCTTAGTTTGTCCACAATTGTCGAAAATTCTTCCGAGGATCAACATTGAAAAATTAAAATTTTCAAAAAAATATTAAAAATAGTCAGACGAAATTTTGGAAAAAGAGCTATGTTGGTGAATAATGCAGGTTCATTTCCCTTTAAAATGAGGTATGTCCCACCCTGGCATCTATCTTAGTTTGTCCAGAATTGTCGAAAATGGTTCCAAGGATCAACATTGAAAAATGAAAATTTTCAAAAAAATATTAAAAATAGTCAGACGAAATTTTGGAAAAAGAGCTATGTTGGTGAATAATGCAGGTTCATTTCCCTTTAAAATGAGGTATGTTCCACCCTGGCATCTATCTTAGTTTGTCCAGAATTGTCGAAAATGGTTCCAAGGATCACCATTGAAAAATTAAAATTTTCAAAAAAATATTAAAAATAGTCAGACGAAATTTTGGAAAAAGAGCTATGTTGGTGACTAATGCAGGTTCATTTTCCTTTAAAATGAGGTATGTCCCATCCTGGCATCTATCTTAGTTTGTCCACAATTGTCGAAAATTCTTCCGAGGATCAACATTGAAAAATTAAAATTTTCAAAAAAATATTAAAAATAGTCAGACGAAATTTTGGAAAAAGAGCTATGTTGGTGAATAATGCAGGTTCATTTCCCTTTAAAATGAGGTATGTCCCATCCTGGCATCTATCTTAGTTTGTTCACAATTGTCGAAAATTCTTCCGAGGATCAACATTGAAAAATTAAAATTTTCAAAAAAATATTAAAAATAGTCAGACGAAATTTTGGAAAAAGAGCTATGTTGGTGACTAATGCAGGTTCATTTCCCTTTAAAATGAGGTATGTCCCATCCTGGCATCTATCTTAGTTTGTCCACAATTGTCGAAAATTCTTCCGAGGATCAACATTGAAAAATTAAAATTTTCAAAAAAATATTAAAAATAGTCAGACGAAATTTTGGAAAAAGAGCTATGTTGGTGAATAATGCAGGTTCATTTCCCTTTAAAATGAGGTATGTCCCATCCTGGCATCTATCTTAGTTTGTCCACAATTGTCGAAAATTCTTCCGAGGATCAACATTGAAAAATTAAAATTTTCAAAAAAATATTAAAAATAGTCAGACGAAATTTTGGAAAAAGAGCTATGTTGGTGACTAATGCTGGTTCATTTCCCTTTATAATGAGGTATGTCCCATCCTGTCATCTATCATAGTTTGTCCACAAGCTATTTTTAAAAAATATGTATTAAATAGTTTTTAAATATGAGTGTATGTAAGTATTGCAAATATGTCACAAAAAACAAAACATATTTGTGAATATGTCCAAAATTGGCAAATATGTCACAAATACCAATGATGTTCATTTCATTGTGCTTTCGCGCTGAGTAAAAACACACATATTCTTATTCTCTTTAAATGAGCGTAACAAATGTCTCATTTTTTCAGAAATTCATTAAGCATTGTTGTTGGTTGGTTTTTGGACGAAGCATAGCAAACACACGCGTTTCAATTACAATTAAACACAAAACAACAAAGTCAGAAATAAATAAAAAATTTTAGAGAATTTCGGTCTATAATGTGTATTCTTTTATTTCCTTAAAATTTAAATTACATTCATTTAATAAATTGGTTATATCTAGCAAAAATTCTAAATCTAAACATTCTTTATTTTGTTCTTATTTTAAGTGTTTGACATTATGTTTGCTGGGTAGCTCTCTCACCAATACATCTTCATTTTTATTTTTGAACATCACTGCAAATACTAAAAACGAATTTATAAATATGTAATAACGTAAGGCGTTACGCCGAAACATATTTGCAAATATGTAATGACGTAAAGTTTTACGTCGAAACATATTTAACTCGGCATATTTATCTTCACTCACTTGGGTCAATTGTGGATCGATCTTCACAAGAGTTGGTCGTAAGATTTAGGTTCATACAAAACTGGTTTATGCTCAATTTCATCACGATATTAATTATCAGTCAATTAGGACTGCTGAAGACATTTTCTGAGGGGGGCCATGTACGGAGATTAGGGACAAATGTTGCCCGAATTTCGTCATACTTTACAATATAATTTCAGATTACTTAGAACTAGTTTGTACAGCATATTATCAGTCTTGTCACATAAACAACATATTTATGACTGTTCAAACAGTATTCCAGGGTGACTTATGCATAGGGGATAGATGAATCATGGACTGATATTGCCCATGTTCAACACCAAACATACCTTCTCAACAGAGAGAGTATATTTCGTTTGTGCTTTATCGTGTATTTCACATACAGACAGACGGACGGACATAGCTAGATCATCTTAGAATCTTATAATGACCCAGAATGTTCTTGTTATACGACCAATATTTTGATATGTTTCTAACGCAATGAAAAAAACAATATACCCCCCACCTTTTTTGTCCACTAAATACCTAGGTAAGTTATAGTATCTACCAAAGTATAACAAGTAGTCTGACTCTCTATTTTTTAAATTACTCTTTCAATTATACGGGTTTCGTGTGTGAGAGAATTAAGCACACAAAGTCTTGAAATTTATATATGGAACTCTGTGTGTCTGGTGAAAATTAATATTTTTGTTACTTAATTTTCTGGCATTAAATATTTTTTATTAGGTTTATCGTTCGAATAGTCGAGGAAATTACGAAAAATAAATCAATCACTCGAATAATGCATAATGTTTGCATGTTTTATTCGATTAAAACAAAACTCGAATAATAGACAACCGGTACCTTTTAATATAAAAAAGTATCCAAGAAAGTACGATAGTATCAACTTGTCCAACACTGATGTTAATATTGTTATTGTCACTCGATTTTAGTAAGCGTGTCTGTCTGTTTCTTTTGGTTTTGTGTCATTTTCAAATAAATAATAATTTTTCATAGAAATTTAAAAGAACCCCGGGCAATTTCAATGGAACTGCGGGCGACACCAAAAAAAGGGTTTAAAATGTTTATTAACATGTAATTTTTCACATTTTTCAGTTCTTTTTCTCTAAGTTTTGTAAACCATTAATGGCATTGCCAGGAATCACAAAACAAACAGCAACAGCATTAACAACAATAAGTGTAACAACCATAACAAGCTGAACCTAAAATATGGACATATGGATACCGGGTATTAAAACCCATTTAACGAAATACTTACAAATTCAAATTCCTAGATAATAATCATGTAAATACATACAAAACAACGAATGGGGGATGGTTGTGGGATTAAAAGCATTCGAAAGCAAAATACACAAATACAAATTGTCACTTCAAGGAGAAGTCTTTAACTAGTATTATATTGAAGGGTTATTTTGCAGTAAAATAACAACGAAAACACAAACCAAACACTCAATTGAAAGGATTTACAAGACAAGACAAAGTAACTGTTTTTGTTCTTCTCAGTAACGGAAGGATATTTATTAAGCTCCTATATATATATAGATAATATGTTTTCTAACACCACTTAAGCATTTTATTAAGGTTTTTGCATATATTTTGTGCCAGATTTTAAAACCGATTTTAACATAATATTTGCTTTTAATAGAAAGTGATTTTAATATTGATTTATTTGTCTAAATAATAGAGGAAGTCATTTTGTCAAGTGGCCATTAAATATGGCAAAAATTGTATTGCTCTCATATCTGCTGTCAGGCATATATTCTTAAGTGCAAATAAAAAATCATTTTAAAATGGAATCTTTTTCTTATTTTTTTTAATTTGGATACATGAGCAAATAGTTTAAACTTATCTTTAATTTTATTTAGAAAAACATAAAATGTATGTGTTTCCACACTATTGGAGTATAACTAAAGTTATTATATAGGCTTGTCATCATTCAAGAATTGATTCTTCAGCAATTTTTCTTTGCCTAGTACATACTACTATGGGAATAAATTAGCGTTTACTAACTGGTTATTCCGAATGTAATGGATTTTGACATGTGCGAGGAATATTCGCGTTTCAGTTACGACAGTTAGTTGATAACTTACATACGTAGGTATGCATGTTTTTTGTGGATCTTCTCAAGGACTATTTACATTTTAAATTTCAGCTCATTCGGATCATAAATAGATTTTTAGCGATTTTTTTTAAAAACTTTGGTATCTTTGGTGACCACCCCTTTTCGGCAAAAATGTTCGTAGAATATTTTAATCCTTATATGTATTGAAAGGACTTTTTTGATTTTTAGAAAAAAGGGTAAAATTGACCCCTAAAGAGAGTAGCTAGAGGGTTAAGATCTTCCAAAAAAAAGATCCCCATAAAATTCCGCAATATAACTCTGACAATAAGAATTCTCTCAGACATTAACTTACATTTTTTTTCATTTAGTATAATGCTCCCTTCGAACAAAACATTAAAACTGTAAAAACAAAATTCAGCTGGACTATAAGTTTTTTCTACAAAAATGTTCTGCACAACATGCCCTTTCAGAATTAATAGGGTCGCTATTCAGTTTCAATCAAAAAGTCTTAATTTCTTGAACAGTGTTGTTAGAAAAGTTTAGATTTATATTGAAAATGTGTTAAATACAATAAATAGTTCAGAATATATTTGAAAATTCTAAAATACAATTGGAATAACCGAAAAACTATAGAAAATGAAGCATTAAAAAAAGATTAATTGCTCATTTTAGAAATTTTATAGAGATTTGTGTTACGAATACGAATTTATAAATTAAAATTTAATAAACTCTGTTGCAAAAAGCATTTGTTTCATTATGAATTGACAACTTTATGATTATAAAATAAAAAAAATAGATAAATTATAAGCCAAATAATGCTTACACAATTTAATTAATTGTCACTCATACAAATTTAAAAATTCAAAAACAACTACAAGATTGTATCTTATTTTATTTCATTATATTACACTTCCAAATGATTTGATTAATGACCTGTAAATACAAAATGCTTGAGATTATTAAAAGCCTTTTAAAATTTTACTAGTGCAAGTATTTTGAACAAGTCTATAAAATGACTTAACAAGGGTCTCTCCAATGAATAATTTAAATAAATAAATAAAAAAAATACAGAAGAAAGCTTATTTTTTGTGTCATAAATTGATGGTGGAAAAGTGACGGTAAAACTGGTGACACACAAGAACCACAAACTTATTGCAGGGACAGGGGTTGGATGGCTTTTACTTTACTGTCGAAATTATAACAGTTTAGCATGTTATTGTCCTGTAAGACAGTCATACAAAAAGCTTATTTGTCATTTAACGAGAATTGTTAAGGAACTAAATTATTACTTGTCGTTCCGACGTATTTACCATCAAAAATAAACAGCAACAACAACGACAACAACAAAATAAATCATAAACATAAAACTCTTACAAAAAAACATAAAACCATAAATGATGAAGAAAAGAAACAAAATATTAGTATTGTAGTATAAAAATAATAAAATTAAAAAAAAAAAAAAACAAAAACAAAATGAAATGAAACCCTGGGTTACAATTTGTTTCCTTACACTTTTTTTTCAGCACCAACAACAAAAAAGGATATTGTTTGCCACCAAAAAAGAATGGAAAAAGGATGACTAACTCAACTCTTTGAATGCTGTAAAATCTATATATTTTTTTTAATTTTTTTTCCTTTTTGGGGGAAAAATAAATGTGTCTGTTGTATTTTTACTTTTAAGTATAAGAATGGATTAGGGTGGACCCAAAAACATTTTGGATGTGCTCCCTTTTTAAAATAAGAGTTAATTCATTCTTAGATACCGTTTCTCAGTGTTTATCCTGGCGTCAGTATTTTTCCTTTGTATCAAAGGAAAAAAGGATATTTTTTAAGATTACAAAGGAAATTTTGTTGTCATGTGGAAGGCCTTTCAAATGCGCTTTCAATTTCATATCAGAAATTTCCCTGTAAGTCCAAGAATATTAATACCTTTTCAATTTTTCCCAAAAATTTAAAGTTTTTGAAATTTTCTTATAGAATAAAATTTTTTTGCTGAATTTTAATTACACTGTCCAACAGCATTTTCGGAACAGAATAGCGACCCTATAATTCTGAAAGGGCATGTTGGGTAGATCATTTTTGTAGAACAAACTTATAGTACAACTGGTTTGAATTTGTTTTACAATGGGTCAAAGTTTTATTGTTTTTGGGAGCATTAATTACTTAATGAAAAAAATGTTGTAAGTTTATACCTGAGAGAATTCCTGTTGTCAGAGTTATATTGTGGAATTTTATGGGAATAATTTTTGTGAAACAAAACCCCCTATCTCATCTCTTTAGGGGTCCTTTCAAAAAGGACATTTAAGGATCAAAATGTTCTACGAAAATTTTTGACGGAAAATTTAAGTGGGAGTTACCAAAGATACAAAAGTTGTAAATAGAGCGCTTTACGCTTAATTAGCAAAATTACATGACATATCGGGGCTCACATTTTTTTAAAAATATCTCCAAAAATCCAAGTATGATCCGAATGAGCTGAAATTTAAAATATAAATAGTCATTAAGGAAATCTACAAAAAACATGCATACATACATATGTAAGTTATCTCTTTTAGTTCAAGATATATTTAGGTTTATTTATTTTTTTAATTCTGCTCGGCCTACGGAGGTTGGACATTTTTTTTTAAATATCATCTATATCTGCGATAAAATTTCGAATACAATAGAAAATAACTTGCTAACAGTTATCTCATCCCTATAAAAAGTTACACGCATCCAAAATTTGAACTTTTGTATCTTTGGTGACTCCCACTCAAATTTTCCGGCAAAAATGTTCGTAGAACATTTTGATCCTTAAATGTCCTTTTTGAAAGGACTTTTTTTGATCTCTCTCTAAAGAGAGGAGATTGAAGGTTAAATTCTTCCACAAAAATGATCCCCATAAAATTCCACAATATAACTCTGACAATAAGAATTCTCTCAGACATTAACTTACAAAATTTTTTTTAAGTTAATTTGATGTTTAAAATATCCAAAATTGACTGAAATTCTCAAGGAAATAATAGTGAGAAGAAACCACCCTAATAAATGTACATACATATGTATTTATAAACATTCAGTATATTTAGATGTTATTTTTATTTTAAAACTTATTAAATAAACTTTTATACATTTGTTAAATGTTTTTTATGCATAATAAAATTGTTAAAAAGGGAAAAATGCTTGTTTCCTTTCCTTATTTTGGCTCTTCTTTTCTGCAAGTTTTCTTATTCATATTTGTATGCTTTTTCCATTTGTAATAATTTTTCATGGTAGCTGGGCGGGCTGGGTTTGGTTTGGTTTGATTTGGCTGCTGGCTCAAGTTGTATCCAATTATCTTATTATCTTTAGGTAACCACTTGAAACCATTTTAAAGGTTTTTCATTTCATTTATTTTATTTTTTTGTCTGTTCCACAAGTAATTCCTCTCTTTGCTTGTTGTATTGCTTCAGCTAAAGGAACTTGTTTCCGAGCACCACTAAAGTAGTGGGAACTCGTGCAGTGTGTTTGTCTGAATATATTCCCTTAAGTAATATTTGGACCGCTATAAAATATATACTTATGAACCGAGCAAGTATAAGTATATTGCTTTTTATTATTATTTTTATATTTTCTAGTTTCTTTATTTGCTGGGTGTTTGTTTTTTTTTTATTTTTCAAGAAAATATTGTATGGTTTTATTTTATATATCTTTTTTGTTGTTATAACTTTTGTTTTTGTAGCGGTTATTGTTGCTTCTAGTGTTTTGGAGGATGAAAAATAGGAAACTCAAGAAGATGAAGCAACATGCTTCTGTTGTTCTATCTTTTTTTTAATATTTATCCAAAACGATTTATGTTTCAATTTAATGAAAATTTAGATTTAATGAAAATTGAAATTTATACATGTTGTACAACAAAAAAAGGAAGCAGAAAAAATATACAGCAAAATCTACACGCATACAAGCACAATCGATACATAGTACACATCCATATATACATCCTTAGATGGATGGGTGAATATTTATGTTTGTATGTATGCATAAGGATAATACTGTTTAATACCACCAAAATATAAAACAGAGAAATTCTAAAGAAAAACTAACTAAAAAAAAAGAATGGAAACCAATACCACTTCATATTAAAGTCATAAATTTGAAATGCCTGTTCATGGCAGCAAAATACAAATAAAAATACTCCACATAGTTACGCCTCTTTTAGTGCTCGCATGATGATGTATGTTTTACCACTCTCTCTCTACCAAAACCGACGTCACTTTATGTATAAATTTCTTATTTTTAATGAACAAATATTATACGTATTATGTATTAAGTATTTATTTAGCAGCTGAAGAAAATCATTAATATTTCTTTGTTTTAAATTTAATCCTTAAAACCACTACAAAGAAATAAAAATCAGAAAATCTACATAATTTCCTTTTCATGTGGTTTGTTTTTCAAAAGAGAATTATTTTTATAGGTATTTCTTACACACAATTGTTTGAACAAAAAAATATATATGCTAAGGCTAAAACTACTTTATTTATTGTGGTCAATATTCAAAATGTAATGAGAAAGTTCACAAGATAATAAAGTTCAATAATCTGAAAATCCAACACCTCCTCTATTGAAAATTCTGAATTTTAAAGAAATCGGACCAGAAGTTTAACAAAAATTTAAGTGTTGAACATAATAAAACAGGTTATGAATATATTGTCTGCTAAAATGCATATAACATGGCTATTTTTTTATTCGATCTTGAATCGTTTTTTGACATGGGTTCCCACTATTTGATTAGCTCCGTTATTCCGCTCAAAACGTGCAAAAATATTGTCCCAACAACCACCAATATATATCTGCTCAGGATCACTTCATGTAAGGCGCACTTCCAAAAATCACTTTAACTAGTATTCAATACAAATAAGTTATAATATGAGGGATTTCATGTCAAGTGTACCAACTTTTGAAATCGGCTAAGCTTACTTTTGAGAAAAAAAGTTTTTGATTTTGGAAATAAAAAAATTCAAGCTTTTCTTTTCGATAGATTGAAGAAATAGCTATCAAAATATTTGGGACACATTTTGCTAAGAACAATAGGTAATAAGTTACATGGATAAGAAAAAATACTTGCCAAGGTTGAGACATGTACTAAAAACTTCGATAAAATAAGTTGGAAGCAATCAAATCAGAAGCAAATTTGGTTTCCAATTTCAATTAAACAATATTACTAATTTAATATATCTTGAACTGAAAGATATATCCCACACAGTACATTCTCTCCAAAATTTAACAACCCGAAAATAAATCAATTTTTGGTATTTTTTTTTAAATTATGAGTGATGACCAAGCCTGGGAGTCACCCACCATCCAATATTTAAACTAAATTGTGTAGATTCTATATTATAATGTTTTTTACCAGCTACTGAATTATTTTCTAATTATTTGTAACAATTTCTAAAAAGAACAATTGTTTTAACAACATATGTATTATTTAAAAAAAAAGTACCACGATTTCGAGATATAGGCGATTTGTTTTTTGTTATGAGAGCCTTCAGAAGGACCAGTAATTTTAACTAGATCTAGGAGGCGGTAGTCTTGTAGCAACATTTTTTACATGTATCAGTTATCGATACTATAAAGCATATTTTGAATAACTTCCACAAAACAATATATTGACAACATTTGCTTTAAATAAACAAAATAAATGATTTTCCAATTATAGCTTTAAAAAACTATCTAGATCAAACAATTTAAGAGTTTAATAAAAACCAAATTTAAACGTCAATGAAGCACAAAAGCGGTTAAATTTAAAACAGTTCTTGCAATTATTTGATATCAAATAAAACCGCAAAAATAAATTTTCTATTACAAATTCGATTACCGCACTACGTTAAGATGATAAAATTCGTTGCCACCTTGAGAATTGACATCAGATTACTACTCAAGTGTATCAATATGAAAACTGCATCAACTGATTGCCGCAATAACCAGCAGGGAAGCCATTGAAGAAATAAAAAAAAAAACAAACGAAAAAAGATAAAAATTAAACACATTATTACACATTATTACACAATTTCATATTATTAAATTTACATTGTTAAATTAATGTATGTATGCATGCATGTATATATTTGTTTTATTTTTCCCAGTGATTTACTTAATTTAAAACCAACCACAAAAATATACTACTGCTGCATACTCAAACTCCAACTCCAAGTAACAAGTAAATTTTGTGTTTTTCTCGTTAAAATTTACATACAACACTTAATCACAATGACCTACATAATTATAAAATTATTCTTATTTTACTGAATTCATTTCAGTTTTTCAGCGTTTTTTTTCTGCTTCATTTTTTATTTAATGCACGACTGCGAATATAAATTTTTGATTAAATAATTTTGCAGTTTAAAGTTTCGTGCTGCACCAGCTGAAAATTAATGCGCTGTGCAAAAAGAAAATCAGTAAAAAAAGAAAGAATAAAGTTTCGTGTTTTTTTTTTGTTTTTCTTTCGAAACAAAATGAATGCAAATCGTAATGATTAATTGTAAATTAAGTATGTAAGTATAAATATGTAAGAAAGTAAGTATGTTGAAGAATTTTGCACAAATTGCATTACAAACAAACACACACACACTCTACGACATTGTGCAATTTTTAACATTTAAAGTAAATGTAGTGTAGTGTAGAACGATCTGACACACTTTTTCTAGTTTTCTTGCTCAAATAATTTCTTTACATTTTTTTTCAGTTTTTTTTTTTTTAAATTTTGATTCGTTTTCTTTTTCCTACACATTTTTGTTTGTTTTGTTTTTTAATTCGGATGAATTAAATTTAACAAGAGACGGAAATGCATACGACACAAGTTGTAATAAAAAAAAACAACTACATTATACTTACACTCACTCAGTTACAGATACAGAATTTTTGTATAAATTTTATAAAAATTCCATACATAATAGAGTGAAATGACATTGTAAGTAAAAAAGATGTTCTTGAAAATAAGTACACAGTTATGTACGTGCATGGGCATGTGAGCCTCTAAATAACACAAGGCCGTTTAGTTTAGGAGTCCAGTGTAAGTGTAGATATTGAAATAAACTTCAAAACAATATAACTGATTCGATTCATTGCCACAAATAGATAAGGGACTACACTTGACACTACCTTAACATTTATAAAAAAATTCAAAATTTAAATTTTCATTAAACTCGTTAAAACAAAGTTTAGCTAAACGACATTTAACCGAGTTTAGTAATCAATTTTTATTTAGAAGTATTAAGCAATAATTATTCAATAAATATCAAAAATATTTGATTTTAATTTAGAGATTTTTTGGTAATTATTAGAACTTTTTATTTTATATAATTTGAAAGTAAATTTTTAATTTGGCTTAAATTCATTTATTATAATTACTCTGTAATAATTCAAAAATACCACTGAAATTTAATTTTAGATAATTGGCAAATTGGAATGTATTTTCAAACCTGCCAAATTGTAATTTACTTTCAAATTATATAAAAGTTGTATTTATCAAGCAAAACAAAGTTTAGCTAAACTATAATACTTTAAACCGAATTTAGTATCAAATTCTTATCCAGAACAATAAGGCATTAATTATATCCAAAAAATTTAAATATCGGTATAGATAAAATAACTTAAGATTAGCTAAACATGTTTAAAATTGATTTTATTTTAATTATACTTCGTTTTATTAATAAAAAAATCTTTAAACTATTTTAAACAAAGTTTAACTAAACTTCGTTGAACAGAGTTTAGCTCACAGTTTTTATGTTATAACACTAATTAGGCAAATAAATATTAAACAAATTAATTTCGTATCTAAATCAACATTGAAACTTCTTTAAAATTAATGTCATTTTAAAAGTTTATTTAAAATATGAATGCCTCCTTCATCATATCGCAATAAGTTAAATCAGACAAAATTAAACTTGCTTAAACGAAGTCAAAACTAGTTTAGTATATGCATTAATTTACATGTGGCTTTGTGACGAAGTAATAAATCTAAACAATTTCTGCCATTTTAGATTTTTCATGATTTTTTTTAAAACAAAAAAATTTGATATTTTCACATAACAAATATATTTTTTGCTTCAATTTGTTATTATAACTCCGAAACTACTGAGCCGATTGAAACGCAATATATACGTGAAAATCTGCACATAGTTTGGGGAAAGTGTTTTCAAAATTCAATCAATCGAAAGAAGAACATGAACTACTCAATTTTATGTATATCAAACAAAAAAGTAAAATTTTGTAAAAATGAGCTAATTCACTTAATTGTGAATAAATAAAAAAGAATCAATCGATACTTGTGTTCGATATCTCATTTTGTTGCTATTATATGCAGATTTGCGACAAAGTACAATTTCGATTTTTCATGATTTTTTTTAAAACAAAAAAATTATCTATTTTCTCGCAAAAAATATATTTTTAAGCCGATTTAAACGGATTAAAGGTTATGTAAAATTTAACATCATAAATTATGTGGAGAAACATCTAAAAAAAATTCTTAATTTTAGAAAAAAAAATTTTTTTTAAAAATCTATCCATAGAATTGAAAAATTCTATGAAATCCATTTTTGTACTTCGGTAACCATGATGCATCAAATCTATATAGTGGTTAGTGAAGCCTTTTTTGATGTTGACCTGTGTAATTACTGGTCAACTAAACTCTCCATTTACAAGGCACTAACTTTCTAGGTTACCCAATAGTGTTTATAGAAATAATTACATTCTGAACTGTAGGAAATTAAACCTCAGTATTTATGTGTGATTGTTTTGAATACAAATGACAACAAATTACATTTAATTAAAGGTTAAAACACACAAATAAAACTCACAAAAACCAAATCTAAACTAAATATGTCTTTTTAAATACATAAGTATATAGTTTTTTTTAACAATGTTTTTATTATAAACTTACTCTCCCCTTAAACAAAAAACATTTCTTTCAAGTGTTTTTTGTTAACAATAATAATAATAATGAATATTTAATTGAGTTTCTTTTCTGTTTGGTTTTTATAACATTAAACTCTTTTTTTATTTGAATTCAAAGAATCAAAAGTGTTTTGGATTTTTAGAAATGTTAACTAAAAGTTAAAGGATTGTGTGTTTTGAGCTACAAATGTAAAAGTTAAATACATATTAAATTTATATTAATTATTCATAGAATAAACTTTATTTCATTACAAAATGTTTAGTAAAAACAAAAGGATACAATTTAACACAAAACAACAACATCTGCCAAATGTCTCATTATTTTCATCACCATTGTTTGTTATAAATTTCTATTAAAACCAGGTATTTACAAGAGATTCCTGTTGATGTATTATAGCTGAGTAAATACTTATAACCCAGCAAAAAGTTTAACAAATAACGCCAACTATTAACTAGTAATAATTTGATTAAATCCTTACGATGAATTTGACTTACAAGAAAATATTTTGAAAGCGATGTACACTTCCAAACTGTGATTTTGAACTCTGATTAGAACCATTGCTTCCGTTTTCTTTTCTACAAAATGATAAAAGGATATTTCACAGAAACAAATAGAACATCTAGGTAGAAATAAACCTAGATGTTGACTAAAGCGCCTATGTATTTTTGAGATGTAGTTATAGATAGGATACAAGGTAATGCTGGCTGTAATGTTTATAAGAAGTAAATGCAGTTATGGAAGCAAAGTTTTTGTTGGGACATTTGGTAGCTTTAGTATTTCACAAGTAAATTGTAGTTGTACTTCATATTTACATCTACTTACTCCTATCCATCTTTCTACATACAATGTGCAAATATAGATAAAATATTTCTCTTCATATTTTACATCACATACACTTAAAATTCGAAACACAAACAACAGCTGATGATAATTTAATGTAGGTATGTGTGTACATTAGGATGGACCTTTTGAATTCAATAATTTTAATAACGAACAAAATATTCCACGTAAAAGCTATTCGTACAATAAGGATTCTTTTTTGTTAAAATCGATATAATATCTAAAATGCATTAATAAAAAAAGTTGTTGGCGCCTATGATCAATCAACCACCGACTGCAACCTCTGCCACTATTTATACACAGCGCCATCTTCCTTCCAGTAGCTTCATGAAAGTTCTATACAATGATCAACTTAAAACTTTTATTTAATTAAGCTAACACAGAATAGGTACAACCGTTACAATTAGCTCATTTAGCTTTTATTAAAAACGAAAACTATTTTTAGTAATTTTTTGAAATGTCGTTTAAAATAATTGTTCAATTCACAACTGACGTTGTACAGTCGTATGAGTTGTAAGTCATCTGAATGTACAATAGTTGTACAAATGTTGTTGATAATTTCTATATAAATGTTTTGTACAACACCTACAACATTTTTACATATGTTTTTCGAATGTTGTATGAAAATTTAAGTGTTACCAAAAGTTCATATTTATACATAAACAAAAAAATTAGAACATTTTAGTGCAAAATAACAGCCAAACGGTAACACTGAAAAAACGATAATTTGTTTAAAATATTTGTCAATTGTTTGCATTTTTTACACAATGCACACTATTATTAATTTTACATATTAATAGATTTCGGAATGTTTTTTTTATCATCTTCGTTTGGAATTGTCAAGGCTTGGCAGGGTAAGCTTACGACTTGGCGAAATTTGTGTTCACAACCACAATAGTTGTAACATACAACGTACAACATACAACTAGGTTGTGAATTGGACAAATGTTTCAAATATTTGGGATTTGTGATAATAACGAAATTGTTGGCGATGTTAGAACATTTTAATATTTAAACTTCTATGGCACAATGAATTACAAAAAAAAAACTATTTTTTTAACGTTATCCGATTTCGCTAAAACTTTTGGCATTTAGTTTTAGATTACAAAGAAGAATTTTATACCTTGGGATATACGAAAAAGTGCAAAATAAGGGCCATCCTATTGTATATGTGAAGTGAAATGTATTGCTGATAGATAATGAAGATATGCACACATCATAATGTAAGAAAAGTTATAGTATGCTAGAGTGTATTAGGACGGTCCTTATATTGGGCGCTTTTCGATTTCCGGTGCCAAGTACTAAAATTGTTCTCCATCATTATGCTGGAGAAATTAAATACTGAAAGCTTAAGCAAAATCGAATAACGTTTTAAAATTGTCGGGACTGAACCTTATATGGAAAATTATGGACCAATGTTTATGTGTAAATGAAAGATGCCAGTTGATAAGGTTTAAGTAATCGAATAATGTTTTAGCTTCATCGACTCACGAAGTGATTCTGAGTGTTGGGAGTTAAATACTCTCCTTACTATGATGGTTTCGGCATAAAATTAATGATAAAGTTTTCTGTAATCTGCGTAGAAAGTTTGTTAATTAAATCAACAATTACACAATTTCCCGCTAGAAGCGCCTTAGGTGTAAATATTTAAGTACTTTTTCTAAAGTTTTATTTAAAAGATTTATGTACCAAATGCTGTTGTAATTTCTACTGAATTTTTTTTCTATATAAGTGAAGCCAGCACATAAATATCTACTGTTACAGAGACATAAAATGTAGCAAAAACCTTTTATACTATTTTAAGCTTAACTTGAGTGGAGCGAAAGTCATTAACGAAACACAGTGGGATGGAGTGGCATTAAAACGAAGAATAGCAAAACTTCCAAAGATTTATTCAGAGAGCATTTGATTTTAATTAGGCCTAGGAAAATAAGGCAGATTATTGAGTAAATAAAACGTTAAAAATAAAACAAAATCGCAAGTTTATTGTTCTGTAGTGGAAACTCTATAAACAAATTTATATAACTATTTGTATCAAGATTTATTCTGCTAATGTGCCATGGTGCAATGATTTCATATTAAGAAAAACAAGTTGAACAATTTACAAAGAAAACACCTGACTTCCTGTGTCTAAGAGACACCACCATCTCGTTGTAATGCTTCAGTTAAAGGTCAGAAACCATGACAGTTTTCTGTATTTTTTTTTAATTTTAATGTTGTCAACATTTAACACCGAAACAACAACAAATATTTGTTTAAAAAAAATAAAATAAAAAATATTCTATTAAAATAAATTTCAAAAACTTCAAATTGTCAAATGAAATGTCATTGTCCTTTGTTTTATTTTTGTTTTCGTTACAAATTTGACCTCTTCATGGTCAGAGGTCTGAAGTATCTAATATACTACATGCATACATCCATACACACATAGATGATGTGATGACATGAGTGTGAGTATGAGTATGTTGCTCTGATATTTATGGAGTTGTCGTGATACCTGTACATTTCAATTACATGCAATGTATCTTGTAACAAGTTTCAAGTATAAATTTACAACAAATACATACGTTTACCCAGCCCACCAAACATTGGAAAATTTATTCGCTTAAAAAAATTATCGAGCATTTATAAAAATATGAATGTTCAAAATTCAAAACAATTTATGATAACACAGTGCAAGAGTGCAAAAAACACATGGTCATGACAGTATATGTTCGGCTCTACTACCAAAGGGTACTCAGTTTGGCGATTTTCGGGACCAATTTTTTTTATGGTCCTCCAAAGATTCTGAAATTCAGTGGGGCCTCAA